>NW_006494609.1:6510629-6579757 GCF_000325575.1 Pteropus alecto
TCTATAGATTTTGACACTAGTCTTTTATTATTTTATTTTCACTATAAATAAAAACTCATTCCAAACCCTTTGCTACTGAGTTGGAGCTCAGCAGACTGGGCGGTATGGATATGATAAGGAGAACCTGCATGGGGCGTAAGGAAATATAATGAGTTGGCCCTGGGAAAGTTAGCATATGTTTGCTTGGCATCCAACCCTCTTATGCTTTTCATTTGCTTTGAACATCAAGCCTCCCATTTTCATCTGTCCTCTTTTTGATGAAATGGACATGCAAATTTTCAAAATCCACTCAGCCTCTTCTCTCTCTTGGACAAAAGAAGTAATTGTGCAATGAATCCATCATGTGTCCCAAGGAGGCAAGCTCAATATTTGTCTCAAAAAAGCCTTTCATTCATTTCTTTTCATGTAAGAAACAAAATTGGCAACTTTTTTTTTTCACAGCTTATGAATTCCAAGAAACTCCATATCTTTCCTTTTTATTTGCTCTGTAGCCAAAAACATAAAGGGGTCTGTATTGTTCAGCAGTGCAGATCCACAAAACTTGCAGCTTCTCGGTCTTGGCTACAGCATGATTTCTAAAAGTTTATGCAGGGACTATTCGAGTAATAAATCACAGAAGAGAAGGAGTGCCTCAGCCAGTCACCCCTTAGCTACTGCCTGAATGAGCTCCATGCTTTATCATCTCAAAATGAAACTGCTTCAGACGCATACCTCAATTTATTACCCAATGTAACCCATCTAGATAAATTTAACTTCTTATAGATTTGTTTCCCCTTACTATTCGTATCTTCCTGAGACTTTTCATTAATACTATGATACTTGAATAGAGTGTGCCCTTCCCTTCCCTTTAAATGGAACAGCTCTAAATTGGCATTTGGTAAATTTACATTATTGCTGTTCAAATTAGGTCAGTATTTTTATTCTGGAAGTCCTAGTCCTGTTAGCTGGAAAATCAAGCTCAATATCTTTTACCCAAAGCAATGCTTTTGGCAAATGTTTTCTAGAGCTTTTTGCAAACCGGCAATTGCTGGACACTTCTCCTTCCCCACCCATTTTCCATTTGGTTTGATTTATGTAACCAGTTAACATATTTTTTATTAAGCAGTGATAAGTGGTGGTTGAAAGGAATGTAAAATAGGAACAGTTTAACAATTTGTCCTCAAGGGGCTTCTAGTCCACTGTGTGAGTGTTGGACTGTGTGGTGGGGGGAGGGGAAGGAGGCAAAGAAGAAAAGGGAGATAGATATGGAAACAAAAATCACACTACCTCATAGTTTTCTCTGTTCTGAGTTAAGTCTAAGGTACAGTGAGATCATGGGAGAGGAACCTCTCAACATTTACTGAGACTTGAGAATGAGTTTTTCTTATAATCTATAAACTGAAGTCTCATTTGTCTAAATTGGCCTTTTGATCACAGATTTAGCACTGTCCTTTTGAATAAGAAACCACAAATTTGATTTAAGAATTAAGAACTACCCATACCAAGTCAGCTATCTTACCCCAGCAGAGATGAAAAGACATATGCAAATTATTAGTATGTTAACTTGGAGTTTTGGCCTTGCTTCTCAATGAGGGGCTACATCTTTTAGACATACCACAGACATTTTTTTTCTTTTCTTTTCTGGCTTTGTAGTTGTAAAGATATTTAGGATCTGAGATATTTACTGACAGGTTTCAGAGCCTGACATCCTTGGATTTAAATTCTCACCCAAACACAATATAATCATGAGCAAATTATTTAATCTTACTGAGTCTACTTCCTCACTGATAAATAAAATAATACTAGTGCAACTTCATAGAATTGTTAGGATGATTAAAATAATGCATATAAAGCTCTTGGTACAGTATCTGTTATATGATAAACCCTCAGTAAATCTTAGCCTCTGCTATTATAGTTGTTATTACTTGATTAATCTTTCTCACTTTTTATCTAGGAAGTTCTCTACCTCCATTTTTCTATGTAGCTGAAAACCTTGGTTGTAATACTTAGATGATAATTTAAGTATAGTGTCTGTCTGAATCAGCAACCTCTGCTTTGTTTGTTTGTTTTCTGGGTGAGGAGCTCTGTTTTTTAAAATGCATTTTATATTTTGCTGCTACTGTTTGCAGATGATTTGTAGGTATGTTTTGTCCTATTCAACCTGGGAGAGCTCAAGCCTGTGTGAAATTCCTCCTTGGTGTGAAATTCCTCTTGTTTTCCTTAGGAAATCAAGACAGTTCTCTTTGTCAGATAATTTCATTGTTGCAACTGCCTGTGGAGTTTTGTGGTTCACAGTGACAGATCATGACAGATAAACTCAGAGCCCTAAGCTCAGCGCTGAACCCAGGTTCATTCTCCATTGAGGGCCATCAATTTATCACACCCATCACCATGCAGACTTCTCTCCTAGCCATGTCTACAGACACTCTAGAGGAAGAGACAATTCATTCCTTAGAGTATTTCATGTCAAGCATGTGCTATGTGATTATTAGAGTCACCAAGTGAAAGACTGAGTTAATTTCTATTACTTCCTCTATTATGAAGCACTGATGCAAATAAGTCCATTAAAGCCAGCCCCAGAAACAGTCATAGGCCATGTGAACAAGGGAAAGCCCATAGAGTGGGACTTGGGTGTGAGTCTTGGATGGATGCCTCTCAGCTATGTCTTCCTTGACAAGTCACCCAAGCCTTCCTTTCTTCATCTGTCAGTTGAGGGAATAATAGCAATAACCTTTTAGAGGTGTTATAAGAATCCAATGCCTCAAACATGGTAAGGACTCAATATTATATTGTCCTTCTAGTTACACAAAAGGTCTTTTTTGTTATACAAACCTGTTGCTTTTGTCCAAGAGTTAAGGGTGAGAAGGTTTAAGGACTAGAGCTTTGTCCTCAAAAGACCCTTGAAAGATGCTGGATTAATGAAAGGTCTCTCTCTGAATAACCAATAACTGGTTCCTTATAAAAGAAACCAGTGAAAGTCAAGTTTGAACAATTCTGTAAAGAGCAGACTTGGAAGCAAAATGCAAGATAAGAATAAAGAAAGAAGATGTGTCTGGGTTGGATTTTATTTACATTTGTTAACTGGAAAAGGATCCGGAGGTAATCAGCCCATGATGTTGAAAGCAGTTTGGAAATATCATTGCAGAAATAGGTAATTTTTTTAAACAAAATTTACATGAAAGTCTGCTCATGACCTTTTCATCATCTTTCATCTTCCTTTACCATTCCCATCTTCCAACCCCAGGCCCTCTGCCTACCCCTTTTGACTGCCACAGTCTAAAGCAAATTATATTTTCTAAAATATGTAAATGAAAGTCAGAAATAAGGCAGCTCGTAGTGTTTTAGTGGCATTGGTTTAAGTCTTTCTGAAGACTGTGAGATTCTTTCAAATTCTTACAAATCATGTCTCCTCCCCAGCCTCCTAAGTGACTTTCTTCATCCAAATACTGGAATGCCACTAAATAAAGCTTCAAGTCAGGGTAGTGGTTATTTCTTAGATAATGACAATTCCTTGGGACATTATATAACATTTATTATGTCAATATGTATACAGAAATGTATTTTTAATCACCCTTTGTTTACCTAAGTATAATGGATCAGGGTAGCCTACATTAAAAAATGATTCAGAGGATTAGTACCCTGTTCCATAGTGAACTCTAGAACTGTTCAGCTATTGGAGATTTTCCATCAGATGCATTCTGTGGATTCAGCCGGATTCATTTTGAGAGACAGCTTTTTGAAGAGGAAAGAATTCTATACTCCGGGCACATTAATTGGGTTCTAGTCCCAGCTCTGCCATTTTACTATTGGGGACAAATCATTTAGACTTTCTGGGGCTCCATTTTCCTTATCTTTAAAGTAAAGTTAAATATCTTTGTCCTGCTTCAAATTGGCATAGACATGAGACTAAAATAATGTTTTTGAATGCACCCGGAAAACCATAAAGCATTCTGCAAATATTGTCTAACAAAATAAAGAAATATATAGTTAATGTCTTCGAGGGATGTCAAAAATATTATAATAATACCAATATGTGTCCTGTATCACAACTTGAGAGAGATTGGGATAAAAAAGTTACCTATAATAGAATATCCAAATACCAAAATGTAGGTAGTCTCTGATGTTATTTATTTATTTATTTATTTGATAGGAAGATATTGGGACCTGGCTCCAGAAAGGATTAATGAGAATTACATAGATTCAAATCTTCTTCATTACTCCATTGGTCATGTCTAATAACTTGCCATGAAATTGGATTGGTTTCTACACAGTGACTGCATACACCAGCTCTCCTTTTCAACTGAACATAATACATTCATTTACCTCAGTGTTCCAGTTTTAGGAAAAGATAAACGCTGGCTTTCTCCCCGCCGCCCCCCAAAGGAAAGGTTTTAAAAACCTGTATCTTATATTTCCTCTTAGAGAAGGGGGATTTCTCAGTGCTCACCAAGTAATCTTTTTATGGTCTAGGTAATAAGGAACCTGACCGATAATTGTTATTCTAGGTAGTTTAAGAATAGATGCTTGCTTACAGGATGCTCTGCCCACGTGTCCAGGTAGATGTAATTACAGCAGAGCAAATTACCATACTGTGAAAGAGAACAACACAGAGAGTAAGAAACACAGATAAGGAAGGCTCTGCCTCAGAAATGAAGAGGAGGGCAAGAAATCAAAGCCAAATATTCCACTAGCTCTTTACAGGAAGAAACAAGGGAAGCCAAAAAGGATAGTCTTTCATAGAAGTATAGGATAAAGAGATAGGAGAGATGAAATGTACTCCCCTCCAAATAAAAGTTATTATGTGTGTAATGGATTCAAAGAGATCGACTGCTTTTTAAAGTCTGTTACAAAGAAGAACAAATTTAATAGACTAATAAAAAGAAAAGAACATTAAAGAGCACATATTGATTAAAACAAAAGTTAAAATTTGGAATATTTATTGTATGCAAGTCAGCAAACAAAGCTGACCTAGATACAAGGGTATTACTGGAATTCGTTAGAGTATCTATCGACTGAATTTTGCTATTTTTGTATAATAATTATGACTAGGATAGATAGCAGACATTTGGACTTAAAAGAATCAGTCGACGGGAATAATTACTTCAAATTATCATGATAGAGTTTGGATATGAATATTTTGTAAAAACAAATAGCAATGTTAGGCAAAATTTATACTTTGAGGTATGTAGAGAAATCTAAAAAGAAAAGATATTGTAATAGTTTTTCAAATTATATTGAAAAGCATCATCACTTATGTTAATGCGTTATCCAACTGAGATGTATAAAGAGCATACACGTCACTGAGCTTAGTTCTAGGGTCACCGAAAAGTGGAGATGATAATGATAATGATAATAATAGTTAATATTCATTTAATATGTTACATCTGCCACCGCAGTTAGTTATTTGCATGTACTAGCTCTTATTTCTCACAGCATATTCGGTAGGCACACTTTTGACTTTGGTTTTTCAGATCTGGATATTGAAATCCTGATAATTGAAAGAACTTGTTCCAAATCACAAGCTGATACACAGTAGAGTAGGGCTTTTACCCAGGCATTCCCAAGATAATATTGGTTGAAGACCTATTAATAATCAGGCATGAGATGGTATTTACATACATTATCTCAGTGGTTCTTAACCAGGATACATATCAAACTCACCCCAGGAAGCATTTTAAAACCCTGCTACCCGGAACCCCACACCAGGCTAATTAAATCAGAACCCCTGGAGATAGGAGGCAGGACTTGGCACCAGCCTTTCTTAAATATAAACATCAGTCTACATAAATATAATATAAATGCCAGTATTTTTAATAGCTTCCCAGGAGATTTTAACATGCAGTCAGGTTTTTAAATCACTGTACATTTAATATTCAATGCAAAATCTATATATTTGTATTACAGAATTCCTATTTCATTTATGAGGACTGAGAATCAATGGTGATAACTGACTTACTCCATCAAGGTCACTTACCTGGTATAAATGGCTGAGCTGGGATGTAAATGCAGTGCTGTCTGGCTCAAGAGCCCACACTTCTTCCCGATGCCTCAGTGTCTAGCCATTTTAACTGGGGCAATAAATTCCAACGTTTCTGTTATTTGGTGTTTTTTGTAGAATTTAGCTTTAGCCTCAATCTCATCTTATTATATTCACTACTGAATATACACAAAAGCAGCCAGTTAGCAGTATCATTTGAACAGCCACTCTTGAGTGGAGCACTGTACTAATTGCTGTGGGAAAGCACAGGGGATCGATAGGTAAATGTTCCCTCTTCAGAGATCTCCACCTGGACTTGGACTCCATGGCCTGACTTCTGGGTGGCCCATAAAATCCCATGAATCATCTGGGAGGTATCATTAATTTTTGTCAGACTATAGCAGATGGCCACAAGCCAAAAATGTTAAGAACTGCTGCTTTGCTTGTTGTACTGGGTGTATGAATCCAGAAGCAGTGGCATTTTCTCTTGCGTTACCTTCGTGAAGGCAAAACAGTACCGTTTCATCATGTTTTTGAATTTGTTAATTGTCAAAACCCATATACAGCTAAGTCTAGGGAAAGCTACTATATATGAGTATGTGGTGTATGTGTGTGAGCGTGTGTGCGTGTATTTAATAAAATGCAGGGTGTGATGTAATGTAATACAATAGAACAAATTTCATTAATGATTCAGAAACTAGATCTCAACAAGGATTTTCTTGTTCCTAGCAATAAGACATTATTGAGAAAGGTGACTGAATAGCACAATTTTGAAGAATTGTATCATTTGCACATATATACGTAATTGCAAATAAATTCACGCATATATGCCTACCCTCTACATGTATATTACCATATATACACATTTGTGTACCATGTGCAGGTACATATACATACTGGCATATTTACAGAAAATCGATTTTATTATTCTATAGCAATTCCTCCGATATAATCCATTATTTTAAAATTTAATAATTTTCAAGTTTGATATAAACTTAAATGAAGAAAAGATTTATAATGTATTTGTTTATATAGAGAACCTAGTACGGATATTTATATGATCGTATATCCACAAATATGTATTTTCTGATATATTTACATATGAAATTACAAATATATTTAAACGGTCTATACACATATTACCGATATGAGATATGTTTGTATTTACAAACACGTGCCTATAGACTCCGAATTTTGGGTAGAACAAATGTTCGCATCTGTGGTTGAGTGTTAAAATTATTTACAGAGCTTTTTAAAAACCTGAGTGAGTCCCACCAGCCCGATCTGATTCAGGGGGTCCAGAGTGGCCCTGGCCTCTGAGTTTTTGGAATGATTTTGCTGCTTTGTTTGAGAACCATCCGTGGAGCCTGTGCACAGGGAGAGATGAGAAAGGAAGGGTGCCAGGCAACAGACATTTTAGTAAGTGAAGGAATGAGAGTCCAGGAAAACTCCCAGGAGGATGGCAGTGTATACGCTGATTTATGTTCAAACCTGTTGAGCCCATTATCCTTTCACTTGATTTTCCACAAACAAGATGTCGATAGTAATAATTAATGCCCAAAGAAGAGTATTTTTCTTTAAACTCTGCTAATTTTCCAACTATTACATATCTGACCCAATAGAGGAAATCTTGGAGAGAAATATAGCCAATTTCACACCACTGTCCAATGGTTAGAGTACTATTTATTCAACTTTATTTCCCCACTGAAGAAAGAAAATTCTACCTTCAGGGAATGACAGCTGATCTCTTTGGGGAGAGAGATGTTAGGAAGGCCAGAGGCAGCTGTCTCGGGAATATAATAGAAAGATGCTATAGGGATAGAACAAAATTTAAAGTAGGTGAAGAGAAGGATTTTTCTTTCCCTTAACTTTATTTATTCTCTTGAGCATACTTAGTTCTTCAGCTAAGTGGTATCTTATGATCAAACATAAATCTCATGAAGCTCTGCCAAAGGTCATCCTAGCACCTGGACCGTTTCCTCCTTTATACCCTTGTACTGACTTCTGTCTATATCTATCTTGCATAAAATCATTTGCCGGTATGTCTGCTTTTAAGCTGGAATATTGGTTATAAGACCCATATCTTAATCATTTTTCTTGGTGCTCAATAAATGTTTGTTGAATGACTGAATGAACACTTGAATGAACAAATGAACTATGATGCTTAGAATTAACCCCTTGAGATCTGCACGTTTCTTTGTTAATGAGGCTTTTCCTCTGTTTCTCTTGGGCTTCGTGATTCATTATCTGCATCCCAGGTCATCTAGTGTAAGGTTGGATAACAACCTCCAAGTTAAAGAGGAAAAATCTTAAGATGTGTTTAATATCTGAGTATAATCATAAAACAATGGCCTTTTTTAATTTGGGAGAGAAGAAGGGAATTAGTCATCAAATCTAGAATCCATTAATTTGACCTAGATATTAGCGTTTCTTCCCAACATGGGAAGAGATTGAGGGAGCAAGGTGGAAAATATGGAAAGAGAATATGTAGCAACACCCAAGAGAATATGAGAGATTAGGCCTGGACTTTCACATCTTCTGGGAAGGCACCTTGACAATAGGCAGAAAATCCTTAGGTAGGACTCACTGCCTGACAGCTTACCAGTGAAATTGTAAATTTACACTGAATCCAAATGAAGTATTAAGACAACATCTCAAACATCTTTTGCTTAATGAGATTCTGTACCTGACTAGCAGGTCAGCAGTCTAATTTACCAGTCAGATTTTTAGATGCAGTCTTGAATAAGGACTCTGAGTTCCTATACGACACTTCCCTTTCTTCCTTTGCATTAACTTCATCAATCAGCTTCCATCATGGATCCAAGTAGGGAATTTAAATCGACAGCTCTGTCTTCAGAATACTCAGTGAACTAGACTCATGCCATCCCCTCCTCCTTCCGATTTTACACAAATGTCTAGTTTCTTGAGAAGAAGCCATGCCTCAAGCAGTGTAGAATGGATGCCTTCTGCGTAGTTGTGTTAGTGTCTTGTGAAATTCTCAAGGCCAGGCTACAAACTCTCCAGCCTCCTCTTCTTTTTTCAAATTATACATGTAGACCTAAGATCCTCTTAGAATACCTTGCCAGGAAGTTGTTTTAAGATGTTTTATCTGAGCAATGAATCTGTAGAGATGGATCTCAGTGAATACTTTCAAAAATAAAACCCTTCGAATTCGAATCATGCTTTTCATCTAACAATCACTGAGCCCCAGACAAACTAACTCATCTATTCTCTGCACATCTCAGTGAGGTAAACAGATAGAAGATATCCACTCACTTGTAGCAATGGAAAAGCAGACACAAGGAGAAAGTGTAAAAATTCTGTAAGATCTCTAGAAGCTTGGCAATTGTATTTCCAGCAAAACTCTTGGCTTTATGCCTGTTCCCAATCTCTGCCCATTTAAATAATGAAATCCTGCTATCAAAGCGAAAGGGAATCATGCAATAGAAGACTTCAAGCTGGTACAGTTTTTAGACATCAAAGCTGGGGATTCAGCAATCCTCAAGAAAGGCAGCTCCGACAAGGTTCCATAGGCTATGGCCCCAAAAGAGTCTGTTCTTCTCAGAATTCCGGAATGCCTATGGCTCTTCCAAATCAATAGATGCAGTTATACCTCCACCAATCTCATACGCTGGTAATATCTACACATCAAACGTGCTGACCACATGCACCCAGAGTTGATCTCATTAACTTGTCTCCCAGAGTTGATCTCATTAACTTGTCTCCCAGAGTTGATCTCATTAACTTGTCTCCCTTAAGCTTAAGAAAACCCCTTGACTCTTAGTTTAGTTACTAGTATGTTGCCTTCATACTCTTCATACTCGTGGGATTCTGGGTTTCCCAGATCCCAAAGCCAACTTATTTTGCTGCTGAAAAATACCTCAGTACACTTGTGTTGCTGGCATTGGTGTCTCCACACATCCCAGAGATGGTTACAATATACATGAACCTTGTCTCCAGCTAGGCACCCTTTTCCTAGCTGGAAGTTAATAAAAAATTCACATTGAGAATACAAGAGAATAATGAATTGTGGTCTCTGCCTCCAGGGGTCTATAAAGGACATGTTGGAGAGCAAAGAGCCAACCTAATAAATGATGAGAAAATAATGTAAAGCAGCATAAACTCAAGAACTAAAGAAATGCAATGATTTATCAAACAGATATTTATTGATTCCTCATTCTTTGAAACATGTTGTACTCAGTGCTATGGGGAATGCAAGCAAGTTTATAACATGACCACCTATATTAGATCGCTCAGGCTAGTGTAACAAATTAAGACAAACGGTGGCTTAAAACAACAAATGTTTATTTTCTCACAGTTCTGGAGAGTAGATGTCCCAAATCAAGGTGTTGGCAGGGCTATGAAATCTTTAAAATCTGTATGGAAGAACCCTTCCCTGCCTCTTCCCAGCTTCTGGTTGTTACCAGAATTTCTTGGCATTCCTTGGCTGGCAGCTTCATCACTCCAGTCTTTGCTTCTGTTATCATGTCTTTGTGTGTGTGTGTGTGTGTGTGTCTGTCTGTCTGTCTGTCTTTATATGACCTTTTTATAGAGATATGATTAATTGTATTTAGGGCCCATCCTAATTCAATATGACCTCATTTTAACTGGTTACATCTATAAAGATCCTATTGCAAAGAAAGTCACATTCTGAGGTGGATATGAATTTTAGAGGGATGCTTGTTAACCCAGTGTACTTTTTAAAAAGGTCTTATCTTTTGGATGGCTTACTTTATAAGGTGTGCCATGGCTTTGAGAGAAGGGCCATTGTCCTTATACAGACTCTGGAAAGGCTACTTGGGTGCAAGTCTGAACTTTGGTATATTTTCTTAAATCTATGGTATCCAAAACAGCATTTTAGACTGCAATCTACTGTATACTAAGTACTTTCCTAGGCCCTTATTTACTTAATTTAACTTTATCCTCACAACAGCCTTTGCAGTGAATATTATTCTTTCCATTTTACAGATAGAAAACTAGCTCAGAGAGTTTAGGTAACTTTCATGAAATACGTTAGGGGCTGGGACTCCAACCAAAACTATTCTTTAGTCTTTTCTTCAGGCTAAACTTACATATTTCTAGTGGATAAAAGCATAGCTTACATCTCAGTCACCTTCTATTTAAACCGTAGTCAACCATTTGTCATCATATTTGTAGCTAGGATGGATGGGTCATTCCAGGTATGTATGCTGTATCTCAGTGTGCTGGATCAATTAATTCTCTTCTGGCATCTGTCAGAGAGAATAAGCCCACAGAAGTATCCGTTTATTATCTTCATGAAACCTCTAAACCCCTTGAAGATCAAAGTGGCTGTTTTGAACTTGTTCATATCGATGTAGTCACACTCCTTGTCTTCCTTTGTGTTTCTAGTTTATGAGCAGGACAGAGGTGGTCACTGAACACACTGCAGGGTAAACAGACTCTCAGGTCACTTACTGGATTTAACAGATTGAAACATTTGCGATGTCCTGCTAGCAATTTTTGAGCATCAGCTAGGTGGAGGAATTCCCAGCAGAGAAAGCACGTGTCCAGGGACAAGTGTCCAGTCTAATCTCTTCATAAACTTAGTGTGTGATTCAAAAAAGGTCTCTTGCAGGCCAAATCCTATCCACGGACCTGTTTTGTTCAGTAAAGTATTTTTAAATAAAAGTTGATTTTGAATATCTTTAAAGAGGGTGGACACTCTCCAGGTTCTCACTAGCCTTACTCTTCCTCCTTATTTAATCTTGGCTCGGGCTACGCATTCACGTGGGCCTCGTAGCCCCTGGAGGCAGTTCTGTTTGCCACTCTTAACTTAGAACAGTGATAATCAGACAACCGTCCCTAGACAGGCAGCATCAGCATCACCTGCAAACTGTTAGAAATGTAAATTCTCTGGTCCTCCAAACTTAATGACTCAGAAATTCTGGTGGGGCCCAGCAATCCATTTGAACATGCCTTCCAGATCATTCTGCTGTGCACTGTACTTTGAGAACCACTGACTTAGAGATAACTTAAGATTTCTCACAGAAATTCTTTCTTTCTTGGAAAAAAATAGCATCTGTTTCCTTTTTAATGATGCACCTTTCTGTAATGCCTCACAGCCTACAAAGGTGCTGTGCGTGTACTGTTTTCTCATGTGACCCTTGCAGCAATGATTTGAGGAAGGTGTTGCTCTTTCGTCTCTACTCAGAAATGTACAGCAGCTTCTTCCAAGAGATCACTGCCAGTGCCCTAGATCTCAAACCCAGGCCCTTTTTTTCTCCACATTCCCCCAATTAATAACAGATTGTTTTGTATATTGATGAATAAACACAAGTGAAATGCCTATAGTTTTTCTGTTTGGAGAGGAGAAGAAACTATAAATATTGCAACTCTTGTGATAATCATCCCATTAAAATCTTTTTCATTTATTCATTGTTTTACTCATTCAACAGTTAGAAATACCAACTCCAAAACAATCATTGTGCTAGGTGTTTTTTGAACTTAAAAATGCTCGAAGCACATGCATATTCGTGATAAAAACCCATCTTTCTAAGAGATAAGCATCAACTTATTTTATAGCTATAAAAATCATATAATTGGGGCCAGACATTACATAGTTTACCAGACTGAACAAACTTTGAGATGGGTTATATTTAATGATCTGAATTGGCATAAATAAAGCCAATCATATTTTAGGTCTTACCTTTCTGAATGGATCAGATGAAAACATTTGGCAGAAATACCTCCTGTTTTTCAAGGATGTATCGGCCGTTTATCATTGCTTAAAACTAAGAGGTCAAAGTAAAGGGATTGTAAGGATGAGCTTAAAAAACCTTTTTGTTCATTCATTCATTCACTTGAATGCCCATTTTGTGGCATGTGCTGTGCTAGGTGCTGTTGATACAGTTATGCACAAGACAGACTCAGAACCTCATAAAACTTTCTGTACAGAGAGACAGCCATCAAATTAATTAGTAAATTAAATAAATTTAATATTTTTAAAAATAAAATAGAAATATAAAATAAATAACTATACTATGAAAGGTAAATGCAATGTGTTCTTAGAGCCAATAATTTGGACACCTTGCCTATTGGGGCATTGTGGGAGGATTGAGATGTCAGAAAAGAGATAAATCACGTTAGATGCTTTATTTGATTTGTTTGGAAATAAAGGCCATGTGCCATGCTATGGGAATTACTTAGAAAATCATAGATCATGGGAGTCAGAAGTGACATTAGAGGCTGTAATATCTATTCCAGTTTTCCCTAATTTTAGAAATGAGAAGCCTGGGACCAAGAAAAGGTTGAGTTACCTGAAGCCATAGTCATGGAAAATGCGTGAGTGGACACAAGCCCAGGCCTCTTTACTTCCAGGTCCGGGATGGGGGACATGCCTCTCCCAAAGATAAGTGAAACTGCCATACGGTAAAGATTAAGAGTGAGGTGGGGTGCAAGGTTTGAGAACAGTGATATGATTTAGCCCAGTGGATAGAAGAAGAAAAGGAGTGAAAGAGAGGAAGAGACCCAGTCTATGAACTGTGTCACCCCCTGTCACTCCCACTTAGTCACTTAGATGTTTTGCTCTTTCTGACTCTGTTCAAAAGCAGCTGCTATAACTGGGATGCAGTGCATTAAAAGCATACCATAATCCATGGTCTCATTTTTGCATGGGGAGAATGAATAAAGGTCTCCTACTTGGGCAGTCATCTTGCTGTCCATGCATGACGATCTGAGGCCGTAGGACAGAACTTGATGCTTTGTAAGCTTGTCTCTGTTCTGCTGTAACTTTGATCCTTGCATGTGAGTGATGGTGAGGGGTAGCTCTGAGAATTGTCTCAGGTACAACATGTGTGAAAGTCTATGTGGGTACCACATGCTAGAGAGACCTTGCTATGCCCGAAAGATGAGAACAGATGTAAAATTTGACATGATATGGCTGGAGGAAAGGGTGGACAGGTAGAAAATGGAATGAAAAATCTTCCTTTCCTGTCACCTCCACAATTTTATTCAAATCTTAACTCAGAGAACTAGATTGCATTACTGAGCTCTTAAAATTTTTGTTGAAAAGGTACAACTGAAGAATAAGACTTCCTAGGTTTATTTAAAATAATAGTTTAAATGCTTCAGAGGCTCTGCATTTCAATATTCCTTTATAACTATTGTTTGCATTTTCTTTCAGCTATACAAAGATCCTTTGGAATGGGTAATATTATTTCTACTTTATGGACTAGGAAAATGAGTCACAGAGAGATTACATGACTTACTCAGAGCTACTGGTTACCAGTTGTATGTTTTTGTTTTTGTTTTTTCCCACTGTTTCACACTAAAGGGAAGCTTTAAGAATAGGAAGTGGTTAAAGGTAAAGAGAAATCCAGAAAAAAACTTTGGAAATAAAAGACAGCTAAAGTTTCGAGTTTCTCTAATTAAAAGTAGGGAGTGATGGATTTAAACTAGGAACACAAACTGTTTTTAAATATTGAAAGAAATACTGAGATTTTAAAATGTATGAAGAAGGGCTATGGGAATGAAGAACTAGAAAGAAAATACGAGGTAAGAACAAAGGATGGAAATAGAACAAAGTTATGAGATGTGTGCCTGGTTTGTTTAGGTTTTAAAACTGTCCAAGTTTACAGACTTTCTAAGCTTACCTTTTCAGGAAGGATGAAAGCCAGGGTGCTGCTTCTGTTAGTTTGTTTGCTTTCTTCTTTCATGCATCTGCCCTGGCAAATTTATGTGCATGCGTGCACACATACACGTGCACGCGCATACACACGCACACACACACACGAATTAAAGTGGAAGCTGAGAGCAGTTGGTGGGTGGTGGAGAGAGATGGAGCAGAATCAGTGCATCAAGGAGCCTAAATCCATGTGATGATCAAGTTCATAGCAATTTCCCCAGGAGACTGTATCATATTCCAGTGAACGGGAGTGTGGCAGAAGGTTGCCATGGCAACAAAAGGCCTGAAATATTGACTTTGACTAGCAACAGGCCAGTGAAACAGCCTAACTAGGATTTATGGCACATTATAGTGTGAAAAGCAGGAGAAAATTACTGTAAAGGCAGGAATTATAGCACAACAGAACATATAAACTCCCAAATCCATCTTCCTAATTAAAACAGCATACTCAGGGGCAGAGCGCATAGTAAGGCTGTTAGCGTAAGTGGGGATGCGCTATCAATGCTTCGTTATAAAGTTTATTGTCGTTAAGACTAACTGTGTGTGTATTTCAAGAGTGAGAGGGAGGGTAAGAAAGTCAGGGGAGGAATCGAAGCAAGAATCCCAGTCAGTTGAATCTCTTCAATTTCATTCTTGGTAACAAGATTTCTTTAGATACAAGTCTCTGATCACACAGATCTATCTACATGTCAATAAGACATCATTTCCAGGCACAAAGGGCAGCATAGTGATACCATACTCAATCCCATTGGAATGCATCAAAATGAAGAGAATAGGGGGACTGATCAATGAGGTTGGTTGCTGAGAAAAAAGGATCTTGGATTTCCTGACCCAAAACAACAACTCAGATATCTTAATCTCTATGATAGAGTTCATTAAAGTTATTTAGGGATAGATCAGCTTCCTAAGAACATTCCATATTCTAAATTTCTTATTGAAAGAAAATAAAGCAGGATTCCATATATATATATACACAAGGTATGCTCAATTGGCCAAATGTTTCTATTTATTATAGGTAGAAGGAAATCTAGGCAGATGCCACTTTAGTAAGTGGCAGATTTAAAGACACTGAAAAACAAGGCCAAGACCCAAAGTCATCATTCAATAGACAAGTGGCTATAGTGCACCACAGCATTTAGAAATGGTCAAGGAAAATCCAGAAACACAATTTAGAATAATTCAGATGTATGTTTGTGTAAAATATCATGCAAAACAGATCCCAGAGACCAGGAAGGACCCATTCTCGAGTGCTTTTCAACAGACAAGGCTCAGTAACTTTTTCTAAGTTCTAAGGGGGTCTAGATAGGAATTGAGGACAAGTCGAAGAAAAGTAAGAATAAGTGAGATGCTACTCAGACTTAAAGAGCACCAAGCAAGGGAATTTTAAGAAACTACCAACAAGTAGACATTGACCAAATTCTACCCACAAATGTGTTTTCTTTGACCAGAAAATTATTATCTTTTTAATGAATATCTTAGGATCCATAGAGGGGAGAATAACTCCTTAGCGTATCACATTCTCAACCTTTCCTTCACATCTCATTTACCAGCTTGCCCGCTATGCACTGCTGTTTGCAAAGCTTGAAAGTCTTTCTCACGATTCTTAACTTTATGAGAAATCCTTTGCCTACTTGTAATTCTCATTAAATGCTCCTAATCTCTCAGATTCTTGTCCAGAACATTAGTTCTCAAACTAGAGCCCAATCTGGGAGAATGAGGAAACCATTATTCTACAGTGGTTAATTATTCATCATTTTCAATCAGCCATTGAACAAGTATTTATTAAATACCTTCTAAATTTTAGTAAATGCTGGGGATACACCCATGAATGTGATAAATGCAGTCCTTGCCCCTTGGGGGAAGACAGACCTTAAACAGACACAAACAATTAGTTAATAAATATGTTAAATATACAAAGGAAGGTACAGAATGCTTTGAAAATTATAATTATTCATTTAACCCTATTATATTTCCCTATAACCATAGTTAACAAAGTAGCCGTACCTGACATTCATTTAGGTTTATGAGATTAGAACCCCACATTCCCATAGCTATGTCAATGTCATACTCAAGATCATAACAGTCAGCTATTTTTTTTTTAAATAAAGGGCATGAGGAAATTTAGAAGATTTCTAAATAAATGTTCATACCTCTATATTTACACATTATTTGCTGCTTTGTCCTAAAGTTCCAGTTTAGGAAAGAATTATTACTGAGGATTCTTAGCAGTTGTAATAGGTAATGCAAGGTTTTTCTATAACAAAGTGAACATAAGTATTAAATATTGTTAACCTATATATGATTAAAGCATTATTTGTGCTTTACCTCTAAGTATTTGCTATTGATAACAGCTCCCCAAAGCAAGATTCACCAGTATTGCTATAGCATATGGGACTTTTGCTGTAAATTAATATAATGCCATGATATTTTCTTTAATGAAGGCAGAAATGATTGCTTTATTTTAACAAAGGGACCTCTATGCTCCCCCTGAGTTTGAGCCTTGAATGTAGATGATCAGGGATGCTATATCACAGCTGTCTCCATGCTGATAATGACTCTCCATGGGATTTCGTAATTTCTGCCTGCAACCCATTGTTTCCTCTCAGGAGGCGCTGAGCAAATTTATAGGGAAATTCTTCAATCCAAGCACAAGAGAGGGTTTTAAAATTAGTGTGTGTGTGTCCCTACATTTGGTTATGTGACTTTCTGTCTTCCATTCTTCACATTTCCTTTCATATGGGTGTCTTTCTTCTAATAGAACTACACATGACTGCTCAGTAATAGGTATTAATAGATATTATTTTTGTATATTTTTTATTCCCTCTACCCCCTCCCTTTTAAATAAAAAAATCACCATTGTGCTTCCTATACCTAGGCATAGTAACAATGGAGGCAATAAAGAGCAATTATTAAAAAATAAAAAGAGAAACAAAGAACTGGAAGTTCAAATCCTGGCGCCGCCACTTTCTAGCTGTGCCTTGGGCAGCTTATTCAACTGCTATCAGCACCCAAGTGCCTGGAAATGTGTGTACCTCACTGAGAACAGTGTCCCATGCTTAATGAGGGGAATGTTATATATTAGTTATTATTTTTATTATTGCAGGTGTGTGGAATTTCATACACACACCCCTATCATGGGTTGGAGGGAAATCATATTCAAAGAGTTTATATCTTGTTTTACCTGAGCCAGAAATAGAATTAAAGATTTGCAACTGGTAAACTGAAATTAAGCTAGGCCTCTGGCCCTTTGGTTAATCAAGCATGTATCAAGCTACTAAAATCATGTCCCTTTATCAGCATCCTTCCAGAAATCCAGTGGGGGAGCTCCTGGATCCAGAACTCTAAAATTGAGTGCCCACATGAGGAACATGTGCCCAGCACATAAGGAGCGTCCACAAACATTTGCCAAACTGCAGTGAACACTGTTTCTCTTAGGATATGACACAGTTTAACGTATTCACTAACATCTCCCTTGCTCCTCGCTACTGCTCCTCACTACCAAACTCGACAAATGTTAGAATAATAACGCTTATTCGATCACATTGGATGCTTCAGAGGCCAACTTGAATTTTCTAGTCCATGCCTCAGAACATTATTACATTAAATACTCATTTTCCCCGTTTTTTAAAAAGCACCTCTACCCCCCATTAGATTAATTACCAGAATTTTTCTGTCTATGGATAGCAAATTCTGCAGAACTTTCCAACCAAGTGATTAGATTATTATATCTTCTTATCTGAATCTGAGTAAGAGTGTGGACTGGTAACACCTTCAACTGAGTAAACTGTTTGCAGTCTTCTCAAAGTTAATTAATATGTAAATACTTGCTAAGCAAAGGTAACACATTTTTCAATTAACATATCAACAGGAGCTCAGGGCAGAGATGCGTGTGTGTGTGTGTGTGTATACATATATATGTATGTGTGTGTGTGTGTGTGTGTGTGTGTGTGTGTGTGTATATAGCTCCTCAATATATAAATTTGAATTAAAGAATAAAATGTCTACGTTATATAAAGACAGAAAGACATACGACAACACTAATACTGTGAGCTGGGACATATTCTTCCCAACCCTTCATCTTGCCATTACCTGTTTCTATTGTTACCGGAATAAAAGGGGTTCGTTTTGCCTGCGTGCATTAGAGCCAAATGAGACACCAGTAGGGGTTTGCAGTAAAGAAAGTAAAGGTTTATTTAAGGAAATGACACCAAGCCCAGAAACACTGGTAAGCTAGCACTCAAAGACCTGGCTCCTCGCTGGCCTCTAGGGCATAGATTATATAGGGGAAAACTCATTCGCCATGGCAGTTAAGGGAGTCGGGGTCATGGGCTCTACTGATTGGTCAGGACTAGGGTAGGAGGCAGTTGATCATTGCATCAGGTCCCAATGTCAGTCATGGTGTCGTTCTGTCTGATTTCGAGGGATATGGCAGGTAGGGTCATTCTGCCTTCATAGTTCTGGAGCTGAAACACAGCTGAGGTCAAGATGTTATCTTTAGTTTGACCAAAACTCTGTTTCTGAGCTCAACAGACCTGAGCTTTGTTATTAGCATTGTTTGATGCTGACCTAAGGGCTTAATGGTTAAGGAAGTGGTTGTGCAGTCTGTTCAAAGGTGGAAGGATAAGGAAAGAAAAGCAAGTGAGCACAAGGCCAGTTTGAATCAAAAAAAGAATGAGAAGAGAAAAAGTCATTTTAAAGAAATGAAGATTTACTTGGTTATACTGTTCCCTGGCTCTTTTATAGTTAATTCACCAGCGCCAACTCCTCATACTTGTTAGAATCATAGCTCATTCATTGCCTTGTTAGCTTTTGACATTTTAGAATCAGAAGAGTCTCATATTAAGCATAGACATTTTCTATTTTTTTTTTATTCGTTCCAAGCACAGAGCTTCTCACCTCCTACTGCTTTTTGTTTTGTCTTTAGGTGAAGAGAGATAGATTACTTATATATCTGTTATAAATTTTAATCTACAATATGACCATTCTGGTATTCTTTTTTAGAGTTCCATAAGTTCTATTTAAGTTTCCTTCAGCTTCCATTGACTTCATGTTTCACCGTTACAATCAGAATGGTTAAAGAAAGAATGCCTTCGCTATTGAATGTCAAACATAATTTTCATAATTCTTTCTCATTATCATAAAACATAATGCTTATGTGAGCTACGCACACACATAAAAACACATACACACACACTTGCCCTGTATCAACCGCACATGTTCATTTACTTTATCATCTCCTTGATTAGACCCTCCAGACTCGTAATGTTACTTTCCTTTTAACATTAATTTGTTAAGTTCTTTTTAGCACTAAAGCTTCCAAACTGCAGGAAATATACAATCACTTATGTATTATTTGTAAGAGCTTCTTTAATGTGTTTGTTTAAAATATAGCCAGTGGATTAATCTATTAGATAAATCATTCCCAAAAGGTATGGGTGCTTTTATTTGTTGTTGTTCAGAGCTACTAGAGATCTTACAGCTTGGTCTTTTCCCAGGAATGGCAAAAATGCTTAAGGGGTCAGTATCAGGCAGTTCTTAAAGTCATAGGCTCTTGGTTTGGATTCTGGTGTCACTTGCCAACCACCTTGGGCAAAGTTCCTAACCTCTCTGTCATTTGTAGAGTGGAGGCAAAATCGTTCTTATATCCCAGATAAGAGCCGAAATCTTGATTCATTACTCATCAGGATGGGTATGCTATTAAAATCGCCATTTATTTATTCCTTCATTCATATACTCATTTACCATCTCTGTTAAGTTCAAGCCACTGTCCTAGTAATGGTGATACTGTCTTATGTTTTAAAGCACACCACAGGTTCAAAACATTCTTTCAGGTATTATCTAATTCGAACCCTCCAGATATATTTTACAGAGATGTGGAGGTAGGAGGAAGATATAATTTATCAAAAATAATAAGTGAATTTACCCATGGCCATCCAGCTAGTAAATGACATGGTCCTCTGGCCCCAGAGTCCATTCTCTTTCTATACCATCTTTAGGTTTTGCAGAGGATAATTTTTCTCTAAGTGGTTGTTGTGTGGTTGTTTACAATCTTAGTGATCATATGGCCAGCATGTGTGTCAGAAGTTGCACATACATGGCTCATATTCCAAGGAAAGCCTGTGTATTGTTATTCAATATCTAACGATTGGGGTATTTCTTACCACAATCCAGTATCCTAGCTCCTCTTGAAAAATTAAGAGATCTGGCATCACAGGGTTTGTAATTACACCAGGTAATGACCAGCTGAAACCATCCTCTTTCGTGAAACATAAGCTTATTCTTCATAGTCTTCCTCACTATTCTACATGAAATGCTTCCATACATCCTTGTTTTTATATATCTTACATTCTATTACATTATTGCCTAGTTCATCTGGCATTTGAATTTTTGACTCCTGTTTTAAGCTACAGATACGGTAGTCACCAATTACGATTTGGATAGGTAAGTAATAATAATGATTTTATGTGTACTTTACAGTATACAAAAGACTTTAAAAACAGCCCTGTGTTATACTGCTATCTTGATTTAATGATAATTTGACCCAAATCATTCAGCTGGTATGCAGTAGAGGCAGAATTAAAATCCAGGACAGTTGGTTATAAGTCTAGTGTTCTTCTCTAGTTTATTCTACTGCCATTCATTCGTTGGTTCATTTATTCACATACTCAATAAATGAATAATTTTGGGGAAGTGCCAAATGTATTCCAAACCCTATACTAGATCCTGGAGATACAATTGTGATAAGATGTAGCCCCAGGCCTTATGAAACTCAAGGTCTATTTGGAGACAACAGATAAACAGATTGTTTTGAGTGCTTTGTGATGTGTAGGTAAAAGGTATGTGCAAAGTCCCATGTCAATATCAAAGAGCATGTGATCAACTTTGTCTGTGTTTTAGATGGACCTCTGCCATTATAAGGGGCAGCATGATTGACATGGAGCCCTACCCAGTTTCTCTGTGGTGATGTTGGTTTATTTATAAGTCCTTGAGAGCATGGTCTTCACAGAAGCGAGGAAGAGTGAAATATAAAGAGTGCTGAACTAGAAATCAGGGCACCAACTGTCTAGTCCTGGGTCTGACAATTTCTAGCTGCTTAATCCTAGAAAACTCGTCAGGTTTATTTATGCCTAAATTTCTTCATCAGAAAATAAAGGGACATGAGAGGGAGATACCAGATCCCAGAAAATATGCAGGTTTCACTCACAAATCCTTATGGATCGATGGTGATGCTTCGCCAGGCTATGAAAGATTTAAGGCCATGTCTGTGCTTAATAGTAAAGAGAGATGTGATCAAAGAAGCTATATCTGTCACAGGCACCCAAAGAAGGGATAGAAAGGTTCTGAGATCTGAGGGGAAAATGTGATTTTTGAGAGTGAAAGTAAATAGAAAAGCTAGGATTGCTATTGGTTAATACAAATAGAAATTATAAGAAGCAATTAGTACTGATAGAATGTATAGCAAGCTGACTATTAAAAGGACCTCCAGTTGAAGGCACATCTTTAATTTAAGGGGTAGTAGGGTATAGCAAGTCAAGTGTTGTGCTGTTCTAAAAATAGTCTGGTCACTTTGTGAGTCATAAAATTGATTTGACTGTCCTTGCCTTTCTCGTAATGCTCTGATGGACAATTGACCTAACTCTAGTGCCTCGAATTTGGCAAAGTAGTCATTATAATGTGTGTCGCTGCTTTTGGATTATTTTTTTCAAAAATCACATCACTTCCACCATGATGACTTCTCACAGGTCTCTGGTTTGTTTTCCAATATGGTCTTCACCATGAAATCTTTGCACCTCCTCGGGAATTGCTGGAAGTCATGTCTCTGGAAATTTGGGAGGTGATTTTTCCTGTTGTATGATAGATGCATAACCCAAGGAAAATGCGTGGTCTTAGAAGCACCCCACTTCTCTCCAATCCAGACTCTGTGGTTGTACTCCTCATTAGATCTGGGAAGACATGACTTTTCTCCTTGCTACAGTTACTTCCATCGCACAGTTTTAGATTCTCTGCTCCCTGACACCAGTGGTGCCATAAATAAGTGTACATTGTGAGATTCAAGACTGCTGGATCCAGCACCCCCTGAAACAAGATCCAAAGCCAGATTACACACTGCTACTTCTGAGGCTTGCCTGCCGTGTTACAGCCTATTCCTCCTTAACAAAGAATAAAAATGTGTCTGTATAGGAGGTACAGCAGATCTTGGTCCAAATGGATTTAAAAAATCTACTCATAATTTTCCCTCTGCTTATATTTTACCAATAAAGGAATGCCAGTGAGTTGTAAGGATAAGCTACATAACCCTTTTGAGATTCATAGGAGTGATTATACCACATCTTGGGGGTTCTGATCTTAGGCTCACATCACGAGAGTAGACCCTGTCATGTGAGGTGCAGGCTGATCCAGCAGCCATGTGGTTCTCAAACAGATGCACTATACTACCTGATAGTGCCTAGTCTTGCTGACAGTAGTCTCTTCTTCCTTCATCTTTGCAAATTCCACAAAATATTTGAGGAGGGAAGTGAGGACAGTGGTAAGATGTCATTCTCAAGAGCTGTCATTTACCTCTTCCGCTGGAACCATGTCTGCGCTTTTAGAGATGCCATGCAGATTTTCCAAACCAGTAGTCGAAATACACAATCTAACAAAGAATTTTCATGCTTCTTCAAAAGTATTCAAGACACCTTGAGCAGTGGTTGACAAACACTGTTTTATAAATAAAGTTGTTTTGGAATATAGCCATGTACATTTATTTACCTATTATCTATGACTAACTTTGTGCTATATTGACAGAGAAGTTGCCACTGTCATCTTATGTCCTACAGAGCCTAAGATATTACTAACAGGTCTTTTACAGATGAAGTTTGCTGCCCCCTTTCCATGAGGGTGGAGTGCGCATCCTATATTGACATATGTGCAACACGCCAAAAGTTTATTTAGGGAAAAAGATAACATATTTAAAATAGCATGTGCTAGAAAATCCAGATTTCATGCTCACCATGCTGTGTGGGTGGAGGGCATTGGTCCTGCTTGTTTCTTTTCTCGGCCATGCTGTCCTTGGAGGTTAGAGGATTGATGTTTAAGTAAGAAATGCAGACTAGGACCATATGTTAGGCAGTGTAGTAGAGGGTAGAGCAGATCAGCTGCCTATAGCTCAATGACTTAATCATGATAGCATCTTTATGCCATCTGGGCTCTGATGTTGTTCACCTCAAACATTTCCTTCAGGAAGTCTCTTTTTTTGCTTACAATTTCTTAAATTTTGACTCAGGTCAAAGGAGATCCCCTCTTTTTTGATTTCTTTACATTTCTTTTTTATGTTTTCTTTTAGATTTTATGTCTTGTAACCCCAACTGTGTGGTATATTTAATAACAAATTCTGAATCTTTATATAAAAGTCCAACTTTTCTTTCTCTTCCACTAAAGAAACTATGCAAATCTACAGCAATGAAAACTTTGAAATTATTTTCTTATGCACACCCCTGTGTGTCATTCTATGACATATTATCACATGTATATGTTCATGTTACCATCATTACACTCAGAGTACACTTTGGGCTTCTCTGATCTCTACTGCTTTGAAGAGGCCACTACCTTATCTCCTAAAATCTTGCTTCTCAAAACCTGGTCCTGGATCACCAGAAGCTTGTTAGAAATGCAGAACCAGAGGTCTCATCCTAGACATACTGAATAAGAATCTGCATTTAATAGAGCTAGTGATTATATACATGTTAAAGTTGGAGAACATGCTTCTAAGAAATGTCTTCATTTCTTAGTGCATTAGCTTATTATGATTAATTAGGTAAACTGGGGAGCATATTGGAATCACTGTGAAACTTAGGAAAAAAGTATATCTGGGCCCTACATCCTAAGATTAAATCTGAAGTAATTTTCAAGTATCTGTATTTTAAAAAGTAGTTCCAAAGGCAATTCTGATGTACACAACATGTGAGAAAGATGTATGCTACAAGAGTTCTCAGCCAACAAAGTTTATGTAATATGTTTGATCAGCTCTTCACTATCCTATCTGTTGTGGCAGTTTGTCTCAAATATGAGTAAACCAAGGTCCCTTTTTAAGGGCAAATCAATATTCTCATGCATCCTCATAATTGACTCAAAATATTTATTATAATGTTTCCTAAATATATACAAACAGAAAACCAGCTATCAATGTTATAAGCTCATAGTTCTTCTATGACCAGAAAATCATTGCAGATTTACAGATGATGTTCAAACAATATGATTGAAATTAAAAACATTAATTCAATATGGCAGATGGCATTGTTCCTGAGAATAAATCTTGGCTTCCAATATAAATACAATGTGATCGTCGTGGTGGAGAGTCTTTAGAGTTTGGCACATTTATAGCTATTTTGTCTTCTCTTTCCTTATATTTATTCAATATATGTCTATACACTGTCTACCTCTCTTTAATGTAGATTTTATTGATTAAAGTAGTAGTTTTCATTTTCAGTATGATTTCAGGCATAAACTTAAAGGATAACTAGATGAACGTTCTTGGTAGGAAGTTGTGCGACAGTACTCAGTTTTAGTGATCGCTCAGTATCTGCTTAATCATTTTTTAAGAAGAAAACAACAAATTAGAAAAAAAATGTTGAAGACAACTTTGGGTACCTAAGCTTATTTTTTCAATATTTCCAACTCAGTATGCCCTGGGAAGCAGTAGAGAGTGGAACTTGCAAACATGGCCTAGGAGTGAGAAAGACCTCAGATCTCTTTTTAGCTGTTCCATTTACTCGATATATCCCCTGGGGTGAGATTTTTAGCATCTCTGTATCTTGGTTTCCTTATGCATATAATGGAGATGATTACCTACTTCATAAGGAAAAGAACAGATAGGATAGTCAAGGAAAATCCTTAGCCCAGTCTTAGCACATCATAAGCACTCAATTATCAGTAGATACCTTAATTATTATAATAATGTTATTATTGTCATTATTATAAATCTAGATCTTATGTTTTTATTAATGAAATCTGCCATGTATTTATTTATTTGCTTCATTGTATTCTTAAGATAGTCTCTCTTTTCTTCACTGACCTCTTGTTTTAATAACCTGATTGTGGCAGAGATGAAAAATTCTCTCAAAATGCTTAGAGCCTTCTTTTCATCTGGGACCCCCACCTTCCAGTAATTCACCAAAGGGACTAACACAAAGGGGAGGGGAGAGGCACCTGCTCTGTGTTCTCTAGGCCTTTCAGAAAACGTGGAGTTGTTCCTTGACGGCATGCATGCCAATCTAAAAGAAAGGTGATGTCGGAGACATCCAGGAGATGGACACTGTTTAGGAAAGCCCCACTAATGTTCCCGTGGCAAAGCTGGAACTGTCTACAGTGTTACCCGCATGCGATTGGCATTGTTGTAAACGAACAGGTTAAGGGCAAGGTTCTTGCCAAGAGAATTAATGTACATAGTGAGCACATTAAGCACTCTGAGAGCCGAGACAACTTCCTGAAATATATGAAGGAAAATGATGAAAAAAAGAAGAGAGAAAGGTGCCGGGCTCAACCGAGGCGCCAGCCTGCCCCGCCCAGAGCAGCTCACTGTGAGCGCCAATGGAGAGGGGCCTGCGCTGCGGGAAAACCCTTCCCTGTGCATTTATGACACGATGCGTATAAAAAAGTAGAAGACCTCTAGTTGAATAGGAAACAAACAAACAAAAAATGCTTAGAGTATTTGACATCTGACTCAGAGCACCATCGTTGCTTCTATTATTGCTCCTCTTTCTACTGTTCTTGCTGTACCTGCCTCCTGAAGTACTGCTGTTAACCACAGCTTCTAGAAGTGCCTTAGACAACTTAATTTATTTTCCAGTGAAGCCAGTCTGGTGAGGGAGCCCCTTATGATAGTGATGTCGTGGTATTTGACTCCTAAGACAATACTGCCTTCATTAATTGCCCCTGTGCTTTTAGTTTTCGCTAATGAAGGCTGTAATATGTGTATTGAAGGCGAAAAAGATAGCTCAAAACAGAGAAGTGCAGTATTTCATTTTGCTGTCAGCATCTTCCTATGTTTATGCAGTAGGGATTTGAAAAATTGAATCCCACACTTGAAAATGCACACTTCCGGTTCTCTGAGATGTCCGGCAGGGCTTATGATTAGAAGCCCTGTTATTTACTTATTTCTAGCTTCTGTATGAGTGGAGACTTCAATACAGAAGTAGGTTCAAGGCATTCATTAGAGATATAGAGAACAAATACAAAAGGGAGAGATAAAGTGAGGGAGGGAGAGAGGGAGAAAGGGATGGAGGGAGGAAGGAAGGAAGGGAAGCAGGAAGGGAAACAAAACATGTTTATTGTGATTTTACTAAAAAAGAAGGAAAAGGTAGCTCATGAGTTAAACCAAGACTAAAACAATACCCTAAAAACCTTCGTTTGCTTTGCATTTGTACACCTTTGACATATGCATAACTCATGAAGGAAATGCAATAATACATTGGGATGCACAGCCAAAATCCTGACTGTTCACAGTCATTAGACAGTCTGGTTCTGTCTTGCAGTGGAGAGGCGCTGACCTTAATGTTTTCACCTTATTATAGAGCTATAATTACCTTTTGCATTCTTTAAGTATTCTTTATAATTTCAGGTTAGATATTCAACAGCAGAAACTGTGTTTGACCTGACAAATTGACTTGTTGTGTGAGGCAGCTATTAACTGTCAGAAGTGGTTTCATTTTTAGTGAAGGGTTAAGTAATTTCAAGGGGTTAAAATCTGGAGTAATAAATAACCATCCACACTCATTGAAGGAAGTGTCTTCTTAGACAAGGGAATAGAGCTAGAGCTGATAGGGACATTTGGTAAAAAGTCGCATCAACTAAGGTTTGACCTCACCAAATGATTTATGTGGTAGAGAAGCATCTGCACAAACACTTGCCCTTGAGTGCATAAGCCAATGAAAATGAGGGAACACACACCGGCTCTTCTGAAAGCAAAAATCAGAAGCCTTTGCTCTTAAGACGGTATAGGTCATTAGCTATCACAAATGTGTTGTGGTGGCAGGAGAAGCCAAATGGCCAAGCATGCTCAAGACATTGTACATGCGGAGTCTAAAATAAAAGAGTAAACAATATATGACAACAAACTGAGGCACACAGACAGGCAAGATGCAGGATCTGAGACAGTGCGATCAGTTACTGAAGACTCTTCTCTGACCTACTCAGACTGCCTTCTAGGCACACGGGACTCTAAATTCATAGGTATTAACTGTGGACAAAAGAAGCCAGAAGCATAAAGAAATTCAGAAGGTTGTCACCAGCAGTGTGAGCACAGCAGGGACCTGATTTCTCTACCTTTCTATAACATGGGATAGAGTGGCATTGTGGAAAGTGCTTGGCTTTGAAGTTAAATGGACCTAGATTAAAATTTAAATCTACTTTGTGGGTAAATTATTTACCTTTCAGGGCTATATTGTTATTTGTAAAGTAGATACAAGAATAGACAGGGCTAATTTGTGAGATTAAATAAATGTATATGAAGTACCAGCACAGGGCCAGACATGTAGAAATCCTTATTGATATTTTGGAATAAGGTCTTTAGTGGCCTGTCTTGGTTCTTTGTACTTCCCAATTTACAATTCTCTTGAAGATCTTTTGTCAAGGTAAAGAGCTGGTACAATAGCTAAAATGATAAATAACAGATTTAAGATTCAAAAGAATCTCAACAAGAAGGAATAACAATCCTAAAATGAAATAGATAAGTATGTAATAGGACTATATGAAACCGTGCCCTTAGATTTAAAAAAAAAAAAAAAGTCATTATCCTAATTCTGGGTAGAAGAGATCTCATTTAAATAGATGCTTATGTGGTAAAGAAAGCAAAATCCTAGAAATTTACTTTTTAATTTTAAGTTGTATATGTGCAAGTTCTGTGTGCCTTCTGCTCTCACATTTCCAGAAAACATCGATGAACTAGGCATGTCCGGTGTGGCATAGTGTACTGGTTATCAGATCCAAGCTCTACTACTATTAGCCCTTGAACAAGTCAGTTACCTCATTTATAAATGAATACAGAAGTCCTCTTCCTGATTTGCGCCAAGGATTACGTTACATAATGCAATTAAAGGGTTCAGCACAGCGGCGAGCTCGTAACTGGGAGCTGTCATTATTCACAGCGAAGAGTGATGATGAGAACGGTGGCAGCCATAAGATGAAGAATTGGAGAAACTTGTAATGTTCTGCCTGTATAAAAAAATCTCGAGAGATATGACAACTGTCATCAACTATTTGAATGACTGTTATGTAGAAAAGAGATTCTCATCAATCAGCCTAACTCTAGAAGGCAGAACTGGGACCAATGGATAGAAGTTATGGGAAAAATCTATTTGGGCTGCATAACAGGAATGATTTTCCATGGAGGGGAGGGGTCCTAATCATCAGAATAAACTGTAGGAGGTAGTGAGCTCTCTATTATCGGAAGAAGTACTAATAGTAGTAGCAGTAGTAGCAGCAGCAGCAGTAATAAATAAAAAAAAATAGCTCTTCCTGTGTTCCATTACTCTTCTAAGGAATCTGCATTCTTATTTAATCCTCATAACATCCATGTGAAATAGGTACAATTATTATCATTCCCATTTTAAAGATGAGGAAGTGATGGGCAGAGATTCAGTAAATGTCTAAGAACATATCATTTAGAAATGGCAGAGCTGGAATTAAAGCCCAGTCCCCCTGGCTCTTGAATCCCTTCTCTTCATTGCTACAGGAAGTGCCTCTCAGGGACACACTGACCACATGTCACGGAGGTTGGAAAGGAGATTCCTGCCCTGAATTTGGGCTTTGACTGGGTGATCTCTACAGTACTCCCCCTAAATGTAATTTTATAAGACCAAAAGTCAAGCACAAAAAGACACAGTGGCAAAAGTTGATAGAAATTGTAGACACAAATTGTCATGGGGTTTTCTCGACATAGAAAAGCCCAAGCTGTTCACCTAGAACCTATTCACTTCCACTTTATACTCAGTAATAAGAGAATGGGCATCTAATTGTCTTGTTCCAGGCAAAATAGAAGGACATAGATTTAAATTAAGGATTGATAGTGGAACTAACAGCAGCAAAAAGAAACTAGTGAACCACTGCAGGAGAGAAAGGAGATACTCATTTATTGAACAAATATTAACTAAGCACCTACTTTGTGCTGGGATCATATCATCTATCCCAAAGAAAATAAGAACTCAGCAATCATTGCAGTTGGCACACATTTAGACCCCAGTATCTTTTAGGCTTTTCCTTAAATTTAGTATGCAATGGTATTTTTTCAAGTCTTTAAGGAAATAATAAATTATATCCAGTTCTGGAAAGGAAATATACATGATATTTTTTTAAAAAAATGTTATGTGAACTGGGTAATAGTACCTTCAGTGTGGGTGCTAAAATGGTATATTTTAATTCATCTCAGGCCAGCTCACTGCCCAGTAAAAACAGATGTAGGTCTTAGTGCATTAAATTATTTTAATATACTGAAGTGGGAAAAGCTCTGGTTTAGAAATTTGGAGTTCTGCTACTGATGTAATTCATAGCAAATTCCTATGGATCTTCGTTTTCACATCTCTAAAATGTGGGTGTTTGACTAAACTATCTTTGTTTTCTTTAGGCTCAAATGTTTTATATTTCTTTTATTTTTATAATCATGCTTATAATTATCATTACATAGATGCCAGATGGCAAAATGCCCTGGCAGTGTGTGCAGGACCTAAATTGATTCTGGGAAAATGGGACACCAGTAATTCCTTAGGTATAGGAGCTGAGAGAAACAGAAGCCTCTAAGTTCTAGTTCTATTTCTGTTGGCTATAAAATGCAGACATGGCTCCGTATTGGGAGACATCTCCTTGCTTTTACTATTAGATTTTAAAGTTGCCTAACAAAATTCATTGAGGCTGTTTGTGCTTAGAGTGCTTTAATGTTCTGAGGTTAAGACAGGTACAGTGTGGCATTTAAGCTTAACTGCCCACCCCCCTCGTCACTTTTAATTTCTCTCAGTCTTTCAAAGCATTAAAAAGAAAATGGTATTTCTTGGTCTGCTGCCATAAATATAGTTTATTCTCTGTGTACATGTAGATGGCTTGCATGAATGAAAAGATAGTCATTATATTCATTAAACTTCCTAGAACAGACTTGCACTAATAATAAGCTTCCTGGGCACTACTGCCTTGTCATCAGACTTTATCATGTAGACCTCACCTCTCTGTCTCTCTGTCTCTCTGTCTCTCTCTTTCCCCTCCCCTTTTCCCCTTCCCCTCCCATCCCCTCCCCTCTCTCTATTGGTCTTGATGCTATTATTTCAAAGTTACATATACAATAAGGTCACAGGTTTCATGGTGTTTTAACAAAGCCACTCCATCTACTGTTCTTGGGTTGATTGATTTGTGAGTGGCATTTTGGTGCTCATTATCTCGACTTGCTTTTAGTTTCATTTGCCTGCTTCAAGAATCTTCCTTTAGCTATTAGAAAGCTAAACATAATTAAAGGGGACAGAGGGAAATTTCCCACTTACATTAGTGCTGTAGTACCAAATAAGGAGCTGGTCTATGGTAGGAATGGATTAAAGAAGTCTCAAAGTGGATTTTGGTTCTAAAGATCAAACTTGAAAAAAACTCTCCAGACCTGAGAAAGTCAGAAGAATGACTTTATAATGAATTTAAATTTTGTTATGAACTGAATGTTCATGCTCTGCCCCCCCCAACTCCCATCCTGAAACCTAACCCCCAAGGTGATAAAGTGATGGTATTAGGAGGTGGGGCCTTTAGAGGTGATTAGGTCATGCAGGTGGAGTCCTTGTGAATGTGATCAGTGTCCTTATACAAGAGGCTCAGAGAGCTCTTTCCTGCCTTCTGCCATGTGAGGACACAACTAGAAGATATCTGTCTCCAAATCAGGAAAGCAGGTCTCACAAGGCACCAAAAATGCTAATGCCTTGATCTTGGACTTCTCAGCCTCCAGAACAGAGAAATAAATGTTCGTTGCTTAAGCCACCCAGTCTATGGTATTTTTGTCATAGCAGCCAAAATGAACTAAGACAAAGTCACAATACTCCAGTTACACATTCTTAATCTTAAAAATTATTTTAGCTTTTCTTTTTCAAGCAGAATGGCATGGAGAAGGATTTTCGCATGAGTTCCTTTTGTTAGTTAATTCTAACTCTGAATGAACACTTAAGATGTGTCGGTTTTCGTAAAGATTTATGTTGCAAATTCTTGATTATGTCCAAGGTTATAATCAAGAATCCAGTTTAATGCTCTGCTATGTATAGTAAACATGGCAACTATCCTGGGCTGAACATGGGGCTTGTTGGGGAAGCAGTGTGCAAGGAATTTGCCATAGAAATAGAAATAGTCCTTCATTTTCCCTTTTTGACATCTGGTCCTTCTCTGATTATATGCCTCTTTACCTCTTTTTCATTTTCCTTTCCAATCTCCATTCTTATCTCAGTCTGTTGGGAGTACCTGTGCACATCGCTTTGCTAACATCATGATACTTAGGACTAATGAACAATTATGAGATTAATGAGATTGCATCACCAAATGAGATTGCATCACCAAAAAGAAAAATTTCAAATGACTAGAAAACTTGCGATGTCTAGAGCAAGTTCTAGAATGGTTAAGTTACCATTTGTAAATCTTAAATGTACTTCAGATCTTTAATGTGGTTTGCTTTAGAAAACTCTGTCCACTTTTCCTTTTTGAGTGCTTATCTAGTGAATAGCAGGGTAGAAGCATCTGTTGTTCTCATTGCCTTACAATCATGCCAGTCAAGCATAACTGCTTTTCTGGTAGACTCCATCTCATAATGATTGCATTCATGGGAAATGACTAGTGTGTGGGAAACATGATATGGATAGACCAATACTAGAGATAGATACAACACGTGCTCAGAGGAGACACAAACAAATTGCCTTTCTGCTGACTTTGAAGCATTTTCTTTGAGCATAGTTAAATTTGAAGTGGAATGTAGCTAAAGCTTTATCCAAACAACCTCTTCGTGGCTTGGCTTCTGATAGGAAGGCTGTAGGTAGCAATTTTATTTAATTATTGATCTCACTAATACTGAGTCACAATTGGACTCCTCTCGAAGCTGCTATAAGATCTCCATGCACAGAAGATGAATTCATTAGAATAAAAGTGAATGTATGAGAAACTCAGTTGGAATTATCCAGGTGTTAAAATAAATGCCTATTTTTTTTTTCAGACAATGGAGTCATTTTTAAAACATATATTTATTTAAAACACAAACACAGAGACTGTCATATAGGGTTATGGAAGATAAGTAATTAATGCATATTAATTTATATTTAAATTAAAACGAATTCTCATTAAAACTAACTCCTCAAAGTTGTGGCTGCAAGTCTGTCTGTAGGTGGTACAGCTTTAAGACTCTCTTCTTAATCTGTATAGTAATAGATGTGAGGATTAAAGAAAGAATAAAAGAAGTAGAAGAATATATAAACACAATAATAATAATAGATAACATTATTAAGCATCTACTATGTGTCAGGCACTGTGCTAAGCAAGCTTAGCATTTTGCATATATTAAATCATTTAAAACTCATATTAACTGTCTAAATTACATTCTATTATTTTATCCCTCAGAGATTTTATATAACTTGCATAAGGTTCAAAACTATTAAAAGGAAAATTGGGGGTCAAACCCAGGTTTCTCTAATTCCTGAGCCAAGACCTTAATTGCTAAGATTTTACCACATTATGAGTCTTTTATCTGAGGTAACACCATTGAATTCGGGGTTTACATTATTCCAGCGGCATCTTTCTCTACAAATGGTTATATCAAAACAAAAGTCCTCTGAAATATTTTTGGGATTACTGAGGTGATAGCTTGCTTTTGAAAAGAGATAAATATAGGCAATTGACAGAAGCGGAGTCCCTAGCTTTAGATTATTTTTCTTTTCCCATTTTTTCCTTGATGAGCATAATCATATGAATAAGCTTCAAGAGCTGAATGACTGATTGCCAGCAAGTGACTAGCTGTTGTTTATTTATAAGGGCATAGATTCATGAGAAAATGCGGGATGGTTTTTAAAACATCATAAGTCTTACGTGAGACTTTGTAAATAATGGAGCCGGTTTAATTTAGGATTAAGCTCACAGACATTTAAGTCATGCTGACTTGGGTTCAAGTCCACTTTGCTGGCCCTTTGGGATGTTTTTAACCCCTCTATGATGAATTTATGTAAAATGAAATCAATAATAGTATCTACTTCTTAGGTTCATTGAGAGTATTCAAAGAACTAAGTTATGCAAGTGCTAGTTCAATGCCTGATATGTCATAAATATTCATTAAATCTGTAATATTTTATACAAGTGACATAAAACTTATTTATGTACATTTTAAACTATTACGAGAGCCAGACTGGATTACTGGAAAACCTGCAGTTCCTCTGTTAGAATCTTGCAAAGGCTGCTCGGGATGTATCTATGTTGATAATTTCTCCCATGTTTGTTTTTTCATTCTAGATTTGTAATCAACCGTTCTTTCTAGAGCTTGGGTACTTTTACATTGCCTCCTTTTATTGTCTCAATAATGAAATAGCAATTATTATATCCATTTTTACAAATGAGAGAACTACAGATTAGAAAAGTAAATAGAAAGCTACCCAGCTAGTAAACAGACGAGTTTTGACACTAATCCAGGTCTCCTGTATTAATACTCCAGTTTAATTTTAATCCAGAAAGAAGATATTGAGGCCGTAGGGATCACAACTCAGTTCATTTCACAGATCAGAATATTGAGGCTCTAAGATAGAAAAGTGATTTGGGTAGGGTCACACAGCAAGTTAGAGATAAAGCTGACACTAGACCCCAAGCCTCAGTTGTAAGTCTGGAGCTATTTCATCATTCCTAGGCTACTTGTGTCTTTGTAGTAATTCATGTACTCTGTAGAGGAGGAAAGAGAAGATGAAGCAGAAGTAAAAGGATGAGGGGTCAGGCGAGAGAGAGAGAAAAGAATAAACTCACATAGGAAGATTAGACAAGGGACAGTTTGTATTGAATACCAAAGCTTTCCGCTTTTGGAACAAATTTCTACCTGGCAGGAAAGGCAGGAATGACCAGAAAGAGACTATATCTGTAATATATTTATCGCTGCTCACATTCCATCACTAATAGGACCGCGGTGATTACATCAGATATAGTTGACAGTACTGATGACAACCTCCCTGTGACATCCGCACAGCCATATGGCACCACCATCACCATCTCCAGCAGCTCTTTCTCTCAAGATTTGGCTTCCCCTCCACTGGTCTGCATTGCCGGATGTCAAAAAATTTGGCTCGGGAGACTCTGCAGCGGAATTCACTCACGTAGAGGCATTTTCTTGACATTTTGACATTTGCTGAGAGAAAGGCAAAAAGCTGGCCAAGTGCCCAATCATCAGGCCCATCAGAATCAAACTATATTTTTTGAGCAGCTGTCAATAGAGTGTGCATGAGATTATTATTGTTTGCCAACACGCTATTGATCTTGGCTTTGTGAAGCTCAAAGTCTGTTTACAGCCACCTATAAAAATGAACGTTCACTTCTTTTACTGAAGGTTAACATAGTGTGTTTATTTAATTGAATAGAAATGGGTTTGTATTTTCCAAATGTCATTGTTAATAAATTTTCAAAGGAATCTGAGTGATGAGTGTGTAGGCGTGAAGGATAAGATAGCTGTTGACGGTGAGGATGGGGAGTTTGCTGGATTTTGTAGTTGCTGAAAGCAAGAGATAAAAGACAAAAGCATGGATAGGAAACTGGAATAACTTCCTTACCCTGAGAAGTGCTATAAAAAGTCCTTTTTTTATATTAGTGTTGTTTTTTAAACGTGTCAGCTGATAGTAAGAATTCTCCCCTGGGCGTTTTATTCTTTTGCCTGCCTCTGTTGTTGTTTGTTCTTTGGGATTTCTCCAAAAATGTTTTAAGGTGACACTGAGCATTTTAGTTTATTTTGAGTTTTGAAGTTTGGAGTTTTCTGCTATCATCTGATCATTTCCTCCCTTCCATAAAAGATTTGACAGAAAAAACTAGAATTAGGAGTCATGTCATATAGAGGCAGACACTGGCAATTCCACTGACCTGCTTTTTAAGAGACATGTTTCAGCTGACTGGAGGGGAGGCCTAAACATTTTTTACCAAAGCAACTGGAAGAGCTATAAACAGTCTCGGGAAACTGAAAGTCTGTCTGAGTCTCCAGAATACTAGATGAAAAGCAGAAACTTCAACCAATCACTCGAATGTTTCAAATGGAAACATCAAAATAGTTCACTGGAATTTTTTTTTAACTTGTGTTCAGAAGGATGGCCCTTTCATGAGTTGAACATAGGTAATTTACATTTTAAGTTTTACTCTACTCATTCTATCTCAGCCTCCTTAGCAGGGGAGGGAAAAAAAAAACTGTTGTTCTTGAAACACATGTATATCAATGCTTGTTGAAAAAACAGACAACAATAACAACACAACAGCAACAAAACTTGCAGTCTCATTGCAGCCATTCATCTATTCAAAGGATTACTGAGGCCTTCTGCGGGGGCTAGTCACTGTTGCTGGATGTTAGAGTTAGAAAGAAAAGACGAGGCTCTGTATTCTGTGTGTGTGTCTGTGTCTGTATACGTGTTGGTGGGGTGGATGCCTATGCAGATTTTTAACAGTTTGATAAGTATTATGATAAATGTCCTCTAAAAGAACATTGGGAGTGCTTGACTCCGATTAGGGGGACATTGCTTAACATCTGGTAATGGGGTATATCATCCTCTTCACCCTTTTGCACCTCTACGTTTAACCTTGATTAAAGTCTGATTTCAAATGAGTCTATTTTTTTTTTTTTTTAATATTTGATTCAGTTCCTTCAAGAGCCTGAGAGAAAATGTAAAATTATCAAGTGTTTTGGGGAATGATACTTCTAAAACTTATTCAGGGATTTCAGACTTTTCTTTTTTTAAAAAATATGCATATAACATCAACTCGGGCAAAGGAGTTAGAAATGTGCCCTCCCTTTTCTCTAAGTGGTGCAAAACGTGAGAAATGAGAAGTAAGCAAGACTGAGGATTAGAATCACGAGATGGGTTTCCTTACTATAAATTCAATACCGGGAATCTTCTTAGTTCTGAATTTGCAACAGATTTATAAAATCCATTATTAAAAGAAATACAGTGGGAATTGACAAGGATGGGGAGAAGAGAGTAGGCAGACGTGTTCTTAAAGAGAACACTCTAAATGTAGACCATTATCTTTTGTCAATTAATTTTACTTTTTATAGATGGTTTGACTATTAAGCAAAATCTTATGAGAAAAGTGGGTTTTAGTGATCTCTGGGAAGATGTTCTTCATATTAAATTAAATTAGTCTGTGCATTGTGGAGCCTCCACCAGTTGTTCTCCCTCTGGCAGGTGTCTTTAATACCAGATGCAACCTAGTTAAAGGGTGACATGAAATCACAGCATTTGACATTTTTTCCTTCAAAGATAGGTAAATGGAGATGAGCTCTTTTGGTATATCGAGGATGCCAGATGCCAGTTTTTGAGATTTTGATTTAAGGATGGTTCAGGTCCTGGATAATGAATGGGTTCGATCCCACCACAGATAAGGGCACTGCCTTTTCCTCTTTAATACTAGGGCTTCTTTGTCTGTTTCACAATATCTGACAAAGTGACAATATGGAGTCATGATTTAGAATTCTGCCTCTGGAGTGAGGTGTGTTTTTTGTTTGTTTGTTTATTTGTTTTAGTTTTTTTTTGTTTTTTTTGTTTTTTTTTTGGTTTGAGTACTTTCCTTGTTAATCTTGGCCAAATTTTTTAACCTGGTTAAGCATTAATTTCCCCATTTATAAAATATGAGTAACAGGAGTTCTTTAGATAAACCACATAAAGATAAAGTAGAAACCACCAGCACATTGACTGGCACATAATGCAATTTCATAAATCTTAACCGTTATTATTTAACTGAATATTTTAATGGGTATTGCCTAAGAAATTCCTGCGTAGGAGGTTGCCATTATGATGGCCAAATTATAAGAGCCACAGACTAACCCCCTAAGTCATTTGCAGATGTGTGGACCTCTTCACAAGGGCTTCTACTCATTGACTTGCACATTGATCAGTGTGGATCTATCATTACTTCTTGAAGAAACAACCAGAAAGCATTTGCTATATTTATAGTGAAAGAATTGAGTGTCTTTCCTTAGAAAGACAGTTAGTTCTTGATCCAAAGGACTTCAATGCCACATCAGAAAAATTGTCTTTTGTACAATATCCTTGTAGAAATAGTTTTAAGAATCTTGGTATTAGAAATTAAGGCTCTGATGAATTTAGGTTTTCTCTGGGTTCTTCATTTCTACATCGCTATCCTCTTGTCAGAAACAAGAGTACTTACTTAAGCATTGAGTATTTCCCACTCGGGATGTTGACCATTTTATTATAGAACTTCCATCATTTAACTGGATTTAAAAGATCTATCAGTATGTACCAAGAATTTATTTTCAAAAATTTTCACCTAATAGCTAAAAAATAAGCCCTAATCTGGTTTTCTGTGAAATTGACCTCAATACTATAAATAACACAAAAGAGTAAAAAAAAAAAAAAAAAAAATCCAGATTCCTATATCTGGGTTGACATATAAGACTGCATTTGCGGAGCTTCCTTATATGTTGAAGTCAGGGCGTATCTTGCTGGAGAGAATGTCACTGTCTTGGAGTCTACGTTGAGACACCTCAGATGTGATGGGTTGTAGAGGTGATGCTTTCCCTGTGTCATGTTTGACTTCCCACTCCTTGAGGAGAGATTCACTTGCCTGAAAAATTATCAGATTTATTTGTACAAACTTGAGTTGCACAATGGATTATTGCTTCTGGGCTTCCCATGTGACCAGCCTAGACCCAAGGTGAAAGGTTGGCCTGCAGCTGTGGCAAACAAGGGAGAAGCTAATGAATCATGAAGGTCAAACATCTTCCTGAATTTCTTTCTCTTTCTTCACTTATTCTGGTTGCTTATAAAAAAAAAAAATCCCTATTGCCTGTATGTCCTTAATATAGAAAGCTCATTAGCAATATTTGGGTCTGTTGGTTGGATGGGGGAGTTCTCTGCTTATTGTAATGGGAAGATACCCCAGGTACCACATAACTGTCTTCTTTGAGAAGAGTCCATGATGTTTGAAACATATTGTGAGTCTTTTAATTTAGTATTCTAGAAATGGTTATATAAAGAAATATTTTTGTTTACTATTAATTAGCTTCCCGTTCTCCTGATATTCTTTTATTCATGATTATTTACATGTAAACAATACTTGATCTCTTCGGGAATCCATAGGATTCTGTTGCTGTTATTTTTGAGAAAATGTTATTCTGCAAAGACATGTTATTATCCCCAAAAGATGACTGAACAGCCTTACAACCCCTCCCCCATAAGTTTTGGGCAGCTCAGAAGTCACCAACTTCACTGTGGTATTCAAAGTTAGCTGTCACCCCCTTTCCCAGGGCCAGGGCCAAATACATAACTGAACAGAGGGCTTGAGTCTTTATTTACAACCTGTAAGCTAAAGCTAAAGGAAAGTTCTTTTTTTAAAAAAAAAATAATCTTTCAGATGAAGGAACTGAGGTACTGGATGGTCAATACTTAGACCTAAGAGTAGCAGTATGACAAGAGAATTCCTGGCTCTGCCATTAATTTGAAAATTCATACGGCTTTTTGTCTGAGGATTGTTTATATATAGAACTATTTTTCAGAAGAGTCTTGGCCTTTTTGATGTTCCATAGTTCTTTCTCATGATTCTACAGTTGGCATTTGTTAAGATAAAATTTCTAACACAGGGGGAATGTTGATTGCTGGCTCTATGTTGATTCAGAATGAAGCCTTTTAAAAAGATTATCTCTGTGTGAATGTAACTGTTCTATGTTTAACCAATGTCAAATAAAATTTAATAAAAATTAAAATTTTTCACTTGTAGAATTTACAAGTAACAACTGATGATAGATCAAAATTAAAAACTGATATTGACAACCTGGATAAAGAGATAAAAACCTTCAAAATACAATTTAAAAGAAATATATGTAAAATCCTGTATTGGACTAAAATAAATCAATTTTGCAAGCACCAGATATAGGTGGTCTGGCTTGACAGAACTTTGTAAAACAAGATCTGAAAGTTTTAATTGTTCATAAGCTCAAAATGAACCAACTATACTAAAGATAAAAAGAAAGAAAAAAATAAAACTAGGCAGCCTTAGGTTCTATTATTAGACTTCTAATATGTTACTACTTTATGTTGACTTTGCATCTGAAACATCTATTTTATTCTTTCACTTAGTTTCTCTTCAGTGATCTAGGAACAGACTTCATCGACTTTTACCTGACAGTGTCTCCTTAATGATCCTCTTGCTTCTTTTCTCCACATTTCAATTTGTCTTTTGCATGCAGGCAATGTTGTCATCGATAAATTAGACCTGATCATGTCATTCACATGTAAACAAACCACCAATGGTTCTCAATAATTACAAGATTAACTATTTTCTGAAGAATGGGACCTTTTGGTATAATTTATAATCTCTATCATCTACTCCATATTTTTGCAGAGAGCACCTGCTGTTTCTAAAGATGTGTCTTTAAACCCAACCATTTTGGACCACAGTATCTTGAAGTTACATTACATTTTTATATTGCCAGACTTTTGCTCAGGATCTCAGTCTTTTTTAAAAATAATTTTCCCCATTTCACCTTTGACCAGCACTACCACTGATCCGTGAGATTCAAATGTCTTCTCTTCTGTGAAGACTTCCTGGTAGCCCTCAACCTTAACTCTAGGAGAAATCAATTTCTCCCTTAGCGTCGCTTCTCTACCTCTGTTATAGAAAGTAAGGTGCTATTATTCTAGTCTCGGTTCATTAGAACCTTCTGTTATTGAATATATTTCATAAATGTGTTAGAATACTAACCTTGAGAAGACTCCCAATCTGAAAGGAGAAAAATATAGAAGGCTATTTCGCCTCTCCCATCCCGCTTTCCAACGACACACATAAATTAACAATTTGAATTAATAGTTTTGATATTCTCAAGTACGTTGAAAGATTTGCTTTTCTGTTCTCAGAAGCAAGCTTTTTATAAGATCGAAAGTTCTGTACTATGAACCTTGGCCTTAAGGATACAAATGTAAAGGTCATGAGGTCTTTCTGTCATAGTTTTGAATGTCAGTCTGTCCTGTCCAGTGGCTTCTCAATCGTTTGTGATCGGCACATTTTACTGAGATGCAAAGACATGTGATCCTGGTGACAGAGTTTTTGAACTACAGTGTATTGAAAAACATGTGTGGACTGAAGTTGAGAGGACTATCCGAAGATGTGTTTCCTAGATGCCCGAGTAATTCTCCTTTAGCCATTCACTTTCATCTTAATTTAGAGTCATATATTTCTTGTTATCTTTTGGTTTTCCTCTGGCACCTAATAATGCAATCTCCACAATGCAGTGTTCCAAATTTATAGTGCAGTAAATGAAAGAGGTTGGATCTATTGTTCTTCATAATTCAGAAAGAAGAAAGTCAGAGGTAAGAAATGCCAGTTTTCTTTGGAATGCCAAGTGTTCCGTAATTGAAACATTTGGAGGAGTTTCCAATTTTCCTCCTAAGGAAAATTCAGCTTTTTGTTCTTTCTGTAAAGGAATTGATCATTGTAGAGTTAGGGAATCCTAGAAGGAAGAAGGGGTATTGGGACACCTTGGTTGTTTGAAGATTGGGCTCCAGCCACAAGGACAACTACCCTTCTCGCAGATCACAGCGTTTGAAGTTAGAAGTATAAGTAGCTCTTCATAAAATTTGCTGTGAAAGCTTTTATCCCTTTTATTCCTCTGACTGCTATGATTCTCTCTACCTGAGTGTGAGGGTAGGGCTTTGTAATGACTCCAGGATCACGCCGATTCTTTAAAAAGTACGGAGATAACCAGCAATGCGGTACAAATTCTCTTTTACTTATCATCCAGATTAAAAAAAAAGGAAGAAAGAAAGAAACTGACCACTTTGAAGTGTCCCATTTTCTAAGTTTACAGTATCTAATATATGTTAAATTATGGGACCATGAAATGAGGGAGGGATATGAAGTAACTGGTGTGATAAGCTTTTTAATACATTGTATAGGATGACACTGGCTCATTTGAATGCTTACCATTTTTTTAGCTGAAACTTCATTCAATACAGCATAACCCCCGCTTATTTAAAAGCCTTCAAACTAGCCGGATGTATAATTATCACATTTGGTACAGTTCTTTTGTAGAGAAGGTAAAGTTTTTCAGAATGTAGAGTTTGAGATCACCAGGAAGACCTGGAGTGCTGGAGGAAATTTTCACAAGTCTAGTTCTCACCACAGACCTACTAAAATAGGATCACTGAGGAATGTCACCCAGGAATAAGCATTTTGCAACTTCTCCAATTAATATGTACGCATACTGATGGTTAAGTATCACTGAAGGTTAACCTATATGTACCTTGTAGCATTCATCAAACGTGGCTCAATTCCTGGCCAGACTTGTAGACAGCAAGACCTAGAAGCAATAACATTTTTCTGAAACAAAACAAGTGGCATATGATATTGTGAAATCGCTGGCACTGGCTATCCCATTTCCACATGTGCTCCACTTAGCTCTAGATTAGAAATTAAAGAATGGGATTCAGCCCAGTGGCAGCCACGAGCACAGGTGCACAATTTGGAAAAAATGAAACCAGTTCTATAAAAAAATCAAGCTAAAGTCAAAGAAGTTTAATAAAAATGTAAATCCCCTTACAACTGGCCCCCCTTTTTCCATCCCTTAATGAGCACCTGTCATCTAGTGAATAATGACCAGGCCTCTGAAAGTGAATCAGGCTAGTAAAAAGGCCCATGGCCTGAGACCCTGTTAGGCATTTTAAAATGAGCAATCCATCTAACAAATAAAAACTCACATCAGTGATGCAGGTATAAGAGTGTAATCTCTTCGAGAGAAACAATATGCAAATGAATCACAGAGCAAAAAGAGGCAGAACTTTTCACTGCTGCCATAGGTTGAGATTCCTGGGAACAGATGGAGGTTGTGTACAAGAGCTTAGTTGGGGAGTGCGCTGTGAAACAATTCCTGAATGAGAGCGAGAGAAGGAGGCTTGAGTGATATAACTAAAGCCTTAGCCAGTCCCACGCTAATTCTAGAGTTAGGTTAGTCCTTTGGAGATGTCCCAAATTGAGTAAAGGGAGCTTAGTCTCTATACCTCCCCCGATCCTTATCTACTGACCCAGTCATTGCAGGAGGCAAGCCCCTTTGACCGAGGGCAGTTCCAGAGAGGGGCTGAACTGTGAGCTGTTAGCAACCGACACTCTCAGCACGTAGGGGATAGAGTACCCCATCCTGAGGGAGGAATCCAGTAGCACGTTCACTACAACTGTCTGATTCAAGGCCAAAAATTATGGAGCTCAGAGCCACAACAGCCTTCTGATCTTCCCCAGTCTGCTGAATGCCCCCGACAGTCCACTGAAGTGATAATGTTAAGGAGGGAAATGATTAGAAGCAATTTGCTGAGGGACCAGGTTTGCATTTTGAGCTGTCAGCAGGTAATGAAGCAAGAATGTCAATCGACAGGTGAATCAAAGTCGGGGCAGAAGGAAGGGAGGAGGAAATTTGCTCCAAATAAAAGCAGTTACTTTAATTGAGCCTCGTGATGAGACACATGGAGAAAGTTTGCAGCAGCCAGAGTTTGCTAAGAAAGCAAAACACACACACACACAATTTTTTTTTTTTTATTGTGGCTGGTGGATTGGAACGTAAGAGGTGTTGTGGGACACAACCTCACTTGAAAAGTCAAGTCATGAATCAAAACTACTTTCAAATAAACTCTTAACCTCCAAATAAAGGATCCGCTGTCTTTCTAATGGCCCTAGCAGTGAATACTTCTTTCTTTTCCCTTAATTATTGATTGCTAAGTATGTGGGATGCTATGAGATAAATATATTTAATTGTCCTGTGAGAAAAGGAAGAGAAGCTGTCCTTAATAGAAGCAATAGGCCGTCGATTTTTCTGCTCACTGCAGTGTGGTCTGCTCGGAGTGACCCCTAACCACTGGCTTTGTGTGTCTAAAGTAACCTATGACATCACTCACAGAGGTGCTACCTTTCCACCGGGGGCCACTGCTCCAAAAGGTACCTGTAACCAGGTCAGACTATTGATATTATAACCACATGTGGAGTGAAAGGGCTTTTATAATAAAAGACTATTTCTGTGACTGTGTTAAAAACTGATTTAAAAAAATACTTCTTTCTTTCTCTGGTGTTTTTTTTATCTCTCCCCCTGCCTCCTTTTTCTTCTTCTTCTTTTTTTAATAAAAAACTCTTTTCCTTTCTGGTCTTTGAATGCATTTTAGTCTCAATTTAGCAGTCCACAGTGATTTACTGAAAGCATAATAGAACTTTAGCATTACTGCGTGGAGGTCCAAAGAAGCATTTTTTAATTATAATCACTCCTGGGCTATCTGTAAATATGTCAGACCCCTCACCTAGCTGCACTCCACTGGCTTATTTTTATTTCAGGAATAATCTCCTTTTTCTCTTCCTCCTTCCCCCACACCCCACCCCTACCTCAACCTGCCTCTATCTTATAAAGCCCCACATCTTGAGTGGCCAAGATCTTTTCAAGTCCAGAGTATATGTAAAAGTGATCTTGATCTAGGGAAAGGGCACACATACTGTTTGTCTTATTGGACAAGCAACATCTTAGAGAAAAGGAGAACTGAAAGACAGTAGTTTGGTTAGAATGCACTGTTTTTTACAACAGTTACCACTATAACCATTGCTACTCATTACTAATTGGATTAGTCCTCTCTATTCTACCAACCAGATACTTTTAAAATTTGTTCTCTGCTTTCCATTCAGGTACTGCCTCAGCTTGCTCTGTGTTATCTACCTCCTGGGTTTTATCACATGCCTTTGACTACTCCCTTCGCCTTTCTCTTGGACCGCTTTTCTCCATCCTACACCCAGTTGCCAAATTAAACTTCGTAAATTGCAGCCCTCATTGCACCTTCTCCAGTGTAAAATCTTTCAGTTTCTCATCTCTGTTTAAAACCAATCGATGTCATTTAGTAAAATCCATAGATCCCTTCAGAATCTGTCTCTAGCTTACCTAGGTTGATCTTTGTCTCTTGCCTCTCCATCCTGCCCCTACCCACATCTCTACTCCATGCTCTGTGCCTTTCTTGCCTTAATTCCCAGTAGCTTGTATGTTCTTTCCATTCACCATAGTGATTTACACCTCAGTGCTTTCGAGAATGTGGTTCTCACTGTCTGGAACGATCTTCTAGATGAATTGTGACACTTCAAGAAATATCTTTGTCCCAACTTCGGAAACTAAATTTTCATTCTGATGAATAGTATGAGTTGCTCTCACAGTATTTCCTCAGGCTATTTTACGAGTATTGAAGATTGGAATGTGCTTTCTAAAACAAAGCTTTATGTGAGAATTGTTAAAACTCTAGTTTAAATATCCAGATATTTTCAAAAATTGAATTTGCATTGTCTTCTCTGCAGTGTCTTCTCAGGTAAAAAGTATGGTCATATCAGATTGATGCCACATCATGTTGTTAGGACCTCAGCCATCTCTAAGACAATAGAAACTGTGCCATTACTGGAGAAAGCATGACAGAAGACTTATTTCAGAGAACAAAACTATGCCCCTGAACTTGGAGTGGCTGCTAAGTTACACAGATAATCCTGATGTAGGGAATCTTTGTAGATTCTGGGAGTGATCCGAGTGTGTGTGGCTGTTGCCAGCACCCAAGGAAGATGGGAAGTTCCCTGACCTGGAAATTTGGAAAGCGGGGTCCTCATCTCGGTCTGCGACATACAGTCAGCAGGATCCTGGGGAAATCATTTGACCTCTTTGCATCATACTGTCCTCATATGCAATGAGATTTTGGATTTAAATGTTCTAAACTTTCTTTCCCACGTTCTGATTTGTCTGTATCAAATAAAGTTGGTGCTTTGCGCCTATCCCCTTGGATCTTTTTTATCATTTTTGTGGATCCCCCAGCTGCAAGGTGCTTTCTCTAGTAATAGCCAGTATACTTTTCATTTTTAGAAAAATTGTCCTCAGTCTACTGCTCTCTTTCTTCTGGTTGGAAAACTCTCAGATGCAGTATACACTCTAATTTCTCTTCCTCTGTGGAAGTTCACCTGAGACTTCATTCTTGTCTATCTTCCCTCCTCTTTCCCGGCCCTGCCCCTACTCCCACCTTACTCATTCCCCTGGACTATATATCCTTATTAAATCGTTTGCACATGAATCATTGTTCCAGGGTCTCCTTATTTTTTGGACTCAACCTAAGATATAATCTATCTATCTATCTATCTATCTATCTATCTATCTATCTATCTATCTATCTACCTATCTATCTTTCTATCCATCCACCCATCCATCCATCCATCCATCCATCCATCCATCCATCCATCCATCCTTCTATCTATCTGTCCATTTATCCTTTTTGAATTCATTAGTAAACATTTGGTGTGGGATTGTGAGAGCTGTTCTGGATAGGATAAAGAGAGGAAGAGTGTGCTTCGCCTCCTGAATTGTACTTGACAAAGTGCTTGATAAAGATGGCTTCCAAAGAGGTGCTAGTTAAAGAAATAACTACTAAAAGCTCTCTTTATTAATATATGGATTTTCTGTCACTAAAGTTTGTCTCCCTATGATTAGTTTGGACTAGATTTTCAAGTAAGCATTTTATAACATCTGTTACTATTTCAAGGAGTTTTTTAAACTGAGGAGAGAAGAAACAGAGTTATGAGTATTTTACCAGTATCTTCTAGTTTTTTTACCTCAAAGGCTATTTTAAAAAATTATTTCTAATTAAATCTCAATGGAATGTGAAATGAAAACTGGAATTTCAGCCAAGAGTATCTGAAAGAGTATTTCTGGAAAAAACTTTGCTTGTACCATCTGTGTATGTATAGAGAGAACAAAAATGTATAAGATAATAAAGATGGATGTAATTGAGCCTCACAGTGGAAGCCTGATGCTTTACTTCACTAGTGCTCAGCTGATCGCCCCAGAAGTGCAGTTCATTGCAATTTGATATCTATTGTACACTAAACCTTATACACATAGTTTCTACCCTGATGGTTGGCGTGAGTCATGTACAATACATTGGAACAAGGTATTGAAATAAATAGAATGGCATTTCCCACTCACGTTCATGCTATTTTCTCTGCAAGATGAATTTTGGTACCTTTTGTGAATCCTCAGCTTTGATTCTACAAGCTGCTTAGAAATGCTGCACCTTTATACCACCCACAAAAGAGAGTCTTTATACAATCTATTGTATATAGAAAGCACGTGGGTGTGTGTGTAAGTACGTGTGATGGAATGGTTCAGTTGACATTGTGCTTGCAATATAAACTACACTTATCACTAGTTATGTGACCACTCCATTCACAGATCATTAAATTATGGCATTTAAGTAGAAATATTAAATACCTACAATTTAATATGTAATTAACAAAATTAATATATATGTATACTGATAGCTATATATATCTATATATCTATATCTGTATACGTATACTAATAAATATCTCTATCTATATCTATCTACCTATATAAACCTCGTGAAGAATGGAGTCTTTCACTTCCAATGGCCAACTGCAGTGTCAGATCTGATGAACTGCATTCCAGTGACATTGCTTGAGGATCAGAGATGAAACTCTTTTTTGCTTGCATTGAGCTAAGTATTATTTTCTAAAAATCAAAACCAAAAACTATGTTTAGCTTCCCAGCTTATGTCTCTGGAGACCCTACCAGCCAGGTATCATTCGGAAGTTTTATTTAAAGAAAAAATTCAATAGGGAAGTTAAAAGTCTTTTTCTAACTCAACCTTATATCTCAGGGAATTATTTCCTTGTTCTGTCCACTCATGTCAAAACTTTAAAGTTATTTTCATTTCTATGTTTTTCCTAGTTTATCTTCTCTTAAAATGGATTTAAATATAAGCTATTTAGCAATATATGTTCAAATCGTTATAACTCAGTAATTAATATATCATCGATGATAATAATAATCAATAATCAATACATAAATACCAAAAAGTTACCTTTCCAAGCCCGTTCAGGTCTTTGTAAGGCCCCATGCTCGTTTAGGAGTGACATGTGCCATTTTTATAAGATGCGAAAGTAGAGCAATATAAATTGTACAAAGCAAGTATTGAGCACTGGAAAGTTCGCCATTCCTTAGAGAAAGGAGCTGTGCATTTACTGATCAAAACAAACCCTTCAAAAAATATTATTTGGGCACCAGCCCAGCAGAGGAGTAAGGGTCACTGGGAAGGAAGCGGTTGGTTTTTGTCATCGCCCTTTGTGAAACTGTCTGGATGGCAAGGTAAAATTAACACGAGGAAGCAGTTTGATGTAATGATTAAGAGCCCAAGATTTAGAATTAGGCAGAAACTGAGTTATAATTTGGCCCCTAAAGTTGCATGACTTTGTGAAATTCACTTACCCTCTATGCCAGTTTCCTTATCTTTAAAATAGAGATGCTACTATCTACCGGATAGTTAGCTAGCATCTTTGTGAAGGATGATGACAAGATGTATGAAAGCCATGCTTAGTAAATAATGTGTGCTCCTTCATTGGTAGTTAATTTTTATTAATATTACTGATATTAATGGAATGGTTAATCTCTTTCTATCATACTTACACTTATGGTACCACACTTTTAATTTGAGTGATTATAAGTCTTGCTGATGAGTTGAATAGCTCCTAGATGTTTTTAGAGAAGTGGCATCCAAATTTTACAAATCTGAATAACCTTAGAATTTAACCCAATGGCCAATGCATAAAAAATTATTAATAAGTATCTTTTATAATTTTAATTGTAACAAAAAGAAATGGTTCAAAACAAGGATTTTAAAGATGTCTGCTTTCAAAGATTTTGTTTCTAGAAACAAGCGTGATTAATAGGAGTGCTAATTATGACTATTTACAGTTATATATTTATTGGGTAAATTAGGTTCCATATGGTGTGCTGGCTTAGATGGCTCTAGTTCTTTATAAATAGGTGTATGGGGCTCTGGGGTAATGGGTTGCTGGAGCCGTATGCTATTCAGGAGATAAATTTAGTGTATGGTGACCTTGCTACAGGATCAAGTAGCATAAAAAAATGAACTGAAGTGGAAGAAATGCTTAGGTTAATGCAACAAATGTGATAATTGACCAGTATGGCAAGGACAGTTCTGTTCCAAAAATAATCAACAATATGATCAGCACTGAATTAACATCGTTATGGGTTATAGGTTTCAAAATTTTCCTTATTAACAAAATCACCTTTTAAATAACCTCATGGGGTTTTGAACAAACAGCAGAGCTTATAGAAACCCCACACTTGAGAAGCTAGCAAAGAGCAACGGATCTCTGTAATAGGGTTTTGGCCTAGGCTTCCATTTCCAGTTCCAAAAATCCTGAGGGGAATAAACAGCTGTCCAAATAAAATGCGGAGAGGATAGCCCTGGACTAATAGGACATCTTCGAAGGGCATTAAAGCAAATTACATGGACAGAGACTGTGAATATTGAAAAAGGGAATATAGAGATCTTTTGCCAAAGAAAAGCTTGAAGTGACCTGTTAAATGGTACTTGAGATGGATGCAACGTTTAAGAAAAACTGACCTCCTCCTCCTCCTCTAAACCCAGGATATGTGTTTTACCAGCCCCTGTGCTATTAGTCTATTTGTTATTATTCTATCTCATTTTCTCCCCCATACTTTCCTCAGTTCCTCTTCTCATTTTAGGTGAATGTAATCAGTGTCAGAGCTGGGGCCGGAGAAGGCCTGTGGTCAAGGGTACTGCAATGAAGAAGACAGGGAATTATAGATAATGCATTAGTATTCTTCCCACTAAGGTAAGGATTTCTTGCAAAACAATTAAGGACAAGAGAAAGACAGCAACAATTGTGCTAATGCTAATAAAAGTGACCAACGCGGAGCACTCATGGGGATCTAATCGATATGCTGTTGACTTAGATCACCCCCTCTAGTCTTATTAACAGCCTTGTACACTAGACAGTAGAAGTTTGCTTTAATTTAGAGACACGAACTAAGCTAAGGTTCTCTAACTAATGTTTGTAAGGAGTTGCTGAATATGATTTATCTGAAAGAAGTGCTTCTACCATGGTTCATATAATAATAATTCTGAACTGAGTGCTAAATGTATCGCCTGGCTATTTTGGGCTCTTCTCACCACTTGGCTTATGGAAAGTAAAAATAGAGTCTTGCTATAACCTTAGTTATTCAGGTAAAATAGATTTGCTGCTACACAGCAGGGAAAGGCCATGCTCAGCAACTGGGGATGATACTCAACAAATGTTACAGGTACCTGAAGAAACATGGATAAATTCTGATTATTTTTTCACTTTATTGCAAAAGACAGACATTTAAGATTTTGTGCCCAACTTTCAAGTGAAAGAAAAGACACTAACGTTGGGTCTGTACACAAAGCTGATTGGCTGATTTTTCCTTTATTCGTTTGTCCAGTTATTTTAGTTTCTTATAAACACAGAGTTCTCTTTTTGCTTCATTTTTATCTTCGTTGGATTATTCTAAATGAGCAGGGATGCACTAGACCAGCGGTCCCCAACCTTTTTGGCACCAGGGACCAGTGCTCCAATGAGAATCTAATGCCTGATGATGTGAGGTGGAGCTGAGGTGGAGCTGATGTGGTGATGCTAGTGCTGGTGAGTGGCTGCAAATACAGATGAAGCTTTGCTTGCTCACCTCCTGCTGTGCTGCCTGGTTCCTAACAGGCCATAGACCTGTACTGGTTTGCAGCCCGGGGGTCGGGGATCCCTCCCCTAGATCTTCAGCTGCTTCATGCGATCCGTGTCTGCAGGTTTTCCCTGAAAGGTCTGAATCCTTGTGCTGTACTTTCCAATGAAGTTTAGTGCTTATGGCAATCCTCCCAGTGGGAAGGGAAATTAGCAGGTGAGGCCAAAAGCAGCATCTGTGACTTGCTAGGCTAGGCAGGCGTTGTGTGCATAATTTCTACTTCAGAGAGTTCAGAGACAGCTTGGTGATAGTCAAAGTTAATTTCGGTACATTTACAGTTGATGAAAAATCATTTACAATCTTATGACGTCAGAGCAGTAGAGACCCTCAGAGTTCATGTACAGTCACTTCTTTTATTGCACAAATGAGGAAATTATGAAACTATGAATCGTGTGTTTAGCTCCATCACTCTACAGTGTTTGTTGAGTATCTCTTATATGTTGGGAAGAATAAAGACAACATCATTTGGACAGGCTAACTTTTTTTTTTTCTATGTGTCCCCAGCACCTATTTTAAGTTTGATCTATAGTAGGTATAATAAATATTTGTTAAAGGACTAATAGGCACTTAATAAATATTAGCCAAATGGCTGATCGAATGGATGAAAAAACTTCACAGAGAAGATGATCCTATACTGCGTTTTGTGGAATGAGTGGGAATTGGCAAATGAGTAGCCTCAGAGAATTTAAGGAAATTAACCAGTGCTATAGTCCAGCCAGCTGCAAAGGCAGAACTAAAATACTTATCTAGTCCAGAAATCTTTCCGTTCAAACCAATAGTCTCACTTTCCAAAAGGAAAGTTTCTAAAACCTTTAAAATGGCTTAGTAAAGAAGGATTTTCCCACAGTATACTGCATGAAGAATCTGTTGGGGCATGAAAAATTCTAACCTAGCTATTTTTAAAACATTCCTAGCTATTTTCAATTCTCGACATCAACTACTTCTCGTTACGAGGTAAATAGTTGGATTATCTATCCACCACTCGCCCTGGTTCATCCTATCTGCTGCTAACAAATTTATTCTTTAGAGTTTGTCCCCACTGGCCTTGGAAAAGTGAAAAAGATTAACATAAGTGGGAACCGAGTGTCTTATGTACTAGTTATCTTGTTTGCCCATTATCTGACTGACAGGGTACTGGATAAAGAAGGAAAAAAGGAGGAGGAGAAAGGAGTTGCTCACAATGGAGGTTAAGAGCAGCCTCAGCTCCTTGAGAAGAAGGGATGAAAATAAATCCTCTGTAATACTGAAGCATGTGAATGCCATGAAATAGTGGGACCTGAATCAATAAACTGCATTTACAGCAGAGAAAAAGAAAGAAAAGGATTTTCAGAGTTTATTTATCCATCTTTTCTGAAAAATACCTGTGTGAATCACTGGACTGAGAGTGTCGATTCCATTGAATTTGACTCTTTTACTGCCACCCCTTTGAGAGAGTGTTCCCTCCAAAAATCATATCCAAAGAGTGATGTCTCTTCCTTGCCCTTTGAGTGACCTACTTTTGGCACTCCACTGGGCAGAGAAAATAATGATGAAAACTTTTGTTATAGGAGCCACAAGCTAATAACGGTCATACCACTGTTTTGGGTCTGGGCGTTACTACCCTTGGATAAGTTCGATATGACTTTGTATACATTGATTCATTCCTCTAACATACAAAAGAGAGAGACGTCACTATCATTCTTTCCATTTGAAAGATGGATCAAATAAAGACATATATGACAGGGATTGTGAAAATAAGCATTGTTTTATGTGTTCTGGGTTTACCAGGATTTAAAGTAGCAGTGATAACTATAAGTGATAGCTTATAGGGACTTTGGAAATTACTGAGTCTTATTTTTAAGAACAAGTTTTTTAAAAAGAGGTATTCATCTGTCTCCTAAATATTATTGAGTGCTTACTCTGGGCTAGCTATTGTTTGGGTCTTTGAGGTTACGGTAGTGAGTAAGACAGATGTACAGTCTCAAGGACTTGCATTCCAGTCAGAAGAGAAAGAAAAGATGTGGTAAGTGCTATGGAGAAAATATTACTAATTATGTAATTATAGCTGCCAGGGGAGTTGTTACCTTTATTTCTGAGGCCAAGAAAGGCTTCTTAAGAGGTTATCCTTTACTCGAGACTTGATCAATGAGAAGGAATCACCCATGTGAATATCTGGGGGAAGAGAAAAGAGCAAAAACAAAGATCTCAAAGCCATTATGGCATTTATCTGGTGGAAGAATAGAAGAAATCCCAGTGTCTGGAGTATGGTGAGCAAAGGGGAGTTCGATGCCACGTGAGGGAGGAGAGGATGGCAAGAGTCAGATCATGGAGAGTCTTTGGGATTATTTTAAGGAGTTTGATTTTATTCTAAGCAATTGGAATCCATTTGAGGATTGTAAGCAGGAAAGTGGTAGCGAGATGGGTGGCCAATGTGTGATGGTAAATAACCTGACCTATGCTCCTATTATTAGGGACAAGCCTTCTTAAAGATCTGTTTATTGATTTAAATTTATTAAAGAAAGTTTACTATGTGCCTTACAATGTTCTAGGGTTTAGCAATGAGCAAGATGAGTTTCTGCCTTTATTGAGCTTCTATTCTATTAGGGCAAAGACAGACAAGAGCTTAATGAGGACCGTGAATAAAATACCAAGGCTTTACATGATGATGAGTGATGGTGGAAATTTTGCTGTGTTGAAGACCTACCTCTAGGGCTCCTTCAGTAACTCATGTTGGTTTTATCTTTTGTTGTTTTGATAATTTTATAACCTTCGATGGTCAAGAAAGTCTTCCCGTTTTTGCCTGCTTTCGTTTGTCTGTTGCTTTTTATTCTTTTATCTCCATATATAGTACACAGCCTTTTCCTGAAAGCATTATCTCGAGAAAATACTTTATCTCTTCAAACAGTAATTAATTTATTCTTTTAATTTCTTTTCTAGAGACTCTAATTTTTAAAAACTTTTCCTCGTGTGTCCTATTATTTTTCATCCCTTTCATTATTTTTGCTGCTCTTCTTAGCTGCATAACATTACAGCAAAAATTTGGGGAAAAATATTAACTCAGGTTTATCTTAGGCAGAATATAGCAGAGGAATTATTTTGTGATTCTTATAAGATGCTCATTAATCTTCTCTTCTTCTTTCTCTCCTCCTTTCTTTTCTCCCTCTCTCCTCCCTTCCTTCCTCCCTCCTTCTTTCCCTCCATCTCTCCCTTCCTTCTTCCAAAAGACTAGGTAAATATTGTCTCTCCTTTAAAATTTTTTAAGTGTAGCTTCCTCATAATGAACTCTCATATATAAATCAGTGTTTCTTTTCCTGTTAAGAAACAGTGAGGCAATAAAAAGAAGACATTTTTAAAGATTCTTTAAAACAAAGATTTCTTAGCCATGGCTTCCCCTACCTGTGAACTCTAACCCTCATTATTAATGCTGCCAGTGGATTAAGTTCTATTAAGAAAGAAAATTGTAGACACTGTGGAAAATTAATAGGAGGAAATGCTTTGCCTTCCCACTAGGATTTGGAAGATCGTTTTTAGCCTGCTGCCTTCCCACCACTTATGAGATTTTCATGATAGGAAGCAAGGAACTGTGTTTGGCTACTATTTCAGTGATCAAAGGAATATTTTTAAATGGGTGATTTTATTAGAGTTTTCCTAGAAGATGGATCTAGACCAAAAATATCCTTGAGGATCTATAGCCCTCAAGGATGTTTCTGCCAACCCTGTTAAAGTATTTGCGAGGAAAATGTGGCTGTACAGAATTTTCATCTTTCTCAAAATGGCTACTGATTTTCTCAACAAAGAAGCAGCAGCAATTTACTGAAAAGGAAAATGAGTTTTTTTAATCAAGAAAAAAATAGATGATTGATTTAGGTGAATGTGTTTGTTCTACCAGAGTGAGTCCAACATTTCTATTTCATATAGTCTTCTTTGTTAGGCTGTTTTGGAACTATCTAGAAAGGACCTGCAGATATCCCTGAAAAGTGACTATTCAGCCTCTGCTGGAACACATCTGGTGATGAAATTTTTATCATCCATCATTATTGGTTCTACTCTCTCAAGCAGCATAGTCCTTCCATATGATATTCTATGTATTTGAAGATGGCTACCCTGCCCAGCTTCCAAGGGCTTCTGGTTAAATATCCAGAGCTCACTCAACTCTTCTTCATACAACATCCCTTTAAGGCCCCTCTATTCGACTTACCTTCCACTTAAGTTTGATTTTGAGTGTCCTGTTTGAAATGTATGAGCAGAGCTACATCGAAAGCTGAGCAGTCGTCTCTGAGCAGAATCGAAAAAGGAACTCCCTCACATGAGATACTTCCTATGAGCCCTAACCTGGTCTCTCCTTACCTCTCCAATCACTTTTTCTCCCACAGCTTCTCTCGTGCCCTCTCTACCATGGTCTTTGCTATGTCTTAAGCTAGCCAAGTGCATTTCCGACTTCAGCCTTTTGTCCTTGTTCCCCTTGCCTTGAACTCTCTTTTCTCAAAAGGTACATGCTGTCCTTTCTCTTGCTGTTAAGTTACACTTGCCATCACCTCAGATGGCCCTGTCCTGCCCATTTCATTTAAAATAGGCCTCTCCTGACACAATTATTTCCCCATCGTGCTTTATTAGCACTTAAAACTCGCTGATATCGTAAATTTATTTGTGTTTTGTCTGCCATCATTATAAGAGTATCACCTCTATTAAGGCAAGGACTTTGTCATGTTCACTGCTGTCTCTGCAGCACCCAGAAAAGTACCTTTTACAGAGATGGAGATTAACAAATATTTGTGATGAATACATTGACTAATTTACTATCTACACACAGATTATCTGTGGGCAGAGGATAAAGAATAAGATTTTTAATGCATATTTAACAGTGCAAAGAGCCATGCACTAGAGAATCATCTGACTCACAGTGAACCTATACAGCATTTGTGCTTTCAGGTGTCAAAGAGTAACGTGTGTGTGTATCTCTGACCAAATAGGTGGGCACGTTATTTAGAGACCTGTGTCTAAGCCCTAGAGTACAGAACCTAGAAAATGACAAAAGTGCATGACGTGAAGGAAAGTGAGCTAGCAAGACTGCTCACTGCACGTGCATTTCCAAGAATACAGTTGTTCTTGAACAATCGCAGTCAGTATATCAAAATAAGTGCTTTATTGAGTAAGGTAAAAGGAGTTGCTGGCGAGACTGTAAATTCTCTCCCAGAACAAATGATAACTGAGTCCAGGAGCCCTTTTGTCCTGGGGGGGAGGGGGGCATAAATTTTCTGAAAGTATCTGTCGCAGGGAATTGCTCTGCATTCATCATGTCCGCCTCCTGCATCATTCATGAATGTCATAAGAGTCTAAAGAATTGGCACTTCATACTGAAGATGATTAAATAGCCATTATGCTTGTCTTTCCTGCTGCACAGTGCTTTTAAAGAGATCCCATTCGGATTATAGCATACCCTTCCAGCCTCTGCTCATTTCTTGCCTCCCTAGGTGTCTGGAATCTAACCCGAGGAGCACTGTGTCATCAGCTTTACACTCGTTACGACTGAACAGATCTGTGGACTAGCACATCAGTTTGCTTCTTCACCTATCATAGAGACCTGAGAGTTTGGAAAAAAATGCCATAAAGCTCAAAGTAGATCCCTTTCTAGGGAACAGAGAAATTTCAGCTTTAGCTTTGATTCTGAAATGACTGAACTGTAACTTTTTCAGATATGTTCACCTCTCTTTGCCTTCACTTCTTTATGGACTAAGAATAATAACTCAGAAGAAGACTACTTTATATATGATTTGTTATTTTATATATTCAAATACAAGGCTTCAGATTATTGCATACCCCATAAAGGAATTACATGCAGAGTAAATACTGATGTAACTGAGTGTAAGATATGGGCTCTTACTTCTGTCTCCCCTCCCCCACATCATGTGCACACGTGTTAAACCTGTTCCATAGTGATTCTCACTACCCAAGTAGTATCTTTAAGTGATGGGATGTAAATAGATGAATTAAAGTTGATCAATAAACAAGTTATTCATAAGCACCTACTTTAAAGGCAGCAGAAAAAATATAGAAAGGGCACTGGCGTCTGGAGTAGAGTTCTAATTGGCTCTGCCACTCATGAACTGTGACCTTGGGCAAATTCTGTAACCTCTTTGGGTTTCAGTATTTACATCTATAAATGAAGAGATCAAACAGATGTTCTCGAATTCTCCTTCCAGCTCTTATATCACAGGATTTTATGTGTCCGGGATGGGACTCAGCCATCATTGGGACGCAAAAAAGCATGTGACGTCATCATTGCCTACAAGGAACTCATAGTCTAATTATGCCCATGCAAACTCTAACCATTTCCAGCATAACACGGGTACTGGGTCTGTATTGTCATCTTTGACTGGGAAATATGGATAATTTTTTAAATAATCGTGTGATCTATGGCTGAAACAGAAGATGTTTTTTTGCTCCTGTTGTTTGTGGGCTTCTCCCCCAAATTTATGACTTTAGGAAGAATGTTTACTTAAGGTAAAACTCTGCACACATGCTAAGGGATAAGTTAAATGGGTAAATTAGGGAAATGGGACCTTTACTGGTTGTGACCAGTAAGAAGACTCCCTTCAGAAAAAATGTGTTCCCCTCTTACTGAAAAAGTCATACCAGCCCTGCCTCTAGGTCACCATTTGCTTCAACGCAGTTAAACCCCTTGAGCCTAATTTGTCCCCTAGAAGGAGCCTCTTCACTCCTTATCCAGGAATTCTCTGGAAGTTGGGGGGCTGATTGAAATGCCTGCCTTGGCACTTTCCATTCTGTTGCTCCAGCCATGTGAGTCTGATTCGTTCTTGCTGCTGAGTTAAGAGAGATTAAACAGAGCAAAGCTGTTCTCTTAGTTTCCTGATCTGCACCATAGCAGCCAGAGTCAGAGGAAATGGGGACAATGGGAAAGAAAGTAAATTCTCAAGAGTGATGTGTATGCGATCTCTAGCAAGCAGACCCCGTGTTCACATGGTGGCTTGGAATACTAGGTCATTGCTTTGGAGAGTCTTCCAGTGCCCAATAAAACCTACCACCTATACGACACAATGTGAGGCAAAAGCTGAGGCTGAGAGATAAGGGCTGGCAGGATATGTGGCTGAATAAAGAACTTTCAATTTCCTTTACTTAATAGATGGGCAAGTTTCACATCATTAAAAAAAAAAAAATACCCACATCAAAAACTCAGCTTCTAATCTGAGTGCACATGGGCAATGTCTGAATCTTTTCACATGATTGACTTAATCAGAAAGCCTAATCTAACAGGAAGAATCACTGTATTAATTTAAATATGGCAGGTGCTATCTAAGTTTATTGCAAGAGCTAAAGACCAATTATCTTGTATTTTTTCATAAAATTGCATTTTCTAAAAAGAGACTGGTGTGTCTGAATATATCCATCATAACAAATCTTTAAGCTTTGATGGAAGTGACTGCTGTTTATTTGCAGAATGTCATATCTGTACTGTCGAATCAATGCTAAAGTTATCGTATTAGAACTAAGAAGAGAGCCTGGGAAATTAGTTTTTTATAGACTTGCAGCACGGCTTCATGAATAAAAGTGTAAGGCCAGGTGTAGAAAGGGCCTTACTCCAGGACCTGATAATTAGAGGGCAAGTTTTTAAAGCAGAAATAACATAGTCACCTCCCACTAGGTTCAGGGTCGAAAATAAATAAATTGTTTTCATCATCAGGACCTGAGGAATAGGCAAACTTTCAAGGGATGGGGAAATACTGAGGAGAGACAGAGAGACTGAGATCGAGGATATGTTTGAAATATATTGAATTAGGAAGGTGGGATGAAAATCACCAAACATTAGCAAAGGGCAGTTGTCTTGTTACAAATAATAAAGGAAGAAAAATAGAAGCTATAAGCTGAGCCTTTGAAGAGAATAAAATATTAAGAAAATTAGGAGCTTATGTACTCAGAGGAAATCAGTTGTAAAACTAATTACCAAAATATTACATAATAATTCAGTGATGCATTTGTCCATTGATAAGAAGGGAGGGGTAAAGTTCTGTTGGATGAATAATGAAAAATGGCTTTGAATACCAGGAGCTGACTTTGATCCATTTTGGTCTCTTATGTGACTCTTGGCTCTACTATCTTTGTTTTAAGAAGAGCAATATAATTTTCCCTAATATTCCTGGAGATTAATTTTATTCAAAAGACTGAAAATGTTATGTATATTAAGCACATAAACATATACAAAAACTATATTAGGCCTTCTGATTAAGTCAACCATGCGATAACATTAGACATTGCCCATGTGCCCTTGGTTTACAAGCTGATCCAATACTTGTTTATCTACTAAGTGAAGGAAATAAAAAATTCTTTATTCAGCCACATATCCTCTCTGTCCTCTCAAATGAAATTGCACCCCACCCCAAGTTATGCACACAAGATAAACAACCTAAGGGCTCAACAGGAGAAGAGTGCAAATTAGAGCCCATCACTTCATGGAATATTATGGAACCATTTATAATGACAGATCTAATAATATAGAGAGAGATTCAAATACTATAATAGAAAAAGGATGCAAAATTATATAAGCACTATGATTATAACCATATGCAAACTATGTTTTTCTATAAATGGAGACCAGGAAGAAAGGCCAATAGCTATAAATATTCAATGGGTATTATTTTAGCAAATCAATTTGCATAATATTTCAGGTTTTCCAAATGCCAAATAATATGTATTTGGGAAATAGCTTAGCAAAATCTGGGTGCATTCTATGATGACATAATAGCACCATCTCACTTAGGGCTTAAAATCATGGCACTGGTCTTTTATAGTCCTAGAGTTCTAACTGAAACCTTAAATCATTATCCTACAGGCATACAAAACTCAATAAACCCAAAACCAAACATCATTTTCACATCCTAAGCTGTACTTCTTTTTTGTCTAAAGTTTTATTTACCCAAACTTTAAAACTCTGAATCAGTGTCGACTCCTCCCATTTTCCTTCCCCAAGTATCAGATGAATCACAAAGTCCTTTTATTCTTCACATCTTTAGTATCTATCTACTCCTTTCTCTCATTTCTCACTCTCACTGACCCAGTCTTAGCTCCCGCCTTTGATGTCCAGGCTGTAGCAATGGCCTCCATCAAAATTCATACGGAGGCACTTTTGTTTCTTTCCATCTACCACACCACAGCCAAAGTTACTTTCCTCAAACACAAGTAAGATCATCCTTCCCTACTGACTGAAAAGTAGTCATTTTCAAACGTTTTAAACATTAAAATTATTCATCAAAAATTTTTATATTGAGTGACTATATTGTATTACTAAATAAATCTTATGTGTTTCAGAAGTTAAAAAAATTGATGGAAAATGCTTCAACTCTTTGAAATGAGTAGTTGAAAGAGGTATTATAACCTTCTTAACCATGGGGAAATTGAGGCACAGCGAAGATAAATTATTGTTATAGGAGAATGGACCACAATAGTTGCTTTCTTCCTTTTTCCGAATTCCAACATTTGTTTTATGATAGAGATATATGTGTCATAGAAGCGAGAGTCGTTATCCTTCAAAATATTAGCCAACATTTCCAGGAAAATTACGTTTATGAATTAGAGTCACACATCCACCAAACTCATCTGTTTATAGTCAGTCCTTGGTCCCTCGAAAGTGTGAAGTCTCCATATATCAAGCATTAAAATCAAAGCACTGGAAATAAGCAACTACTCTTAATGTGTATTTCTTTTTCAGAGAATATTCAATACTAAAAAATTCCTTGATTGCTCTTATTAGAGATGATATTTCAAAGCTGTGGAATAAAAGGAGGAAAAGGAGACAGATGAATGTGCTCCAAACCTTTTTATTCTAAGTATGTCTCATGAGATGTTATCAGAAGGACTGTTTTAAAAAATATATATATATATGCTACAGAGAAGACTGATGAGTAATTGTAAAATGATCATTTTTTTTTCTTTTTATTTATTTATGTTTTGCCTAAGGACAAACGTATAGATGGTCTTTGCATTTAGTTAATGCTCTGTAAAGTAGAGTAACATTGCTATTCTTAAGTATGTTGCATTAAATATATTTATCTACTATATATTCTTGTTAGGTTAAATCTAAGGTATAGAGATAATGATATAGAAAACTAAAAGTAGTTTGCAATGTGATTTAGGAAAGATGGATAACATAAAAGAATTTGACTAAAAATGGGTGTGATTTTATTACAAGCCTGCCAAAAACTCACCAAAGACAAATTATTCAAATGTCTTTGTGGTTAGATTTCTCTTGTAAATTGGCAGCTATGTTCTGTTCCATCATGAGAGATATCATGAATCCTAATTGATAAGTATTTATAAAATATTTCCACATTGAGATGAAATGACACAAAGCTGAGATGGATTAATGAGCAGATGCCTGAGTGACAGTGTGAAGATATGAAACTAGGTGGGCCAAGTTTTATTGATTAATTCAGCAACATTTATATTCTGAGCATCCACAATGTTGATAGAGAAATTAAATAGCCCTGTCCTCCAGGAACTCATGGTACAAAAGGGTTCTGGATTTTCATTTTGTTAGACTATAAAGCTTATTTATTTTCTTAAAACTGAATACTGTGTAATTTCTTAGGAATTATTTTGTTTTTCTATATAAGAAACTAGCTCGGTTATGAAAGTTAAATTAAGTTGGCTATGAGATAATCTCTGAAATAAATCTCAATATAGAGTTCATTCTTTAGAATTTAGAGTTTTGTGAGTATGGTGTAATTAATCAGGACCTGCCTGTTGTCTGACCTTCCCTTATACAGTTCGCAGAGAACAACTTCATATTAAAACACTGCCATTTAAATAAAAGAAAATGATCAGCCCTATACCGCTATTTCCATTGTGAGGGAACTGAGTTTCTATCTTGTTTGCTGAGGTTTTTTTGTTTTGTTGTTTTGTTTTGTTTTTTGGCTTTTTTCCCGCATGTTAGAAAGCCATTGTGCTATTTCCATTGTGAGAGAACTGAGTTTCTATCTTGTTTGCTGGGGTTTTTTTGTTTTGTTTTGTTTTGTTTTTGGCTTTTTTCCCGCATGTTAGAAAGCCATTGTCCTTTTCCCCATCATCATCCCTGTCCCCACCGTCATCCCTATCCCCACTCAGATACACAGTTAAAAGTAAAGGGTAAGCATATTAGGGAGACAGTTTAGCATAATGGAGGGAAGTAAGTCATTAGTTAGATCTGGATTAAACTCCTGATTCCACTTGACCTTGGGCAAGTGATTTTACCTCATTCTACAGCTTCCTTTATCTCTAAAACTGGGATAGTAACTGCTACAGGCTGAACTATGTCCTCCTCAAAATTCATATGTTGTAGTCCTAACCCCCAGTACCTCAGAATGTAACTATTTGGAGATAGGGTCTACAAAGAGGTAATTAAGTTAAAATGAGGTCATTATGTTGGGTTTTAATTCAGCATGACTTGTACCTTATAAAAAGTGAAAATTAGGACACAGATGAGTAAAGAGGGTAGGCTATGTGATGACATGAGGGGAAGACAGCCATTTATAAGCCAAGGATAGAGGCCTTAGATGAAACCAACCCTGCTGACACCTTGATCTCAGAATTCCAGCTTCCGGAATTGTAAGAAAATAAATTTCTGTTGTTTAAGCCACGCAGTCTGTAGTTCCTTGATGTGGCAGCCCTAACAAACTAATACAGCAACAATATCTAAAGTGAAAGATATAGGAATTTGAAATGTTATACTGTATACTATAATATATAATAAATTATTCATGTATATAGCAAGCATGAGTGTTAATATTAGTATTAACAACAGTATTATAATTAGTATTTTAAAGTATTACCAAAGGTTTGTGAAAGAAATTATTGCTCCAAAGGAAAAACAATGAGTTTATGATAGTTCTTTTAAGCAAGAGGGAATTTAAGTGTGTCCCTGGAAGCTTTATTTTTAGATCAGTTTCAATGTGGAAAGCATCGTATTTTTTATTATTGACTTCTTTTTCCTAGTGGAAGAATCCTGAAGTAACCAGTAAAAATCTTTTTATAAATGTTTTTTAACAGAATGTATTTCTGAAAATGTCATTACCTCTAAGACTCGGAAAGGGTCATGATGTGTCTGTAAGCACTCTGGAATGTGCCTGGAATCTACGTGTGATTTTATCTTACTCAAACTTCAAGGTAGCACACACGTATATGAGGAATCACAGAAGTGAGCCATCTCGGTAGTTGGTATCCGATTTGGAAATCACACAATTATTTAGTTCCTTTTCAGACTTTCTGGAAAATCCATGGTAACAGTCCCATTAAAAGGTCCAGCCAAACGTATTTGCAAGAACAATATTTATACATATACGTGAAGAATGATATTTGCCACCAGAATTAAATAATGGTGGACTATTTTTTACTCATGTAAACAAAATAGGTTAATAGGTAGAATTTTACTGGTTTTACCCTTTTCTTCCCCCCCACCAGCTCCTGTGGAACTTTTGGCATTAGATACAATATATAAGAGCTTCACTCTGTGCACAAGTTTGCATTCCAGTTTTACCAAGCAGATTTTATACTACACTAAACCAGTATTTGTTCTTCTGGGAAGTCTTTGAGTCCAAATCTTTCTTCTAGAATACTGGGACATGCTCTGAAACATTACCTTTGTCTCGTTCTGGCTTCATGCTTTTTTGTTTCTAATCATTCTCTCTTCAAGAGAGGGGAAGAAATTGCCACATGTGGAGGGTGTCCTCACCTTGCCTGAACCTTATTTAAGAAAAGGGGCTTGCCTCTCCCTGAGGATATACTTAACTCTTAGGTAATGCTGTCAGTTTCTCAGTTAGCTAGCAGTAAATCTGATGATTATTTCTTTGCCAAAGATGAAGGATGTTCTTTAAGATTGATGAAATTTCTTTCTTAATGTTCACTCCCTTGAGTTTTGCTTTATTTAAGGCTACTTTATCATTGGTTTTGGTGTTTATTTAAAAAACTTCAGAGTAGACAAATAGATCACATAAACCATGCATTCCATAAATAGATTGCAAGGCCATTTGTGAAATCTATATATCACTTATCGCTTATCTTATACTCCCCAGTGGCTCCCTCTGTAATATGGAGGTTTTGTTCTTTGTAGTTTTTGTTTTGTTTTGTTTGTTTTTTAAATTTTATTTTATTATTAGTTTCAAGTATACAGTACATTGGTTAGACATTTATATAGTTTATGAAATGGTCCCCCTGTTACTCTGTCTTCCCTCTGGCTCTACACCTAGCCATTATCTTACTGCTGACTGCATTCCCAATGCCTATGACCATGCTCCCTATCCCTATGACCATCTATCAGCTACTAATTTGTACCTCTTTATCCTTTCACCCCATTCTCCCAGCCCCCTAACCCCCCTCCCCTCTGGCCATCACCAGATTGTCCTCTGTATTTGTGAGTCTGTTTTTTGATTAGTTTGTTTCTTGTTCCTTAGATTCTGCATACAAGCAAAATCATATGATATTTATCTTTCTCTGACTTATTTCACTCAGTATAATAACCTCTAGTTCCATCCATGTCATTGCAAATGGTAGGATTTCATTTTTTTATGGTTGAGTAATATTCCATTATATATATGAACTGTTATATATATAGCCGTTCTGATAGGTGTGAGGTGATATCTCATCATGGTTTTAATTTGCATTTCTCTGATGATTAGTGACCTTGAGCATCTTTTCATATGTCTATTGGCCATCCGTATTTCTATTATGAACCCTCCCCTCCTCCCTGTGGAGCTCTCAGTCTCTGGGGATTACTTTAGGGAAGCTCCCTCTCCTGGGTCAGCAGGACAGACAGAGTCAAGAAAGGGAAGACCTGGTTCTACTCTTAGCTCCACCACTTAACACCATGTCAGGTCATTTCATCTCTCTGAGCATCCATTTACCTTTTTACTAAAACGGTAACAAAAATATTTGCCATTAACATTTCAGTGGGTATTGGGGGAAGAGGCATCAAATGAGATACTCCCAAAGAAAGCAATTGGAAAACCATTCAATGGTATGAAAATGTAAGGTCCTACTATTATGAACACCCCAAAACAACCAGAAGTGTGGAGGGGAGAACCAAGTAACAAACTAAATAAAAGCAATCAAGATGCTGTCTTCTCTAGGCCATCAGTCATTACGAGATCCTTGAGCTTTATGACTCCATTTACTAGAAGAGATATTTGTCAGTCTTTCCATTTTGGGTTGTATTAGCTATATAGTAATTGACATGAATAAACAATAGTTTTAATAGTGCTAACTACATCTACTAACATAATATATTTTAGGTCATCAATAGCACACTTATTTCCCAAAAGGATTTATCAATTTACAATAAAGAACACAAATGTGGATAAGGTTGGTGAAAGAAAAATAAAATAGAAATAAGGAATAGGAATCTGAAATACTAGAGAAAGACAAACATATACCTTAGCTTCATTAAATTTTGTACTAACTTCTTAGGCAATGTTCAAAGAGCACCAGAGTAGGAGTTTGACATTGCTTATTTTCTTAACTTACCTACCCGGTGGTTTGCACGTTAAGACTTATTTTATTACTTAATTTATTATTCTACCCATGACACTTGTCTACAAGTAAATTATCTAGTTTTCTTTAAGTTTAACTCTCTCAAGCTTCCCCTGGGAGATGCTTACAAACTCGTTCCATTTTAACACCAACTAAAAATTATTTCAGGAAAAGCCGATTTGCTTTTTTTCTTTTTTAATTTTAAAAACATAAATATACAACCAACATTATATTTAAATGCCTTTCTGGAACCACTTTATCTTTGATTATTTGGTGGGGAGAATAACAAATTAATTTCATGTAGTCTATTGTATTTTATAACCAAACTTTCCTTATTTCATATGCACAAGCGTGCATGTGTACACGTATATATATAAATATATACATTATATTTAAATGCCTTTCTGGAACCACTTTATCTTTGATTATTTGGTGGGGAGAATAACAAATTAATTTCATGTAGTCTATTGTATTTTATAACCAAACTTTCCTTATTTCATATGCACAAGCGTGCATGTGTACACGTATATATGTATATATTATTTTCAGAGCTAACATAAATCTTAAATAGGACCATGATTCTATTCCTATAGACAATCTCTCAAATAAGTAATATGCTATTTGGATATGGGACTAGAAATCCTGAAACAATGTCATGATGGCAGGACCATGAGGTTTATAAGTCAAAACAATAACAATAATTATCCAAGAGGTCCTAAATAAAGAAAAGTTGAGTTGCCATCCGCAATTAAATTCTATTAAAATAATCAGTATTAGGCATCACAGATTTAGGAACCATTTATTGGAGAAATGTGTGGACTAGAAAAAAAATTATCTTTAATTTTCCTTGAGAAATCATAGATCATCTATTTAATCAGCTTATTGTATAACTGCTCCCCAGGACTCCTTCATGATTTCTGTGAAGTCTACCCTTTTCCACCTGTCAATCCCACACATAGAATATACACCAAAACATAAATATTCATACCCTTACATCCAGCTCTGTCAAAATCACCATCAGCTCCATCTAGTAAATAGCTAACCAGTTATAAAAACAATGAGCCATATTCATTTTGGATGCTTTTGGAACAAAAGAAGTTGTGAATTGAGTGTCATACTTGCTCACTATTTGAAGATGGGATATATCCACTTTATCTTGGTTAATGGTGACAGTCTGGAGATTTCATTCCTGAAATACTGTGTGGGTTGGAACTCAGCTAAGCAACCTTAGCTGCTTGCAAACTTAAAAATCCTGCAATATTAAATGACCAAAATGCCACCATAGTAATTTTTCTTCAGTTGAATTGATCACTTTTTTACTAGCAAGCAGAAAATTTACAAGGTCCTGATTATTAATAAATGTAGTATGATTTTAGCACCAGTGTAGCAAGCACAGTGAGAATCCAGTAATCAGAACTACTAGGCTCAGGGGAGAGAAAGCAAGTGATATGCTATCGCATGGCTCAGCAATGAAAATCTTTAATGGATCAAGGAGGGTTCTTATAGTTCTTGGGACAGTCCCAAAAAGTTGATTTGTAATCTGCATTTTAAAATAAGAAAATTAACTTTTTAATTTGAAAATGTAAACCAAAATAATTTTATGTTCCCCCTGGGACTCGGCATTTTATACTAAAATTAAATGAAAGCTCGAATTTATGTTTAAAAACCATGCAAAGCTAAAGAGAAAAAGAATAACCAGTTGTCAGAGTAAAAAGTTGTAACTATTAACTTCATCTAAAGCAAACATCGGACTAATGGAACATTCAGGGTCTTTATTCACCCTTACTAGGAAATTCAGTACCCAGAGTACATATCTCAGTATTTATTTCTACATTGCAGAATAAGCCATATGCTAAGGACTTTGTATCTTTTATGCTCTTTTTATCTGCAGAGTTAGAATTATCTAACATAGATAATAACAGAAGCAATACAAACAATTTTTTAATCAGATTTTATATTTGCTTACCTTAATATTGTCATAATGGGGTTTTGGACTATTTTTATTTAAAAATTGAAGCCATGGTGACCTCCTAACCACTATATATAAGAAGTTGTATATTTATCTTTTAAAATGCTCTTCCTCTTTATATTCTTTATATTGAAAATTACTGAACAAGGGCAGTGAGTAAGTAATATAAGCAGAATAGAAGGTTTGTAAAGTTATCTGTATGGTGAGAAGACCAGACTAGCTTTTGAAAACATGCCAAATCTGGGGGCTATGGCTTTGTTTTCATTTCGCTTTCGCCTTAGGAGAAAATGTGAAAAGCATAAAGTACAGTCAACTTTGCATCATTGGTATAGCTTATTGTGTAATTATATTAAGCTATAAATGGCATGTAGTGAAGACAGACTTTTGGAGGCAGGAATGTTAAGCTGGAGACATAAAGGAGGTGCCACTTATTTAAGTCAGATATTTGGGTATCGGTTTACAGACAATGTAAACAAGTGACGTAGCCCATAGAACAGTTGGGAAGATCCAGATGATGAATTTGAAAAGGTTTTGCAAACTGTAAAACACCATGTATATATGCCGCTGTTATCAACTTTCTACTTGTTCTTTTCATAGTAACAAAATTATTTCTTGATAGACTATAGATTTATTTCTGTAGTAGAATCTGCCATGTATTTTGGATAGACGAGGGTAAGATTTTATGAATTGCCACAAGATGTCATAGACTCATTTGCATTTTTGGTGATTCTACACATTAATCACTAAGTAACCTTCAGTTTTCCAAATAGAGAATAAAGAGAATGGTGATGACATTTGTAATCATCCACAGAAGGGGAATTATTTAAATTCTTCACAGATGGAGAGATATCAAGGGTAAATCATTATAGCCACATTTTTAATTTTAAGAAGCTTTGAGGGTGTTTGTGGATAGTGAGGAGCAAACATTGTTTTGCATATGGAATTAATCATAAACTTTCCATACCACAAGCCCAGATTCTCCAGATGACTATGGAGGACTTTTCAGATACCATCGCTAAAGACTGAGAGGTTCACGAGAGGAAGATAATGTTATGTTACATGTAATATATAAAATGAGCATATTGGAGCAACTAAACTAGTGACCTTTCAAAAAGGACAAATTAGATTTACATGCCTCAGAATATAATGTGGCTTAGTGCTTAAAGGATGACATATGACATATTCTCCTATTTCTAGTCTCATAGCAGTTTACTTGATTATTTCTAAATGAGCTACATAACTCATTTCTTCTTTAAACAACATAATTCAACCTAATATTCTCTGTAAACTAAATGTAGACCAGGGCTTGAGAATTTTAGCAAATGCTAAAGATATCTGAATGCTTGTCTAATGTTGCTTTAAAATAGTTTCAAGGATTGGACCGTGTTCGCTGGGAACACACACAATACAATCTGGTGCCAAATGTTCTCTGAACTTTGAGATAAGTAACATATGGAAGTACTCACTGTTGGTAACATACATACAACCATAGGAACTGCAATGGTGTAGTCTATTCTAGCTCCCAAATCTAAATGCTTTTCTCTAAGTTCAGATTTAAAAACATGTTTTTTTAAAATAGAATTTTTAAATTTATGTTATGAAACTGTTTTCTTAATTTTTCTTCCAGCTTTCTAAGTATTTTTAAATTAATATCTTCTTACTAACCCCCTGGGTTTGTAAATAATAATAGTAAGAACATAAGTAATTATTGTAAATAGCAGTAAAAACACCGATAAACCACCTCATCATAATTGACAACACCACTTACCATGTGCAAAATTAATTATACTGAGAGTTTTCTTCCTGTCTCCTGTATCTTCTTTTTGTAATTTAGTTTGGAGAAGGAGATAGAATCTGTTATATAATACCAGATAAACACTGCCGCTGGGGGAAAAAAATAAAGTTAATTTTTAAAAGGCCTCTGGAATTAATTTTTATCACCTTTTTTAAATTGCAGCATAATAATGAAATAGGCAAATGCTTTAGTCATGTAAGTTAGTTTTCTCAGGCGACAGCTTTCTTTCCTGTGGGGCCGGTAGCGATGCAGGCATGCAAGGAATGATGGCTTTGGATCCACGTTTCCTTCAGTTTTGTGACATGTCTCTGGAACTGCTCCCGGCTCCCCTGACCAGAATATCCTGACAGCTACGAGTTGGAGGAACTAGTTTTCTCTCTGGTGCCTGTCCTGGCAGAGATAGAAAATTAATCTTGCTCTTGAGGAAGATGGAGTTGTTTGTCACACATTCCAGAGCTCTCAAACACAGCGTGT
>NW_006494609.1:6579792-6583324 GCF_000325575.1 Pteropus alecto
CACTAACATCTGCTTTGTTAGTACTTCATTTAGCTGCATCTTTAATTTGGAGTGACAGTCACCTTTCCAGGCTTTGGAGGCCATCCCTCTCCACAGCTGTCTGTGCAGAGTCTCAACAGTGTGCCTACCGCTGTCACCACACCATACTGTGCCCTGATGGCTCCCTCTCTCCTTGCTTTCGCAGCTGGCGCTACGTACATCTTTGGGAAGAGTGGAGGCCTCATCCTCTACACCTGGCCGGCCAATGACAGGCCCAGCACGCGCTCGGACCGCCTTGCCGTGGGTTTCAGCACCACTGTGAAGGATGGCATCTTGGTTCGCATTGACAGTGCTCCAGGCCTCGGTGATTTCCTCCAGCTTCACATAGTGAGTACCCGGCCTCGACCTGGATTCTCTTTCCTCCCTGGCGGTCTGAGTTGTTAACCCAGATAAATGCAGGAGAACATTCTAGGTAGACATGGCAAAGGGGCACAAGCTTGTAAGAATTGCCTACGTCTGTTGGCACCCTATCCAAGGGGTGGTCTGTGTGATAAGCCTATTCGCCCATTGAGACGCGAACCGTAGAATGCCTTGGGAATAAAAAAATTAAAAACTCTTCTTGTCCAGACACCCTCCCTGTGTGGTGTGACCCTTCGTGAGATATTTAGCACACTCCTTAGATGTCAGTGAGAGGTTTACCTGTGCGGTTCATCTTTACCTGGTACAAGAAGCGAAGCCAACGTGAGCGTTGATCTCCTAGGCTGGGCATCACACAGCTTTCCTGTAAAGGCCCAGATGGTAAATATTTTGGTCTTTGCAAGTCATACAGTCTTTGTCAGAGCTACTCAATACTGCCATTGTAGTGTGAAAGCAGCTGTAGGCAATATATATATTTAAAAAGTGTATATGACTATATTCCCATAAAAATGTGTTTATTAAAACAGGCTACAGGTTGTACTTTGGTAACCCTGTCCTAGTCTGCAAACTTCCTCACAGAGATATAAAGAGTATGTGATGAAAACTGAGGCCAGAGTGGATGGGGCAGAAAGGAAACAGCACAATGACCGAAAGTCGGTGTGTTCCTATGTGTTGTGGAGTCACATTTTGCTTGTGTGTATAAGCACCTCAGCCACTGCCGATCATTAAACACAGTGCAATTCTACGAAATTAAAATGATTTGGAGGGAAAAAATTACTTCGTTATGAGGATAGAAAATATTTTTATAGCAACAATTAAACCCATTTTATCACCTGTGCAGTCTGCAGTTAAGAAAGTAGGCTAAAGAAGGAGATGATTCTCATCCATAAGGACCCAAAGTGCAGCCTCCAAGAGCAAAGAGAGGAATTGTTCTCATTAGTTAGCAATGACAAGGCTAGAAAGAATGGATTTAATTTGGAGCAATAAGAATTCAGCTTAAATAGCAGGGGGGGAAAGCAGTTTTAGAAGAAAGATCAACTGGGGATTACCACCAACCTCCAAAAAGGAGGAAAAGCAACATTTACGGGGGATCTTTGAATCCGAGCTTTGCTAATGTGCTGGTCTGCTGAGGGAAGAAAGCAGAGGGTGGGCTTTCATCCTGGTTTCCAGAGCGGAGGTGGCTGCCTGGCTACCACCACGAGCAGCGAGCTCAGCCCTCAAGGTGGTCCCCATCTCCAGCACCTGCTCTTCCAACATGCCTTGGAAACAGGAACAGCTTAGAGTGGAAGGCTTGAGCCGGGAGCCTGTCTAGTCTCAGTGTGAGCCAGAGCAGGGCAAGTCTCTGCCTAGGAGTGCAGGGAAGGACTCGTTAGAAATGATCGCCTTCAGAATGTGGAAGAGGGGTCTCGAATAGAGTCGTGACCCTCCAGTGCTTTCTGAGATGCTTCAGGAACTATGTGGCACTATGAGCCTGAGCTTGAGCATTTTGAAAAGCCATGCCAAGGAGCACAGAGGAAGACAGCCGTAGTTAGTACAGTTTATCTTTATTTGGCCTCTAGGAACTACCGTAATTTACAAAACTCTGTGAGATTTATGCTGCATATGACTTAATGACTATTTCATGGCAACTATAACTAGGCGATTATTACCAGCTCACTTGCATTTTTGTGATGATTTATCTTCCTTTCTTGTTCACTATGACTTACTAAGAAAAACATGATTTGGTGCAGCCATGAGCATCTTTTCTGAGTCAGATAATCCGCTACCAATTTATGCATTTCTCCCATTCATGTTTCGTAGAGCATTTAAGAGAAATATTTTCTTATTTTCTGACAGTTTACCTGAAATTGGCACTGTTTTTATAAAACGAAGGTGAGGAGCCTCGGGACTTCTAGGTTGAACCATAGCATTCCGTTTTAACATTTAACAAGCAAAAATACATGAAATTTTACTTCAAAATGCATAGAACCCCCACTGTTTACTTGGATTTGTTCCAGAGATGCTGCCATTGTTTAATTATTCTAGAAAATCCCAGCAGATTGTCCTGCAGAGCTTGGGTTAGAAAGGACATCATCTGCTCTTTTCAGAGAAAAGGAAGAGAGACCCTACGATGTGAAGAAACCTGAAATACCCGTGGCCATCTCGAGCACGGGATCACTTCATTGATCTAGTGATTTCAAACCATTTTTTATTCCCTAGTGAATTATTTCTGGTGTCTACCAGAGAGAACAAATGTATGCGACTGTATTCTGATAAAAATTTATTTTTAAGAACAGATTTCAGGCTGTACTTGGGTGGCCTCTGTATTAGGCTGCAGATGTCCTCATAGAGATGTAATGAACATGTGATTTAAAAACTGAGACCGGAGTGGGCGGGGCAAAGGGAAGGTTCCTTACCACACCCGGAATCAAGGAGTCCAAGTGGAATATGAAAAGACTTGATTACAAAACCAGCCTCTTGTTTCGGACGTTGACACAGATGCGTCAGGAGAGTGAAGGCATCAATATTTACTAAGATACTTTTCTATGACTTTTACAGTCTGTAAAATGCGGATTTGTTTATTGAATGCAGTTTGTTTCCTTGCACTAAAGAAAATTACTCAGAAAGAAAAGAATTTAAGGGCCATTAATGAAAGTGGAAAGGGGTGGGCAGGAGTGGGGGAGATGTCATTCCCCTTTGCAGTTCCCTCAGGAGAAAAGAAACCCACTGGAGGAAGAAGAAAAAAAAAAAAGTGACTGCAGATATGAAAAGGAGACCAAAGCAGGGTCAATCCCAGGGACAGGGGACAAAATAAAGAAGTGGGCCCGGGAAAGAGAGAACAGAGCTGCCTGCAGGTGAGCTCAGCAAGGGTTGCCATGTGGGCACAGCTTCTGCCAGTGTAAATGTTAGCTATGGAAACATAGAAGGAGTACTTTGGTGCTCCTGCTGGTTGTCAAGCCAGGATGGATATAAGTTGCTCAAAAACAAAGTGTGAACTCTGAAATTAGCAAGCCTGTGCCTGTATGTCTGTGTGTGTGTGGGGGGCGGGAGGCAGAGAGAGAGAGAGCGAGTGTGCATGAGTGTGTGAGCAAGAGAAGGTGAGCACTAGAGTGAGAGCAAGGAGGGAGAGGAAGAGAGGCAGGAGGGAAGGCGAGGG
>NW_006494609.1:6583405-6584099 GCF_000325575.1 Pteropus alecto
GTGTTTTAGAAACTGGCATTGTAGGCAACTCCTAAAAATTCTTGAAGGGTTTTGAGCAGCAGTAACACTGTCAATGGAATAAGCTTTTACCCCCAAGTTAGCTTATTTGAAGGAAGAGAAAGTACCCTTCCAAGAACACCAGGGAGTCTGACCCTGAGCTGAGCACCCATTCTAGAAGAGTCTTGCCTGCTGTAGAGTGCTCGGAGCAGTAATGGCAAGCAGGCTTCCTCTTGCCTGCAGCTCTCAGTGCCTCTCACTCTCTCACTTCAAGCTTTATATTGGAGAGATTTGTGAAGGCAGCAGGCAAATTCAGCAGATAGGAGTTCTGGCTTCCACTAGCCGTGTCTGCTACCTGTGCACCAGTGGGACTCGGTGGATGGATATAAGCTGCGCATTTATGACACTTGCTCTAGGCTACACACTGTCCTCCCTCACATACCTGACCTTTCCTATTTCTTTTTCTTTGTCATCCTGAAATTTCCATGCCTTAAAAACTCTAGGAAAATAGGTGTCTTCTTAAACTCATATTCCACTGGAGTCCCTGGAATCATTGACTGATGGGTTTAAGGCAGTCAGTCTCACCGTGGTCTTCGCCACACCGGGCTAGGGTCTGCTGCACTAACGGAATTTGAGTTTTGTTTGGAGACTTAGGGAGAAAGGAGGAGAAATGAGCATGACTAATTCGGAGTCGGAG
>NW_006494609.1:6584155-6611855 GCF_000325575.1 Pteropus alecto
AGGTAAAGAATTGGTGCAAAGAAAGGGGGACACCAAGGCAGAGCTGGAGGTGCTGTGCACACAGTTTTTCCTATTTCACTCAAATTATCTGTTGTTCTGGCCAAAGGAGCTCAGACTCTTCTTCCTTTTGTTTTTTGTTTTTTGTTTTTTTTTGTTTTTTTTTTAAACCTTAAGTTTTCTACTTATCTAAGCCTCATGGTGGTTAAATAGGCTTTGACAATGTTTTTTTTGTTTTTTTTTAAACCTTAAGTTTTCTACTCATCTAAGCCTCATGGTGGTTAAATAGGCTTTGACAATAGTGTTGAATAAAACAAGAATGAGATCGTTCAAGATCAGAGAAGGCCAAGAGATTGAAAAATTCAGACTGTTTCCTTCAAATTAGCTTACTTTTTTTTTTTTGGTTCATACTTCCTTGATATACTGTTTTTTTCTGCGTCAATTATTAATGATGATATTAATGAAATCACGGAGGAAATGTGTTTGACAAAGGCAAATGATCTTCATTGAAGTATGCGTGTGTGAAATGAAATTCTGTGGAAGGAGAGTACCTTAAGACAGAGGGATTTTTAAAAATTAGTACTTCAAATATATTAGTTCTCCATGAAATCTATTTCTGAGAAATTAATCTGCTCAACATTCTGAGAGAAGCTGCTCTTACTTGCAAGTGACATCTGCCTCTCGACCCCACATCTAGGCTCTGTGGAGCTGTGTCGTGTTACACTCACCTTCATTTATACAATAGGGAAGAAATTGAATAAGACCAGAGAAAGGATTACCACGAAGCGCTTGCTGTTGCTGTCATGAAACTCTTGACAGTCTCTTTTTACCACTTTCAAAATAGAAGGTCGGAGAGAACTGGGCAACAATTAGCTTTTCTTTATGTAGTTACTGCAGAGTATAAAAAAGACATCCTATTAATTTCTTTCTCCCTGTGTGTAATTTACAGTTAATCCTCTTGGATTCATTTTTTAATTATGAGCCTTTCAGGAACAGTGAAAATTTATGTGTCAGGGCATCTATTTTGTTTGATAAGAATCCATAACCCTCCCCAATGGTCTCTTTCCTGACTTTCAATGTTGATAACTTACATAAAACGGCGTAGGAGAAGAGAAAGAATTGCTGTCCAGACTGACCACCTTTTCATGATGGTGAAATGTTCTCCTTCCAAAACACCGCCCCTCCCCACCCCGCAAAAGAGGCTGGGAGTATTCTCTCAGCGTCCTATTTGGGGAAATCAGATATTTCTTAACCTTGGTTTGAATAGTACAGTTTTTCTATAATTTATAGCATTTGAAGAGACTCCTGGAGGATAAGTGGGAGCAGAGCTGAAAATGATAAATGGTCTGTTCGTCACATCTGCTGTATATATAGTTTGCTGGCCTGGATGCTTCATTGGGCCATCTCTGTGTGGGGTATTCACAGCAAACCTTCACCGTTTGCTTGGTTAGTCTTCAGTGAGGCGAGGTGGCTTAGATTCATCTCTGGATTTGGCCAGTGGCAGAACTGGATTTGATTCAGGAACTGCGTTTGAGGGAATCTGCAGAGGCGTACAGAGGAACGTTGGCGTTTCTGAGACCGGTAAAGCAAGTAAAGAGGGAGAGAACAAGAAAACAGCAGAAGTGTCCAACAGAAGCAATTTCGTTTCCCACAGAGTGCTGCGCACTGCAGGTTGGCTCTGTGCTTCCTTTAGTGCTATTTGTTCTTAGTGAAAAAGGCCTCTTTGGGTTTTCTGGGCTTAGGGGCTTTTTCCAGATCATTAGCCACTTCTGTGGAGAGGGCTTGCTGGGGATCGTCTCTGCAGCTCCCAGCTTAGCCGTTCCATCCCGGCAGAGTTGGAGAAGAAAGTGGGAGAAGGGAGTGGAAGAAGTGAGGATTTGATGAAGTGACTGCTTATATAAGCTGGACCAGAGGTAGCTGCCTGCATGGGACTTGGTGTGTGATTTCTCAGATCTCTATTATTCTCAAGGTATTTCTATCTAAATCTGTTTACTTTGATTCCACACTTGGTTTTGTGAGGCAGGCAGCCTGCCATAGTGGAAAAATGTGCTTAATTTGAAATCAAAAGATTTGGATTTGAGTCTTGTTTCTGTCAGTATCCAGTTAGCTATGGCTTTGAGCAAAACACTTCCTCCTCCTCCTCCTCCTCCTCCTCCTCACAGCTTTTTCAGTTTGATGTTTTTAGGTATCAAAGGAAGGTCTCCAGGAACCCTGCAACTAAATTCCTCCTCCTCCTCCGCCTCTTTTTAAATGCCTATAGCACCTGGTATTTCTAGGTGGTCTCCCATCCAAGTACTAACCAGGCCCAACCCGGCTTAGCTTCTGAGATCAGATGAGATCGGGCACATTCGGGGTGGCATGGCCTTAGACCTTCCTCTTCTTTTAAATGGGCATAAAAATCTTATAGGGTTTTCCTGAGGTTCAATTAAAATGAAATAAAGTATCTAGAAGTTGTTCGTTATCAGCAAAGGGCTGCTCAAACGTAGAAAGGTAGTTCACTCAATGAAATAACAACCAGAAGGTGATGACTTCATTCGAGAAAAAAAATAGTGAAAGGAGAAAGTAGAATCTCATTTTAAGTACTTTTAAAGTCTGTTTCTGCAAACAAATTCCTATTTTATCTGATCAGAAGTCTTTTTTTTTTTTTTTTTAAATTAGATCCACAGTTGCAACTTTTGGATTGTCCTATTAACTCATAATGAAGAGCCCAGTTCCATCTGAGAGAGGCCTGGGTAGGTCGATAGGATAAGTGGACTTCTGCAGCTCCCTTAGTGTCTCCTCGTAGAACATTATGTCTTTATACAATGTCACAAGGTGATGCATCGTGCCTCTGTAGCCCTTTAGTGTAATGTTCCAAAGGGCTCTGTACTCTCCAGAAAAAGTATAACCTACCCTGTACTGAAGTTCCTTCTCCAACTTTATGAACCGTGGAAAATGAAAACATCCCATCTTTCCAAGAGAAGAAGGAAAGGATGAGGAGGAGGAAAGAGGAGGGGGGGAGGAGAAAGAGGGGAATGAGAAGGACAGAAAAATAGCAACGAGCAGCAGCATCGGGAGAGCAGAGCGTCTCTAGGCAGGTGCGGTATGAGAGAAGTTTGAGACCCACCATGGGCTCAGATGAAGATATAAAGGGCTTGGCCTTATATATGGGGATTAATAGAGCCCCAAAGAGTCATTGCTAAAACCAGGCATTTTATAGATTTTGATCCCTCAAAATCAGAAAGAAAAGCAAACGATAAATTTAGTGTATAGGTGAAATGTACACTAACGCTATCATAAGAATCAAGTTGATGAAGTGTGTAGAAAATATTTTATGAATGGTAGACAATTATGAGAATCAGAGGCCAAATCTCGTTCTCATTTATCACTTCCACCAGTGACCCTTTCACTGTTAACTAATGACAGTCATGTTTCAGAATCCTCAATGCATATATAACATAACTTTATAAAAATTAGGATTAAGAGAATTTAGCTTCTGAGAGTCATTCATTATATGTATATTGAGTGTTTTTTTATGTGCCAAAGAGCTACGTTAGGTATACTGTGATCAACCTTGGCTTTCCTAGAGCTAACAGACTGGAAAACCACAGTAATTAAATGTGAGCAATCAGGTTTTTTACACATTATGAGATAATGTATATAAAACTCTTGCATAACTCCTGGTATATAATGAGCTTTCAATCATGGATAGCTTTTAATATTATTGGTACTTTTTCTTCAGTTAATGTTTTTTAGTCAGATAAAACAATATATTTTCTTTTCCTAAGTAATGAATGAACTTTAATCAGACCTCTGGATTTCCACTGAAGTAGCATAAAATTCTAAGGAGGAGTCAGGATGCTACTGATTTAAAGCCAGCCTCGTGGTAGCCTGGATGACGGCAGTGGTCAAATAGCTAAACGAGTTCTGAATAGCAGAGGCTTTTTAGACACGTGAACCTAAAGTGCAGCGAACAAAGCGAACTCCAGTCACCATCAAGTGAGTGCTGTGGCTCACATGACTTAATGGCAAGCCAGCCTTAACACCGTTGGCTGGATGAATTATCTCACTGACCCACCGCTTACACTGTTACTAGTCATTACTCCTGGGGTATTGTTCAGTGCAACAGGGCAAGAAATAACTCATTGACTCCCTGAAGCTATAGATGATGGATTTTCGATCCCTGGCTGCATTCAGAAAGCATGCAAGCTCACCGTACTGAATGGGGAATTCATTAGCCAGCCACCCCATAGCATCATATGCTTAGATCCTGATGCTGCCACTACTGCTGTTTCAACTTGTTAGTGTTCCCCTGATGGATGGCAGAGGGAACTGTATGACTGTATTAGCCTCAAAGATAGTGCTGACAGCCAGACCTGTTGTTTCCCAGCCTGAGATGACACCTTTGGAGCCTAGAATCACTTACAGACACTTAGATAAGCCCTGCTGATTGACCAAGCTAAACTTCATCCCAGAGTCAGTTCATACCCAGGAAACAGGAGATTGGCAATTAAGTCTCATGTCCTATTTTTGATTCCTCAGTTAACTTCTTTTAATTTAGCTTATTTTCCTACTCCATTTTAAAATGGCAGGTAATTTAATGGCATAGTTGACTATTTCCCACAGTTACTTAGGACTATATCTTTAGAGATCGTCTTGTATTACTACCGTTGCTATCACTTACCACTAATATTTATTGACAGAATACCAGGTACAAGACACTGTATAAGAGCTGTGTTTACATTACCTTGTTATATGCCCACAACAACTCAATGAGGTAGTCACTATTGGTATCCTCACTTTGTAAAGGAGGCAACTAATGTTTAATGAAGCTAAAGAATTTTCCCAAGATAGCACTGCTAATAAATGGCTGAGCAGGCCTTCAAATCCAGTGCTGAGTCTTAATTACTATTATACTCCTAATGAAGGTTTCAGAGTAGAAAGTTTAGCAGTGATAATTTGAATTCAACACATATTTATAGAACAGCAATTTATTTGGAGTTGTCGGATATATAAAGAAATTTAACAAAAAGGAGGGAAATAAAAATTGTGCATCTAACTTAATTTTAAGGCAGCATTGACTGTATACCAAGGAGGGTAAAATATTATTGTTTGCAGAGACTAAAGAAATGTTCATATACAGGGTAGGTCAGATTTTGACATGTGGAACCTGAAAAGAGAACATGCCCGCTGAAGATACCTCAAAAAGAAAAGGTGAATATAACCTCAAAAAAAGGAAATATAGGCTCAAATTAGTGAGATGTTCAGTTTGACCAGAATAAATGGCTTGAGGGAAAATGCAGACAGTATGGAATAGCAGAAAGAACACATGTTTTAGAGGCAAGTAGTCTGTGATTCAAGGTCTAGCTCTGCTTCTAGCCAGCTCCATGACCTTGGATGAATTGACTGCTCCATAAAATAGACATAATAATAATGCCACCTTGCAAGTCTGTGTGAAGATTTATAATAATATATGTGAAATTGCTTAATGAGTAGCTGGTCCACAGTAGATGTAAAATTAAATAATTACGATTTTTTGTTTATTTTTTTCTTTCCAGGACTTTAGCCTGTAGTGAGAAGTACTTGAACGCCATACTGATAGATTGCTTTTGAAAGCAATATGATGTTGAAAGTTTTTGAGCAGAAGATAAAATGCCCAAGGCTCAATTTTTAGGAAGATTACTTTGGCTGTGTTGAAAGAAGGTTTTTCACTGGGTTGAAAGAAAATAGATAGCAGGTTATTGTTTAAGTGGCCCAGGAAAATAATTTTAAAGGACTTATTCAATGATGATGATAATAGGAAGGTAATGAGGATGAAACAAAAGGACATTTCAGGGACAGAATCAACAGATGTTGGATGATTGATGAGAGAAGTAAGGAATGTCTGGAATGGGAAGGTTACGATTTCATTAATAGTGACAATAAAATGGACATATTAACAAAAACAAAGTTTCGGGTAAGGTCAGCGTTTGACTTTGGTGATGTAAAACATAAGGCATCCAAGAGACAATCTCTAGCTCTTTCCCATTGAAAATATGTGATGAACTCAGATGAGAGATACAGGCTAGAGGTAGGGATTTAAAATTTTTCAGACTGGCAATGACCATGGAAGCCCTGAACAATGCTAAGATCTCCAGGGAGATAAATGAGTAGGAATTTGTGTGTATATATAACTTCATAAGATGAAGAAGGAAAAGAAGGAAGTTAAAAAAAGAAAAGGTTAGAGGATCAGGGAAAACCTAGGTAGTGAAGTTTTACAGAAATCAAAATAATTGAGAAAGGTTTTCAAACACATGTATTTCCAGAGCTATTTTTTTTCCCCACACCTTTTAGTCACACCTCTTTACATTTGAAATGAATTTGTGGGAACGTCTTCTTAGTATATAATGGTATTTATTATGGCATATAATCTTTGTCATTCCAGTTTTCTCATTAGTCGTTCTGCATTTCTTCCCTGGGTAGTCATCATGGGCATTATTAATTCAGAGCCAGAGACTCAGGGTCCAGTCCTAGCTCTGCCACCAGCTAGCAGTTATCTTATATAAATAGTGGAGATATAGATACTGTTCTGCCGACCTCATAGTATGATGGGGAAGATCAAGCGAGAGAATGCGTATGCATGTGCCCTGTTACCATTGAAAGACCTACAAAATCAATAAAATCGTTTTCATAATAACATTGGTATGCCTACCACCTAGCAGAGCTCTTGGTGCATAGAGATTGTGGTTGGAGACCTGGAAATGAGGACCTAAGAGATGCTAAAATGGTTGTATTTTTCCATAGGAGGGTTAGCAGCACGACAAAGGGTAGATCAGAGCCAAAATGTGGATGGCTCAACTGCCAGACTTCATGAACTGCTGTGGTCCTTAAACCAAATTTTTATTTGGTATGCGTCTTCAGACATTTCCCCTTACACCTTGGAGCAGCGCTTTGGGGAAGGCAGTTTGGATTTAAGGTCATGCTACAGTTCCAAAAACAAATTTTCTGATCCCAGTGATCACCATGTGCAGTGAGGCATAGACTCTGATTACCATTATCTTAGCTCAGATAGTCATAGATGTTACTAAGAGTCGTAAAATTATCGCACCTTTGCTTAAATGCAAATCTCAGTACTTAGGTTACTAAACCCTTTTGGAAATGAGCTCTCCTGATTGGCTTTTCATGGCTATGAATTCATATTCTTACCTGGTGGCCAGTATATATTTTTTAAATCACTTCTGTATTGGCTGTTTTCTTCAATGTCCAGGCAGTATGCTAGCCACTTTGTATATATCAATTTATTTAGTCCTACAACACTGTCAGATTTGTGGGATTGCCTTCATTTTAGAGATTAAGAAACTAAAGCTCAGAGGATTAAGTAACCATTTGTTCACAAGGTTAAGGGAAGGAAAGAGGACCAAAATATTGGTAGGTTTGATTTTAATGTCATATGCACTGCTTTCTAAATTTACCTACTGAGGTCACATGTGGTGATTTTAGCAGGACCTGTAATTTTTTTTTTCTTTTTTAATCCACATCGTCAAGAATTGTTAGCAGAAATAGAGGGATGGAATGTAGCATTTTGGCTAAGGTAGAATGCATAATTGGGACTAAGTCACTTTCTTTTTGGATTGAAAGAAATTCTTCATTTTACATTACATTTTATTGCTTCCCAGTATTTGCTTTTGTCTCAACAGGATTAAGGCACCCAATTATGCCTAAACTGCTTTCTTAAACACCCCTATGCAAAATGGGCTTGGAAACTGAGCTGAAGTTTTGCAATGTGGTAGGCCATTAGGTTCAAAGGTAACTTTTGTTCCCGAATTTCAACAAAATCCTTTCAAATGTAGTATATCTGAGCAGAGATTATTGGATACATTCATTCTCATATTTCAGTGTGTGATAAATGTCATATTAGAAGTCTTCAGATATTCTTGCTTGAAAACCCTAAATGATCTCAAATAATACAGAAACATATTTGGTCTCTCTGCAGTCAGTATATATGTATGTATGTATGTATGTATGTATTTGTATTGCTAATTTAAAAACAAGTATAAGTGTATTCATAGCAGCCCTGGGCTGTCATTCACTGGTATGTTAACTACTAATGTCCAGTGGCAAAGTATTGTAAAAACTTGAAAAAGATAGACATTTTTACTGGAAATCACATCTCTTGAAGTGGGAACAGATTCCATTTGATTTGCCCGACTTGATGCCCAGTTTTTAAGGTTAGCAATCTTTAATGTTTGCTACTTAAGTCAGCAATACTGGAGCTGATTTTGTCGCTTGGCTAAACAGAAAAGCTTAAATTCAATACTAAAGAGTGAAAGAGGAAAATTAGTCTGGTGTGAGGTGTTTCCAAGAATATAGTACATGAAGAGTGAGGATCTTCGACTATCCATAAAGCAGAGCTTTCTTTTTTAGAAAAAGACAAACATCTCTTTGGGATTAGTTGGGAATATATACAGGGTCATATAGCAAGCGGTATAACATGACAAACTTAGCTTTAGATGAGAAGCAGGTGGAAGGAATAGAATTCTCAAAGTAAAATGAGCCAGACAAGCAAAGGTTAGTAACCTACTTTAGTGAAAAACAATTTATTCATTAATTTTTCTGAGCTGTTCCTGCTACGTGTCAGGTAAGTTCTGGATACCAGAGATACAGGAGTGAATGAGATAGACAAATTCCCTGTCCTGTGAATCTTACATCCTAGTAGGTACTTCAGTGGGTACAAGTGGGTACAAGCAGCCAGAACCTGAGTTTTATAGAACTCTGTGAAAACATGATATCATGTATGTTTAATTAACTTATTAACAAACTGATGAATTCCCACCAAACTTTTATTTTCATCTTTGTATCTTTCTCTGTTTCTCAAATCTCCATATGAAATTCTCTTACCCTTAAATCGAAAAAGAACAGCTACCTTAATAGCTGGGGTTTCTGCTGCGATCACCATATCGAGCACTCTAATTTGTTTTCAGTACCAAAAATAAACAAACAAACAAACAAACAAAGACAAATAACATCTTCACCCCCAATTTCTTTTCCTTTTTCTTTGAAATGACTGTCACCATTCCCATAGTTTTCTTTTGAAATCGTGCAAGGTTCCTTCAGAACATCTATTTTTCATATACAGCACTAACAGAGGGGAAAAAATGACACACAAAAAAATCTACCAAATGAAAACCTGCCCTCCCAGAGAGACAAACTGTACCACTTCTGGTGTACTTTCCAAGCCTACCTAGACTGTCATGTCTACCTATTGACCTAGAACCTCTCATCCTCAACCCCAGTCATTTACAAGATCACCCCCTGTGGTGACAGTATCAGTACAAATTCGGTTTTTCCCTTCACTTTACTGAATGCTATGGGAAACAGAATGGAACCACATGTTTCCCCTTGATTCACACCCAAACACTGCAAAACAGAGTGTGTGCTTCCTCCTTCAAGCTGTGTGTGTGCATTAAACACATGCAAATATTGGACTGAAATGCAGACACAGTAAGTCAGCACTGGGGAAAACCAAAGAAGTCTTTTTCGTTTCTCTAAATCTCTATCTTTTATTTGAGCTAGCTCTTTGTAGAGATTCAAAGAATGTTATTTTACAATAATTCTCTAAACAGCACTTAAATGTTTCATCTAAAATTGGGTATTCACCATATGATAACGGATCCCCTTTTGGAACTGGGAAACTCGTCATTAGCACTTTCTTTATAAATTACTATCAATTTTTGATAAAGACAACAACAAAAAAACACTTTATGTTCAATGTGATAAAACAGAGATGGCATGATGGTCAGGTTTTCCCTGTTTCCATGAATTGCTTCTTTGTGAATAGTGTTTGGTGTGAATAGTATATTAACAAAGGGGTCTCCTATGGTATGGACCCCGACCCTAGGCCGGAATACCAAACTTCTCTTTGAGGGTTGCAGATTGATCTCTCATGTCCTCTCCATGAAAACAACTGCAAAATAGTGAGACTTCATGCCCAATTCTGTGTACTTAGTTGTATGTGACACGAGCTGGTCAGAAGGTTTTGTGTGCACAGTGACATTTCTACACTGTGGAGGCCAAGGTCACAGGATTGACACAAAATAGTTCATTTTACACAGCAGGAAAATTGTGTGTGTGTATGTGCGTGTGTTTAAAAAGCCTAAACAGAACAACACTGTTCTGTTAGCTCAAACTCTACTGACCACCAAAAGCCACCTTGTAAACCTGACCTAGCACTGACCTAGATTTTGGAAACGTAGCCACTGCTTTTTGCTCAGCACCTTCTGGATTCAAACTCTCACCAAGTTGTTGTGCATGTCCATAAGAAGTCACTGTTCTGCTTGCTTCTGTCTTTAGAGTAGTTGACGATTTGATTCCCTCTAATGGAGACTTTCTACTGTTCCTGACGACTGCCAGTGAGGCAGAGCCAGCTGCGCCCTCCTCACTGGTCATGAACCAGGTCAGCACACTTAGATTCCCGCACATATATAGGGCAGCTCCGTGGGGCATCTAAAATAGAACTATTTCTGTTGCCCCAGCACCTCCTTCCTTCCGGATTCATTGGACAAAAGAGCAAGAATAAACTCTTTCCTTCCTTCTCCTTCCCCAGTGTTTGGTGATTCTGCACAAGCAAGCCCACTTTTCCCACTTGGTTCAATCACGCCGGTCCTGGATCCTAATTCAGAGAACAGGGCGTCCCTTGTCTTCCACATGTCAGTGTGAGGGGTTTAGAGACTGGGCTCAGCTAGTGTCCCTTGAGTTTCCTCTAATACACAAATATATTTTAAAATTCAGATATTCCATATACAAATTGAGACTTCCAGTTTCTCAAAAATGACAAGATTCAGCTACAATGGGCCAGACTGCCCTATGTGGCATTGATCAGCTGGAGACTAGTTGATCAACATTGGCTGATTTTATAGCCATACCCTCTCCAGTCACCTGAATCTCTACCCAATCTCTGTCACACATGTCACCCACCTTTTTCATTCATCTCTTTGCCTGCAGATATCCGATTTTGTGACTCCTCTCACACAGTTGTTTTAACAGTTTTGGGCCTTTGTATATTACATATAAATAGTCCTCCCAAACATTTTCAGAGACAGTTTAGGAGAGCTTAGAAGTTGACTTTCCCATTACTATCTTAAGGGTACATATTTGCCTACTCAGAAGTATTCGGAGCTCAATATTCATATATTTCATGTATATGATTTGTTACCTAACATAACACATTTAATGATATTAACTCAATGGTTCAACTTATTTGTACTCTTTTAAGAACCTTCATATTGAACATTGGGGGAGGAAGTTGGGTATCATTTCTTAAAATATGTCATTACCTATAACATGCATAAAGTACACACATTTTTCCTATATTTTAATTCATAATTTTACAATATCGGTCAGAGTTTTCTTGACTAGTCTCCTCTTGCTAAGAGTCTTTACATAAATCTCTGATTCCTCAGCCTTCTCTTAAAGGGGCCACCTCCTCATGGGTGTTTCTGAGATCTCTGAATTCTGACAAGAGTGAAAGGTGATGCATTATTGAGAGACACAATTGTTAATCCCTGTTTCACTCAAGGGCCTTGGGCTGTCGATACCAAAATGTTTCAAATGCCTCCTCTGGGGATTGTTTTGCCTGTTCCATTCCTCAGATAGTCAAGAATTCCCTTCACTTTCTGCCCTTCTGGCTTCTGACAATTTTACCTAAACTCTTGCTTCCATTGCTTCAGGCCATTGCTTCCAGTCATATCATCTTCTGAGACTATGAATAATTCTTTCCCTTCAATTATATTGTTACCTTGAAGGTATTTATAAGCTGTGATCTCGTCCCCTGGAGTCACTGCTTTGCCAGACTCAGGAATATAGCTCCCACCACCTCTCCGCATATGTTTTATCTTTTAGCCTTTGTAGCATTCTTTTTTAGCCTATCTTTGTAGCTTCTCTGATATTTCAATATTCTTCTCAAACTAGAGAGGTCACAATAGCACATCATATCCCAGGTATTACTGTGAATATCTGATTTTAGAGAGAGAAATCAAGGGAGAGGATTACTTCAAAATTGAACTTATCTGTTTTGTAACTCAAAATATAAACAAAACGGCAAAGGAAGCTAACAGGGCACTGTCAACATGCTTCTGTGTGTTTTAACATACTATTAGAATAATCCTGGAAGCTTAGGGGGAAACAATGGTTTTTCCAAGAGAGAATATCTTACTTCCGGTAGACACTTGAACCGGTCCTTTAGGCTAAGATATTCTTTAAAAATCCAGGCTTCAAATATGGTTTTGTAATAAGAAGTTTTGTTTTGTTTTGTTTTCCTATAGAAGGAAAACAAATGTTGGTCTTGTTATTAATAATATTATCTCTGCTTCTGTGGTTTAAAATTAAGAAACATCATTAGGCATTTAATTTTAGGAGGAAACAAGTCAAATTGCAAAACGAATCCCCTTGGTTACTAACTTTAAGTTTCAGTCCATGTCTAATGGCACTGGGAGCATTTCATCAATGCGGCAAATTGGGTATAGCCTCTGAGGGACATTGCAAAGAGCAAAAGCCAAGATGAGCTCTCTGTTACCATGGTCCCCAAACATTTTTGAATGTCCACACATACTAGAAAAAAATTAACCATGCAGAACATGTAAGTAAGTAAGTAAGTAAGTAAGTAAGTAAGTAAGTAAGTAAGTAAGTAAATACATAAATAAAGTAGAGCAGGGTCTCCAAACTCCAGACTTCAGACCGTTACCAGTCAGTGGCCTCTTAGGAACTGGGCCTCACAGCAGGAAGTAAGCAGCAGGCAAGCGAAGCTTCATCTGTATTTGCAGCCACTCCCCAGCACTAGCATCACGGCCTCAGCTCCACCTCAAATCATCATGCATTAGATTTTCATAGGAGCACCGGTCCCTGGTGCCAAAAAGATTGGGGACCGCTGATGTAAGGTATGGATATACTAATACGTTGTTTACATTATGAAACACACAGAAACACCAGAATTTTTAAAGGATTAGGTGTTTCAGTATTTTCTCTCATAACATCAGTAAATCAACGTTGGCACCCCCAGGAGATGCCTCCCCCACTTTGGTAAGCACTGTTCTGGTGGGATCACCAGGCAACCAGCATGATCTGCCATTCTCAGCATTCCCAGCAGGAAGCCCGGCATGAGCAGTTACATGCTGGAGGGTAGCTAGGAAAACAGGCCCTTCAAATGCTCATTTTAGAGATGAAGATAGGAAGGCCCAAAGACTTACCTACTTAGGTCACAGATTTGGTTAATGAGGAAGCCAAGGGCAAAACACAAGCCTCGTAATTTTCAGATTGGAATGCACGATGAAAAGACCAATTGTTCTATTTTTGCTGGAATTTGATGAAAGTGGAGATTGAGCTTCTTGATGGTGGAGGAGGAGAGGGTGAGTCACTAGGTTTTCTTAATGGTGAAGTATTGTTTGCCTAAGTGATCTCTGCTCTTTCATGTTACTTCTATTATAGGTTCTCTGTCTCTTTCTAACTTAATATTCAAGCTTCTGATTTACTATCAGACCTCTTTAACAAGAGAAGAGCACAGCTGCTAGAGCCACACTTCCTGAGTTCAAATCCTGACTCTGTTACTTAGCAGTGTCTCTTAATAGCTCTGTGAGTTTTGGCAAGTTACATAATTTCTCTGTCTCAGTTTCCTCATCTGTTGAAATCGAAGATTATAAAGTTTCATATGGATTGATGTGAGCATTAAATGAGATCATACCTACCTGTAAAGCCCTCAGTGCGCTGCCTGACCCCATCCTAAGTGTACTTTAAATGTTGCTATTATTATTATTAGCATTTTACTAATAATGCCTCCCGAAAGCTTAAAGTAACTTGCCCATATTATTGCATTTCATTTTGTAGCATGCCCTCGTGCTAAACAGAGAAAAACATTTTCCTTCCTACTTTACAAACATGTACACTGAGGCTCATGTGTATGCTTATGGCCAAAATCAGTTCTGAATCTGAGGAAAGATGCCCAACCTCGCATTCCCTATCAGACCGTATTTACTTTCAGGAGGAAAACAATGATTCACAACCCTATCTAGCAGACCAGGAACACAGACTCCATAATTTTTTTTTTCTTGTTCCCCTGAAGCATCTCCTCTGTGCATGGAGGCTTCTATCCTGCCAGAAGCCCATCCAGCCTAAGAACAGCGGCAGCAGTGGGGTTAAAGGGGTGTGCGTACATCGGTCTGAACTCTCAGCTGTGTGAGAGCCTGCTACAACCTTAATAGCCACCTCACATAACTAGCTTCCTCCACCCCCTTGCAGTGTTTCCATTTTCTCCTGCTTTCACGATGAGGGAGTGTTATTAAATGATAAGGGGGCTAGCTTTCTAGTTATATATTGTGAGAAGGTGAGAAACAATGAGTGTTGTGACACATTGGAGGGCATGTTACTGCTGATTATGGGAACTTCGTATCAGAGAGCAGATCATGGCAGAGGACTGCATCTGGGACGCTGCTGCCTCCCTTCCCCAGAGGGTTATTAATGGGCCTTCATACCTGGGAGGACAGATTACGATGTCTGGGGGACGTGATAATTAGAGATACGTCACTTATCATAAGCAGGGCACCAGCACCTCGGGCTGGCAGCTCTTTTCCATGTATGAGGCAGGCTCCATGCTCCAGAGACAAAATAAAAGTAGAACTTGCTGTGGTAACCTTACGCGAAAGAAGCCATTTCAAATGTCACCATGGGCGTTGATTGACCATTGGTATTGAAAAGAGAGAGAGAGCTCACTAAATAAGAGTGTCCAATTTAGAAGTCGGGTTGTGTTGGCCTATCTGCTTGTACCAGGATTAAATTATATTGTTTATAGGTGTGTGCACACTTTCCTTTCGGAGGCTTGTCTTCAGCTGTTTATGCCTTGCATTTCTCTTCATACTTTTCCACCTGCTCATAGCCTTACATTATAGAATGGATAGAGGAAGTGGGTCTCAGAGTGCTATGCAATGGGTTTCCTGTGCTTCTGAATGGGTGCCAATGGCACATGAATCCAATCAGATAAGTCTCAAGCCACATCTGTCTCCTGGCTTAGAAGGAAAAATTATTTGTAGAGTTTGCACAGGTAAGCCAGGTAATTTAGCACCTATATTGGTTTTGAACCACCTACCAGACACATGGCTCATTTTACTCAAAGGCTTGCCCGAGAATAAATGCAAAGGACCTCCTCTTAGAGTTCCCTTCTTATAAAGGCCATTTAGGTTTTCCTCTTTATTACATTAATGTAGCTCATCACAAATGTGCGCATTCACTCCATTTGGAATGTAGGTGGAAGCTGACCTGGGAGGGAAGAGGACCTTTTTCATGAGCAAACCCCAAGTGAGGTACAAGCCCAATTCAAATACGTTATAAGAATAAAATCATCCTTCAAACGGAGTGACTATTTTCTTACATAAATGCCTGTTATTTATAAAGCATCAACTCAGTGCAGGGGTGTGTATATATGACTGCATGTGTCTGCTTTTGTTCGTTTTGTTTTTCCCTATAATCCCCTCAATGGTATCAAAGGTAGAAACTATTTAATCTGCATACCCAGTTGAAGAGCCAAAATTCAGAGAGGTTAAATGACTTGTCAAGGTCTCTGGTCCTTGAAAAAGGCTGAGACAAGATTGAACTCCATATGTGCCTATAATCAAAACCCAGGTTCTTTTTGGTTCTGAGATTTCCTAATTTCCACACAGTCGGCTCCTTGAATTACACAGCCTCCATGCTTTTTTATTCTATGGTACGCTCACACTATACTAGTCACTAAACTGGAAGGTGACAAGATGAAACCAAAAGATTGTTTTATCAGCTTTCCACTCATGTGCCAGAGAGATTCCTCTCTATATAAACAAGAGAGAAAGCCAGTCAGTCACAAGGCTTTAAGGAAACCATTGGTGCTTACTTGAGAAAGTCTTGAGAATTATATACTGCTAGCAGAGACCTCAGCATTTTCCCAAAGAGTCATTAATACCTCTGTAAAACTTGTTAGTACACCTACTGAACTTGAGAGCCCACATCAATTGTTATTGTTAAACTGACTTGGTCAACTCAGAAATGTTATCCAGAATTCTTAGTTCTTGAGTTCCTATGTGCCCAAGCTCCAAAAGAATCAATTAAAATTGCAGTTGAATGTTAATGTTGAGAAAAATAGGTAAGCTAGAAAAATCACTAAACATAATTTTATGCACCAGTAAGTTAAGAAAAAAAAAAAAAATACTTGAATTTGTCAATAGGTCCCTGTTCTCCAATGTTGTCTCTCTTTTCAAGGTGGTTTCAGTTTTAATACTAATGTATAATTTTCTACGATATACTCACCAGTGAAACTTCCAAAGATCTTATTGGTATAGTGAATTGTGTAAAGTCTCAGATTATTTTTGGCTTTCTATGGCTAGATACTCTTGACACATTTTTATCAGTCACATGTGGAAGTACTGTGACATTCTACCAGGCTTTACTGAATAATGTCATGTGTTTCTTCCCAAAGAATATGTACTCAATTTGGGGGATTTGTTGACTAATAAGTGTTTAAGGGCTTACATGGTGCTAAGTGAAGAAATGCTGAAAACCATGCGCAACATGAACAACAAAGTATTATTCTTCATGAGCAAAGTGCCAGTGTGAGACAGATCAATGTGATGGTAAACTTGACCAATGCTGGGTGCCAGCAGATGAGAAGTGGACATTAATTCAGGTTGTGACACAGAGGTTGCCATTGTGAGGATTTTTAAATTCAAGAACTAAATGAATGATCCACTGGGAGGCAATGTCCACACAAATCATTACTGCACAAAAAGATAATTGCTTTTCTTGGTGAATCCTAAGAAAGGGCTAGGGCTTTAAGGAAATTGAGAGAGATTTCTTTTTTTTTTTTCTTCCACAAAAAGGTAATTAATAAGTACAACAGACAATTCAAAGCAAGTAAATAGAATCTGAAAGCTTGAAAGCTATACATTCATAATGGATTTAGAGATTTATAAGACTTTAGCCCAGAACAGTGCCTGCAGAAGTGGACAGACCTGTAGAGGTAACAATGTCTTCTTGAGAGATACATGCTGCATCTTCTTTTGGGCAAACATCCAAAAACATTTTGTGTAAAAGAGATATGCCTTCCTGCATAGCTGAGTAGCTAGAAAAGATTCAAATGTTTGGCGGGGGGGTGGGGGGGGAGGGTACAAAAAACAGGATTGAAGTGATCTTAAAGCTAGTTTACAAATGAAGCCTGAACTACACTCCACCATGGGATGAATGAGTGTGGATTTTACTCCATGATCTATCATGCTTTCTTGGACTATAAAAAGTGGGCACTATATCCATCAATAATACATTGGAAGATAATTTAGGATATAAACTCAGAGCCTCTTCATTCCTTGACTCTCCAATGGAATTTGGTTAGACAGACTATATCATTACTAAGCCAGACATCATAAGGTGTTAGCATTGCATTTGAACAGAATTTTTCACATAGTCTATAGAAATTAAAAAAGAAAATTTCCGGTCTTTACTGAATGACAACACTGGTCATACTAAGGACAGTGTCAAAGTGTCATAATTTCTTTTCTTATCCAGTTCCTTCTGCCAGACTACAAGCTCCTTAAAGACAGGGTCCTAAACCTGTTCATCCTTATAAATATTTTTTGAACGAATGTTCCAAAAGTGTAATTTAATTGCAAACTTAGCAAATATGCATTAAATATATACTTGATGCCTGGTATCTGAGAAATGGGTACATTTAGGAGACAGGAAAACTCTTAAATGAGAAGACTATTTCTGTTCTGTCAAAATTTCAAATAATTTCCCAGAAACTTGAAAACTGGTGGTATACAAAGAGCAGCAGAGGGAGGAATGAGTTTCAGTTTTATCAAACATGATCATCTCCAAAGCCATTTTTCTTTAAAGGCCTTCCACAAAGGTAGATAAGAGAACATTAAAATGGATTTTTTATGCAAAGAACCAAAAAGGGTTACCTTTGAAAGATGTAGTTAAAAAAGAGTTAAGTATTTAGAAAAAATAGGGATTGAAGTTGTTGCTTTGGGAAGACAAAGTTTGCAGACTTAGTCTGAAATATACTTTTCTTACAAATAATTTCTTAAATCTTTTTATTTTGAAATAATTTTAGATTTACAAAAATTGCAAAGATTATAAAGAGAGTTCCTTTACCCTTCACCCAGCCACCCATATTACAAAACCATGGCCCATTTGATGCAGGATAAGGCAAACAAATTTCCCCAAGTGACGGGGAGACCAAGCCCTGTACCAAGAGAAGAGGGTCCTTTGGTAGAGAATGTAGAAAGAATTCAACACACACGCCAAAGTTAGAGCCAAAAGGAAAGATTATTAGAAAAGGGGGAACACTCCACAGACAGCATGGTCTCCTCTCAGAGGCAGAGAGTGAGGGGGACCAAGAGAGGGTGGGAAAGATAATGGGTAGTGGGAGGGTGAGTGTTCAGGGAATTCAGTTTTTCTATCACTCTTTAGTTCCTGTGAGTTATTGTTTAAAAGACTTTGTTAACCCATTTCCCTTGATATGGACATACAGTGAGGAAAGGGAAGGGTAGTGTGAAAAGGCAAGAATATGTAGAGTCAAAGGCCCGCTGCAGTTCCCAGCCTTTAATCCATAGGTCCCCATGGTTTTAGCCATAGGGAATGACTCTTGGTTCCTGTTTCCCCTTCACCCGTGTGGGGAATGGGTTGTTCGCAATCTCAGCAGAAATCTTCCTTTGTGCTGCAGGTGCCCTCCTGGCCTGGCTGCAGGGCTGATCAGCACATTGCAGTCTCTGAATGTGGCTTGATTAACATTTTTAATTCTCTTGCCTCCTCCCTACATTACATTTATCTAAACTAAGAAATTAACGTCTGAACAATATTGTTAACTGCAGACTCTGCTCAGATTTTCCTGGTTTTTCAATTAATGTTCTTTTTATGCTTCAGGATCCAGTTCAGGATACCTCATTTCATTTAGTCTTCACAGCACTTTGGTCTCCTCCAAACTGACACCCTACAAGTACTTTTTAATTGAAAGAATTATCTAAAAGTATATTTGTTACGTCACTTTCATTTTCTTCCCGTTCCTTTCTCCACTGAACGTGAGCATCAGTCACTTTTTTGGCTATTTACTCAGTTTATGCATTGATTATTTTTCTATTGCACATAATTATAAGTGTACCGATGTGGTTGCATGTTGAGGATGTGCATCATACTCAAATCCATAGAGTACACAAAAGCACTCCTCTAGCTTCAACACACTTCCCTCTCATTCATCATTAGGATGCAGTATAGAGTGAAGGTGGTTGAGAACACAGACTCTGGAGATTGACTGCCTGGATTTGAATCCACACTCCAGTTGTATGATCTTAGGCCAGTCACTTAATTTCTGTGTACCTCAGTTTCTGCATTTGTAAAATGGGAGTCATGAAAGATTAAAATAAATGTTTGAAAAGCACTCAGAACAGTTCATTGGCACATGGCTGGTAGTATGCATAAGCTCTTATTATAGTTATCATTGACCGTAAAAAATGAATGAAGGAAGTCAGTACAGGCTAGCGAACGATTCCTAGATTCTACATCAGAATGCCTAAGTTAATATCTTGGCTCCATATTTGGTAGATTGTTTGTTTTTTGTTTTTTGGTTTTTTTTTTTGTATTCTGTAATAGAGATAATGATACCTGCTCTATGTTTTTCAAGGAGTTACATTAAGGATCAGATGAGATAAGGCATGAGAAAGGGTTTTGTAAAATATAAAACACAAACTTGAGCAATGGCAGTGATGTGGGGCAGACAGGGGTCGGGGGCAGGGGGCAGAACAAGAAGGGCTGGGGAGCCTCACCCTGCAGCCCAGATCCTGGCAGTAGCACAAGGTGTGTAGGTATATGGGAGTGGTTTCTGTTGGTCATAAGCATTGTACGGTTCATGCAAATATGACCCTCTGCTTAACTGAATAGTGTGATATGGGAGGCAAAGCTACCTGGAAAAGAGAATAATACAGGTGTTACCCACTTAGAGGCTCACGGGAAAATGTTCCAGGCCTTTGTGTTGGTACTCATAGGGGACAGGAATAAGGAGACAAGGTGGGCTTGGGGACTGGTGAGTTAGCCATTAATCTGAACTCCTTATGTCCACATTGGCATTGTTTATTTCAGTCATTACCACAAACAACTCTTAGAAGAAGCTGTGTCTTGCTTTCTCTCTAAGGGGGTGGGGAGTCCTTGGGCCTCTGAGGCCGGGCTTGCTATTGATTTTCTGCTTCGTTACCAAGCAACTAAGATTTCTCCCACTAAAGAAAAAGACAAACCACCTCTGCTTCAAAGAGAAATATGTGAAAAGGGACACTTAACTTTACTTACCCCTTGTGAACATGATGGCATGCTGAGTCAGAGTTCTGAATTCAGGACCTCAGAGCAGGAGCAGGCAGATGTGGGAACTGCAGCTGGGGATTCTTTTTTTCTTTCTTTCTTTTTCTTTCTTTCTTTTTCTTTCTTTCTTTCTTTCTTTCTTTCTTTCTTTCTTTCTTTCTTTCTTTCTTTCTTTCTTTCTTTCTTTCTTTCTTTCTTTCTTTCGTTTCTTTCTTTCAGAAAACTCTACCTCTTCTAGCAATCTAGAATTATAGTTATATAATAAATATATGAGACCCTCAAAAGACCTAGTACTTCTGTAAAGTATGCAAATTGAGGGGCAAATTATATGAATAATTTAAAATTTATTGAGTGCTTATTATATACTGGGCACTGTTCTAAGCATTTTACACTTAATCCTTACAGCCCTGTGAAATAGGACTGATTATTATTACCATCCTACAGATGAGAAAACTGGAACACTTAGTAGATAAGAAAATTGTCTAAAGTTGCACAGGTAGTAATTCAGAGTTCTCTCCCAAAAGCTGCTCTATTCAGAATAATAGTACTTTTGATAATTAAGATAATTTATAAAGACCTTTACAATGATAGTATTAGTCCATCACTACCCCAAATTAAATTGGTATTTTAAAAAAAAAAGCCATAAACAGTCGTCACAGTTGATAGTAGTTATTTTATCTTTAAAAGGTGTCATTTCATCAATTAGTCAAATACTAAAATGAAAGGGATTAACTATAAACTAAAATTTGAAATGTTTGAGGGAGAGTATTGAGCAATGTTGGGATTTTTTTTACCTTGAAAAAATCTTCATGGTCCAGTGATCTAAGAGAAGGAATACTATCTCTGGCAAACTACTTTACAGAATTTTCTACTGAAAAAAGAAAAGAAAGGGAAAAAAAAATCAGATCATTCCATTAAAGACCAAATGATGACCTAACTATGTATCACACGTACACATGAATGTGAGTGAGATCAGTTGTTCAGCTTCTAGTACAGTAAACAGTTATCCGATCTGATCAAAGGGCGGAGTGCTCTAAGAAATCTGATTCCCCATGGCTAACAACCAGGGATTACATATTTTCAAAGACTGGGAAAGCAGTGAAATGCCCTCAGCTAGACAGAACACAGTGTAAGCCTTCTTGGTTATTCAGAAGGGTTTTTGCACTGCCTCAGGCCTGTCATTATGAACATCAGTGATCATTGTGGGAATCTGGGAAAGTGCTAGTGAATAGGAAGCTCCAATTACAGAACCCTAGATAAAACGGCCTCTGCTCTAATTATACTGTGGTTAGATTGATGGGCCTAATGAGCAGTGTTCCTTAATCCAAATGGTGATTTTAGAATGAGTTAGAATGAGGGCTAAAACTATGTTAGTAAATTTATTTACTGGATTGACCATGTGGCTCCAAGTAGAATTCAGATTAGTTCAACTAATATTGCTTAAGCACAAAACTAATGTCAGGCCCTGAGGTAGGTCCTGGAGATCCAAAAGGTGACAAAACCCTCAAGGAGTTATAGCCCAGTGAGGGAGAAGGAATTTTAATAATAATAAAATGACAGTAATAGTAGCTGATATTAATTGAGCACTTGCTAGGCACTAGACACTGTTCAACACTCTGCCTTTATTAATTCATTTACCTGCCTACCACCATAATTCCATGAAGGAGGAACTATAAGTAATTGATCCTCTACCATGCATGAGGTAAGTAGCAGAGCAGGGCTTAAAACTCAGGTAATCTGATTTCAGAACTTGGGCCCAAAAGTCCCACCTTAGTATCAGAGAGAAGGTTTCACTATAAACATGGTTAATTTTAAATGGAGTGTTCCAGGCCAAGAAGTATAATTAACTGGAGCCAATGAAGCAAGATCATGATAATATTGACCTAACTCCCTTGTCCGCTTTACTCCAAACATTCTGTCCTCTGCCATTTTTCTGCCCAAATGTTACCTTATTAATGAAGACTTCTCTAAATGATAGAATTTTAGCAGCGCTTCTTCCCCATCCCACCTTCCTACAATCTCTACTTCTTAACTCTGCCTTATTTCCCTCCATAGGTTTTAGCATCATCTGATATATATTTACTTGATTTTTGTTTGTTTGTTTGCCATTTGCATCCCCACATTAGAATATAGGTTAAAGAGGTCCTTGTTGTTTATCACTAAATTCTCAGTGTCTGGAACACATAGGCAGTGTCTGACACATAGGGGTTCAATACATATTTTTTCGATTTGACAAATTAAAAAGACAGGAAGAAAATATGCCAAAATGTTAAAATGAGTGTTGGAAATATGATTTTTTTTAAAGAACGAATTTACCAAATTTTCTATAATGAGTGTTTCTTTTCTAGTTAGGAAAAGACAAAAAGGTAGACTATAGTGAAAAATTAATCACTAACTCGTCTTAGAAACTTACTGATTTCGTATTGTTATTTACATCACGCTTTTACACATAGTGAGATGTGATTATGGAGAACCCTTGGAAGAGTTTTATTTATAAAATGATTTTTCCTTTCCTGCTTACATCAGACAGATTGCGGCTCTGACCGCTCACCTGAGTGGGAGGTTTACTTATGGGACCATCTGTGTGAACAGGTTTCGCTGGAATACCCAGTAGGCATCTGGAAAGCATCAGGGCCAAAACAGAACTCTTGATTCTCAACCTGCTCTTTACACAATGATCCCTGTCTCAATAAACCCAGCATCCACTCAGTTGCGTGAGCCAAAACCTTAGGATTCATATCTCCCTTTCCTAATGCCCATATCTATTCCATCAGAAACTCTATTTAGTCTTTCTCCAGAACACATCTGAAGTCAGACCACTTCTCACTGCTGTTCATTACCACTGCTTCCCATTTAGTAGAAGCTCCCTGTAGCCGCCCATCTGAAGCTCATCTGAATCTTTGCAGACACTTTCTAATTAGTATCTTCGTTTTCACTCTTGTCTGATACCCCCCACTCTCTGCCAATCTTTTCTCTTTAACGCAGCCAGAATCACATTTTAATTTTAATCAGTCTCTATCCTCCCTCCATTAAAATCCTGATGTAGCTTCATATTGTACTACCAATAAAATCTAAATGTACTGTATCACCATGGACTTGAATATTCTACAGGATCTGACCCCTCAATCCCCCCAAGGCCTCATCCTCTGCCACTCTCCTCCACACTCTGGACTGTTAGTCAGGTGTGCCTAGCTTATTCCAGTTTGGGGCCTCCCCCTTGTCCTGAGACTTCTCCCCCAGCACCATGGCTGGCTATCTCATCATTTAGATGTCAGCTCAGATGTCACCTTCTCAGACTGATCTTTTTGATCCTTCTAACTCAGAAAGCTCCTTTCTCCCTCCCCACCCATCAGTTTATCCCATGCCCCTTAGTTATCTCCAATAATAATCTTTAATTAGCTAGTTCACCTGTTTACATGTTTAATACCTGCCTCACCCTGAGATGAAGGCACCATGAGGAAGGGGAATGGGGCTGTCTAAATCACTGCCCTGACCTCAGCACCCAGAAGAGTGTCTTGCTCACAGTAGATGCTGAATAGTCACTGAATGAAGATATAAAAAATTAAATGAATGAATTTTTTGTGACATGTATATGGACTAGAGATGATGACCAGTGCAATTCTGATCATCTTATCTTTCATTATATCGGTTTCCTTAAACTAAGGCACAAGTACTAAAAGAACACTTTGCTTCTAGGAATAAGGTCATGCTGGTGGTAGATTGGTTGATTGAGTGATTGATTCATCCATCCATTCATTCATTTGTCATTCTTCACTCATTAGTCATTTTTTGAGGACTTTCTCTATAGGCCTCCTGTAGTTGGCATTTTGCTAGTTATCTTCACCAAGTGTGTGCATGCGTGGGTGCATGTGTGTGTGTTTTGGGAGGAGAGTCAAGTAAATAAAGAACAAATGCAATGCAAAAAGTGCTTTCAAAATAGCAATTATGTATCTAGACTTATGTGCACATTGTTTTGCAAATGCAAGAAAGATGCCCCTGTTTCTGCTTCATGGAAAGTTAGTTTATAAGTATCTATCTTCAAATTATCAGAGGTTGATTTCTGTTTTGGACATTTTTCTGACATTCGAGTTTTAACAGACATCAAATCTGGAGAAAAAGGAGAAAAAAAAATAGAATTAGTACAGATGCTAAGGCCCATTCATTCAAATCCAATAGATACCATTTGAAACTAGACATGGGCCTCTGGTCATCTTTTCCTTCATCTTGAGTGAGGGATGCTGAAACAGACTGGGCTGGCTAATGTCTAATAGGGAACTGATAAATATTTTTCACTTGCCCAAGGGATAAAAAGTAAAATTAGTTTCCATTCCAAAAAAAAAATATTTAAAGGCCAGTTAAAATTACTGACTTCATGCATCACTCCGCAATTATAGGAAGCATTACTGCACCCTCTCCGTAGATGATTAGAATAATTGCTGTCCTTTCATCTTTCTCGTCTAACAACATTCTCCCAGTGCCTCCCACTTTCCTTTGTGTCTTAGCGTGCTGCCTGTATCTGCTTTGCTAAGAGAACATCAAGGCTCAGCATAATTGGGCTATTTCCCTGTCATACCGGTTTGCTTCTAAATCTTCCTCCTCTGTAGGTTGCAGTGAGGTCAATCATATGCAGTCAAATGGCAGAGAAGAGATTAAAAATAAATATATCCTAGAACTAAATATATATCACATGCGAGCTTCAGTTACAAAGGGAACTTCTCTTAATATACCTTAGATCAAACCACTGGCAGTTTTTGTGCACCTGCTGGCAATCACTACAGCTTTGATTCGCAGTATGACAGGTACATGACTTATATTGGTCTTTTTTAAATAAGTAGTAAGAGATAGAAAGTGTTTCTATTAACATAATGTTTCCTACACTTGCCCAGTCATCAGAACCAACTGTGGCACTGGGTAACAATATGTCCCTACTGAATTAAAGGTTTTAACAGTCCTATAGATCTATATATTTAACAAGCAGTCTAGGTGATCTGATCATCAGGCAAAGCCTTAAAAACCTGGTGTTAATAATATTCAATTGGGTTGTTTATATGTCCTCCTGGTTGGGGTAATACCTGGATCTCTTTCTTTGATTAAACGTAGATTAAAATGCTCAGAGTATCTCCCACATTGAATTTCCCCAATGTCCACTGCTTGTACTGTGAGAGAGCAAGATCCATGTGGGTTATTGTGTGATGAAGATCTCTTTCTGTTTTTAATATTAAACTGAATAAATGAGGTCACCAGTACATCGTCTTCTTTATCAGTGTTACGACAATGTATGTTGACCTCGGGACATTTGTCAACATAGCTGCCTCACCATCTAAGCTCAGCCAACCATACTTCTAAAGCATGTGAACGTTTCATGTTGTAAAATCTACTTTGATAGAAGTTAAGGGTTAGAAAAAGTAACAGACCTCTAAAATATCACAGATGTCGTTGGAGGTCATCCATTATGACCTGATTGCGATAAAAATAAAGGAACAGAGGCCATTGAGGGACTTGCCAAAGTCAAACGGTTAACTTAAACTTAAAGGGAGAGTTTGGACTAAGTCTCCTGCTTCCGGGTCTGATGCTCCCCCTGTAACACCATTCCCTGATTCCTACAGCCAACAGGCCACCTCTCTGAGCCTCAGTTTCCTTTTTAGAACAAAGCATATTAGACTAGATCATTGACTCTAAAACATTGTTCTCTGAGACCCTGAGTTCAGTGGAAGTGCCTAGGAGGCCACCAGTGATGACAGTGGCGTGGTCTGAAGCTGGGGCTCTCGCTTCTCCTTACTCTACTGTCATCTGGTTGGTACATTGAAATTTCACTAAGAATGTGTTCGAAAAAAAGGTTCAGATACTTAAAAAAATCGTTGTAAAGACATGGGACTGGGGAACGATTTTGAAATAAATATTTGATTCTATTATTTGGGAATTCTGAGAAAAGAGGTCTGTGAAAGCAAAGACACTGTCTTTCTTTGTCATTCTCCATATGAGCTGATTCTTGTGTATTTAGTGAATGATACTAATTGACCGACTCCCAGAGTGGCTTGGTCAACTCAAGGAATTGACACTTTGAAAGTAAGAGAACAGTGGGAAGAAAGGCTATTTAGAGGCAGACTACCTTTTTAAGTCCTCTTTTAAAAACCAAGCTGAAATTATCACCGTTTTCTCCTAAAATGGGTGACGTGACCACATAGCCAGTAGTCACATGCATGCTCTCCTCTGCCTTCCTAACAGCTGCAGAGAGAGGACAGACCCTCTGAGTGAAGTATCCTTTCTCATATTTGAGCCTGTTGTGCATTTAGGGAAACTGACCTTTCCTTTAATGTTCTGAGAATAGTTAAAACTCTAAGAAAGGGACCTTTTGTCTTTAAGTAAGTAAACATAAGAAAAACTGGGAGAATTTGTCCATCTCTCTCTCTCAATCTCTGTCTCTCTGTCTCTCTGTCTCTCTGTCTCTCTGTCTCTCTCTCTCTCTCTCCCTTCCTCCCTCCCATCAACATCTAACATTAATTTAGGCTTTTTTCTATGCAGTTAGCCTGAGTTCTTTTCTATTTTGGTCAAGGCTCAAGTGGAAGAGACCTGAGTGTGTGTCTGCCTACTTTCTCTTAATTTTGGTCTCCATCATTTTATCCCCAAAGAGACTAGGTCTTTGTTTTTCTACCCCATTAAGATAACCTTCTTGGTTTTCAAAACTTCTCTGCACTCTGCCAACATCTTTCTCACTTTTTCTCACTCAGCTCCCTTTACTGCAAGCTCTCACACACTCATTCCTCACTTGTCACCAGATTTTAGACTGACTGGCTTGTGACATAGAAGAATGAATCAGGTAAGAGAAGCTAAGTAAGCTGAATGGAGCCACTTCCTTCCTTTTTGCCCATCAGCCATGATAAAAGAGCCTGGCCAGCCAAGTGACATGACGTTTGGAGGTTCTAGTGGCTGAAGCTTATTTGTGGCTAAAACTCTTCAGAGTCGCTTGACAGCACATACATTTCTTCTGCAATATTAAATGGTTACTTATCTCTTCCTGATTTTTATCTGTGTATTTTATTACATCCAGTTTAATGCTTTTCCCTTAGCTGACTTTTGTTTTAAGTATCTTGTTCTTGAATGTATGTGGTAGGGATATGAGTTTCCAAAGGTAACAGATCCCAGTTTGCCTGTGAATTAATTGATAACACCATTTGGAAACAAATACTAAAACCTCGTTGGCACAACATAAATAGGCTCTCTGGGGCTTCCTGAAGCAAATTCAACTTTCCGACCTCCTCTCTCTCCATGCTCTTTGACCCATTTAGGATATTTCATGATGAAATATAAAGTGTTTCAAATTTAAAATGATGGTTTATTTGGTTTACAAATGAGGAATTCTCAAGAGAGTACATAACCCATTTTTCCTCCC
>NW_006494609.1:6611869-6659135 GCF_000325575.1 Pteropus alecto
GGTATATCTGTATCTTTGGAGTTTAAAAAAGCATAAAGTAAAATTATCATCACTTTAATTTTTTTGTGTTCATAATATTGAACTCACTTTGAAATATCAAATCACATTAAAAAGAAGGTGTGAAAAATCAGGAAGACAGTTTCTGCTGTAACAAATAGGTCCCCAAAATGTTAATTGCTGAAACATAAAATAAATTTATCTCACATATATAAAGCCCAATGTGACTCCAGTAGGCGGGTTAGGGGGCTGCCCTACCCTGTCATTCTGGAACCTAGTCAACAGAGATGCTGTCCTCTTCAGCATATCTTCCAAGGGTTTTTTGGTATCAAAATACAGCTGTTAGAAGGAGAGAGAACATGAATACTTTATATTGACGGGAGCAGGGCGGGGAGGGACTTTATGGGCTAGACCTGACAGCAGTCCACAATAATTTCGTTCACATTCCACATTAAAAAGAAGGTGTGAAAAATATGTAAACTCAGCCACATGGCCAATCCTTGATTCATTGGAGGCTGGGAAATGTGCCCGAAAGAAGAAGAAATGGTTATACTGAAGAGCTAACTGCTTTTACATATTACCTGAAATAGTTTTCAAAGTCACTTCTGGTTGGTATTTTGTCTTTTCTAATAAACTGTGAATGTTCTCTGAGAAGACATTTCATATTACTTTGTTATATGTCATATAATATAGAGGTCCAGGCAGATTAGACACTTGGCATGTGTATTAATTTTGTATTGCTGTATAACAAATGACCACAAATTTAATAGCTTAAAACAATACATGTTTATTATCTCATAGTTTCCGTCGGTCAGGAGCCTGGGAATGGTGTAGCTCGGTCCTCGGCAAGGCTGCAATCAAAACGTCAGGGCTGGCTTCTCATCTAGAGGCTCCACTGGGGAGGGGTCTGCTCCCAGGCTCGCTCAGGTTGTTGGCAAATTTCATATCCTTGTGACAGCCTGGTTTTTCACAGCACCAGGAATTCATGGTAGCTTGCTTCTTCAAAGCCAGCAATAGACTCTTAGCAAGACAGTCTTATATAAGATAATCACAGGAGTGATAGCGCAACACCTTTGTAATATTTTTATAAGCAAACTACAAATCCTATCTATATTCAAAGAGAGACAATTGTATAAGGAAGCGAATACCAGAAAGCGTGCCCACCTTAATCATCAGGGCCTGTCCACCACAGTAAGTGACTGTAAGAATAGGAGTCTTTCTTCCCTAGCCAGTGAACCGCCACTTTATCTGAACTTACCTCTTCACACAAAACTGTCGAGAGTTATTAAAGATCTCAAGAGAAAAGTGGCCCTTTTTGGCCAAGAGCTAGGGATGATGCTGTCAAAACAAGTTCTCAGGAACTATATTTGCTAAGCTTCACAAATGTTAACCTTGATTCAAGTGATCATCTTCAGAACTGGATCTAGAATAAGATGAGACTATCTTGCACCTGTTACAAACAAGTCTCATTCCCATAATATCCCAAAGCCCTCATTATTATAGCATTTTGAAACCTCGCTGTCATTTTGATTTTTTTTGTCTTTTCTGGCCCCCTTTGTCTCTACTTCTCCAGCAAACTTAGGTGGTATCGATTTATTTTTCTCGGTCTTCCTATTTGACAGTTTCCTTTCTGGTTCCAGTTATCCTTTAAGGCTCCATAGCATTTCTTCTAGGGGAAAATCTGAGGAAAAGTTCTAACATGAAACTTTAGTCTACATGTTTTATTTGCTTTGGAGAAGGTATCAATCATTCTTCCATTTCCAAACATCTACCAGCAAGGTCTCACAAGAGAAAATGTGAAACTGGGCCATTGATTTATATGTCAGCTATGGAGAATGCTTCCTTCCTTACCGTTCCCACCCAGTCTTTGAAACTCCAATCGTGACTTTCTGTGGCTCATTCTTCCAGGACATCTACCAAACAGTCCCACAGATATAAAGGATCACGGCATCAAACTGAAAGATATAAAGGCTTTAATAGAGAGCGTCACACTTCTAAAAAGGAAAACCAAATTCTGAAGATATTTTCCAGCTCTCTGAACAGCTAAAAATATAAGAATAATCATTTCATACAGTCCTGAACTTTTAATACCAAAGCTAACCTAGAAGGGAAAATGACGCTAAGTTATACACAGAGGACAATAGAACAGACAGCAGTGGAATCAGTCTTTTTTTCTTTGCAAGGCATCCATTCTTAGATTAGCCTGTCTAGCTTTAAGTTTCACAGGATCCTTATGTATTTGGCGTGACTTAAACCTAATGAGTTGGTAAAAGGTACACAGAAAATCTCTATAGTATTTTTGTCTAAAATTATTTTAAAAGGAAAAAAAAAACACTAAATTCGTGAATTGGAAAGTAGTTTCTCTTGCAAAAGTCTAGAAAATGGAGGCAAACTATTTCTCTGAATGCAAATCCATGTTCTCTGTTTAATTAAATACCAAAAAGGGGAAGAGAAGGAGAAGAATAGGGAGGAGAAGAAATAGAGAGATGGAGATTTCCAAATGCTATAGGGGCGTCACCATGTGCTTGGTATATAACTACACAATGCCTGTCCTTTTTCAGTTATTTTAACAGACCCTGCTTCAATCAAAGCCCAGAACAAGCCTCAGTGATACTTTGCATCACTGGATTTGTAAATTGAGTCTCCCAATGTAGCCATTATAGATACCCTGTCTCCATTTTCTGAAGAACAAGGCAAGATGGCATGTAGACAGAATTATAGGAGATAGAAAATTCACCACCTCTCTGTCTCTTGCAAGATTTGTGATGTTCTGTTGGGGTGTCTGGGCCCATGCACATTTGCCTTGGTTCTGATAAAGAGACTTCTTTATATTCTTTATCACAGTATTGGAGTGAGCAAATACTTTGTCATCAGCATGTCTTAGGGAGTAATAAAGAATTCAAGTGAACTTGAGCTCTCTTTTAGGCTCTGCCACCTTGAACAAATCACTGAAGTTCTCTACAGTTCAGTTTCTTAGTCCGTTAAATAGTACTGATAATACCTAATTCGTATGGCTACCAACAGGAGCTAATGAAGTAGTATGTGTGAAATATTTAATACTGAGCTTGGCACCTAGTGTGCCTTCAGTAAATGATAGCAGTTGTTATAATCATTGTTGTCTTTATATTTTCCAGTATCCTATGACTTCCAATGACTATAACCCTATGGCCATTTGGGGATATCTTTTTAGAGCTAAATCCTATCAGTTTCTTTATAAAATAATAACCCATTTCATGAAACACACCATTTGTCATTCTAGTCAAAAGGGATAAAAAAAAGAGTGCAGGTTTATCGCTAGCTCAGTGTTCTTACCATCAGCTTCAATGTTTGCTGAATTAAATTTTCAGAGAACTGAATTCTTTCTCTAAAGAGGTGGTCTAAAATCAGAATTAGGACAAAGAATTGGATCTCTCTGCTACTCAATCGATTAAATGATAATTTTCAAAAACAACACAGAGAAATGATACCCTCTAAAAAGATAAAAGAAGAAATTCATGGTAAGGACCTTCCACGTTATCAGCTCAGGATTCTTCTATAGATCTCCACCAACCTTCACCTGTTGGTGAGTGTGCAGTGCTCAGAGTTAGTTGTAAGAGACACCTGTCTATAATACATTCCTCAGGAAACTGCAGATCCAGTTGCATTGACCAAATCAAAACGCAGATGGGAGGGTAAACCAAGAGCTTCTTTTCTATTTGCCAAAAAATGTTTTCAGGAGGTTGACCCTAAGGGAATCAAAGTTAAATAATATTACTGCTAAAATGACCTTTTAAGAAAGGGGGTTTAATTATATAGACAGTTGAGATTAGTTGAATTCGAGGTGATGTCTGAAAAAATCAAATGGAGATACACCATGTGCTGTTGGAAACAGGCACTTAGGTGAGAGATCAGGAAGGCATACACACATTCAGGAATGCAGTATAGCTGAAAACAAGGAAGTTAACGGGCTTTTGAAAAGCTTATGCATAGAGGACATCCTACGGAATCAAATACAGCTAAGGAAGATTAACTGGCAGAGGCCACAAGAAGGAACCACCTCGCCCATTCCCAGTATGTTGTGGCTCTCCTGCCCGATTGGACCGTGTGTGCTCTTCACACTAATCAAGAAACTGAAGGCCAGAGCAGAAAGCAGACCTGGACAGAGGAAGCTAGCATTAGGACTGAGAAATAAACAAAATGAAGTTTTTAACCAGTTATACCTAGAACTAGGAGGTTTGGATTGAGAGAAACATGTCCATCTTTGAAATACCCCACAGTCTGACTCTCAGATGCGTTGACACTGCTCACAGCATTCTACCATTAGTCTCTGAGGGACGTCACTGAACAGTTTCCTGCCAATATATATCCCTGAGGCCTTTGGGGAAATAAGAGCTGTTCCAGCTTAGCTATGTCTCAAGGCAGCCTGCCATGGGGGAGGAGGCTGCGAGTAATTAAAAACAACTCTTAGCTCAAGCGGGGAAAGTACCCTGTCTCCCAGCCTCATGTGTGTTGCCACGCCCCCTGCTCCACAGTGAGACCCCAGCTGTTGAGCAAGAGACCCGATGTCATGTGTGATCTGCTCAATTTTGAGTGGATCACAAAAGAATGTTAACTTGACAGATTTTGGTTCTAGGTTCTGGAAGGATTCTTAATTATTCGTTAAAAAGGAAAAAGTAAGAACAGAAGATGGAAACAAAGAGAAAAGCCCAACCCAGTTCTACAGCAGAGAGGGTCGTCTGATGGCTGCCCCTCCCTTTTGAAACACAGCAAGTGAAACAAAGTCTCTAGACATGTGATGTGAAATTTGTATTGAAGCTTTAGCTCCCCAGCACAATCTCCAGGGGAAATTTTACTGAAACTGCTGCTGGAGACGTAAACAGAAGCCCAAGAACATTCCTGCGACAAAGGTCAGGATCTGACACTCGCACCAGTGCCCATGGGAGTGTGAGGAAAGGACCCAGGAGTGAGATTGGTTCTCAAGTAAACTTGAGTCTCTGGGCTGTTTTTCCTCATGTTCTACGTGTTTGAAAGTTGCCAAAGTGTTGGCTCTCCAAATGATTCCCTTACCGCTAACCACCTCAGGTTACTGGAAGCATACTATCGTTGTCCCTCAGTGTCCTTGGGGGTTGGTACCAGGACCCACTGAGGATAACAAAATCCACAGATGGTCAAGTCCCGTATATAAAATAGCATAGTATTTGCACATGACCTACATACATCCTCCTGTGTACTTTTAATTATCTCTAGATTACTTACAATACCTAATACAATATAAATGCTATATTAATAGTTGTTATACTATATTGTTTGGGGAATAACACAAGAAAAGAAGTCTGTACCTGTTCAGTACAGATACTACCATTGTAGGCCTAACTATATAGTGCACATCAGCAACACATCAGCAACAAAGGAACATTGGAGGAATACTTTTGTGAATCTGGCACATATGGAACCCACGGATGTGGAAGGCTGACTGTGCTTGCTGTTAAGTGTAGCACTGATTTGTAACTTGTCAGCCTAGGTTTCCTTCCTATGAGGTAACTGTTTTACCAATTCCAAACAGTACCTCCCATCTCTCTCACTGTGAACCCTGAGCTTCCTTAAACATTGCAAACTCATCCCCATTTAGTAGCTCAATCTATTTCATCAACCCAATAATAAATTGACCAGTTCTTAATGACCGTGGTTTGCCCTCCTCCAAATCCTACTTTCCCTCTGATTATAGACCTTATTCCTCAACTGGATGACCTTTCCAAGCTCAGAGTAAATAACTTTAAAAAAACTATTAATCCAATATTTTCACTTTATAAAAGTTTTGAAAATGACACCCAAAGAAGAGCTCTGTAATAGTTTCATCAACTGTAACTTACATTAAACCAATAGTTGGTAAGGGTATGGGATCTAGAATCCAACTACTTGGGGTAATTGTCCCACTTTAGGGCAATTTTCCCAATATGTCCAAGCTACGGTTTCATTTTCTAAGATGATATATATAAAACTCACAGTACCATGCCCGGCATGGAATATGCCCTCTGTAAAATGCTAACTATCATTATTATAAAAGCATAGAAACAGAATATAATAGTTTAAGTGACAGGTCAATGTTTAAATACTGGTTCAAAAACGGTATAATTTATCTTTATGATTCTTACAAGAGGCACTTATTCCAGGTATTAACACTGCTACTTATGGTAAAGTTTATTTATATCAGTATTGGAAAATTGACCAAATGAGTCTAACCCATAATAGTGGGATTGTAGCAGAGGCTATGATAAGAATACCGCATTGAATGATATGTCCAATGTTTATTCTGGTGCTCTTATATGTTCATAAAGTAACATGAATTAAGTAGGTTTGGACTTGCTGGATAAGCAGGGGTACAACACCCTAAGAATGGCGTACGAGGAAGCAAATTCGATGAACCATTAGTAATTCACGTAAGGCATTTTTTCTGAGGTATTCAAAACATTGGAAAGTGATTTTTTTGCAATCTGATACTTTCTCTGAGATATGATGTGTTTTTTGATTCTTGCAATGATTGACAATGGAGTGGATCCTTTAGACATTTTTATTTGTTTCATGCATCTAGGCATGAAGAGTCCTATCTTGTATGATCAAAAGAGTTGGTGATTTCATGACAGGAAAACAGATTTCATGATGACTAAAACATTTCACCACCCACTAAACCACCCTTTGCCATGAGCTCCATAGGAGAGCAATTGTTCAGTCTGGAACACTGAGGGAATAATCTGTCCTTAGCACTGGAGGCTGAGAACAGTGGTGAATAAAAGATAAACCAGTTCTGCAATATAAATGGCATATTCCATTAATACAAGTGGATCCAAATGAACTAATTTCATTCAATAGTACTTTTACATTCTGTAGCTATATGGGCTTGGGTACAAATTGTAATGTCAGTCTGTCAGGAGAGGGGACTGCAGTGCATAATTACAAGTTCTTGTTCAGCACTTCAGGAACTAATCAGAGCAAAGATGTGAATCTGTAATTTGCAAATGTGCAAAGACAGAGGTTACTGTGGCACTAATGGCTCCGCTGATAACATTCTTGCCACCAAATCATAGAACTGCGAGTGCAAATTCAACAAAATAATTTGACCTCCCATCTAGTCACTTGATTATAAGAAGTCTGTCCTGCTGGCAGCATCTAGGGACATTTCTGAATTTAATGTGTTCAATAATATAAAATACTATTACACTAATAAATTAATATTTATACTCCGAGGGACTGTACACAATCATAAAGCAATTAAATAGAGCAAACTAATAAAAACGGAACACAATGTACAATGTATCACATCATGAAACCTGTTTCTAAACAACTATTTATTTCATAGGACTGAATCAGGAAAGATTAAATGAGGGATTGATAGAAAGAAATACACACACACACACACACACACACAATATGTATATATGGGAAACGTGTATATATTTTATTTTTTATTCTACTTTTTTATTCTCCTAACATTTCTCCTTAAAATCTTCAAACACCTGTTGTTTTTTTCTCCAACAATTTCGTCCAGTTCCATTCTTAGGTAAGTGGAGAAACCAAGCAGCATTTTAGAGTGGAGGAGTGGCTTAAAATTTAAGGTTCTCTCTAAAAGATTCTAGAACTCCACTGTCCTATCAGTTCATGGCTGAAAGTAGCTCATGACGCCTTGTCATTTTGCTCAACTTTGGACTGCAAAAATAACATTATTGCTCTTTGCTTCTCCCCTCTCATTATTATCCAATCGTGAGATATAGCACATGTCAGAAAAATAAATACCCGGAACACTTCCATCAGTTCCTTTGGCAGTAACAACCCTTGAAGCCTAAACTTATTTCTTACGTAGAGACAGAGATACTATGTTGGAGACTCGTTGCCCATTCTATGACATATCCATTTTAGTCAATTCTAATTGTAAGGACTTAGAAATTGTTACCTGGATCACGCCTTTCAAGTTGACATGGTTTTACCTCTGGTGCTGACGCTAGAACCATGGTTTACCTAGTAAGGTAATTGTAGCAGACTCAACCTAACAGAAGCTTCAGGTAATCTGGGTCCTGCTGCTCCCTCCTGAAGAATGAATGAGAGGTCTCATTTTGTGTGTGGAATTCAAATGACTATTTCTCTTCAGAAAATTTGGAATGATGCCTGAGAAAAGGCATCAGTGATTATGTCTAGGGGATGAAGTACTGGAGCACAAAGAGCGGGTACTCTTCAGTCACATATTTGGAGGTTTAAATCTCAGTTCTGTAGCTTACTTGTTGTGTACTTCAGGGAGAATTATTTAACTCACTCAGTCTTTGTTTCTTCATTCACAAAGAAAGAGAAATGGTAACATCTAAGGCAGAGTACTCTGAGGGTTGAGGGAGATAGATGTAAAACCCCTGCCTTTTACAGGCTGGGCTCCCTGGGAAGTGGACTCTTGGAGTTGGCAAACAGGATGTTTATGGAGGAGTGTCCTTGAGATCAACCCCTGTAGAAGAGAGAGAAGAAGCGGGATGTGGTAGAGAGAGAAGAGACAATGCCACAGGTGCCATGGTGGCCTCAGCTAACCTCACAAGAAGCTCAGGAACTCAAAGCGTCCTTTGGAATTGCCCCAGTTTGAGTGGTGAATGCCAGCGCTTTGTGCTCCTCAATGATCAGTCACTGGATGTGGGCTGTTCCAGGAAGTGGGGTGACCATGAGCAAAAAGAGCCACTGCAACTGAGGCTAACCCTGAAGAGGCTGACTGCTACAAGCCATCTGCTGACAGCTACATTCCATTTGCTGACAGCATCCCCAGGAAGTGAGGCAGCATGGCTTTTGCTGAAGGAAGATGGTCCATCAGGGCACCTACGTAGTCCCCAATAATAAGAGCTAGTTTTCTATATGTGAGTACTATTTAGCCTATCAATCCTGTTTCTTTTCTTCCTCCTCTTCCTCCTTCTTATTCCTCTTCCTCTTATTTTGAGTTTATTTGTTCTACTTTTAGAATTAAACATCTATGTTATAAGAAACTCTTTTCCTTTCAAGAGTGCCTTGAAGTGTTCCAAGTACGATTTTTTTTTTAAAAGGGCCCCTTTTGCATTAACGGATAATGACACTTTGACAGATAAGTGAACAATTCTGCATTGACTCTCTGAAAAAACTATAGCAGGATGTGGGTAGCATTGTTTATCACATCATAAAATACGTATGCTATCTAAAGAGGTTTCTTTCTTCCCTTCTGGGGGATTTGTGTGTTTAAATCAAGAGGGACAACTCAAAACACACATTTGGGAACAGGAATGCTTGGCTAGGAGTAAAAGGTGGACCAACAGGGGAAGTGCCTCATAAGACTCTGACCTTTCAAGCTAAACTGCCAGGAGAGAAATAGAGACTTATTTGAATTTATAGACATCTCAGAACTCCAAAGAGCCAGGCCTCTGGCTTTTTTCCTCTAGAGCACTACAAAGCTTTGGTCTTTGCAGATCAGTTAAGTCATTAGTGCTCCAGCTAATGAAGGTTGATTTCCATGAGGAGCCTGAGCCAGCTGGCTTGCCCCAAATGGTACAAAGATAAGCAGAGAACTAGAGTTAGAACAAAGGGCAATAAGCCTCTGAGGTCAGAAAACCTTCAGCTTGTAGCCCACTTAATGCTGCCTACTTTGCAGGAGACCTCAGTCACTGCCCTGGGCAGACTGAAAGCAGATACTACACTCAGGTGCTCTCCGGTCACACGAGAGTTTGTAAATATGATTTTAAAATCCAGTGGCCACCGCCTACTCAACTCAAGGTGTGCTTCGATCACTGCAAGGTGTGTTTCATCTTGGGGAGTGTTGGATTCTTACAGTTCTCTCTTTGGTATTTTGATGGGAGATTTTTAGTTTTTAATTCAATTTGTTTCTTAAATTTTTGAATTGATAATAATATGATTGCAAAAAAAAAAAAAAGAAAGAAAGAAAAAAAACAATGCTCCCTCTTGTCTGTCCCTCATCTGCTCAAGAAACCAATCAGTTACTGGTTTTGTGTGCTTCCCATTTTCTTATATGTATACAAGCAAAGATGAGCATATGTTCTTATTGCACCTTCTTTTAAATTAATAATTGCATCCTGTATATATAACTCTTCATTTTGTTTTTCTCAGTATATCTCAGCTGTGTTTCCATGTACATTGAGAACTTCCTCATTCTTTCTTTTTTATAGCTACATCATATTTCATTGCATAAACATACCATATTTATTTAACCAGTCCTCTGCTGTTTGCTATTGTAAGTAATATTGCAGATAACCTTATACATGACTCATTTTATGCATGTTTGGGTATATCTGTAGGAGATATTCTGAAAAGTAGAATTACAAGGTTAGGGAGTTCATGCATTTGTAACTTCAATAGATATTGCTGACATGCCCTTTATAAACTTTTCATTTATGGTGTCTATATTTTGAGTGTTAGTTAGAAAAGAGGCTTTTCACAGTAATCGCCCCATGTTTTCTGTTGGCACTAATATGTTTTTTTATTTTCATATTCATTTTTAAAAATATATGTAGAATTTACCCATGTATAGAGTATGAAGTGTTAATACAAATTTGTGTGTGTGTGTGTGTGTGTGTGTGTGTGTGTGTATTTTTTTTTCCCCCCGGATGGCTACCCAGTTATCCCAGTGACAATGCTTGTATAGGCCATCATTTCCCATTTAAGCCAAAGTTCCCAAACATTGTGGGGTCTGTTTCTAGCCTTTTATTCTGCTATGTTGGTCATTCTGTTCACATGCATTTCTTAGCTGTTGAAACTGTGTAATAGATTTCAAAATATAGGACAGCTAGTTCTCCCTTTCAGAGTTTCCTTTCAGAGTTTTCCTCACTTTTCTCAGTTTTTTTGTTTTCTTTAATACATAAATTTTTGAATCAGTTTCCCTAGTTTTTAAAAAAGTATTTGTGTATGTATGTTAATATATCATATAAAATGTATAAAATATATAAAACAAATAATATATATACCTTTTTATTGAGATAATGTTAATTTATAATTAAAGAGAATTGTAACCCTTATGGCCTCTATGAGTCCTTCTACTCAAGCACATGATATGTCTTTTCTTTACCTTAAATTTTATTTTATGCCCTTTATATAAATCTCACATTTTGTTATTAGCTTTATTCCTAAAAGTTTTTCTTCATTGTACATAACCCCTTATCTAATGTTTCGTGTTCTATGATTTCAGTTACCTGTGGTCAACCACAGTCTTAAAATATTAAATGAAAAATTTCAGAAATAAGCAATTCATAATTTTTAAATTGCATAATGTTCTGAGTTGTGCGATGAAATCTCATGCCATTCCACTTTGTCCCACCTGGGATGCAAATCATCTTGTCCAGCATATCCACGTGGTGTACACTATCTGCCCATTAGTCACTGAGTAGTCTAAGATCAGATCGACTATTATGGTGATGCAGTGCTTGTGTTCTAGTCACCCTTATTCTACTTAATGTCACATTCACATAACTGTTATTACAGCATATTGTTATAGTTCTGCTCTATTATGAGTGTTATAGTTCTGTTTTATTATTAATGACTATTGGTGTTAATCTGCCCAATTTATAAATTAAACTTTATCACAGGTATGTATGTATAGGAGAAAACATAGTATTTCTAGCGTTTGATAGTATCTGTGGTTTCAGGCATCCACTTTCCTTCTTTCCTCCTCCGACTACTTTTAGTTGTATCATTTCTGTATTGTCAAGGCATATTTCATATGCCTTGACATATGCATATTTCAGTCCGGTCTATCACATAAACCTATTAGATTAGATGTAGTCCTTCTTCAGAGACTATATAGTCTGTGCTTACCTCCAGTCTCTTTGTCATAGTTTCTCCACTTATATATTGGTTGACTTAAGTTGTTCTAGTAGTTTCCTCAATATCTCCAGTATTCTTGCACGTTAAATACAGTTTATCTGTATTTGAAACTTAAGCATAGTTTGGCTGGGTATAAAATGTTGGATAATACTTCCCTTTTTATTGTGAAGAGCTTTCTGAAAATTGACTGATAGAGTCCTGATGAGCCAGAGAAATCTTTTTTGAAAAGGAAGTGTCTATGTTTATCTTTAATAAATGGTTGTCAGGGAAATATAGATGGTGGAAATGGTTCCAGACAGAAGTGATTGAGATGAAAAAGAGTACAATGCTTCTGTGAAAGATACAGTTATTCAGGATAATTTTGATGTAGAGGGAAAGAAGTAGAGCTGTCCAGGTCAATACTGGGGAGGTAGAAAAGCATAGATCACAAAGGACTTGCTGTACTAGGGTATCTGGACTTCTCCCAGGAGGACAGAATAATGCCATTGAATGCTGTGAAGCATCAGAGAGACATATGGCTAGAACTGCTCATTTCAAGGAAGTCTAGGAGTATTCCTTTCCATGCAGCCTATAAATTCTAATCTGTGCTCTCAGAGTACAGACCCAGAAATTACATCTTTCACAAACCAATCCTATTGGTGTCTTCTCTCATTGCTCCTGCCAACCTCACTAGCAGTCTGTGACTTTTATACAGAGAAGTAAATAAATCTATATAGTAATAATGAAGTTCTTTTCATGCTAGGGCTCTATTTCTAACTACCTTCCTGACTATCAGGAAAAACAAGAATTAAGAATATCTTAGTCAGCATTTTTAACAATAAAGAGGTAGTCACTCTTCTTAAGAAGAAAAAAGGGCATACAGTTCTTGGATATATATTCCTGCATCTCTGTAACCTGTGAACTCTCTCTTTTAAAGGGATGTCAGGGAAATCTTCATAAATCTAGCTGATAGTCACTATAGTTCTAAAACATTTTCTTCCCCAGATCCTTCATGGGGAGCTTTCTGCTATTTTACTTTTTTCAAACTACTTCTTGGAGACTTACTGTACTTCACTCTTGCTAAAGTTGCTAGAGTTAACTAGTTTGAACTAGAGCATATTTCTTTATCAAACATTGTTTTTAAAACTACCTTGTCAAATTCCTCTTGTTGCTCTTTTATCTTCAGTCAACTACATCCAAAATATGTTGTCTTTATAGACAGATTTACATTGTATCATAGAAAAAGTGACTATCGGACAACCAACTGGATTCTCGCTTCTTTTGTTGTTGTTGTTGCTTGCTTGCTTGCTTTTCTAGCTGAATAGCACTAAGGGCCACTTCTAAAGGAAACCGGATGGTGGGATTTCCATTGGGATGGAAAACAAAATCATATTTACTTTGTAGGAACTTGCCGGACCCACATTGGTTATACCCTGCAGTTAAGGAATGTTGTTCGGCTGATCAATTCCATCTCCTTAATGCAATTTTCAGGTAGCTATGGTTCTTTATCCCCTCGAAACAGCTATTCTCAGTGAGCACAAAATAAAAATATATTGTAGACTAATAGTCAAGCATTTCTTCATTCTCATGTTGAGAGCTGTTACCTAAAGAAGCCAGGATTTAATAGGGTCTCAGCTTGACTCTCACCATGTTTGCATACAGAATAGATAAGGCAGGCTTTGTTTTGGAAGATGTTAATTAATTTTGTCCACCATGCTGTCTAATAAGCCAATGCCCTGAAAATGTAGTGATGGAAAAAAAATATCTGTTCCAGTCACTGTGTAAGTAAAATACTTCCCTTCCACCTCTATTAAAGAAAAAGTGGAGCTCACAGCTCTGGACTTCTGGGATTGGCAGCTAATGCTACGCATGCACAGTCCTACTGTCAGTTGGCATTTCAGGAATTGCTTTATTATTGCCAAAATGGGGGGTGGGCAGGGCAGGGAGATTATAGAACTATCAGAATTCTAAGCCCTAGCATTTCATAAATTGTTTTAATCTGACTTAAGTAATGAAGGGGAGAGGCAGAGTTGGGATTTGAGGGGCCAAGAGGGGCTGAGTAAATTTGCAGATCACAGGACTCTATTTTAGACTCAGACTAGGTTAATAGCCAAATTACAATATTTCTCAGGCTCCAGAATGTCACTATGCCTTTCTTTCACCTTTTTGTAAGGTGGAAGACCCTTTCACCATGTAGTGATGCTCTTTGAATTCAAATGCTGCAGGCACACCTATGTTCCCTCAAGTTTCAAGGGGACTGATTGTTATGGAAGCCTTTTCTACATTTTCTGGCATTGCTGATACTGAGACTGGATAGAAGCCTGCACTGATGAGCTGCACGTGTAAGTAATTGGTAGTGAGAAAGTCTTTGACAAAACTATATTGCAGGTGAGAGTTTCAGATCTTGCCTGTGTTGCCTAAGACCCTCAGCAAACAAAGGGGAAAATCTAGGAAGAATAACAAGGAATAATGTTTTTAGTGGAACTCATCAGTGGAAACCCTTTGTGTTTGCAGTGAAGAAAGAACTGGGGGGCAAGGAGTCAGCCTCATCTTGATTGCCTGTTCCTCTAAATTTCTAAGAGAAGCAGTAAAGCGTAAGGCTTTTTCTCCACTACCATATAGTCTGCCTCCAGTGAACTTCTCTTATACTGATAACCAGAGGTCAGACTGGAAAACTCTGTGAGTGGACCTTATTTTTCTAACTAGGGAGCAAATCTTTTGAGGCATGAAAGCTCCATTTTACATTTTTATCATACATTTCTCCAGTACCTAAAATAGTTTTGGACAAAGAATATGTTGATTGATGATAAAAGAATCAAAGATCATATTTATGATTATAACTAACAAAAATATTTTTGATGAGAATATTGTCAAAATAGATCCCACTGCAGACAAGCCTCTTGGTAATCATCTTGAGGGTTTCCAGGCAATATTTCTAAAGGCCATCTAACAAATGCTCTTTTTCTTTATGTATGAATTAAATTATTGGTGCTAATTCTAAGATGTAAAAAAGGCCACTTTTTATTCCATACCTGCATTGGAAGTGTGTGTATGTGGGGGGGCAGGGAGAGATGTCCAGATTTCCAACCCATGATTAGAGATTTCTAGGATTAACATGTTATTTAGTGAGTCTCACTGCATTCTTCCTAAAACTGAACACCCAGGAAACTTATTTCTCCCCTTAGCTGCAAACCTATAATGTTGGCAGCCATAAAATAAATGTAGCCACAACCATCCCCCACAAATGAGTAAGTCATCTCAGACTAAAATATACCCTTTCCTTATTGCTATAGGGCTCTTCCAGGTCAGCATATAAGTGTTCTGGTTACAGTCATGATGCTCATTTTCTTTTAGCATTGCTCTTGATTTGTGAGTTGGGGAGAAGGAGTGGTGTTGACTGCTAGATTCCCATCATTAACATTAAATTTTATTGCCTTAAATATCTCTTTTATGCACATTGTAAAAGATTTAAGTCGATGTAATGCTGGGAAAAGGTGCTGGGTTGACAGACTGAAGGTGGTTTATTATTATCATCTTTGACATGGAATAATGCAGGCTTATTAGAAGCTTTCTACCTTTCTAATTGAGCAGGTTGCTCAAAAGGAAGTTTCAGACAATGCAAAATCAGAAAAAGAGTTAAATTAAACATATTATGGATTGGGAAAAGGGCAGAAGATCTGGATACTGTGATAAAGGAAATGATTACAAAAGAAATAGCTTGAAGTTTCTCTGGCCTAAGTTTGGATCATACCTCTGAAGTTGCAAGTTATTTTTACTCCATACAAAAAAAAAAGGTAAAGGGTCTTTACTGCAAAATATTGGCTCAATTTGTCCATGAGATCTATTAATCCAGTTCATGATGAAAAAAAGTTGAATTTATTCAACTGTACATTGTTCATGCTATTAGCACTGATTTCAATCTAGCCCTAATAAGTTTGCTTATTATTAAGTTTGTATTCATTAGAATCAAAAAAGAGGATATTATTTGCATAGTAAATTTACTTATTTCTCTAATTTAACCAACATCAAATAATTATTAGGGGCCTACAATGTACCAGATACAGAGGGAGGCACTTATTCGCACATAGATCCTGCTCTCCTAGAGTTTAGAATTTAATGAGGAAGGTAGGTAATAAACAAGGGAATAAATGTATAGAACAATGTACGCCTGAGAATGCTACAAAGGAAACAGACATGATTCGCTCAACAGATGCTTAGCGAATTCTAAATGCAAGTACTCTGCTGCATCCACGAGGTGCGTGGGTCACAAAACACAGAAGAAAAACCTGCATGGGGAAAGTTAAGTTATTCAAAATTAGGCAACAGTTTAAAACAACAAAACAAAACTAGAAATGCCACAGGATGTACACAGTTAATTATCTAATAAGTAATCATAAAATAACTGCTTTAGGATTTGCAGGAAACACGCTTCTGGTTGGGGTGGTGGTTAGAGAGACTTTTAAGAAGATCTCAAAAAGACGAAGAGATTGTGAATGGAAAGTAGTCTTTCAACGAAAGGAACGGTATGGGAAAAATACTGGGGGCAAGAAATCTCAAAGATGTGAAGAATTATATAGAGAAAATAAATGTGGGTTATAAAGGTGGATTAAAAGGAGATTTTAGTAGGTTTTTTGTGTATTATATTAGCAAAAACAGTAATAGTAGTAAAAGATGAAACCCATTGCTGGCAACAGTTCAGAGGAATACTGATTTCCATATGTTGCTAATGGAGTTGGACGTTGCTACAGTCTTCTTGATAGGAAATTTGGAGAACCCTATCAAAAGCTTTTAAACTATTTCTGAATTTAACCAACAGTTTCACTTTGGGGCATTTATCCACTAGATGTAATCATGAAAATAGGCAAAGTTTTAGTTATTGGGATGCTTGTTATAGTTTCTCATGAACATTCTTATTTGAGAAGAATTGGCCAGCACAGATACCCTTACCCCTCCTGGTCAACAGTGGTTGTGATTATCATCTCCTGTTATGAGTACAGAGTGATAAGATTAAACTTTCTGCAATTATAAATATATATCATGCACTTCGATATAATATTTTAGAAGCGTATTTAATAAAATTTAGGCTAATATTTAATTATATTGACAAATGTTCATAAATAGGGAGCAAAAAGTAAAACAGATTATAAAAGATCCTATTTAGCAATATCTCTGCATTGAAAAAATAGTAGAAGTATACATATATATATATGTGTGTGTGTGTGTATATGTATATATGTGTGTGTATACACACACACACACACACACACACACACACATTCAAAGGTGAACAGTGAGTGGTGGGATTATAGGTGATTTGGATTCCCTAGTATTTCCTAAAATTTGTACAGTGAAAATATAGTGCTTAAAACTTTTAGTAAGTCTAGAAAATGATTTAACAAACAAGAGGCCCCAAAGATATTACAGTTAGACTTTCCGAAATGTGATATGCCTTTGTGTGGTGGAAGAAAAACAGATGATTTTTTTTCTTTTTTTTTTCTTCAGCTTAACATAGGATATAATAAGCTCCTTCATCAAAAAGTGAGTGTGGCATTGTGAAAAAAGTGTGGTTTGATGTTACACTGACCTTGTTCAAGTCCCAGCTTCACTTCTCATTAGCTGTCATATCTGGAACAAGTTATTCAATGTATTAAGCCTGTGTCTTCTCTTCAGAAAGTTGAGAATAGGGACGTATGTATTAAGTGCCAGCATAGCACCTACATCTGAGAATTATCCCCTATGCCAGTGAGAAAGAAGAAAATATGGTTAAGTCATGAAATTAATGGAATATAGAAAACACCTGTCCTAGGAGAAATAGCAATTTTCCAGAAGTGAGAATGCAATAAAAATAAATTTTAAAGCTCAAAAAACTCTAAAAATATATGTTTACTTAGACTTTACCAGAAAAATAAAGTTCTCTTCTAAAATGTTATTGCCAAATATTTGTGGGAAAGCATGCAAAACAGAATGAGGTGTAAATAGAGGATTTTGACAGGGAGTGTGTGTGTGTGTGTGTGTGTGTGTGTGTGTGTGTTTTCATCTGATTCTTTAGTCAAGTCAAACAAAAATGAAGCTAATTTGTCAGTTTGCAAAATCATGCCAAGCAAAGTTGAAAACTGCCAACCTGTGCTCATTATCATGGCTCGAGCAAATAGAACTCCAAGTAATTATTTGTTTGTTTTCAAACTACTTGTATTCAACCCATGGCATTTTATTTTGCTTTGAAATTTTATTTTTATGGTTTGTTTCATTGAGTCCAGGGGGTGGGTAGCAGGAGGAAATGCCTTAAAATACCAATACTTTGAATATACCTTAAAAATATAGCACATCTAGAAGGTCCCTCAATTAGTTTCCTTAGCATCTGTCACTGTAAACAGAAATAGTTGCACATCTCCAAACTGACAAACATTTGCCCAGAGTCTCCCACCATTGTAATCCTAGCCCAGGAAGCTTTTCGTCCAGTTACTGGGAGGCTGGTGTGTGGGAGAAGCAGCAGCATTCACACAGCGAAATTTAAATTGAGGCTTTAGATCAAAAACAAATGAAAAAATTAATAAACAATCTTGTATGAAAAAATTAAATGGGATTATTCTATTTAAGTTGCAATTTTAAAAAATTTAATTGTATATCCCAGGGTGTGTATGTGTGTTTACATGTGGACAGATGCACATGTGTGAGTGAACAAATACTGGGAAGGAATTGTTCCTTCCATACCTTCTCCATAAGGCAGGGGTCCCCAAACCCTGGGCCATGGACCGGTACCTGGGTCACACAGCAGGAGGTCAGTGGAAGGCAAGCGAACAAAGCCTCATCTGTATTTGCAGCCTCTCCCCAGCGCTAGCATCACTGCCTCAGCTCCACCTCAGATCATCAGGCATTAGTGGTGCCGAAAAGGTCAGAGACCGCTGCCACAGGGGCAGTGTAGCATCCTATACCTGCTTATTTTCCCTGCTCTCCATATTTGGATTTGAAGAAAAAGAAATGTCTTTTTTACTTTCTTCCTTTCTCGCTTCCATTCTCTTTCTTTCCTCCTTTTCTTCCTTCCTTCCTTCCTTCCTTCCTTCCTTCCTTCCTTCCTTCCTGCCTTCCTTCCTTCCTTCCTGCCTTCCTTCCTTCCTTCCTGCCTTCCTTCCTTCCTTCCTGCCTTCCTTCCTTCCTTCCTGCCTTCCTTCCTTCCCTACCTCCCTCCCTTCCTCCCTTCCTTCTTTTTTTTGAATAAACTATCAAAATTTTTACTGTGATTGAGGAAAAGAAAGAAAGCCAACAGAGCTAGTATGAAACCAAAGAAGATGAAATAGGATTGCCACTTCTTGCATATAGCAGTTTTATACCAGTGAACAAAATAATTCTGTGCTGGGACTCTTTTTAGAAGGAAGAATGGGTCTTTTATAGGTATAGCACATTAAATGACCTATTGTGCTCCTTTTTTCTTTGAATTGATGAGAAATATAGAAACAACATAAACCAAAGGTGGCCCTCCAAAATGGATGGCCCTTAGATATGATCTGTTTATCTCAGAGAAACATGAAGAACTATCTTCATTAAATTTGTCTATCTCTGGGACCCATTTCCTTTATCTCTCAGTAGAAATGTCACACTGTCCTAACATTTGCACTGAGAACATAGATAGATAAGAATTCAACCCCCCAGTCCCATTGTTTGCAATTGTATTTAAATACACAGTTTAATTAGCTGTGCTCAGTCTCCTTCACAATCCTCTTTGAAGTGATAAAGTCCCATTGCATCCGTTCAGCTAATTTCATGCTCATAGCCTAATTTTTAAGCTTTGCAGAAATCAAGGGTACGACTGCCCTATATGATCTCTAAGTCCAAAGACTTGATTCAAAGGAGTATTTTTTTCAATGGAGGACATGGAGTTAGTTACCTTGGATTTAAGCTTCAGTTAAAGCATTTGGTCATCCTTCATCAAATTCACCTTGCACAATTAATTTAAGTCAGTTTGAGGAAGAAAGACTAGGACATTGAGATACACCTGTTAATAACAGTATATCACATGTGTCATGACATCCAGCAAGGGAAAGGGTGAGTAGGAGTAGTATTGTAAGATTTTTAGAGTATACTGATTTTTGTTAAAAAGCCAAAAATGAGAGGCAACAAGTATTTATTTGAGATCAAAGAATTACAGTTTGGGGAGTACAGATTCAGGCAGCAACACAAATAGTGTCCCAATAACAGAATGAGGCCAAGGGTTTTTTATGAGAAAATTACATGAATAGAAGAAAAAAAATTTCTATTGGTGCTGTAAAGCTGAGTTACACTTTACTTATGCATGATTGGTTATTGATTCCATCTTTAGATAGAGAGTCCATACACATCGGTACTTGTGGTCAGAGTGTCTGCTTTCATGTTAGCTTTACAAACAGTTGTTTGGAAGACAGTGTTGGTTTGTCACAGCTTAAAGATCTGGCCCAGTTCCAACAGACCAAAGTATCAAGGAGCAAGGTATGCAAGGCAGTTCCTCCAGAATAGTCTCTCTGGCTCCATTTAAAAATGGTTCTAGTATGTCAACTTTTCACATTCTATAAAGCATGATTATGGGAAAGGTAAATATTGATGACATTTTACAGAAAATGCTACATTAACAAACACCAGTCGGGTCAGTGGAAAAGCAATAGGAATTCAGTATTAAGATGGTCAGGTTGTGTGTATCTAAGGCATGATCTTTAATATGATCAATAAAACCACCAAAGATGTCTCATTCTAGCTGTGAGTCAGGTTCAGACTGTGACATCTAGTCTAATACCCTTTTCGAGCCTATGTAACTAGATATATTTACCCTGTAATATTTTGTGCTTAGTGGGCCCCTGTTGATTCTGTTGGCTTGAGATATGATTTGCTAAGATAAAAGCAACAAGCAACAGGAGTTATTAAGGTATCAGAAAGTAATATATGATCTAAAACTGGAGAGGACTTTGATTAAGTGGGATAGAAACTGTGCTTATCAATTATCTATGTGTTCTTCTACATTTCCTGGCTTCCATTGATGTAAAATTTGGAGAAAATTCTGATCAATGGATTATGATCAGGAGTGAAATATGTTACTTTTAGGCTGCAGTTTAAAGTCAGTTTCACTTTTCCTCCATCTGTCTCTTTCCCCACCATCTCTTCTCCGAGATTTAGATATTTTGGGTTATACAGTCTTGCATAAGATGTAGGCACCAATCCACATTAGCATTTACATGAGCAAGAAACAAGCATGTGTGTGTATATGTGTGTTAAGCTACAAATACTTAACTTGTTACTACAGCAGAGCATAGCCTCTCCTGACTGTCAAGTTAAGGTTTCTACTGATATTGAAATTTGATCATGTAAATAGATCATTATAACATTTAGAAGCTGTAAGTTATTAAACAATTATGCTAATCTGAAAGGAAAATTAGAAACATTGAAGTTCTTCTCTTTCTTGGGGCCCTATACTTCATGCTGGACCTTCGTGAAAGCCTCTAAAGCCAGAACTTCCTAACCGGTGCATTTCATCATGAGACAGGGTGCTGAAATATCTGTCCATTCAGCCTATGGTAGTTTGCTAAGGTAGGAGGCCAGATCCTCTGGACGTGTCATCATCAGTCACAGGCAGCCTTGTCTGCTCATCCCAGTGTGCCGTAAGAAGATTATCATTTTCTACATGGGTCATAATGTGAAAAAGGTAGAGAAGCACTATGGGTCTAGGTATCCAGGTGCACCAATTAACCTTGTATTCCAGATCTTCTTTTCTTATACTTGTTTCCTCACTCTCTTCCATGTCCTCTCCCAAGTATAATATTATTATCACAGAAATTTGAAAAGGAACTATTGAAATAATTGGCATTCTTAACAAATATTTGATGATTTAATAAATGTGCATTAGAGGCATACCTCAATATGTTTTCTTTTGGGGGACAGTATCTATTCGTAGGGGGCAGGTTCCTAGTAACCCTCAAAATCTTTCCAGTTAGGAACCATCCATTCAATTCCTGAATTTTTATCATAAAAAGTGAAAAGCTGCAATTGAACTCTACTGAAGTATGCTCTGTCTCAATTAGGTTAGCCCAATCTTTATCCATTCATTATAAGAAACTAGATTACAGTAGTTCCTTATATTTATCAAGTGTTCACTAAATGCCATGCATGATGGTATATGTTTTATATGTATTAACTTATTTATTTCACATAAAACCCCTATGAGATGGATATCATTATCCCCATGAAAATTTTTTCCAGTTTTATTGAGAAATAATCGACATACATCACTGTATAAGTTTAAGGTGTACAGCATGATGATTTGATTGATATATATTATGAAATGATTACCACGATAGGTTTAGTTCATGCCCGTCATCTCATATAGATACAATAAAAAGAAAAAAGTCTTCGTGCGAAGAGAACTCTCAGGATCCACTCTCTCGACAGCTTTCTTGTACATCACACAGCGTGTTAACCGCAGTCTTTGTGTTGTGCAATACGTCCCTAGTAGTTATTTATCTCATAACTGGAATTTTGTACTTTTTGACCACTTCTTTCCAATTCTTCTTCCCCCTAACCCTTCACCTGTGGTAACCACAAATCCGATCTCTTTTTCTATGAGTTTGGTGTTTTCGTTTTGGTTTTTAATTAGATTCCACGTAAAATTGAGATCGTATGACATTTGTCTTTCTCTGTCTGACTTACTTAACTTATATAATGATATCAAGGACTATGCACCTTGTCCCAAATGATAAGATTTTCTCATTTTTTATGACTAAATAATATTCCTCTGTGCCTGTGCGTGCGTAGGTGCTTAGGTTATTTCTGTATTCCCATGTCTTGGCTATTGTAAATAATGTCGCTATGAACATGGGAGTGTAGACCTTTCTTTGAGCTGGTGTTTTTATTTCCTTTGTATGTATTCCCAGAAGTGGAATTGCTGAATTATATGGTAGTTCTATTTTTTTAATTTTTTGAGGAACCATGATGGTTTTAATAGTGGCTGCTCCAGTTTACAGTCCCACCAGCCGTGCACAAGTGTTGCCTTTTCTCCACATCCTCACCAGCATTTGTTATATCTTATCTTTTTGACGATAGACATTCTGATGGGGGCAAGGTAATCTCTCATTGTGGTTTTAATTTGCATGTTCTTAATGACTAATGATGGTTATTATCCTGACTTCACAGATGAAAAAACAGAGAGACAAGGAGCTTTCTCATGACCACGTAACTAGGAAGTGGTAGAGCTCACACTAAAAGCAGGCTATGCTACCTCCCCTTTCCAGACCAGTGGTGAAGTTCCCAGCCTGATAGGTTGTTTCATTCAGTGCAAATTGTCATCCTCTACCCTGGGGCCAAAAATCACTTCAAAAGGAAACAGCTTTGTGATTACCAACAGTATTTAGAAGAGCTGTAATTTTGAGTTTTAATAGCTCACCTTAGTTCAACTCAGATCTGCTATTTGATAATGCAAATTATTCTGTTAACCGCTAAAATAGATTATCTACTGTGTCACTACTTTTATAATTTGGCAGGTGATTCCATGTTTATGTAATATTTTGGCATCCGAAAGACCATAAGAATCCTCCCAGTAAATCTAGCGTTCTATCTAAAAATTTTTGGCATATCAGTTATCTTCGAGAAGGTTCAAAATATGTAAATTTCCCCACCCCCAAATCAATTAGTTGCATACTATTAATAATTGCAATTATTAATAGTTCACTAATGTGTTAATTCTATGAATAACTAATAATGACCACACATGTTAGAAGTGATAAAAGAGTGGATAGGAAATCAGTCTGTCCTAATTAGCCAGAGCTGGGAAAACAGCCTGAGTAGAAATCCTCAGCTTACTTAATGCTTTATAGTAATTAATAGTAATTGATAACAACTTGTAGCAATTAAGATCTAATACATTTGCTTAACGTATAAATGCGCTTCTTACTTTGAATACAATTTTTTCTCAAAGGGAAGAGTCTGAAATTGAAGACTCTTGGGTTCCTTCTCATCCTTTTCTATCTCCTACTGAGAAAATTGTAAAGGATCTTACAGTATGTCATGTTGCGGGAAGAGGGCTTAGAGGTCATTCTAATGTACTTGCATCATACTACAGATGAAAACCTTAAAGCTTAGAGAAGTCCAGTGTTTTGTTCAAATCACCTTTCAGACCATTGGCACGAATGTCGATTGGCGTACTTGGGTACACTGCCCAGTTTGTGGCCTGGGCTGGGGCATGATATGGGACAGAATATGGTGCTTTTGTAAAAATAACTACCTCAGGCTACTTCATTATAAAAGGGCTTGGGATTCAAGGGCTCTAATATTAATAATCATGTCAAATTAATGAATTGAAAGAGGTTTTATGTCTAAAGTGCCTGACTCTTCATTTATTTGTCCTGTAGATATAGTACCTCCTCTATACCAGACACTGTGTCTATAAAAGAAATAAATGACTGTTCAAACCCAGCCCCTCTAAACTCTGTTTGAACTCTCTGAATGACACAGAGCTCAGAACTTTGCGTGGCTTTTTATGTTCGCTCTGTAAAATGAAACTCTCCTAGGGGAACCTGTGTGAATTCTATTCAGAGTTTAAAAACACAGATTTATGGGAGAGCCCCAAATCGATCAAACACATGGCAATGTTTTAAAAAAAAGAAAAAAAGAGAAAAGCATGGCAAGACCCCACCTACCAAGCTTATTAGCTTATTAGCAGTCAAAAATGCTGAGTTATGAGTGTATAATGGAAATACAGCTATGACCATTTGGGCAGGAACACAATTTGCTTGAGAATGAATTAGGAAATAACCTTCCTGTGAATATTCCTGTGGCCAGACACCCTGGAAGAAGCCTTGATCTCTTTCTTGACATTGATACGAGAGATATACCGTAACAAGCCATCTTACATTTAAAGGAAGAATTTGATGTATAGCTGTGAAAACTGTCCAAATTATCTCCTAGAGCTTTTTTTGAGGTCTGCTTTTTTCCTTCATCTCTCAATCTGGAATTCATTAAACCAAAGAATACTCCTTAAATTATACTCCACTGTACCCTGGAGAAACACCTTAAAAAGTTAATAATAAACCCTTGAGATTAGGCAAGTGGGGAGGAAGGAATTATGAAATATAACAAAGCAAGGATATCATGTAAACAAATTAATTAATTGCCTGGAAGTGAAAAGCACGTTTGTAATTTCGCCCTTGTTGAGGGAAAATTTGAGTTCATTATGCTCACTGACTGGTTTAAAAGCTCCTTCCTGCACAGCATTACAGAGAAAGTGAACGAACATGTTGGAATGCAAAGCATGGATCTGTTGCAGCATCAATTAAAATAGAAATTCATTATTGAAATCTCCAGAGTAAAAGGTGGGGCACTACGCTTGGAGGATGGCAAGAAGCTTTTCTTCCCATTTTTAATTTTTATTTTCTCTCCTCTTCTGAAATGATCTTGGAAACATTTATCTTTCGATTTCCAGTTGTAGGTATTATACCTGTTTGAAACAAATTGTGTTATTACCTGTCACCTCTTTATATACTTTATCATCTTTTATCCCATGGTGAAATGTATCAGTATCACTTTAGAAGACTGAAGTTCACTGAACAGCTGCTAAGTGGTGACACTGAAGATTTAAGAACAGGTGTGTCTGACTTAGAAGCTTCTGGTTCCTCCAGAGCACCGTAGAGACTTCTAAAGCAGTTCTACCGTGCTGAGTTAGGGATGCCAATATTATAAGGCCATACAGGTCATGCCGTATGCATCCAGAATGGGAATTGCCTATTCACTTGCATGTTGGTGTGCTATCTGGAGCCCAGTGGGATTACATGGGAATGAGATACATGCAATACAGTCATCCGCAGCACGTTGATGACCTTTCAGCTCTCCAAATGAGCAGAAGACCAATGAGCTTTTGCTGAAATGTCCTTTATGGGAAGATTATTTGTTTTGGTTTTGTGACAGTTACTATTCTAATGAATATAAGCAGTGTGTCCAGGCTTCTGGCAACATTTTATGTTCTTCTAGGATAGTCCATATACCCTTAGATGGGTAAAAGATGCGTAAAAAGGATTACTTTCAAGGGTGAAGAAACAAAAATACTCTGAACAAAAGAAATTATCCATTCATTCATTCACCTCACATTTATTATATACTAGGCACTGTACATATAAATCTTAAAGTGATAAATGGCATGGCCCTTACCTAAAGGTGTCATAGTCTAATAGGTAAGCTGTAGACAGGCAAGCAAATCAGGATTGCAGTATGGTAGTATTAAAATAGCCAGGAGAGAGGAAAGCAGCGGCTCTTACAGAAACACAAGGGTTGGCATGGTGATCAGACTGTCTGTGCACAGATAAAATTAAGAAGTGGCCTTGTTTTGTCTCCCTTTTTCACAGTCTCAGAGTGACCCTGTCTGAGATTGGTGTTCCGTGACATGGCCCATATCCAATAGGAGAATAACATGGTATATTTGTGAGTTCCAGGTCATGTTCCAGATTTCAGGGCCCATTCCATTTCTGTTTCTTGTTTCTCAATACCAACGTATAAAAACAACCATAACTAAACTTCCAGCAGTTGTAATGAAGTACATCAACCAAAACATTCAAACTATTTCTTAAAAGCCATAATAGAAGTCACAAAAATTTTTGAAAAGAGCACTCTGCCTTTGCTTATGGGGGCATCCTTCAGACTTTCCTCTCATCTCCCTGCGGGGGGGCCTAACCCAACACCATTCCTATAAAGAAAGACCCTGCAGTCCCCGTTTCAAGCCCTCTCTCTTCCTTTCCCTGGGGTATCTATTTAAATATGAGAAGTGAGTCAACTGTAGTTCTCTTGAATGGAAAACAAACAAGGGAAGAGCCACACTCTCTCCGCAAAGGTCCCTTCAGAACAGACAACATTCACTGTTAGAGATTTATCTTTTTAAAAGAAGGCAGAAATAGGAAAGGGACACAGAAGGGCAGGAATAACCAATAAAACTATGCAGCAGGCTTCTCTGTGAGGGAAGATGAAAAAGGCAAGTGCTTTTTTTAGTCCGGCAAGAAAAAAAGTATAATATGACATAGCTGGTGCTCCTGGAAATGACAAAGGAGAGACTTTCCCCCCATATCCTCAAGGAGAAAAGGGCTCTCTAAAATTAAAGGCAGACATTCAGTGGAAAGGAAATATTTTCGTCTTCTAACTTATAATTAGCCTGCGATACTGGCTTCTGTAGACTCTTATCAAGTCAAATTGCTGAGCACAGTGAGTTTGGTAGATATCATTCATACATCTAAATACACCCCTGGGCCATGGACTGGTACCATTCTGTGGCCTGTTAGGAACAGGGCCTCACAGCAAGAGGTGAGCAGTTGAGCACAGTGAGAGAAGCTTCACCTGTATTTGCAGCCTCTCCCCAGTGCTAGCATCCCTGCCTCAACTCTACTTCAGATCGTCAGGCATTAGATTCTCATAGCAGCACTGGTCCCTTATGCCAAAAAGGTGGCGGACCGCTGTTCTAAGGCATCAACTGACTGCCGATTCGGGTCAGGAAGAAATTATTCCTCTGTCTTCATCTGTAATATCACCTATCAGTTGCAACATTGGGATTTGGCACTTTCAATGACATAGGCCAGCATCCTGTTAAATTGATCAGAAGTTTAATTACACACAGTGTGTTCTAACGCCAAGATCCAAAAGACTATTTTCTTTCTGACATTCTGTTGGAGGATCAAAGCCAAGGATAGAGATGGTCAGTGAGGCTTCCCAACTTCCCCCAAGCGTGTTTATCTTTGGAGCTCCCTGACGGAGAGATGGATGTTTTGCAGGTACTGGGGCCTGTGGTTTCCCTTGTGGAAGTGCCAGTGGACCATGTGTGCTCCTCAGGTAGCAGGATGGTGGAGCCTGCACTGGCTGTGACTGAAGGCATTGGCTAGAGGGTTGGCTGCGTTTGGCACGCCATGGTTGGCACAGGCCAGCTGAGACCTTGAAAACTTGGAGCTGATGCAGAGGTGGATAAACACATTGAAAACAGAGGTTGCAGACTCATATTTTCATAGGGGCCAGATAGGTCATGTGCCCGAGTGAAGCCAGCCAGGTGACAAGCTAGAGAGTATAGGCCCCGACGAAAGCGAACAGTGGCCACTCAGCTCCCTCTTACCTTGATCATTCAGGGATGTGGGTCTAGAGCTGTCACCTTTTCAAGAAAAGCCAAGTGTCTGATGTATATGTTAAATGCCCTGACTTTTAAATATTGGCGTCTAATTAATGCCCTTGTAGGCCAAACCAAGCAGTTTGCCTCAGAAGCTGCCATTTTGCAACCTTGAGCTAAGGGCATGGAAGTCTGGTTTCTTGGCTTCCTCAGATCTATACAGAAGCTCTGAGGACTCGAGTTTTGGAACATCACTATTAACCTCATCTCAAATGGAAAGGACAGGCAAGGAAAATGAAAATACTTCTCGACTCTCACTTCTCTTAAGTGTCCCCGTAAGGTTAGGGTGCTTGAATTAGGGGGCACAGCTGAGCTTTTGATTCTACTCCTACAACCTGTTAGTAACGGTGCTGCGGGGCAGGGTCGAGTCACCAAAAACAAGCACTAGACGAATAGCACCATAATAGTTGCAGGAAGCAGACAGAAGACAAGCTCCTTGCCTTTGAGAAATTTGCGAATTCATTAGAGCATTATAATAACATGCATGGAGTAGTTAGGAAAAAAATGCCAAGAGAGCATATAAATAAGTGTGGCGAGAGCATGCAGAAAGCATGATGAAAGTGTCTTTCCTTAACAGCATTCCTTGTTGATAATAGTCAAAAGCAGAAAGAATAGGACCCTGAGATTACATTGGTCCCACCCCGATAATCCAGGACAATCTCCTTATCTTCAGGTAGCCAATTAGCAACCTTAATTCCCCTGTGCCATGAAGGGAGCATATTCATAGGTTTTAAGGACATCTTTGGGGCAGCCATTATTCTACCTACCACAATTCCCAGTATCTCTGAGAGATTATGTAAAATTTTTTTTTTTTTTTCACATCAGGAAACAGAGTCTGGCAACTTGATAAAAATATGTTCAAACGCAATATATGACCTCTTCATCCACCCCAATAAATGGGCACAGCCTAGCTTACTTTTCAGTGGCCTGGACAGGTAGTGTAATAGTCAGTGGAAAAGACATGGGGTTTGTAATCACACAAACCTGAGTTCAATTCCCTACTCAGGCTCTTAACTAGCTGTATAATTTCTGGCGAGTTACAAACTTTCAAACCATAGATTCTTCTGAAATGAAGAAAATACTTTCCTCATATGATTGTTTTTGCTTAAATTATATACAACTAATGTGCTGGAATCATAGTAGAAATATAATCAATGGTTTTATTATTATTTTCTGAAATCCTGAGTTTCATTTAGGTACTGCTGGTTAAACCCAGTTTAAAAAAAAAAAAAAAAAAAAAGAAAAAAATTTTGTGTTTCAGTTTAACGAGTTATATTCAATAAAAAACATTTCCCTGGGGTATTTGTCTGATTTAGGTGTTAGCATATATGGAAGATGTTTGAGTGTCAAAGATGAAAAAGTGATTTGTAAGTGCGAAATGGTGTGACTGTCATCTGTAAACATGTAATACTACCACCTTTGCGGGAAGAGTTTGTCTGGAGAACGAGAAGATTAGGTACAAAGAGAGAAGACTCAGAGTTACTTAGAATTAAGGAAATGAATCCTCACTGTCAATATAAGTCTCCCAACTGCTAGGACAAGTGGTGGATAGATTTTCTTTTCCACAAGATTTACTTTCTGATATACAAGTTTATCACTGAAGCAAGGACTCTTCATCAAGCCATTTTCCATCAATAACGCCAGCTACAGCACGACAGGCTGAGCGTTTATTATTCACTTTTAAAAGGCTGAAGCTCATTTGCTTCTGTGGTAGGGAGAAGAGCAGACTCAGACAGGGAGAGGAATGAGAGCACTCAAGGAAATGGCCATTCATTGCAGTCAAGCTTGAATAATATACAGTGTAAAACAACCAGGAAAAGTTCCAGTTATGGCTGGAAACCAAATATTGATCAGCTGATCCCCTAATTTACCAACTTCTCATTTAATGATCCAATTTCCATTTATTCATTCATAAAACATTAGTTGAGTCCTACCTGCAGAAAAGGGCCTGTCCAAGGCCGCAGAACACATCGTGCCAATGCCCACTCCCGCCCCCAACACACACACACACGCATTCAGTCTGGAGCCATAAGACATTAAACCTTTTGTTTCTGAAGATTGGGTGGTCCTATAAAACGTAACGCTTATAATTCCATCCTGTGGTGTAAAAGCCTGCAGTCATCTCTTTCTGAGGCATCACCGTGAACAGCAATGTATTACTACATCAATCCTCTTTTAAAACTATACCAATCGAAAGGGATATGTTGTGCATGGCCTCCAGAAGCTTACCTTCCAATAGCACACACACTGAAGTAGCACACTACTAATGCCACATACACTAAAGATACTGAAAACTGAATAAATATTGGAGAATCCAAGTTGAGTTAATGAGCAAGCCAAATCTTGCTTCAAATTATAGCGACACTATTTGTTCCCTTGTTGGTTTCATGAGGTGTCTCATAAACAGAAAGAAGACTTTGAGCCTTTGTTCCCTCATGAGGCCTCTTCTCTCTGGGGAATTTGGGAACCAGCAAGCACAAGCAGGGCCATTTCTACAGAATACTGGTGCTTAGAGGTGATAAGGTTCATACAGTGGAAGGCAGTGAGTAAGGAACCAGTAAGGAAGTAGCTGAGCTGGATGGCATTTTGGCAATTACAGAGCGACTTCATTGATTTTTTTGGAAGCCTTAAATATCCCCAAAACACCAGAAGCACCTCTGTTCAAATAGAGATGATATACACAACACATGCCTTCCAGGGCTAATTGGAGAGAGTTTTTGATGACCTATTATTTTGGATTTGCATTACCTGTGACTTCTGTTTATGTGAACTGAACACAGTAAAATTGTAGCATATATGTTTCTGACTCAAGCAACTTCAACGGTGCAGCAGAGGAGGGGTTGGAAGATGCTGGGAGATGGAGTGTCAGTGAGAGAACACCCAAGAATCATTGAAATAGTGTGGAATTGTTAACCACACTTTCCTTCAGTGAGCTTTTGCCTGGGAGTCAGAGTGAATGGGAGGTTGAAATCTGCCAAGCCCTCAATTTCTACATTCCTACTGGCCTCGCAAGGCTGAGCATCTCTTCTCCTTGAGTAAAGTATAATTCTAGTCCTTAAAGCAACGGTACATATTTTTTTTTTCCCTGCAACATGGCCCCTAAACACAAGCGAATAACTTCATCTAGTACCCAACCAAAGAAACAGAGAAATATCTGGTAAAGGCAAAATGCCAATATTATGCTTACTGAGTGATGATGCGCACTGCATTCAGTGGAACAGATAGATTTTCAAAGACAGTTTTGACTCATTGATCTTCTGTGCTGACTTTATTAACCTAACCCTGTCCTAATATTGGACATCACTGTGATCAACACACAGAATAACTGGCACGTATAAAGTGACTTTTTGTCAGGAGACCGGGAGATCTCTCTGAATACAATATTTTCCCTTTTTAATCTTCCCTGATCACCAGTCATATAGCTGTGACACAGTTAGCATGTTGTTTTCACTTTCTTACCCAATCAATCAAGAGTACGTGTATCTTAGAAACTAAAGGAGGAGCCACCTAATTTAAAACTAAGTTAGTCAGACATGGGTTAGAGACCCAGCTCAGGCATTTAGTAGCTGTGTGACTCTGAAGAAATTATCTGCATATTGAGTCTTGCTTTCTACAACTGTAAAATGGGCTCAATGATAGCTACCTCCCAGAATTGAACAGTGGATGGCACCTTAAGAGGTGCTCAATAAATATTAGCTCATCTGCCACCTCCCCTATACACACACACACACACACACACACACACACACACGCACGCACTCTTACACATAGCATTCCTGGCCACTAATCTTCTGCTCAGAACTTGGAACATCTTTGGGTGGAGGGGAGAGGAACAGTGAGAATTATTTACAAAAAGGTTTTTAAAAATGAGCATGGAAAGAGTAAGAAAAGCAAATCCAAACACTCTAATGTAAGGGGATGTGGTCTCAAGAGGTGTGGCAGTAGTTTATGTGAATGGCTTTGGGTGAAAAAATGCAGCTTTAATGAAACATTGGCTGTGATTACTCTATCACCATTTCTCCAAATGCTTTGCCCTCGTTCCTTCTCTCTTTTTTTAAAAAAGGCAAAGGGATTAAGAGGTACAATCGGATAGTTGCAGAATAGATATGGCGATGTGGAGTGTAGCATGGGGAAAATGGTTAATAATGTAATAAATATGTAAGGGGGAAGAGGGGTACTCGATTTAGTGGGGTGATCACTTTGAGTGATCTCTGATCACTATGCTATACAACTGAAACAGGTATATTGTATGCCAGCTATAAATGGAAAAAAAAAAAAGTCCTAATTGACTTGTACAATGTAAATACAAGCAACTAATTATCTATTTCAATAAAGACAAAAAAAAAGAAAAATCTGGATAGTGATTTCTCACGCACTAGGATTCTGTTTCTTTCCCTCGGAGTGGTAGAGGAACCTGAGGTGCAGCTTGGGCCAGTGAGCTGTCTTCATTCAGATCCGCAAGGAGGACAGCATTTGCTCCAGCCCTGGGGGACTTAGGGAGGGACCGGCTTTTGGACAAAAGCTATTGTCAGGGAAATCAGCACTCAAAGCGGGGCAGAGCCTACTACCACCTGGAAGGTGGGGGGAGGGGTACATCGTTTGCTAATACATCCCTGGGGAAATTCCTCGTGTTTCTGGGCACTGCTGAGCGCACACAGCTCGGGACCCATGCACCAGGGCATTGTTGGCATTTGATTTCAGAAGAAACTGCAGTACCAAGAGACAACTGTCTGCTTTCCTGCAGCACCCAGGTGGCACACCTGGTTCCCACTGCTCTAGATTCGACAATCTTGTGAGGCCCCTGTGTCCCGAGTGTTACATTTCTTCCTCCAGAACTGCATTAGAAATGACCAAGCCCAACTAGCAGTATTCTTTTTCTATTTCGTGGCTGAGAATGCTTCAGTGCCTTCGTTTTGAAATGCATGTTGTTGTTGTTTCAAAGTTTGTTTCTCCAGTGAATCAAAATAGCAAAATGTGCTTTCAGGAAAAGAGAACAAAGAGCAAGTATTAGGTGCCTACTGTGAACCAAGTACTGATATAGCTACTTTGTATGTAATATTTAATGTCCTTCTCACTGCAAGCCCATGAAGTGTGCAAGTTTGAGTACCACATGTTACAGTGGGAAGCAGCCCAGTGTTCTAGAAAGAGTATAAGGTTGCCACGTACCAGCTTTGTGAATTTAGATAATTACTTAACACCTCTGAGCTCCATTTTTTTCTGTATAATGAAGTTAACAATAGCAGCTATTAAGGTTGTCATGAAGATTGAATATGAGTGTAATATAAAGGGTTAAAATTTTTACTTGACCTATATGAGTTGGTCAGTATTGAGAGACCCTCTTGTAAAAAAAAGAAAATGAGACCCAGTGAATTCAATCACTTAATTTTCCTGAAGACTCAGCTGGGAGGGATTTGAGTCAAAGCTTACACCTAGATCTGTCTCATTCTAGACTCTAAACTACTATTTACTGAAGTAGTTATTTAGTGCACCCCATCCCACCTCACCTACCCTGCCCCACTCCTGCTTCCACACTGTGATAACTACATGCACACGGCTGTCCTGTGAGCAAGATACTTGGAAATCTGTTTCGATGACATCAGATTAAAGAGTTCGTCCAGGTATAACCTGCACGGATGCAGGGGAGGAGTGCTGGCCACCTAGGTCTTCCCCTGGAGTTTGGAAGATGGACAGCCACTAAAGGCACATGGCAGTGGCAGAACATTTGGATATACTTCTAAAGGCTCAGTTGAGTGTCCTCTCATTGAGTCTCCACCTTGTATTTTGGCTAAGTACCTGGACAGAACTGTGAAGGATACTCTCAGTCTCACTGTGTCCTGTTTATTATTGTTTTGATTAACATTCAGCACAATAGATGGAAGATACCTGTTAAGGAATGAGCAGGAATCTATTTGTTGAAATGTAAACATATTTTGGGGGGAGTTCTGACTGAGTTAATCTGTTCTGATGGGATCACCCTGTGTGGTATCATAGCTGAAAACAAGGCTTTAAGGATAGAAAACCTAGGAAAGGTCAGTTTTGATGTAAATTACCTGTATTTTGATGTATATTACTGTGGGGTTTGTTGGTGGTGCTGGTGCTGGTGGTGATGGTGATCTTTTAAGAAGGTTTGATCCCAAGGGTTGGAAGTTGGGAAAATAATTGAGGAAGGAAACTCCGAATAAACAACAGAAATGGCTGCTCAGTGAGCCAAAGGACACCGGAGGGTACTCGATGAGTTGCAGGTGATCCGTGAAATCTTGGAGAGGGGAGAGCAGAAAACAGGATGGATCGAAGGTGCTAGAATCGGCATGGAAGGCTCACACAGCAGAATGGAAACCACAGTTGCTAAAGCACATTATCTACTCTGTCAATTCTCTGCCAAATGATTCATGGTGCTTTTTAGTTCCTCGTTGAATGCGTTATAATCCAACCACTTAGACTTCTTTACTTCTCATCAAAACAGTGAGGCATTTCCTCCAGCAATTCTGAAATACTGAAAAAAAAAAAATTTTCAACCTTTATTTGTTTACTTTGGTCCTTACTGTAGAGAGGGGTTAAAACTCATCTGGGAAATTAGCTAGCATCAAATGCTTATGAGTGTACCACTTGGGTGGGAGTGACACGGGAACTGTCAAACAGTAGCCATGCAAATGGGAAGGTAGGAAGAAGCCAGAAGCACCAGTCTCTTTGGTGGAAGACACACAGAGTCCCTTGGTACCCAGCCTAGCGTAAGATTGCCTCTTAGGAGAATTCTAGAGATTAGGCTAGGCTTGAGGCATTGTGGAGAAAGAGTTTACAGAATTTTTATTCAGTTTACTGGTAATAGGACAAGCAGAATAGATTTCTACTCTTGTAGTATTTATAGTCCTGCCCACTTTTAAGCAGTTATATTTTTTAATGAGCAATACAATGATGTACCCAGCATTCTTTCCTTCTTCGAGGAGTTTATTCGATATAGTTTGGGTGGGCTGTCTGATTCACATGGTAGTGGAATAACAATGGCATCATCTAATTAAATGGAAGCTATGTGTTATAAAATATATGGGTGCCAGGTATGAAAAATTCAAGTCTTATTGACAGTAGATTAATCTCATCGTACTGTTTCATGAGTTCAGTAAGGTCTGGAGTAGCCAGGGTAGTCTTCAAAGATGTGATTCTTTTTCCAGCTTTATTGAGATATAATCAACATATAACATTGTATAAGCTTATGATATATAATGTGTTGATTTAATACACTTGTATATTGCCACTGTAACGTTAGCTAACACCTTCATTACATCATATAATAACATTTCTTTTTTTATTATCAGAACATTTAAGATCTACTTTCTTAACAACTTTCATGTATGTAATACATTTAATCACAATGCCGTACATTAGATTCCTAGAACTTATTCATCTTCTAATTGGAAATTCATACCCTTTGACTAATATCTGCCCATTTCCTCCACTAGCTAGCCACTGGTAACTATGTTCTACTCTATGTTCCTAAAAGTTTGGCTTTTTTAGATTCCATATATAATTGAAATTATACAGTATTTGTCCTACTTTATCTGACTTGTTTCACTTAGTATAATGCCTTCAAAGTCCATTCTTGCTGTCACAAGTGACAAGATTTTTTTTTTCTCATAGTTGAATAATATTCCATTGTATGTATATATACCACATCTTCTTTATCCATTCATCTCTTAATGGGCACTTAGATTGTTTTCATATCTTGACTATGAATAATGAATAATGCTGCAATAAACATGGAAATGCAGATATCTCTTTGACATCCTGTTTTTATTTCTTTTGGATATATACCCAAAAGTGGGATTGCTGGGTTGTATGATAGTTTTGTTTCTAAGTTGTTAAGGAACTTCCATACTGTTTTCTATAGTGGATTCACCAATTTACATTCCCACCAATAATGCGCAAGTTTCCTTTCTCTCAAACGTTTTCACCAACACTTGTTATCACTTGTCTTCTTGATGATAGCCATTCTAGCAGGTGTGAAGTAACATCTCGTTGTGGTTTTGATTTGCATTTCTCTGGTTATTAGTGATGTTGAGCAACTTTCCAGGTACCTGTTGGCCATTTATATGTCTTCTTTAGAAAAATGTCTATTCAGTCCTTTTGGCCATTTTTTAAATTGTATTGTTTGTTCTTTTGCAATTGAGTTGTATGTGTTCTTTATATATTTTGGACATTAATTTTTTACTGGATGTATGGTTCGCAAATATTTTCTCTCATTTCATAGATTGCCTCAGAGGAGGTGATTTCTGACCTGGGCCTTGACCACTGCTGAGATTTGAATGGGTAGAAAAGAGGAGAGGGCAATCTAGTCAAAAGCATGATGAGTTTAAAAGAGAGAGAGAGAGAAAGAGAGAGAGAGAAAGAGAGAGAGAGAGGGAAAGGGCAAGGAAAACCAAATTACCTAGATGAGATGGTGTTTTGGGAAGAGTAAGACCATGGTAAGCTTGAATTTGTTGAATGGACACAATGTCAGAAACTCAGCTGGCTCCTTTATATACTTTATATATTACTCTGCAAAGTAATAATAGGTGCCACTTACAGTGGTAGTCAGTATACAAGATACTGAGGATCTAGAGAAAGATGAGGTCTGGTATTTGACCTTAAGTCCTCAGGATCTAAGACTCTGATAAAGTTACAACACAAGGTTATTCTAGAAAAATAGGGATATCAACACCTCATCAAAGGAGCATGCAAAACAGAACCAATCACTCTGCCTGCTGGATGCAAGAAAGGCTTTGTAGAAATAGTGAGGTCTGAACCAGGTGATAAAGGATGTCTAGGAGTTTGCCAGATTGAGAAGATGGAGATAGCATTCCTGGTAGGAGAACAGCATGTTCAAAGGCACAGCATGTTCAAAGGCACATGGTCCTGAATTATGTTTATTTTTATTTAGTCTAAAAAACACAAAAGCCTGTTTCATTGAAAACAAGGACAATGCACATTTGCATTCTACCTTACATATTTTCACCTTGCCAACTTGCTTTGTTCACAGACCATAATTTCTCAGCTTTTCTCTACAACGGTTTTTCCGGCCAAATTACCCCACAAAAATCACACAATAAATGTATCATCTCTGTCTTCTGCTGCTGCTGTCACTGGCTGTGCCCTTATTTTTCAGCCAACTGCAATGGAGACTGGAAAGAGAAATACAAATTGCTCCACAACTGAACACAGGCCCTTCTCTTCAGCACTAGAGTGTAGGTGGACTAGGGACATTATCACATTATCTCCCACAGGCACTGTTTCAATCTGCAGTGGCGAGTAGAAGAGAAAAATGTATGGCTTTTACAGAGCATCACTGGTAGAGTGGGCCATTGTGTAACACCTATTGTTAAAGTCAGTATCTGTGAACGTGACCAGACTCTTCCAGTTCCTTTAGTACATTCATTTTCTCAGTGACATTTTATATGTGTTATTCTCTGTGAGGCAAGCACAGACAAGCATAATCACCACTTTACTTTGTAAAAAGGGAAACTGAGTAATGGAAATGCTCACCGAATGGTTGGATGAAAACATGAAATGACTTCATTTTAGCAAATATTTTTGAGCGTGTATTATGTCTTAGTCATTATATCAGGGACACAGTATATTGAAGTAAATAAAACACTTGTAATTCCATGCTCTGTTCACATTCTTTTCTGTCCCTGAGGTCCTTTTACCTGCCCTTTGCTGTTGACTAACTCAACTTATCCAGATTTTACCTTTAAGGACCAGCCCAAATGCCATGTCCTCTCTGTGGCTTGGCTTGACTTCCCTTTGTCTCTCTCTGCAAGCACGTGATTACTATACCATATTGGTTTTGAAAGAATCCTATCACACATTCTATTCTACTTGTTACCTTCTTTACCTGACTGAAATAGATTGAGGTCATTTTTATGTCCCTGATAGCTAGTATAACAAAATATAAAATAGATGGCAAAGACATGGCACTCACCCAGGATGGGCTCGTGATCTAAAGGAGATCGATTTATGTAACTTTATTAATGTGTTAAGTGCTATATTAATGTATCAGTGTCTTGAGATTGGTAGTAAAACTGATATCAGTTTGCTACAAATTTGCCAAATCTGATTTCCAGATCTAGGCCTATTCTCTTTCCAACAGGATGTTCCACCAAAAATAAATTTATTTTTCCATAGACAATAAAAATCATAATTAAATAAATTTCAGGAATACTGAACACCATGTCCTTTCTCTTGATATCCATGATGCCAATTAACATATTAAAAACTGAAAATTCCTGCAGTAAAAAACCCCATCCTCGTCCCTGCAAGCTAAAAATCGAGTGGCTCTCAAACCCGTTGGTTCATAGAGCTCATGAACATGAGAATATCAGCGTCCCACATTATTAGGAAACTCAAACACACGTTAGAAATGCTGCCTTTCGAGTCGTATTCAAATTGTGAATAGTGTGTTAAGCTTTGTATGAAAACAGTAGATGGGTAGATTTTTACGCCAACCCTCCTTTGTGTTTGGTGGGCCATCATGCCAACTAGGTCAAAGTGTTCATGCAGGAGTGTCTAGGCCAGTTGGCGTTTCAGAAGAGAAGAGAAAGGAGAGAGAAGAGAAAGGAGAGAGAAGAGTCATGCCTTAAGGTTTGCAAAAGTTTCCCTGAGGATGGGACTGAAGAGCAAAGAGGTCAGGTCCAATATAGAATGTGTTGGGGGCTATTAGGCTATTACCTTGGAACAACCTACCTATCCACAATCCACTGGGCTCTTAGAGGTACCGTCTCTCCTGGGCCCCTTGCCGTCCAGCTGCTCACTTCCTCCATCACACCAGGCACTGCGTGGCGCCTTTTTATGACCAGAGGGTTGCTTGTGCAACAGAGGCCAGTCCCACTGCAGAGACTGTATTTGTCTTCCCTTTATTTTACTAGAAGTCTTTGCTGCCATATGGGCTGGTAATTGCACCACACTGTTTCTGAATCGATTGCTTTTAGAGCTGTTGAGCTTTTATTACTGCTATTTGTTGGGGATAGAGGAGGGAAAGAAGCAGGTCGTTCTAGACGCTGCAATAGACGAATGCCATCAACTGTCTTTCTCCAGTTGTTGAATAAAACTGGTAAATGCTCTTCCATAAAACCAAAAAGAAAAAGAAAATGAGTGTGTGAGAGAAAGAAGAGATGTCACAGAGAGAGAAAGAACAAGCAAACATATGGATCTGACTTTTCTTGGAACCGACAGCAAACCATATTGCGATGTTGACTACATAGTGCAGTAATGTTGTAGGAATGTAGCAAGAAATAAAAGACAAATTTAAAAATATCTGTTGGCAGTTGCACAAATCTACCATCTTTGCGAGTTTACTGATATTTTCTCATTCTTGGAGCTGAGGAGAAAGGTATATGTTTTATTTTATTTTTTTCTCACTCAGATTGATAGACTCTGTAATTTGATTCAAATATGATGAAATTCCTCCTTAGTTATACATATTACTGTTATTTTTTCTGGCAGATGTCTCTATCCCCATAATTGGGCCAATTTTATCAACCGTTGGCATCTATTATTGATTTATCTAGTAGAATTTGTTCATGGTTTTATCTTAAAGTAGGGCAATTCACTTGAGAATGATAAATTCACATAATTAGATTTAGTGAGGGGGTATTCTCATTCTAACTGGAATCCATCTTCAGAAGCCAGCTAATCTAGCTTCTGGTTAAAGAGCTTTGAAAAACGGAACCACATACTCATGTCACTTTTGTTCATGCTAATTGTTCACAATCCCAGGCAACATCACATTTAACAATTTTGTCCTATGTGATATCCCCTAGAACATTCGTGTGCATTCTTTCCTATCATCAACCTCTCGGAAAAGGCTTAATGACAGTTCATGATGTTTACCTATTTTCCAAAAATAGTCTAAGAAAGACATTATAAATTGGACTTTTGAGTTAAATTGGTCTGAAACACATTTAAGTGCCATATAAATGTCAGCTCTTTCATAGGATTCTCCTCTGCTAGCAGGTGGCAGCACGCCCATTTCAGAAGGCCAATTTAAAGTGCAGGGGACTTAAATGACTTACCCAGAGTCATATACCATATCAGAGCTGGGCATAAAACCCAGGTGTCCTTATCCCCATTCTGCTTTCTAATAACCAGATTCGGTGCTATAATAATGCAAATTATAGGCCCTACCTTTGGAGTGGAATGCATGTGAATGTCATTTCTCACTTAAATGCATGAATTATGTCCTCCCTTGTGGTGGCTCCATTGCTTTCAGCCTGTCATTTCAAGCAGCATTGCCTTTATTATCGAAATGAAAAGGGTACTTGGACCATTGATCTCAATGACAGTTGGCACTGTACGAACTACCAGTTTGTTGTGTCATATACAAAGATACTGCCTGGTATACAGATCAGCCAGTGTATCAACACATGATGGCATCAGATAGCCCTGCCAAATCGCTGTCTCTTTGCCAGCTCCCCTTCTATACCCTCATTAGTTCCTGCCCAATAGCCAGTGATAAAGGTACTTCGAAGTCACACGGATTTCCATGTAAATGTCATACAATTTTGGGTTCGGTTTAACATTTCAGCCCCTTTAGCTTAGAAGTTAGAGTTTGGGAAAGCTGTAGTTCGTGTTAATGTCAGTTGAAAAAAGACTCAGAGATACAGAGGACAAACTGGTGATTGCCAGAGCGGAACGGGGTTGGAGGGACTGGGTGAAAATGTGAGGGATAAAGAAGTACAAATTAGTAGTTTCAAAATAGTCATGGGGACAAAGCTAAGAGTACAGCGTAGGGAATATAGTCGATACTATGATAACGGCTGTGTGTAGAGTCAGATGGGTGCCAGAGTAACCAGGGGATCACTTCATAAACTACAGAAATGTCTAACCATTGTGCTGTATACCCAAAACTAATATAAAATTTAAAAGAACATGATCCTAATTAATATAGAGGGAGATTCATTTTTGCTTAAATATATTTTCACTTAACTTGAGTTTTATCTGCATATATTTTCAATTCAAAACAATTTCAATACATTATTATTATAAATAAAAAGAATGTTATTTTATCAGAAAAAAAGTTAAAAATATATACTTTGCTTGTCTTTCACATAAACCCCTATCCTAAATTTCTAGGACTGTACAAGTCTAAGAAAATATGAATAAAAAGACAACATTTATTATTGATAGGTAATTTTTTCTACAAAGTGTTTTGACTGACAATCAGAATGTGTTCTGAGTTCATCAATGAAGAATGTCATTTCTTCATTTAGCATGAAGAAATTTTGATCCATAGTAATTCATGATATGGAAGATCTTGCAATATATATATATATATATATATATATAAAGTTTAACCTGCTCTAATAAGCTCTCCTCACTGTAAACTCTTGAGGAGCAATTAGGGACTTCAGCAGAGTTACTCTGAAAGTCTAGCTCATTGCAAAGCCTTTTTAGTTCTTACATGAATATAACTTCTTTGAAAGTAGATGACAGACTTTCCTTAATACTAGTTCTTATCTATAGTGGATAATGTTATAATGAGGATCCAGTATATAATTTCCATTTTATGAGTAGGGACCCAAAGCCTAGAAGTTACCCAAGTGCTTTGTATCAAAATTAAGATTTGACTCAGGCCCATCCCGGTGGATTCTCAGCTTTTGCTTGTACCCTGACGTCTGTCCAGCAGCTCGTTTCACGAAGGATACCTTTTTTGTGTGTTGGGAGCAAGATCTTTTGTGGATATCAGTTTTAAGGGGGCATATGGGAGTGATAAAGATTCTATGTAAAAACATATTTAACTTCCTAAAAATCCCAGTCTGCACTTTGAGAATGTGACCATAAAATTGATAGGAATTAACCTTAATATTTGACTAGTTACTGTAGGAATTTTTTCCATGACAGTGCACTCTGTCAAAATTGTGTCTCATTAAATAAATCCCCATCCCATCAGAGAGGAGCTTCCCCCAAGTAATATGAAGTCTAACAAGTGCAATTAATGACACTTTTTTTTTTCTTTCTTTCTTAAAAAATGGAAAGGAGAAAACCAGATAAACCTTTTATCCTGTTTTTCCTCTTCTGACTGCAGGGCGCACTATGACCAGTGCCAGGGCTGGGTAATTGAATCCAGCGGTGCAAGCCGACTGCATTTCTACTGTAAGTGGATTGCTCTCCTCTATCAGTGAGAGAAAATGGCCTCAAATGATTCTGACTGGGACACAGCAGTCATCCCTCTGGCAGATAGCTGGCCCTTATTGACTTCTCTTGGTAGGGAATCCCAAATTGCTGCCCAGATGAGACCAAGCAGCAGCTAGGAAGAATAGACCTGGCTACTTAGTGGGTCTCTATCCTTACGGAATAAGTGATCAAGAAGGTCCATCTAGAGAGAAAAAAAAAAAAAAAGAATTACGGTCAGGTGAGTCCTTCAACAAAGTAGCAGAACTGTGACCAAGGGTCACTATGTAAAGCTACCTGTGTAAGTGTATTCATAAGTTTTGTAATTTAACCCATGTCAAGGATCTTTTTTAAAAATGGTGTTCCTAGGTTCTAACTATTTTTCTTTGCTTTGTGGTTTGGAAGTGTATCTACTTTGTGGAAGCACTAACTTTTAGAAGAGTTGAGAATAAAGAGGCTGTTGAGGAAAGGAGAAGGTAGTTTGGGTCTTGGACACCATTCCCCAAATAACTGACGGTAAGGTCTGTAATGGTGCTTGGCATTGTCTGAATTTGCCATGCATCTTCACTAGAACTCGATTTGTCTAATGACCAAGCTGGAGTATTGCGAGTCTATTCACAAAAAGACTAAAGTGAAAATTTTAGCTGAGGACCTTAACTAAGTGCTAAACATAGTGAGAAGTAAACGTGACCATCACCCTTACCAGCCCCTTATCGTCCGCCACACTTCATCTGGACTTCAAGATGGTTAAACACATTGCATAGACAGCTCACAGACAGATTGCTCATAGAGGGAAGGAGTTTTCTAAGGGTACCTTTTCACAAGCCTGAGAATTCTCTGCAAGTGGTAGATGACAATCCAAAAAATTGATAAAACAAGCATATTCTATCTAAATGATCTAGTCACAACCACTTAGTGACCAGGTGCTTTTGCAGGATTCTAATGCCTGTGTTGAGTTGTGTTCATGACCACATGGGACCAAACCAGTCCTACTTTAGTTGTCAAGGGCTAATGAGAAAAGAACAGAGGCAGATTGAGAACATAAGAGGTGTGTATGTGCCATGTGTACTTTAAAAAACAAAGGTTTTGCAGTATTTCAAATGGAGAAAATTGAAGGGAGAATAGAATCACAGCCAGCTTTGCTTAGGATGAGCAGAAAAACCTGGGCCCAAGAGATCAGGAGTATTGTGTTTACTACAGAACTGGTCATTTTATTTAAACTAAGCAACATCAGCTTTCACATTAAATTGACATTATTCATTGAAATTTTTACAACTTTTATGGATTTATTTGTATTTAAGTTGTAAATCTGTTTTGGTTACATAAGGGTTATAAGCATTAGCAAATTGTAGCTACTTTTATGTTTGCATATATTTCCGTAATGCTAAAATAAAAGAATTGAAATAATCAGTGGGCATCTCCAAGAGTATTTTTTTTTTTTTTCTTTTTAAAAGGGCCTGTACTTTATTCATGTTTGGAGTCTCACAGAGGAGATGTTTAGAGCCTATCGACTTAGAATTGGGTGCTAACATCAGTAGGCAGGATTTTCTTCTTATCTAGTTCAGTTTCCCTAAGTTACAGTTTTTGGCAAGTTCAGTAGGGCTAAGAGAATTACCAATAGCCAGAAAAGGAGAGCACTTTTAGCACCTATTAGGTTTGATTTCTCAAAATCAAGGGCCGATTTGAGAGAAAGAGATGTGTCCGTATGTGGGGCATAAAGCTAAGCACCTAGACTGTTCTGAGAGGGTATAATAGAAAAGAGAGGGACAGTGCAGGAGCTGGCCCACTCTGCTTCCTTCGTAAATATACTTATTAAAATTTCAGCACGCATTAGTCGGTCAACACAAATTACTATCTCTAATATTTGTTAAGAAACATAATTCAGTTGAGTGTAAGCACGAAAGCAGTACAGGCACCAAAGCCCAGGCACGCAGCTTTATCACTTTAACAGAAGTTCACTGTGAATTATTTTCCCTGCTTCAGTTTCACATTTACTCTGAATGTTTTGGAGGGTGTTTAAGGAGAATCTGTGAGTCCCAACTGTGTGGCTCCTGAGCCCAGCATCTCTCCGTTCTTAGAGCAGGGGAGCAGGTCTACAGCAGACTCACCTTTATCAGGACAAAGGAACCAAGCTGCTCCCTTAACTCTTGTAACTTTGTGGAGCAAATCACCTGTATTTCACTTAAAGTGTGAGCGGAAAGCCTGTTCTGGCTGCATTTTTACTTGTGGGGGTGGGAGGGGAGGGGGGCTAAGGCCAAACAGGGAGGAAACTCAAAGATTATGGAATCTTTCACCGCTTTTAGTTTTCCTTCATGGAGCCTACCACCCCCCTCTGTTCTTACTTCTCTCCCGGACCCATTACCACTTTTCAGTTAATACTAAATTCCCCTCTTTTCCAAACCCTGCAGTTTCCTCCATGGTTTCCACTGACATAAACTGTTAAAGCCAAAGCTTGCTGTGATTTTTCCCCCATGGAGAAACATATATTACAGGAACAACTAACCCTTTATAACTTGGGAGACCTTGGGGGCTTGATGGCATTACAGAGTTACACAGCCATAAGTATGTGGCCATATATCATCAAGATTAAATCATTTTCAGTATGAAATGATGTCATCTACTTTAGGCACAGCCTCAATTCTAGGGCTCTTCAGGTGGTAAGTGTTCAAGAAATACTTGACAATTTAATTTATTAATTTTTATCCCTTCCAACATAAAGAACAATGTTATATGGTTATCTGTAAAAATCACTTAGTTACAACACTTCATTCATTCTCTAGCAGTGTCAGAAGTCAGATATCATTACATCACCATGATATTCCTGATATTGTACACAGGCAGTAAAAACACAGTCATTTTGTTTAATCGAGGGGAAATGGATATTTACATTAGTGATAATTGTATATTATCTTTTAAAAAAGGGTTATTATTTTCAAATAATGTAAACTCATAACGAAAGGTTATTGTAGAGGTCCTGCTTTAAGAATCTCATAATGATTTGCATGTAATTAGCATCGTGCCAGAATATCCTCCTGAAACTTGCAGATTTCTGCTCCTTTTGCAGCTCCTTCTCTGTGGGTGTGAGGTTGCATCAAAGTATTACAGTAAGTTGTTCTCTGGTAATTTTGTTTAAGCTATTAATTTGACAGTGATTGTTTTGACCTTTGAATGACATAACGTCCTTAAACATAATTCAGGCTAGCTAATGTTCAAATTGACATGAATTTTAAAATTAGTTACCTCGGAGTTAGTACATGACATAAATGAAAAAAATAACATATTTTGTATTTATGCAAAAAATTCTCCATGCTGATCAGAAATGACCTCTGGGTACAAGATAGAACTGGACTTCCATATGTCAGTGGGAAATAAAATGGGGAGGGGGCTCCTAATTACGTTAGTTTATTAAGAGTCCCAGGGCACTTCTTAGAATGGTAGAGGTGATGTTGGCCCTTATGTCCTGGACATGATCCAGTTTAGGTAACTGCTAATTACAATCTGTCTACCTAATTCCCCTGACTCTTGCTTCTGCATGGTATTTTTCTTCACTTAGCAGTACTTAACCATTGTATGCTCTTGGTGTGTGGCTGTTAGAACATCTGCTGATTTCTACATCTATGTTCAGTGTGCTTTGCTTTTTGTTTGATTGTTTTCGATTATTTTTATGTTATTACTACTACTATTTCTGTAGACAGAAAACAAAAGCCTTGCAAAACTTTTAGCTACGTTTAACCTCTTAGGCCGGAATGTTTTGCCAATCAAACATATGGATGATCTGGGTCCATGTTTGAGAATTTGGAACCACTAGGCACACCAGTGGTCCATGACATACTCATTATAAGGTTGTGACAACTCAGAGATAGAGTCCAGACAGACCAGGATTTTCAGAGTTCCCAATTCTAGGCCTAAAACCACGACATAGAGCAGAGGTAGCTGGAAGTTAACTCACAACTAGACCCACCTAAGGATCAATCATGTGCTAGAGCTTTCTCAAAGTAGGAATATCTCTGTTTTGGAGAGTAGAGCTCACTTTGATTCTTTTGATCACAATTAAATGGAGCTAAAGAACATAAAAAAAAAAAAAAGATAGGTCAAAAAGACTTTATTCACCTTAAAATACAGGGACAGATGATCTGTATTGCTTCTATCCCTCCAAAGGACACAATATTATTTCTGAGTCTGTTCAGATCTAAGCCCTTGATTCGGGGGATAGTACTTGGAGTTCAGATAGAGAAACATCAGGTTTTATCTGTAATCTAAGCTCAGTGTGTAAAAATCACTCAGTGAAATAAGTTAGGCGAAACTTTATTCATGACCTAGCAATGTCGAGTTAATGAAGCATCTTTCTCACTTGTCGATATGAATTGAGCCTTCTCAGTGAGCACAATTCTTAGAACATGCAAGAAGTAGACATCCCTGGGGGTCACGGTTTGTATATTTCAACATGCCAAACACATAGATTATGACCTCGATCATACCCACACTAAAGAGGTTCACCAAAAAGATGTTCTGACTGAATAAGCTCACCAGGGATAACCAGAATTCCTGAAAGACTCAAAGACGATGTTACCTATATTTTCTGTTCTAGTGTGTTTTAGCCAGAAATAGGAAGATTCCTCCTGTGGATTTTATTAGTTAAGCAAATATTGTTTCCTGTGAGATTGCATTGCTGTGACTCAGATGGCCTATCCATGACTCAGATAGTGAGGGAAGTAATCCAATTTATCAATTGTGTTGTCTTTTCTACTGCTGTTCTTCCTATTTCAGTTCCATCAGAAGGAACAAATGGCTTCTATTGTGTATAAAAGCACCATTTACTCACAAGGAGCATTTGAAATGAAAGTGAGAAGTAATAGTAACAGGAGAACATTGGCTAATAATTGTGCTCAAAATGGCCATTTGGGTAGGTGAGTGGGGTAAGGATAATTGTGTCCTAGAGTAGTGCATCTCCTGAGCATTCATTGAACTTAAAATTGCTACGTTGATGAAATGCAATTTTAAACATGTGATTGTGGCTCTCAGACTTAAATATAATGGATATTTTCAGAATATTCTGACTTTGAGATATCAGGCAAGGTTTTGATGTCAGTATGACCCACAAAACCTACTAAGATTTATTACTGGAGATCTGAAGAAACTTCTGCTGGTTTCTGTGTGGCTGTTTGTCTATCTGCTTATAATAATAATAATAATAATAATAATAATAAT
>NW_006494609.1:6659594-6704823 GCF_000325575.1 Pteropus alecto
ACTCTCTAGTGTGTGCATTTTCAAAACTGTGAGAAGAGGATTAAGGAAGAAAAACCAAAGAGCTTTTAGATGGATTAAGTGTGTGGGGGGTGTGAGGAAGGAGGGGGCACTATGGTGGAGAAGAGAGAGAGTTGTGGGGATTGGGGGGAGAGGGAGAGAGAGAGAGAGAAGAAGAAGAGAGAGAGAGGAAGAGAGAGAATGAATCCTGAAAACATATTTTAATTTACTAAAAGAATAATTTCTGTAAGTATCACCAGAGTGAACCTATTCACCAGAGTCCCCGGGCTTTACAGGCTCAGGGACATAAAGCATTAATCCTTAACGTTTGTTGGCTCAGTACCCCTATACTAAAACTCCTAAATTCTTGGCCCCTAATTCAAGGTACCTTCCAACCTTCTCTTCATCCCCACAACAGTTATTTCCAGGAGGCCTCCAGTTTTTCACATTGGATCACAGTTGATCTTCTCATGTTTCTTCTTCTCGGCTTCTTTATTGATGTCTACAGCCTGTCAATTCACTTGAGTTTACAATTGTCACTGACGTAATCCCTGCCATGAGAATGCTGCCTTCTGTGTCCCCCAACCTGAAAGATTTTCAGGGATCAAAACAGAACTTAACCTCGCAGAGCCCAGTATAGTTCTCCACAGAAATGAGGGGACAATTCTTCTTTGTAGGACTGTAGCTTGGCACATGGTTTTGGCTGAGGAAGAGACACCCCTTTTTCTGTCCCCTCTTCACTGCTGTCATCCATGCCAGGATCCTCTTATAGACTCTTCTCTTCACAGACTTCCTATCCCCTCTTGCCAACCAGCTTATGCAGAGTAGACCTCCAGATGCTGACAGTGTAGGTCTTCAGACCCAGCCAGGCCCTCAGTCCTTACCTTAGTCAGCTTGGTCTGCCAAAACAGAATGCCCCGAGCTGGGTGGCTTAAACAGCAGAATTTCAGTTCTTCCAGTTCCGGAGTCTGGAAAGTCCAAGATGAAGGTTCTGGCAGATTCATTTTTCAGTTTCTGCTGAGAGCTCCCCTCCTGGCTTACAGAAGGCCACCTTCTTTCTATATCCTCCTGTGGCCTTTCCTTTGTGTGTGTTTGGGGAAAGACGGAGAGGGTCAGGAAGAGGAGAGGGACAGGGAGAGGGAGAGGGAAACAGAGGAAAAGAGAGGGAGAGAGGGGGAGAGGGGAGGGAGAAGGGGATAGAGGGAGAGGCACGCCCTCACTCTGATGCCTCTTCCTAAAGGGATAGTAAACCTTAATCGTGTCATATCAGCACCCCCTCCCCACTTTATGACTTTATTTCCCCTTAATTCCTTATAGGCCCGATCTCCAAATACAGTCACACTAGGCATTATGGCTTTAACAAATGAATTTTAAGGGGGCATAAACATTTAGTACATAACAAAACATTTAAATTCATTAGAGACCATGGATTTAATTCTATGATTCTTCCTTAAGTGAGTGTCCAGATGCTGGCATAGAAAGTTGCCATCCAATGGATGACTGTATTGTATGTCCGAAACCATAGATAAGTTATGGCGTGGCTTAGTGACTGTGAGAAGATCGAGATATTAGCTTGAGCTAGCTTTTAATCAATGGACTATTTTACAGCCCAAGAAAATGAACAAAATCCCACTTTTACATATGCAAGGTAAAAATATGTTGATATTGTAAGATATACCCTCACTTGGAGACAAAGCCATTTAAAATATCCCATTTAAACACAAAGGACACTAGAAAGCACAGTAAGACAAGTGAAAGCAAATAACAACCTTGCTTACATATGGCTAAAATAAGAAAAGACATCCATGGGCGATGATAAAAACAAAGGCACAAACAGACTCATGGACATGAACAATAGACTAGCGGTTACCAGAGAGGAGAGGGGAGGTAGATGGGGTTAAGAGGTCAAATATGTGGTGACAGAAAGACATCTAACTATGAGAGGCGAACACACAAAGTAAATATGTATATGCCTTACTGTTAAAATGTTCAGCTGAAACTCACCGGATTTCGTTAACCAATGTCACCATTAATTAATTAATTAATTGATTAGTTTAAAAAAAAGAAAAACAGAGGCAAGCATTAAGTGGGCCTCTGCAAGGCTCCCATAGGCCTTTGGCTCTGTTTCTAGTCTTTCGATCTAGTGATCCATTAGATCTTTTCCCCAGTAGGTCAGACCTCTGGAGAGGCAACTGACATTATTAGTTTGCACTGTTAATCTTGAAAGTGAGTTTAGTTACAGAAAATAATTGTAGTGAGTGTGTCCAGAGGCACGTGTGTGTGTCCATGAGATAGAAGAACATGTTCGATTCTGCAGCTGAAAATTCCTAATTATTGAGTCCAGAGCCCAAAGAGTACAAGCAGGAGGTGTTTATCCTTACCCTAGGTTTAGAAAAATATCAGTGGCTCTTCTGTTTAATCTACCAAATTTACAGGCTACTATTCAGCTGGTCACCACTAGAAGTAACTCAATGTGCTGTTTCCCAACAGATTTTCCCCTACAGAATAAATGAGGAAACATTTTTGTATGTTTAAGGCCTGAAATGGTGACTCTTAAAACAATGAGTGATAAGCTGTTGATTGTTGAGTTCTGAGGATGGTTATATTATCCTGGCAACTCTTGCTTATTGTTTTTAATCACATAATTCTCTCAAGTAAGAACTGTAGGTTTATTACATACCCTTTACCAGTATGTTCTGTGGATCCTGTTGTGCTTCGTTGCTCTTATCAACTATATCACAAACACACACTTTCCATACAGCATGTAAATCTCTTCAAACGTTCCTGATTAATATTGCAAGGGCAAATAGGAGTTAGTCTCTCAGTAAAACCTAGCATACACAATAATGTCTCTAAAGAATCCAAAGAGTAAATTGGAAATATTCGAAACATTGTTTTATTTTCTGATACTCTTCAGAACTATCAATTACTATCAATCAGAACTATCAAGTGTAATCAATTATCTCGAGTTGACCTTAATTGTCATCAATGAGCTAGGTAACTTGCAGATTCTCCTCATTCAGAAATCCATGTCCACATGGAAGGTTCACAGCACCATGCTTTCTTGTAATGCAGCCAGGTAGCAAGCTAACCCAGGAGAGCTGGACCCTGAAAGTAGCAGAGTTTCCTTGACTCACTTTTGAGTCTTCAGAGGAGAGTAGAGATGAAGTTCATTGCATATTTATTTTGTATCAGGCTCGACGCTAAGAGTTGGGGATAATAATAAATGAGAGGCAAAACCTATCTTTAATAAACTAACATTCTAGAGAGAAGACATGCACAGTAACGATGCTGTGTGACAGGTGTCACAATATAAATATGTGCAAAACAAGAGGTAGCATAAAAGGCAGGGAAACTTGTCTGTTGATTGGGGTCTGGCTTCTGGTAAAACATGATGTCGATAAGGTGTTGCCTCCTTGACTTGAAGAATGAGTATGAGTTAATCGGGCCAAAAAAGGAACCATTCAGAAGGAACATGTCAGGTTCAGAAGTATAAACCAAGATCGCATATTTGGGTACATAATTCATGATGGCTAGAATGCCAACTATGAAGAGGCCCCAATTTTGTCAGCATATTATAAAGAGTACAGCACTATAGAGCTAGATAAGTTTTGCTTTGTTGTGTTTTACCAGTTAGATATTTTTCAGCTATCTTCTCTCCAGTGGAAAATTCTCACAGATTTGATTGATCCAGTCAGGAGCCTTTTTTTAGACATGAAGAGAAAGGAGAGATATAGATTCTGTAATTCAGCAATTATTTCAGTGCCTGCATCTGCTAGACTCTATGCTGGGACAGATAAAGTCTTGGTTATCATAGAGTTTCCAAAATGGCTTGGAAATCACAAACCCAGATGCCTAAAAGAATGCAACAGGGTGATGTAAAAGAGGGTACCAGGACAAGTGTATAACAGTAGGGAGCAGTAGAGATGGAGGAGGACTGAAGAACAGGCAGCTCTTCTAAAATGGGCAGCTGCTTTTCAGCTTCAGTCACTTGTCATATAGGACCAGTTTTGTCAGTGTCTTTGATTTTTCAAAACAAACAGAAACGTGAAATTTTATGTGGAACTCTCAATTTGTGAAAGTTAAAAACTACTTCAAAACTGTAACAAATCAGTCATGTGCCAGCTTTGGGAAGGCCACGTCCAGCCTTAATTCTTCCGGGTCATAGAGCACGCATCTCCATCAGTTGCTTTGAGGGCTCTGCGAAGGATGTCAACCCTTCGTTTTGTGTTCTTTGTGTATTGCTTTCTTAAGAGGATCATAAGGGAGCTTTAGTGTCTTCAGCTGCTTTTGTGGTTACTTGGCCATTCATAAGGCTTGTAGATGATAATGAAGTTGTCTTGGAGGGCTGCCATGTCCATGATGTAGTTGCTTATCCAATTTTGTAGTCCTTTATCAATTCCCTCTACAGTTTGAAGGCCAGGCTGAGGGTATGGGACAGAATATTAAGTGGTTTCAAATCAAGTTCAATCTCTATTAGAATCTGCATTGTGATAATAAGAGATATTATTAATAACAATAACAGACAACAATAATAATGTATCATTATATTGTAAGTCCACCCTGAAGTGTGCAGACAACCCAGGACCTTTTTTTCTTTTTGGTCACAGTTACACAATTTACACAGTATAAAAGAAAAATATAAAAAATTACAAGCAATTCCAGTGTCAACTAGGATTGGGAGAGATTTGAAAGGAGCATAAAAGAATAAACATACTGTAGAAAAAGTGCAGAATATGAGCATTTTCTACCAACAATGTGATATTTGCTTGCAAATTTTTTCTTCAAAGCGAATACTTGTTTTGTGGCCATTTTCTTAGGGAGGACAATGCCACATAAAGGTTAAGACTACAGACTTGGGTTCATCATCTGAGTTCCACAACTTACTACGTAGCCTTACAAAATATTTAGCTTCTGAGCTGCAGTTTTCTTATCTGTAAATAGGTGGTAATAATAGTACTTGCCTTATGTACTACTAGGTATGATTAAATGAGATACTCCAGGTAAGTCATCTAGTGTAGTGCTAGGTTTATTTTATAGTCATTGCTACCATTTTTACTATTAGTATAACTATTATTATTGGGGGTTTAACTCTCTGGCTTGTTTTCCTTCTTAGGTTTTTATTTTTTTTTATTGATGGGTCTGAGATAATTATTTGAACCCTACCCATCCTCAGCTTCTCAATGCTATTTTCTTCTGCCTGTTGCTTTTTTTTAAACCATGTGTCATCTTCTTTCTCAGAACAATTTTAGAAGCTTCAGAATGACACTATGAGACAAAGATTATAACTAATATATATCTGGTTTTGTAGGAAAAATTGCCCAGAGATGGGCAATTGTTTAAGACAACAATAAACATTATCTCTCACAGTGCCTATGGGTCAGAAATTCAGGAGTGAATAAGTTAAGTGGATCTGGTTCAGATTGTCTCACAAAGTGACAGTCAGTGGCCACCAGGGCTGCAGTCATCTAAACGCTCGATAGAATTGGAGGTTATACTTCCAAGATGGAGCACTCACATGGCTGGCAAGTAGGTGTTGGGCATTGGCAGGAGGCTCTGTTCTTCTGTTCACAGTCTCCTTCACAGAGCTGGTTGGATATCCCCAGACATGGTGACCGGTTTCCCCCAGGATGAGTGAACACACACACACACACACACACACACATTTAGAGAGAGAGAGAGAGAAGGAGGGAAGGAAGACCAGGCAAAAAGCATTCACTTCTACCACCTCAATTTAACAGAAGTGGGTTACTACAACTAGCCCACAGTAAATAAGAGGGAAAATAGGTTCTACATTTTGAAGGGAAGAGTATTAAAGAATTTGCAGACATATTTGAAAACCAGCACAAGGAAAAAGGTTATTATCCTCAATTTATAGATGAAATAATTGAGACAACATGCCCAAGAAAACAAAGTTAGTAAGTTGTATAACTTATCCATCGCATTTCTCCTCAACCCTCCTTCCACATGACATTCTTGCTTTAAAAAAGTAGACTATAAAAGTGGTGCATGATTGATTTCTTGTGCGTGTATGTGTGTGCGTTAGTGAAATATGCCTTCTAGTAAAAATTTGAAAACCTTATTTTCTAGAATTATTTGTTGCAGTCACGTTTTTGGAGTAGTCATTTGTATGCAACCCATCTGACAGGGGAAGTGTATTTCTCACTGGAATTAGTATATGTGGAAAACATCATCAATCATAGTCATCACAAAGCAATTAAGTACCTAATTGTGCATGGCGCTGAGTTTGCTACTGAAACAGAAAACTTTGTAGGCCTGCCGCCTACCCTCTTGGGGCTTGGAATCCAAGAACTCAGTAGAAGATTGAAGAATGGTAAAGAGAAGAACCCAAGGCATGAGCAAATGAAATATGGTTGCAATGATTGGCTGAGGGGCGGAGAAGAAGGCGGTGGGGAGAGGGAGGATTTAGGGGAACGAAAAAGGTAATGAAACAAGCAGCTGAGACGGCATCAGACTAAAGGAAGAGATGCTTAAAAGACAAACGATAAAATATTGAATTAACACAACCTGAATTTTGTTTTAAAAAATATATAAAAATAACTGGAAAAAGGCACCATGTTGTTCTTGGAACTCAACTCTCACTGAATTTGTACTTTAAGGGTTTTCTTCTTTTCCTCTGAAGCAAAATTTCCTGTCATTTTAATCCCCCTTTTATGTCAATGATGGTTTTTAATTCCTAATTTCTATCACTAATCCTCAGTGAAATTATTGCCTAAGTGTCTGAATAGATATATCTGAGTTTTATGTCTATTATTTTCATGCAGAAAGGGAGGAGGACCTGCCTGCTTTGTATATGCATTCGTAAGTATTTTCAATCAATCAAGCATTTATAATCCAACTGGGAAGATAGGATTCAGACACAATAGCCCGTCTGCTGCAAGAGTCTGCTGTAAAATTGATCAGCTGGCCGAGTTGTGCTTTTATTTATTTATTTTTTTAACTTAGATTTTGCTTTCTTGGAAGAAGAAAGACAAAAATGTCATGAAACCAGCAGCAGCAGGTGCTGCCAAAATGGTATTTTTCTTATCTGCGCTGATTTCAAGGGGAGAGCAAAAGAACGTGTAATTGCTTCTCTCTCGGGCTGCTGGGATGGCGCCCGTCTCTGTGGCATTATCCACTTATTTGATCTAGGTAAGGAAAGAAGCAGAAATAAATTAAAAATGCATTTTCCCAAAGGCTCCGAGGACGTTATTCACAAATGCTCTCTTTCACCAATTTCTCCCATATGAAAATGTATATTTAGGGAAAGCAGCAAAGGTCAAAACTTCTTCAGGATAGTCTTTCCCTTCCATTTAGTTACCTCCATAAGTGCATGTGTGTGTTATATGCAGTTAAGTTGGGTCTGACTCCTGGTGACCCGATGAATGAGTGATGTGTGCGGTGTCCTGTCCTCCACAGCTCTGCTCAGCTCCTATAGAACCGTGTCTGCAGTTTCTTTGATGGAGTCAATCCATCTCATATTTGGTCTTCCTCTTTGCTGCTGCCTTTGATTTCTGTCCAGCATTGTTGTCTTTTCCAAAGAACCCTGCCTTCTCGTGATGTGCCCGAAGTAGGACAGATATCAGAATAGCAAAGAAATTAAGTAAACAGTCACGACAGCACACCAATTTCTTTTGAATGTGATGATTTGAGGAGAGAGGTTCATCTGTTTAGGCCACAGATGTCAAAATTCCAGTTTCTAAAAGGGAAGCAGAGAAAGAAAAACTTTTCAATGGCAAAGGATTTATTTATTTCAAGAATCGTATTATAGGATGATTAGATGGGGGAGGTTTCTCAACCCAGGAGAGAGACAAATGCAAAGATGGTTCTGTTCTCATTTTGGCACTGGGCAGAAGGCAGCCTTCTGGCCCTGCTGTCACCTCCTATCTGTTCAGGCTTCGTTTGTGGGCTGCCTGTGGATCACATTCTGACTCATATCAGAGATTCCCTCTCTTGGTCCTACTTTTATCCCAGGCCTTTACCTTTTTTTTCCCCCTCTCACTTTCTATAGAGTCCCAGAAGCCAGAGGAAGTTCAATGTCATCTTTCATATTATCTTGAAATTTTTCAGATACAACACTTACCAGTATTTTAAGATTTCCAGTAGTAGTCAATGTTTCTTAAATCTAGCAGTAAGAATATTCTTCCAGATATCTCATCTAAATTCCTTCTAGTATAATAAAATCCATTGTGTTTTACTATATTCTTGATAGCAGTGAAACAAAGGCTTACTATAAGCTGTTAGCCTTCTCCAGTATAATTAATAACGTCTGCTTGGAGTTGTTTTTCATAGCTTCTTTTTTTAGTCCTCGGAATGTATTTTTATTGCTAAATTTGGACTACTTTCAGTGTAGCTGCACTGTCAGTGTATTTACCTTTTCCTCCCCTTTTGTCTATTCATTATTCAAAAACCAGCTCAAACATCCTTTGTTTTGAGAAGTCAGCGACTCACCCCTTCAGATACTTAGATACTTTGAACTCGTAAACACCACCACTTTGTATATACTTGTGTGGTGTTTGTTGACGTGCATTTATGTGCATAATTTTCTGATCCATTAGAAAATAGAATACTCAAGTGCAGAGATCCTGTGATATTTGTCTGTGTGTTTTCAGGTACAAGACCTGGCTCACAGTAGATGTTTCGTACACATGTATCGAATGAGTGAGGAATGAGTGGACATGCTGCTGGTGACAGACAAATGCATTATGTATCCTTAGAGGTCTTGACCAATGCAGGGCCAAGATGATACCTTCCTTTGCAGACCAGAACTGTACAATGTCCCACATGAATTTAATGTCCATTAAAAGGGCTGCCATCTTGCCTGGAAGTGTGTTTCTTTGCTTGGGTCTTCTAGCTTCAGGCAGCCAAGTACATTCACAACGTGCACTTTGTTATCACGTCAACTTTCTGTAAAGACATGCGAAAAGTTTGAGGAAGTACAGTGTCCAAGACTGCCCTCACTTTTGACAACAAATGCAAGTTCAGGAGTTTCCCCCGAACCACTCAGATTTGATAATCTGGTAGAAGAATTCACAAAACTCACTGAGAGTGGTTATACTTATCATTATGATTTATTGTAGGGACAGGATGGAGATTAAAATTAGCCAAGAAGAGAGATCCATGGGGAGACTCCAGGGATCCAGATGTGGAGTTCTCAGTTGTCCTCTCCCCATGGAATCACAGACAGTACTGATGTGTAATAACGTGCGTAGAATATTGCCAACCAGGGAAGCTCACCCAAGTCTTGGTGTCCAGAGTTCTTTTCTTTTGGAAGGTACAGGGTGTGTGGGGCGGGGCTTCATCACATAAACATGGTTTAATGTCTACATGGTTGACCTCAGTCTCTCGCTCTTTAAGAGGTAGAGCTGATACCATGTCACCCGAAGTCCCCAGCCTAAATCACATTGTTGGTGTGGCTAGAAGGCCCCCCCATAAATCATAGTGTTAGGTTTTCTGGCATGCCAGCTCCACCGTAACCAAAGACAGTGCTCCCACCAGGCATGACATTCCCAGGGCTTGCAGATTACTTCCCAAAGCCGAGGGCAAAGGCCAGACCTCTCTTTCGGGAAAGTTAAACTCTTTACTGTACAATGTACTTCACGTTGTAGGATGTTGCTCAAAGGTCTCACAAAACCCATCATTTTCAAATGAGAGAAACAGGAAATCTGATCCTGCTTTCACAGCTTGAAACAGGTAAAAGTAAACTTTTGGGGGGCTTTTTAGGCAGGATGGATGTGTTTACAAGGAACAAAATCCCTTCAAGTCAATTTCAGCCAAGTGACTGTGTGTATGGTGGCATCTCTAGAGTATGGGAATCATTTATTAACATCCTCCCTCTACTTTCCTCCTCTCTACGACCAAATTATTTGAAGCAATGGTCATTCAATAATTTAGTAACTTTCATTATGTTTGTTCTTTAGTTTTAAAACAATTCTCAATTAAAATAGAATACATTTTATCCTAAAGATGTTATTCATATTCAATAGAGATATTTTATATATGGCCTAAAATTTGAATTTACCAAAGAAAACATTCCACAACACAGTTTTCTGTGTTTCCCTGAGCAGACACGTGGAATGACAAAATTAAATAACTCAAGTTCTCTTCCTTTTGTCTTTACAATCACTGCATTATTACTTTTTTATTTCAAATTCATTGTTTAAATAAAGGGTTATAGGATCACAGGATTAAAGATACATGTTGCACCTAAATTAATTGCTGATGATTCTAGAACATCATAAACTTACTATCCAAGTGATTACATGAAGCCAAGTTCATGAGTGTTAGGGACTGATTTTATAATTGGGAGTTCTCCAAATTATCTTTCATGTAGAATGCAATGATTATTAAATAATATGTAATAAAAAGTGTTAATATGAAGCTTATAGTTAAATGTGTGAATATAATTTTTAAACTCAATGTCTATAGAGGTGGTTTAGAATTTTGATCAATGAGATTTTTTTGTGAGTGGAGTATTTCATGACTGACATTGTTTAAAATTGTAGAGGGAAGGCAGAATTAAAGTTTGATCCTCTTTCTTTGTAGCATGAAAGAGGATGACTTTCCCCCATAACTCAGCATCTTTGTGAGCTGTGGAACTCAGTCTGATGTTCTTTTCTTGCCTAGGGTGGGATATATTCTGAGGAGAGGCCAGGCTTGCTCATGCATTGCTGCAGTGCATGCGCTGGTGCTATTTACAGTCCTAATTAAATGGGAGATTATTAAAAATGGGAAGGTGGCTATAAATAGCTTGGTCCATTTTATATGTTGCTTCAGTGAGTGGGAGAACATCGCTGAGCTTCTCCCTTGAAGTTTGGTTTATTAAGGGTGTGTTCTGCTTTTGTTATTTTGCTTTAGCTTAAAAAAAAAAAACCTGATGCTGATCAAAGTGGAAAAAAACAAAGAGGAATCACTCTCAGTCCTCGTGTATGGACAGAAGGAAAGTGAGATGAAATAGAAGCGGGGAGGGGTGCCAGTGGTATAAGAAAAAAACAAATGTGGGCCTAATCCTTTCTGACAGCGTTTTTTTTTAAAAAAAACAACTAAAAATAAATCTTTTTTTTTTCATCTGCGAAAAATTGGTTCTCTTCACCCAGCCATAACGTGATCAACCAGTCAGTTCCGTGAGCAGGGAAGCTGGGCTTGGAAGCCTTCTCTTTCTACCCTTGGCGAGGACACCTTTTCCAGGACGTGGAAATCTTTTGACTTCTCTCCCTTCACAGCGGACAGTACAGGCATTGGCCTCTACAGGAGCAGTGCTATGACTTGAACAGCATTTGACCTTGACCCAATCACGTGGTTGCAAATCCCCGATTTCCTAAGTTAGAAAATACTTTTAGACACAGTGCCCCAAATCTTGGCTCTTGTTCTAAATTTCCCCACTGATTCTCTGGCTCCCATCTCTCCTCCCCTGTACAAACTGCTAGACTCATCCACTTAAAGTGGAGCTTTGATCCCATCTCGTTAAAAGCCTTCAGCATTTCTCTGTTACCTGTTTAAAATGTCCATTTTCTTAACCTATGCTTAAGGCAACCCATGATCCTCTTCTAAATAATGTACCAACCTAACTCCCTCCCCTCAGTTTTCTTTGGTTCAAATAAGTTCTAGTCAAAGGGCTTCACAGGCATTGCCCAAACTCATAAAGAGTTTTAATTATTGCCTAATTTTGTTCATGTCTCTGTTTGTTTGTTTCTTTGGCATATCATCCTTGTCCTCCCACGTCTTAATTGTATTACAAAGCTGAAGTCAGATCATATTCTCCCAGCTGGAAATTACTTTTATCCTTTACTCTAGATTCCTTAAATCTGAATGCCTGAGCTTTTCATTTAGGATTTTCTAATTGGCTGTTTAGTTATCTTTATTTGTGTATATGTTTTTCCCCACCAACTAATTTTAAGGCCCTTTAGAATTCTCATGTCAAAGGAATATAACTCACCTGCACGTGTATTATATTTTGTAGCCTATGAAAGTTTTTTCTCAGTCTGTTTGATCTCTAAAGCACCCCTTTGAGGAAATATAATATTATCCATAGTTTCAGAGGTAAAATAATAGAAGCTCAAGAGGGGTTAAATATTTCGCCCCAAATAATTAGGCTGGTAACTATTTGATACAAATTTGAAAATGCTGAACTTCTGACTATATCCTATGTTCTTTTCATAGCTCATGGCTGCTTTTATAATTTCCATGCCCACCATAATGCCTGGAACTGGTTATAAATTAATAATACTTTTAACTGAAGGAGTAAAACATGAGTAAAAGAAAGAAAGAAAGAATGAATGAATGAAAACAACACTATACATAATGTTAATAATTCCACAGATCTTCACTATGATGTTTTTCAGAGCATCTGCCAGGGACCTGAGAAATGAAATCACTTTATTAGTGGTATGTGTCTTCCTCAAAAACCAATAATAGCAGTAAGGGCAAGATAGTCTTAGGTATATTTCCTTCAATAGCAAATGTTATTTTAAAGCAAACTCCACAGTATTTGCAAAATGTTTGTTTCCTCATTGCACTTTAAGTTTCTACATAACAAATCAAGTAAAACACAGAAAGCTAAAGTCTGATTCAAACAGTGATCTCAACACAACAAACCTGGAGAAGGCGAGTAATTTTTCTCTAAGTCCCCACGTGGCTCAAGAAAGGATTATATAGATAAATGTTGCAAGAGTGACACAGGTGCTTCTCTGAGCCTCGTTTTCTCATCTAAAGACAGAGAAAATAGTAGTGCCTGCCTCCCAAAGTGGTGAGGATCAGATGCGAAAATCTAAGCAGAGCCCTTAGAACATGGCCTGGATGTAGATGTGCTAGATGGCTACCATTATCCCAACATTACTAGGAAAAGAAAGGCATTTTGCTTCCTTTTGGCCGGAGGGCAGTCAGAAGTAAGCTTTTTGGATGAATTTCACCTAATTTTTTTTCCTGCACACTTTTTGGTGGTTTTTTTTTTTTTTTTTTTTTGAGCATGGTCCTCTATTCTAATAAATTTATATTTTTTCTCATGATTTTTATTTTTAAGATCAAGAAAGGTATGTTTTGGCTGGTGGAGGAATAGCATTATATGCTGGAATAAATCTCTGTGTCTGTGTCCACTCTTTCTCTCCCTCCTTTTCTCTTCTGTGAGCTTAAGGTTACATTCAAGATACTCCAGAAAGTATCACACTGTGCAGTCACACTGTAGGCTGTTCTTCCAAAATCATTACAGGCTGTTTATGTTTGGAGAGAGGCAGCCTTTCTTTCAGTGATAATGACTGTTAGATGCTGAGATTGAGCTGTTTACCTCTGGAGTGCTGCGCATCACAAGCAATGGCTGCTCCAACTTTGTGCTGTCATCGTAGACTCACAATCCATTGCTAGAGAAAATAGATTTTTAAGCAGTTGGTTTTCTGACCATTACTAGGTAATTTTTTTCCTGGACATTTATTATTATTAATTATTATTATTATTATTATTAGTCCAGGATGACAAACAGTCAGCAAATTCTACAGAGAATTTAATTGAGGCTATTTTCCAGGTATAAACTACTCCCCCACCGCCCCCCTGCCCCATCATCCTTTAGTGAGTTCTGCTAATTAGAAATTTATGAAGATAAAAAACCAGGGTCAGGGACACCTGGGAAAAATTAATTCAAGGAGAGGGGATATTGTATCAATCCAAAAATCAGGTGGAATGTTCTAGGAGTATCCCAGAGGTTGGGCTAGAGAGTCTAGTAAAACAAACAAGCAATAGGTGATAGATAGATAGATAGATAGATAGATAGATAGATAGATAGATAGATAGATGGTAGATTGATAGATAGATAGATAGATAGATAGATCGATAGATAGATAAAATACCTAATTATCTACAGATGAGCGTTTACTTGCATAGGTTCATATAAATGTGGACTTTTGATTTTTAGAGGACCAGTGGGAAATAACTACCAAGGTGATTAGAGGTGGAAATGACGGGAGATTAAGGAATAGAGAATGCAGGCAGGACCTGATGACAGCAATTTGACTCAAAACCTTGTGGGACTTGGAACACAAGCACTGCAGCTCTGAGGTCCAGAGGACAGTGCTTTATACAGATGATGAGAAGCGACTATTTTCTTCCACCCTACTACTGACAGTAGTACAGCCTCAGCACCTAGGGGCTCAGCCGATCACCCGAATATATCTTCTTTGGTTGAATGACAGAGGAAGAGCCTACAGGGGCTTCAAGGTCCGAATTTTTACTGAGGTCGTACACAGCAGGAGGAGAGAGAACTCCCCATATGAGCAAAGGAATCAGCAAAGGATGAATAAACAGGAAGGATTAAACAGGAACCTTTATGCAGCCAATGAACACATAAAACTACCTCCTTCAGCCTTCTAGACAAAAGTGTAGAAGATTTTGAGTAATAGCTGGGGTCAGGTAGCTGGGTATGCCTTGCTTACATTTGAGGACAAAATGGGTAGAGTAACCAAATGTCTTTCTGTTCCAAACTCGGAGTCACTTTTTAAGTGCTAGAGACTAGAAGACAGATGTAGCCCTGTAAGGGAATGGCCTGTTCCTGTCTTAATAAATGCGTTGCATTTTTCCTATCAGTGTAGAATGACAAAGGACCTCTTTTGTGTTAGAAACTGACCAACAGTTTCTAAAACTAAAATTAAACATTGAGTTTATTTTACTCAAGTGATTTTATGCCCACAACACCAGGAAGAGTTTGGTCAAAGGGAGTGTAATCTGAATAAAAGTATAATCTTTTTAGTTTTAGGAAGACGCTTGATAACAGTACCTGTGTTTAGTGAAGAACCTTAATGTTCCCTTTCAGTAATATTCTCTTAAATACAAGTTATGAGTAGACAGCAAACTGCTATGGACTTATTAATTAGTGTACACACACCACTTACTTCCCTGTATCTTGGCCATGTGTGCACATTGGCTTTATGGCATATGAAGGCCAAGCTTGTGGTTGAGCATATGGTGCCCCTTCAGATAAGCACACTGCTTCTCTCTCTGCTTATCTAATCATAGCAACAGAGAAATTGACTTTTCATTTTTCTTTTCCCCAGGCCCTTGGAGATGTATGTGCCAGATACTTGGCATTCCTAGTAAGAGAGTCAATCATAATTAGGATTCAAAATTAGAGTACATTGCCAGCTAGGGCCTGTCATGTTTTATATTATTTGTGTGAGCAAATACAATATAACTTGAAAGCAGCAAAAGAAGAAAAATAAGTAAAACTCATATTTTTCATATTAATAATCTTGTGAAGTTTTATCTTACCGGAATGTTAGATAAAACTGAGTAACCAAAAAATATAAAATATAAAGATCTACCTGAAACTCTATTCTTTAGAGTAATAGTTTTGTTTGAAAATGTATAATTTTGTATAATATTGGATGTGGTCATATGTTGAGTGGGAGGTTTACTGGAAATTAACTGGAAAAACATGATATAGTCAGTCATTCCATGGACTTTGCCCTTGGAGCTTGCTTTGATTACACCTTTTTCAGCGTGGTCAGTGTTTCACAGGTGAACGTATAACTGTTTCCTACTTGAATCCATTCAGAATCTATTGATATACTTTACCAGGGAAAAAAATATTCTTGGTAAAGAAACCACACTTTCCTTTTGGATATGGCACCCTATTGCCCTTAATGAATAAAAGCCATTACCCACTTACATGTTAGAGGTTAGGCTAAAAGAATTCTCTGGGACTCCATTTCTTTATAAAGCGAGAGGACATATTTGGATGAACTCCCTGAAGTTAAATAATTTGTTGACTATCCTGGTAGTTGGTGGTAGAGCCTGGATTAGAACTCATTTCACTTATTTAAAAGCAAACAAACAAAAATGAAACTGATCTACTTTGCAGTGCCCAACGTTAGGGAAACTGGTGGGAGAAGAAGGGGTCTTTACAACAAAGCATGTACCAGCGCGGAGTTCCCTTTCTCAGTCCTAGCATTCCCCCTCTTCCTTTTCACACTGATCCTACTCATGCCTTCTTAGTCTGTTGCTATGGTGGAGAGATGCCTCTAGAACACATTTTGATTGTAGGTTGAGGCCAACAAATTCTACTTTCATGGCATTTGGAATCCTGTGGACATTAAAATCAAGTGTAACATAGTTCTTTTGTTGTTTTGAGAGAAGCTATTGTTGAAATCCTTTTTCATACAAGATTTTTGTGACAATATTATTCATTCCTACTTTCTTTTGCACCAACACTAGCTGTTTATATACATCTCTGTGTTTTAATTCTTTTGTCACTGATTTATTGGCATAAACAAATTATTAGCCTAAGAATAGTAATTGTAGGTTGCATCAAGCTATTATGTCATTGTCATCTCTGGACCCAAGTGAACCTGCTTGTAACTAAATACTAGTAACTCCTACTCTTGTCAAAAACTTCAGTCACAGTGATTACCAGTTGAGTGTTATTCCCTCCTCACCACGGTTGAGTGTTTTCTGCATTTTCCTCTTAGAATGGTTGTGCCAGAATTTTTCACTGGGAGCCATTTTTAAAGCCTTTATTATCCTCACTACAGAATATGGCAGCATTTCATGGGCAGTTTTCACAGAGCTTTATATCTTAACATCAGCTTAACTCCTTGTGAATGCTTTCTTTTCTTTTGAGTGAAAGGTGTTACGCAAACTTAAATTTTTGCTCTTTTTAAAAAATAAACCAGGATAAATTGTTCAGTAAGATAATTTTGCCACTATAGTAAGTATCTCTTCCCTTGACTTCTTCTTGGAAAGCTTTTATTTCAGCTTTCACTGTGAGAGCTTTGTTATTCTCACCACACACTTCTGTTAAGGAGGCCTTTGGATCACCGCCATTGTGAGTCTTTGCTGGACGCTTCTTTCAAGGGTTTCACCACCTCTCTTAATGGCATGTTTTAAAAATCAGGCTAGCAATGTGTTAAAGTTAAATAGCAAATTTATTTAAGATAAACATGTAAATTTATATGCTCTGAAATACATATTCAGCCATGCACATATAGATTTCAAAAAAAAACAAAAACAAAAACAAAACAGAATTGAGCAAGAAGAAAGGGGAGAGAGAAGTCTTTATATATAAATGGAAGAGCCAAGGTGTAAACACTCTTGTGTGTGAACATCCAATTTCTGGACTAAGATGTATTGTAAGTATATGTGTAATACCTCTATACACAGATGCATACGTACTGCCTTTCCAAATACCACCAAATCTTGGTGAGCAGGTTTCAGGAGACAGTTGATGGTAAGACCTATAACTCAAATAGGAAAAGGTCTTTAATATTAATTGGTCATCTGTTTTCATCTGTGGATATGTAACACTTTAAAAAGTGATCTGAATTAGAATTTTCCAAATTGTGTTTGTGCTCATGCTTATTGATAGTTTTCCCTGCAATCTCAGTTCCTCTTTGAGTAATAAAATTCTTAAATGATAAATCTAGTTAGGTGACTTATAGTCATGCTCAAATATTATTATAGGTCATTTCAGATTCATCCCAAGAAAAAGTCACCTGTTAAGATGTCAATTCTGAGCAATTTCTACATTTTGTCCATTTTATTGTAGATATGGTTGTCATTCACAAACAGCTTGTTCTTGAATTCTAGGTCTATATAACTATTGTAACATCATAAATCAAAATACTGTTATGGTCTTATAAGTGGCTGCACTGTGGATGTTTTAGAATCGCATATTCCGTCTTGCTCAATTGGTCCCAACTCAGATCTGCTTCACTTCTGAGTCAAAGGACAGCTTTACATGTCACTGCACTTCACGCTCCACCTGTGGACTTTAAGCCCACTTGTACCCTCTTGGTTTCTTACCGAGGGTGAGAAACTGTCAGTTTGAACTCAACTGACAGTTTTTGTTGATGAGCCGTGAGAGAGATTAAATTCTGTCTTGCTCTTCAACTGTTCCTGAGGCTCCGTGGGACTTATAGTAATAGAATTTTATTTGTGTCAGTAATGTTGACAGCCTTGATTTTGACCATGGAGAGCTGAGATGTTGATTAAGAAGGGTCCTGTCGACCACAGTTTAAATGCATAACAGATGAACTGGGAGGCTTCGTGTTTGTCTATCCATGAACCCATTGTTAGCAAATGTGCTTCGGATTTTAATTTCTTTACTAACTCGGTAATATCTGTCAAATATGTGGACTTATTTCAGGAAAATTTTTATTTTTATCCAAGACTTATTCAGTGTTGTATTCCAGTTGTGTATACTCCAACATATTGTTCCTTTTGGAAATAAAATTAGAAATGTTCAGCGTAATGAATATTTAAGAGAGAATGCATAACAGGATAACGAAGAAAAAGAAAATAAGGAAGAGAAGGATAGTAAATGAGAAGTAAATACAAATGATTTGGAATATATTTCATCAAAAATTGCTTTTTAAGTATCACTTTCTCTTTCTGCAGAAGACATTATTGAACAAAAATCAAGCTCGATGCAATTCAATTTAAATTTATCACTCTATTATTTTAATATATTTACTCAGGGTTAACAACTCATTAAGCACCAAATTGCTCACTCTTAATGAGTCTCTGATGCTAAAATCGAGCTGACTTAAACTTTACTGTAAAATAACAACAGTACTATTGCATAAGGATGTAATAAAAATTAAGTAAATGCCACTGAATGCCTGTGGACTGGACACCAGATTTGCAACATGAAATAGAAAATATATCATATACACGTTGCTTACAGAAACATGAGTAATAGATTTTGTCCACAAAAACATAATTAACTTACTTTTGTTTTGCTGTAGTGGATTCTATAAAGCAAATCATATATATTTATTTGCACATTTACCTTGTTTCTATTTAAAAAAAAAGAGTTCTAGAATCTGTTAAAAATAGTATCAACATGTAACCCACAAGCACTAGACTCCATCAGCCTTTAACCACTGTCAAGGTTATGATGACACTAGTCAATATAGGGTTAATTGTCATACATCAGCACTCTTAAAATGTTAGCTAGTTATTTCTGGGACATCCTTCAGGAGTGTGTCACATGTACTCACAAATCAGTCAGTCATCTTCAGACCTCATATGATATCCAAGTTAGTCCTTTTTCTCCACCATCCCATTGTCCATGAAGCATTGCCCTCAAATCTGATTGCATATGTCCAACCACAAAAACCATCTATCATGAGAACCACATATGCCCTTGATAGAGGAGCTTATCGCTGCCCATGCCTGCAGTCCCCTGGGTGTCAGAGCAGTGCTGCTTTTCCCATAGAGAAGAAATCAGTGGTCTCTTCCTCAGTGCTACATCACAGAGTGTCACCTGGGCTAAGAAGTTCTGCTTGTGCCTGAGATTTTGAAATTTTCTCTTAAACTTTAATTTTTCTCTCAGCTTTTGCCTTCAACCCATTTTCAAGCCATACCATCCCCTTGATCGTCCTAGGTCTCTCAATACCTTAACTCCAGCAAAAACTCCTTCCTTCTCTTTCATTATGAAACAGATTCCATGACTATCAGTGGAGCAAATGGACAGTGGTAGGAGGACATAGAACACTGACGTAATATTTTCACTAATGGCATTGGGCCCTCACACTTCCAACCAAGAGCCTTGTTATAACTTTATTCTCAATGTCTATGGCTTTGGTCAACATTTGGATGAAAAATGTTTATGAAAATGCATGCTGTTTATGTTTCTAGATATGATCCATACTGTTCATGTTAGAAGCTATGAAATTTAAAGAAATTCACTTTTATTCTTTTTCTTTTTTTTTTCCTACAAAAGTTCACTTTTCAGTCAGCATGCCTTCAGTGAAACTAGCATTTAGGAATCATTATTACATTAATTTACTTTAATTTGAGCCACAATCCTATTTCATCCTTGTCAATAAGCAATCTTGTGTTAGCATTAAAAATTGTTTAAAATATACATGAAAATTATTTCTTGTTCTACCTTGGTCCATACCTTAATCATTATTTTCACAGACTCACAATTGCCAAAACAAGCAAACAAAAAAAAACCATAAAGGGAAGCTTAAATTTTTAAAAAAAATCCTAGAATTACAAAAATAAGCCTCTTTAATAAATTTTTAGATAATTTAGTAGTCCAAATTTGAGCATTAAAACTAGCCTATATACTGTATTTGAGGTAACTATAATTTTCATGTTTCTTTCAATTCAATGTAACTTGCGTATTTAATATTAGTGAGTTTTTAAAATTTATTATTGGCATAGCTTCATAAGTTTTGAGCTTGGTATTTTAAGAATTCAGTAATAACAGGGTTTCCATTTCTGCGTGGTGAGCATTCTCTAATTTACTTTCACTCTTCCTTCCATGTAAGTAAACTCTTTTTGATTCAGTCATTTTCATGATAGACTCATTTTCTTACCCTGGGGTTTATTTTGGTATTTGGATAGAGTGATGGTTTGCTTTGGTTGGTCTAACTTTTTTTTTTTTTTGAGGTACAGGGTACATACAGTGGAATGCTCAGGTCTTAAGTGTGCTATTTAGTGAGTTTTGATAACTGCATACAACTGTGTACCCACACCTAATTAGTACAGAACTTTTTAATATCCCCTAATTAGTACAGAACTTTTTAATATCCCCTGAAAGTTCTCTCATACCCATTCCCAATTATCCCTCCCCCTAAGCCACCACTGATTTAACTTCTATCAGCATTGTTTAATTTTTCTTATTCTAGACTATCATAAAAATGAATTTACATAGTATGTCTTTTTTGATCTGCATTCTTTTACTCAGAATATTGCTTTTGAGATTCGGTGGATTGCTTTTTTTTTTTTTCTTTTTTTTTTAGAGGAGGCAACCCATGGTTGACCTCACAAATTGCAAAGACCTTGTCAATTTATAATCCCTTATTTTTTATTTTTTACACCTACAGCCCCTGGTCTTCCTAGGTGGTCTCCCATCCAAGTACTAACCAGGCCCGACCCTGTTAGCTTCCACGATCAGACAGGATCGGGCTTGTTCAGGGTAGCATGGCTGTAGACTGGATTGCTTTTAATTATATACACATGCAATTGAGTCTCAAAGACTTGAACAAATCAGAATTTCTTGTGAAGTTAGACGATGTGATTTGCCACCTATTGAATGATTAAGATGAAGTTATATATTTAGGTGACTTCGAAGACCCTGAGATGGGTTTTTACCACTAAAATAAAATATTTTCTATCTTCTCCAATTATTGCTTTGAAATGTCAGTATTCTTTTATAAATTAAATGACTTATTTAGCCTAATTATGACTTCAACCCAAAGACAATGTCACAATGACTTTTTCTTTGTAATATGTTCATGCTCAGCCTCCTACATACTAGTGAATCCCATCCACTTCTAATAGTAAAATCAACTAACAGAATAGTTACTTATTTTCATCTTTCTTTTATATCTTTTGTAAATATTTTGGTAACATGATTTTCCAGGATCTTTACTTTCTTAAAAAAGAAAAACAATGTGATTAAGACTAGACCATTTAGCTAAGATCCTAAAGAGCTAAACTTGAATCATGAGTCAAGCAGAGATTTTATCATCTGTCAACAAACAGTAAGAATATTTTTGTCTCAGAATGGAAGAAGTAAAATGAGGCAGCAAGTGAAAGAATGCCTTAAAAAATAGCAGATAAAGTCCAGAAATGTCCATCTGTGGGTTTGATGAAAAATAGCGACATACCTGACATCATTTAGAATCTTATTTGATAAATAAGTTATATATTTTAACTTTCTAGTAGTTTAAAGGTAAAAATATAGTAATTACTTTTTTTAATATCCTTATTAGATGCCATACATCTGTTGTGATATCAAATTTGTTTGTGCACTGAGACTTATTAGGCTACTAGTCCATATCTTAGCACCTGTTTGTATGGAATCCTTGAAAAAAATCTTGACTTCATTTTGAGATAACTTGTTCCCCTCATTATTGATTGCTTTTAGTATCAATTCAGTAAGTGAGAAGAAACTACTATTATAATGATTTACATTCTTAAGAAAATAAAACTCTAAAATTTATAAAATGAGAGGATTAGGGTATTTCAGAAAATATTTGTGTGTGTGTGTATTTTTATATGTGAGTGTTAAACAACAGCATTTAAAAAATCAATTTTGAATAAACAAACAAACAAAAAAAGCACGAACAAATACATTGTTTTTCATTTATCTGTTGCCACTTCAGAATGATACACTAATTTAATTATGGTAGTAGAGATATAACTATTAATTTGACGGATCATTATTTAACAATGATTCATTAGTTTTTAGAAAATAAAAAGTTAACAACCGATATGGTATGCCTTCCTTAGTCTCTTAAGACAGCACTACAGGCAATCAAGACAGCTCTATTGGTTTGAATAATAAAATGGTAATAATCTCAGAACACATAATTATTATAATGGTACAGATGTGCTTAACTTTACAATAGATGTTCTCCTAGATGCTCTGTGTAAATCAATTTATTTAAAGTTGAGTGATCATTTAAGTGTTTTAGGACAACTCAATTGCTTAGAGAAACCCTTTGAAGTTTTATTTTCTAATGCAAAAAACCAATGCTGACTTATCTGCTTTGTAAATTAGAGTGTTTTCATACTAGATATGTTGAGAATCGACACATTCATCTAAGTGTAAAAGTTTTTTTGAAAATGATGTCTAAGTATATATAATTTAGCTGTTATAGGATATAAACGAATTGATGTTTTAGTAGTTCTCGGTCTAGAGCAGGTGGTAGGAGGCTATCAGAATCATTGGTGCTAGGGCGTGTTTGGATTACACACACCCCCATGTTCTCATGAAAACCAGTGCCATGAAGAGCCACCGATACTAACCAGAGTGTGTTGGATCTTTGAGATATTTGAGGGCCAAAAATAAAATGATGAAGAATTACAACCTAGAGATCTTGTATCTTTTAGAATAAGTGTATCCTTTTGGTTGTACATCCTTTTAAATGAAGGTGGTCCCTAGAATAAGTTACGGTCAACAACAGTGCAAGTGACATCTCAAGCCTACTAAGAAATTCCATCTCCTAGGGAATTTCAGCAATCGATATTTTGAACATCAATTTCTCAACACTTTGGGTCTTCAAGGCATTCTCCTAGAGTAAAGAGGGGTCCAGGTCTTGAGTGAAGATAGCCCCAAAGTCTGTGGGAGATAAACTCCTTTTCTCTGAAAAGGAGAAAAATTCTGAGCTTGTGAGAGTTGACATAACAGTTAAGAGAGTAGCCTTTGAGCAGCTCTGAGTGCCTGTGGGGCCTCCATTCAGTTTAAAGTTGTGTTTATTAAATAGGGATCGTTTCTTCTAGACATATCTTTTCAAGACATCATGATGATTTTAGTTATTTTTTCCCACATATTAGATGGTTCCAAGATTATTTCTGTATAGCTTATTTAGCACTTTAAACAATTGTTGATACCATACAGTTGACATCATTTATGCGTATTTTAATTGAAAGTTAGTGATTGTTCATTAGTGCTTAGTTCTATGACAGTGTTAAAAATTCCTTCCAAAATTAATTGGTTGTGAAAGTCATCCATAGAATGCATGTCTTACATTAGCCAGCTTATGTTTGCCAGTGCCACCCCCTCTCTATTCAACCAGCTGTACTTCTGTTCTCTAAGACAATGGAATTAGAACAGACCACCTGCCTGTGTTACCTACCTATCTTGTTCATATTGTAGACAGTCATTGAGAGATGAAAAGGGATATGGAATATTGATTTACAATGAACGCCTTCCCATGCTACCTGCATTGGATACATGAGATTTAGCTTTCATTGTCATAGTTGCTCACTGTGAAAGCCCTAGATGTAGTATGGGAAAAGCTTATACTCTCTGCCTAGAACTGTACTGTTCAATATAATAGCCACTAGACATGTGTGACAATATTGAGTAATTAAAATATGGCTAGTGTGAATGAGGAAATGAGTTTTAAATTTTATTTAAGTATAACTTTAAATTTAAATATAAAAACTAAAGCAGTGTAAAAATTTTCTGTTAAACTCAGCTTTATTGTTCCGATGGGGCTATGTTTCACCTAAAGCTTTGAAAATTTAGCACCTAAATTGCAGGGTGCAGTATAAGTGTGAAATATATACTAGATTTTGAAGACAGTATTAAAAAAAGATGTTATCTCATTAATAACTTTTATATTAATTAGATGTTGAAATTACAATATTTTTAATAGATTGGATTACCTAAAATATGTTATTAAAATTAATTTAACATATTTCTTTATACTGTTTTTTTAATATGACTCCTAGGAAATTTATAATTACATAGTTGGTTCACATTATACTTCTGTAGAGCTGACCTAGAACCTTCTGAAATGTGTGGCAAATTATTCTTCTATGGTTTCATAAAGAAAATATTAATCCAAGGCTAAGGCTTAGTTGTACGAGACTGAAGACAGCAGGTTTTCTGCATGGTCTTCGCCATGAGAGAAAGGACCTCTTTCCCAATATATAAGAGGACCAAACCTGGGCTTTGCAATCCTTTTGGACCCATAATGTCATCCCTTAAATGGTTCTCCTGTGCTTGCCATTTTTTTTTTGTATGTAGTGCTTCCATTCTGGCAGTGGGTTTAAGGGTTTTGTCCCCATTTCTTATTTTTAATCCATGAAATGTGCATGATGGAGAGAGGTAAGCTGATTGTTCAGAACTGCAATGAAGATGCAGCATGATATAGTTTGAAAGAAGTGAGTTTGCATCCTCGTTCTTCCGGTTATCTGCTGCATGACCTTGGGGAGATTACTTGTTCTAAATTTCAGTTAATTCATCTAAAAATGATACCTAGTAGGGAAATTTGAGATGTCAAAATTAATGAGATATATAAGAAACAAGAAATATGAAAATATCCAGTAGATAGCAGGTCCTCAAATACGTTCTGAACCAAGACAACCTAAGTTTTAAATTTCTGTCATTACTTGATGACCACAATGAATCCTAACTGTTAAAATACATACAGCAGTGAGTCTGACACACAGCAGCTTACCAGATTGACCCCCTACCTGGTGAAGGGAAGATCCCATTTCTCTACTATTTCAGTTCCTCTTTCTATAATCTATGCTAAACTTTCAGATCTCCCACTACATTAAAATTAAAATTACCACTTAGATTAGAACAAAATATTGTCCCTGATTGTGAGGAAAAGAAACAATATTTTCAGCTAGAGCTAATTCTTTAATATACCATGATATCTGGTTACATTTTTTTTTTTTTTCCTAACATGGAAATTACTTTTCAGCCTTCTCTGAGAAAGTTCTTTACCAACAACATCCCAGTGCAAATTAACCTGTTCTGAGATTTGTTTTGTGCTTTGGAAGTGCTTGTCAGACAAGCTTTCAACACAGAGATGTGTGATTTACATTAGTTTGCATAAGAAAATGTTACTTCAGGGACACTTTCTCTCTTTATTTGTTCTGATACTACAGAACAAACAAAGAGAGTCAGGTGAGTATTCTTAGTAAGTAGATAAATCATTTGGGACTCACAAGAAACAAAAAGTACAGCATTATTAGTCAAACCTTAGTTCTCCCCCACAATGCTGTCTAATGTCTCATTATTACTGTTGTTATTGTTGTTGTTATTATTTATTTTCCAGTTTGTGTGTCTGGTCCCAGTAAAACCCCTTACCTCTGTATCTTTCTATCTGTTAGTGCCACTTCATGTTAAAGAGAACTTATTGAAAGTAGTGGTCAGTGTGAGCCTTTGTCTTCAAAGACATAGTCCTTTCTGAAAACTTAAGTAAAGAATTCATAGACTGAGTCAGGACCTTCTACCGGTGGAAAACAAAAAGGCTCAGACTTGGCATTTGAAGTCATTCTTCTTTAAATGTAAAATATACAGGCAGAGAAAGAGATCAGACTAATTAATTTCAAGGCATAAAGACTAAAGTTAAGTTGCATTTGAACATCAAAGGTGGAACATTTCAAGATACCCAATGAAAGAATCTTTATCCAAAGCCTCACCAACCCCCAGTATAAGCACTAAGTAATTATTTTAAATTTGAGTACTCAAACAAGAAAATAAAATGTAGGAGATAATTTTTTTAAATCACTATGTAGTGATTGGGGGAATGGAGAAGTGAAAGGTGATGTGAGATTTATTTTTTTAAGGCAGATATACTTTGAATAGGAAAAGACAGCGATCTTGTAAGGCTAGATACACTCGCAATCTCCTTTGCAGTGTTAATATGATTGATGCAGAAGATTTGGGGTGGTGGCAGAGAGGCAATCAGGGATTTTGTGTGCAACATCATCTTCAAAAAGTCAGGTCATGGTTATCAGACAGCTTGCCATAGAATCTTAAAGAATACCCCCATTTCCCGTCTAAGGCAGCCATTTTCTCCTGGCATTCAAAAAAATGCCTCGTGCCAATGTCTGGGTCTCCTGCTAAAGATTACGATGGAGTTTGGGCTCTATTTGATAGTATTTTATTTGGGGAGCTGAGAGTGCCAGCATAGTATCTGTTTGTCAGGGTTGCTGAGGGAGCTGGTGATATGAAGAATGTCAGTGAGCTGTGTCACTAATAGCTGTGGAAGCTCTCTGTAATCCACAAAGTAGAGCTTTTGAAACAGTCTATACTTGGGCTTGAAGCCTAGGCAGAGTCTCCTCTGCTTCCCTCAGAAACTATTTCTTAGCACCAGCAATGCTGGTTATGCCCAGTAGGATATCGGTGTGAGGAAAGCAGAGGAGAGATTGACATCATGTAGAATATGGAAGAAGAGCATGCAGATTTGTGCTTTTGAGGTGCAGTGATTCCATTTAATTGTAAAGTGCGGTCAAAGAGATGACTTCAGCTTTGGCTAGATTATCAAATCCTCTTTCCATGATGAAGAGCGGATAATATATAGAGTGGATAAGAAGAAGTTGAAATGGGATGGAAAGAACAGTCTAAGAATCACGTACTTTGAACCTCAGTATTTTTCAGTGCAGTCTCTTCTGTGTTTCGACACCTCCAATTTGCAGGAAATTTAAAAAAAAAATGAATCTGCTATTTTGACATTCATGGAGCCTAACTCGGAAATCTTAAAATAATCAGATAACTTGTAATCATTCTCTTCCATGTTGACTTTTCAAATATTTTAAAACAACTACATACTATCCAACCCACTTCAAAAATTGGGCCATTCTTTCCCATTCTTCAATTCCTGAATCTATTTCCATAATTATTTAAAGTCTCCTAACAATGGTGCCACAATCATATATACAAGTCCCCTCATTATCCCAGAATAGCACTCGCCTTATCCTGTAACTCGTTGGGAGAACCTAATTGTGCCCCTATTATCTCCTCTCATACTCTGAGCTGATCTCCCTCGATAACCACGTGTATTGTGATTTTTCTAGTGTGCGGATCATTTCTCTTGTGAGAAAAAAATAAAAAGTACCTATTCCCCTGTATCTTCGTACTTCTGTTGTAAGCAATAGCCCTAACCTTCTTTGTTCTTGCTCCAGACAGATCATAAACGTCACACTCCTAACAAACAACAAAGCAAAACAAAACTTTATCAGTTATTATTGGACTTTGTGCAAGACTTAGTTAATCCCCGTCTTCCACTTAACTGATACTATCCATGACAACAACAATAATATATAGAGGCAGCTTATTCTGTTCCAAGTAGCATTCTGAGCACTTACATATATTTACTCAGTTGACACTAACAATAATTGCTTTAGGTGGTTATTATTAGTATTTCCATTCTATTGAAATGGAAAGTGAAACTCAGAGAAGTTAAGTTGTTTGTTCAAAGACACAAAACCAAAAGGTGGTAGAGCTGAGGTTTGCATTCAGGCCATTTGTCTCCAGGGTCCATGGTCTTTTGCTATTACTCCATGCTGCAATGTCTACTTACAGGAGTGTGCGTCTTTTTTATGTTCTTCCCTGCTTTGGTGAACCTTATTTCATCTTTTATATCTTTTTAAATTCTGAGCTCCTTAGAGATTTTTCAGTGTGGCCATCTAAATTCCTTTAGGTCCTCTAGCATCTGAATGGAAGAGAGCATGTTTTCCATCACATATAAAACCTATACGAATACTTCAGATGCACAAAGCTTGAGTCCCTTGAGGTCAGGGCCTAAAGGAGAAAGTACCACAAAATAAGCAACAATGATAAAATTCAAAGGAAGATAAAGCCCCCATATATTTTAAGGTCAAGAACTAGAATCTACAAAGACACTATCCTGGTTTAGTAGCAAAGGAAGGAAAGTAGCATAAGGTGATTCAGCTGGGGAGGGATGTGAGGCCAACAAGTTAGACTGGTGGAGCTAGAAGGTAAGCTCTGTGGATCCAGTTATGGAGGAGGATGCCAGGAGAGGGGAATGCAGTGGGCTACAGATTCTCAATTCTCCAGACAGCTTTAAAAACCAGGGGCCCTAGCACCCAGGTCTCGATTTGTAATGCCATTCTCCAATGAAAGGAACCAAGCGTTTAGAGGGAAATGCTAATTCTGGGGCTAGGCAGGGAATGTACAAGATGAGTCTGGAGCATCTTATAGTGACAGAAAGTAAGAAAAGGCAAAAGGACAGAGAGAAGGAGGGAGAGAGAGAGGTAGGGAGGGAGGGATGGAAGAAGAAAGAAAGGGAAGGTAAGGAAACACAAACAGAAAGATAAGGGTATGTCGCAAGGACTAAGGAGCCAACTGAAAGAATTCCCAATAGCCAAAGCCAATTTAAGCAACAAAATAAAGTAATATTGGGTTATAACGCCAGATATAAAAAAAAGAAAAATGTGAGTCTGTATTACCGAATAAATGAGTAAATGGAAGGAGAACAGACACATATCCCATATAAAATAATTACAAATAACTTATGTCAGTCCTATCCCATTGAGGAGGTGGAGTCTAACTTCCTATTTCTTAAGACATCACATAGTGTACAGTACGGAAAAGGGGAAAAAGAATAGCTTTCATGAAATAAAACTAACAAACACTACCTCAGTTGGGTAATCAAGGTCAACATCAATAGAGATAGTCAAATTGATAGTATTTACCCTTGATATGATACAATGAAATTTAATATGATATCCTAGCTGGGATCCTGAATCAGAAAAAAAGACATTAAGTAAAAACTAAGAAAATCAGAATAAAGTATGTGTTTCAATTAATAATTATGTATCAGTCTTGGTTCATTAATAGTGGCAAATGTATCATATTAATGTTATATGTTAAAAATGGGAAATTGGATATGGGATAAATAGGAATTTTGTACTATCTTTGTAATTCTTCTGTAAATATAAGACTATTCTAAGATATAAAGTTTATTTTACAAATTCAGGGGCAGAGACTAACAGTTATGCAGCCAATCCTGGAAGTCTCTGGGGGAAGTGGCCCTGGGACCTTATGATGTCATCATTAAAAGGGGTCATCTGAAGGTAAGATAATGAAAGTCCCCTGACATAAGCTGTATAATAAAATCAATGTAAGGCCAACCTTTGACTACAACTGTCCAGTCCTTCCCTATGAGTCATTCATTATCCAAAAGTTTCTGATTTCCTGGAATAATCTGTAGTCTCAACTTTCAAGGTAACTTTTTCATAACATCTTTCATATTACAACAGCTACGCATGAGTATCTGTATACATGAATTCATGCATCGATAAGTGGGCAATGTTAATTAGAACTTTATAACAACTAAAGAGTCTAAAAAGACCTAATGTTGGTGTGCAGACACTGCTCTGCACGTTCACATCTTGGCATTCTAGAGAAATTGTCATTGCTACTTCTTTCTTAAGCTATAAAGCACTAAATGCTTTAGAAATATGAGTGAGAGCGCTGTGGAAGGAAGGAAAAAGAGAGGAGGGGAGAGGGAAGAAAAGAGGGAGGGAGGAAGGGAGGGAGAGCACCCCTTGAATATCCCTGTGCATTGTCAGGCTGTCACCTGGCCCTTCTCTCTTAGTCTCTGGGGCACACAGGGTTTCTCAGATACCTGTCCTCTTGGAAGGACATTGACTCTAAAGTTAGAAAGGACCTCTTCTCAACTCCAGTGAATGGAATTGGGGTCCATTTTCTTCTATGAACTTACTAGCCCTTTCTGTGATGGACTGGATTCTGCATCTGTTCTTTGTTGTCTCATTTCTGATGGAAGTCCAAGGATCCCCGAGCTGTCCATATGATAAGGATGTATCTATGCTTTCTACTTTGTACTCTGATCCCACCTGAAAAATAGATCCTTCATATTCTTCATCATTTGGGCCAATAGCCTGAGTTTCCCAAACTTTTATTTGTACTTCTTCATTTGCAAGGTACAGCACTCCTAACTCTGTCCCAATTAAGCCCTCATTTCTATAAGCTTCGTTCCGACGCCTCTTTCATCAGAGTGTATACTGTTTGCTCCAACACCTTATACAGCCAGTGCATTGTGTTCCCAGGTAGGAACATATCATGATGGTCTTTGTTCTAAAGTAATCTTAAAGGTCACCTTCAGTTCATTACATTAAAACAGAGGTTACAAATTTATATGCCTACTAGGGGCATATAAAAAAAATTAGCCAGCTGGGGCTGAGGTCAGAAAAACAATAATTCAGGCAAGACTGGCACTAACTCTTGGCCTACATGTCAAAGATATAAGAGAGAGTAATAGGGACTGTGGCATACTGAAGAATTTAGCCTCAAGGAGGCAGCCACTGCTCAGCTACCACTGGTCATTACAGCACAGGAATGCTGCTGGTCCAGTCCTATGGAATTTTCTTACTTTTCAAGACAAGCCAGAAGCCAGGACTTTTATGTTCACTCTTTGAATTCATTACCTGTACTTAAAATTTCTTTTATTTAAAATACTGATTAGAATAAATAAAACAAATCTGGAAGCAAGATATTTCTCACCTATTGCAAAGAGTGCTGCCTCTGAACTTCAAGAAGAAAGTGAAGCACAGTAGACTGCCTTCATAATCCTTGTGTTGTGAGAACAGGATTAATATCCATCCCAGTTGTAGGCTAACAATTTCACAGCAACCATGTAGTTATTACATGTTGTATATATGAAGTTATGCCATAATGAGCGATCTCATAAGATTTTGCAGGCTATAAAACCATTTTATAGTTCCAAGAGAGAGCAGCTCCTGATTTAGTTGACAGTGGTTATTGTTTCTTTCTGTCTCACTTATTTTGGAATTAAAAAACAAAACAAAACAAATGCTCACGTAACTCTGTCTTCTCAATTCCAAGTTTTACAGTAATGTGCCGAGTTTTCTCATCTTATTTTCTTACAGCGAGCTTTTCCATATCTTCTGTAATTTCTAGCCAGTCTTTCCTTATGGTCTGACGAGGACTCAGCCTTTCTTCTGAAATATCATTAACAAGCCGTGCGAGAGAGAATGTGGGTCGGGGGAGGACTTCAGGCCTTTTGTGGTTTCCTTGACTCCAGCCTTGATAATCATACAGACAGGGACTCTGTCTTTGAGATGGTACCTGTGCCTGTGTCGAGATGAGCTCTTGTAACATTATTTCAGAAGTATTTTCATGAAGAACATTGATGAGATTATCATTTTCATAGGCGACATCCTGCACGTTACTAAGTGATCTGCGATAAGGAGTCCTAGGGTCTGCAGAGGATCCCGCCTCCTTGGCCTTATTCGGCTCCACTGCTCCCGCCATCCTTATATATGCTGTCAGGATGTTGTATGGACAGCATCATTGGTGCCACACCCTTGCGTGTGCCCAGGCTGCCATCCCTTCTTTGCTGGAATAAAGGTCAGGAGACAAATGGCCATTCGTTACCCAAAGTGACGGATCAAAAGTATATAGGAGGATGCATGCTGTCGAGTTCTTGTTAATCATGCCAGCATGACGGAGGGGCAGGCACGGTGATTTCCATAGTAGAAGGGGCCTGATGGAGGTTGCAGCTTTGTAGCAGTTGTCTAGCCTGGAATTAGCTAATGAGGCTCTCTTTGTTTGGGCACTGGAAAGCCTCCAGAACCCACTCAGGAGGGAAATTAACAAATGTCTTTTTTGTTACCTCTGGATAAATCTTGAGGATGAAAAGTGCCTCTGTTCCATCTCTTCAGCCTTCTCCCTTCTTTTTCCCCAGTGGACCTTCAATTATTGTGGAGGCCAAAAAAATAAAAATAAAAATAAATAAATTATTCTTTGTTAAGAAACTAGCAATGGAGGTTTGAGAGTAAGGGCTAGTTAGAAGTGGCTGTGAGGTTCACAGTCTTCAGGTGATATTCTAAATAAACCTCATTCATCCGATCATTTCTGATTATTTCAACGCTGGTTGTCTATGTAATGTATGGCTACCAGCAGCTGGCATTGTCTGAGAATGCAAATAGGGGACCAGCGGCAGTAACCTGACTCATTTCAATTAGGATGGACCATCTCATAGGGTCACAGTTACATTTTTCTCTAATAAGTCTGCATGAATTTGATTTTTACAAAATGAGATAATTCTCTCATGGGCTTTCAGTTTCAGTTTTCAGTGATTTTACTGATTTGCGTTCATGTTGGAATTTCCAATGAATGAATTGTCAACAGGTATTTGTCAAACATTTATTTTGTGCCATATAACATTCTGATTATTGGGAATATCAAGATGTTTAATCCAGTGTCATAGTTTTCAAGGAACTCAGTGGAATAGGGGAAATAAAAATATAAAATATTTATGTGCCAATGGTCTAGGCACAATGGAAATGGTCAGCTTGGATGCACTTTTATGAACTGTTACGGGGAGAAATGAGGAAGTGAGCTTTAGCAGAGACAGTTATGTTACAGATGCACATGACAATTTCTGCTGCTATAAGCTTTACTGGTGAATTTTCTTTGACAAAAGAATAAATATTGTTTGTGAAACTTTAAGTTATGTATGGCTATGTTTATGTGTATGTGTGCATATATTCATTTTGCATTTGTGTGTCTTTGTGTGTTTGTACTGTGTCACAATAAAATACATCTACTTTTGGACTTAGCAGCCAAACATATTTGAAAGCTTTCCATGTAAGTGATAGAGACAGTAGAATTCAGAAAGCAACATTTATATGTTTCATATATGTATTTTTATTTTCTAAAATCATTGATATAAAAGGTTTATTATACTAGTCAATCGGGAATAAGTAGTCTTTTCAGACAAAAAAAATCAGGGTTTTGACAAAGATAGTCTTCCTCCTGGCCTCCAATTCACATGTCTAACACTTGAGAAAAATTAAATATTCAGCAGTGTGGAATTTCAAATTCAGATACATAAAAGGAGACTTTGTAGGTCCAGATGCAATATTCTAGCTATTCTGACAAAAGGAGAGAAATTCAGGCTTTGCTTGTAAATTGATTTTTTTTTTTTTTTTGCCAGGAATACATCTTTTCTGGTGGGAAAATAGAATTTAGGCAATTCAAACAGAGGAAATAAACTTTTTCAAGACCATAGGGAACATAGCAGTTCGAGCCACATTTTTAGATGATAATCTACAAAACCTTTTTTTTTTTTTTCCATATAGCAGACTAGGCTCTTTGATCCTCCTGGGGATCACTCTGATTATATTTTAAGGCTGTTTATATCTGATTTCATTGATAACTATCTCTAGATTTTTTACTTTTCTTCTTCTTTCAACTCAGTGCTTGTATTTTTGTCTCGACATTTGCTAAAAATTACTGCTAGACACAATAAGAAGTTCCGGAAACAGTAAGGTTCAAAATGTTGTACAACCAATATAATTCTGGAGGAAATAGTGGTAAAGAGACGAGTTTGAGAATTTGGTGTCCTTTGGATAAAATTACAATTTGTTTTGTTTTTCCTCATATTTATATAATGCTGTAAAATTTTTAAGATCTGATTTGGTTTAGTGACAGATGAGTGGTGAAGAGAGAAAGAGTTAGAAAAGTTACAGAAACTGGCAAGAATATTGGAGATGGTGAATTGATTTCTCAGATATTGATAGATACTAATCCTTGTTAACTCTTCCTTCTTCACTTAAAAAAAGAGAAGAAAATTAAAGTACCGTAGACTTCTCCTTCTACAACTCTCTATAGCAGCTACATTGTACTCTCATTTTGTAGTGGAGATAAGCAGAGGCTTTCTGTGGCTAAGGACTGGAATCTGAGGCCCATGGATTTTTGCTGGTATTAGCTCAGCTGTGACCCTGCCTGGCAATGGATGGTGTGGAACCAGCCTAGGGCACCTCTAGTTTCCTATGTCATGGGCAATATGTGTAAATGAATTAAAGTGCCAAATAGAAATGGAACACAATTCCAAATACATGTAAACTGAAAAATACTTCTTTTTATTTGTTGGTTATTTTTTAGTTCATATACTTAAAAAAATACTTTATGTAAGAATGTCAGGGACTGCATTGATAAAGTATGTTTATTGATTGGCCATTTCCAATTCAGGACTCATATCTCAAGACTTAATTCTAGGACCCATATGTTTCAAAATGTTTTCCTATGTAATTCAGCTTACAATGATCTTCTTCTACTATAAGCCATAATTTTTATTGACTCAGTTCCTCAAAGAGAGGCAATGCATCATGGCGAAAAGAAAATTGAACTGCAAATCAGAAGACCCAGGTTCTAGTTCCTGATGTTTCTCATTTGTATATTTAGTTACATAATTCAACCCCTAGATACCCTTCACTAAGATACTAAGATTCAGTATGATGAGTTTGTGTGGGTAAATGGCCACCATATGATTCTGGACCAAAAACAGTTACCGAAAGATTAATGATGGATGTCCCAGGGATGTGCAAATGGGAAAACCATTATCAACCTACACTCAAAACTGGAAATGACTCATCCCAGCAAAAGATGCTGAGGTCTCCTTGCCACAAGCATAAGACTAGAATATAGATCCCTTCAGAAAATAAGGCTTTTGAATGAGCTTATTAGATAGAAGTTTTAGAATGAAATCAATAGATACATTGATTAATGTCTACATAAAGACACTACTTAGGTCATACTTAGAGGAAAGGCTGATATTTATAATAAGGTTTTGAAGCAAAGAGAATTCTGCCACATACAACCAGAAAAATAAAACAAAAAAAAATCAACTTTGGCAACACTACTAGTATGGGGTTATCACTAGATCTTTAATGAAGAGAAAAGAGGGACTAATAATTTACTGAGCATCCCTTATTGATCCCAGTACATTACTCTGTAGAGTAAATGGTATAGTTTTTCCCTTCATAGTGTGGATTCAATTGATTTTCATTGATAATATACTCTTCAAATATTTATTGAACATATACTGTATTCCAGCTACCTGGCTAGCATTAGGAATAGCAAAGTGAATAACCCAGGTATGCTGTCTAACTTCATGGAGCTTACTATGTAGAGAAATTTTGCAATTAAACTTAGAATGCACAAATAGTACTATAGACAGTCTGCTGATGATATGGCTATGACCAAACTGTTAGAGTCATGATTCTGATACCCAGAAAAGGGAAAAAAACGGTATGCAGCTCAAACAAGCATATCATTGTGTAGGCTTATTACATGTTATAAAGTACTATGAAGCACTTGGTAAACTTCAGATAGTAGTAGTATTAGGTAATTACCATGTGAAACCATTATATGGCTATTTAAATTTTATGTTGATATGTAGTAGTTCACATATTTATAGCCTTTTTATGCAGTTAAATGTAAAATCCTTAAGGGAAAGGATGAGAAAAGGAGGATGAGAGAGGAAGTAACATTTATTGATCTACTGTGTGCTAGTCACAGCACTTGGCTCTAAACCTGTTACTTCACTTAAATATGAATGTTAGGAAGTATTTCTGATGCCCTTGGTATTCTCTCTACACCGTCTGTTATATTACTTTGCATTCATAGGTGCTTCACAAATATTTGTGTTGGTTGACGTAGTAATTTAAATTACTTCTAAATTGAGTAAATCCAATCTTTCTCAACAGACTCACGTCCTTTTTTTATTAGGCCTGATAGCTCTTGCCAAGTCACTTTCCTAAAGAAGCAATGCAAAGAACTGGTCGTTTTTATACTAAGATCATTTGTGTAGTTGTTTCTTCATTTCTCAAAGACTTTGAATACAGTGCCCATTTATTCTTTATGCTATGAGTTCTGAACTGAAAGCGGCAGATGCCTGAGAATGGTGTAACTTCTTCCTTTGGAGAGAGCCATTTGTCAGTGGGATGGGATGCAGCTGTATGGGGTTTTCTAAAAGAGGCACAGTTTGGAATGCTGGATTGCTGCCTGGGAAAGGACCAGGGCACTTCACAGTAGAATGGTTCAACTTTTGGAAGGTCAACTTTAGGATGCAGATTCAGTTGGTAATAATAATATATTTTTCTTTCTTTTAAAATGTGTAGGAGGAGTAAGACCAATCTAGGCTCTTTGTGTTCAGTTGCTAAAGAGCTGGGCCATTAGACAATGCAAATGGCCCATGTTAAGTAAGAAAGGAAAGATAAAAAATTGTTTATGATTTATAACTCATATAAAACCTGGTGTAAAAACTAACCAAAATAGACACATATCATTTAAAGAGATATGACTCCAGTCAAAATACGCACAGTAATTCGAGAGTATTGGAAGCTGAGGAGGAGTAGAAAGCAAGACAGCACCAATCAGCAGTGGTTTAAAATTTGGCCTGTGCAGTCATATTACCTGAGTGGAATCCTACCTCTAGGAACAGCTGTGTGACTTATACTTGCTTCATCTAGAAAAATGGGAAATATCCAAAGATCGAATTAAAATATACATGAATCATATATAATATAAAATAATATATGGAATATACTAAATGGCAAATACATAGTATAATTTCTTTGACATCAATTATTGAAGTGATCAGGAGATTTTCAATCTTGTTAACATAAAGAAAATCAAGCAAGGATGTGAAAAAAATAAATGATATGGTAATAAATAGACAGACACTGCACTTTGACACTATTATTTAAGGCATAAAGTCCCGGAAACTCAAATGAATCAATGTTAATGCCAATGCCTTGTAAATTATAAAGCCTGATACACCTGAAGATTCTAGGTCCTTTTTTTTCTCTTTTGTACTTCTTGTTCATATTTTGCAGTTACCATTATTAAATATATTTATAGCTTTTCAAGTTTGTGAGTTCTCATTGGTTGAACTGGGTGGTGAGCATATCATAGGGTGTTCTTGGACTTCTAGGGGCTTGCCTTGTTTACCTGAGCAACATGCTTCAGGTGGATAAGGACATACTCCAGGGATGTATTCCTTCTCTGCAGTATAGTGAATGATCTTTTTTGGTGACTAGACAGTCAGAGGAAAGGAGAGGTACTCAAAGAGAGGGGCACAGTGGTAAAAAAAGTTGGGCAGGCTTTATGTAACCATGTGAGAGAAACTACCAATATCCACTGAAAATCCATTTTGTCACTTTGTTATTACCAAATCTTCAATTTTGTTTACAATGACAATGCATCCAGCTTTAAAGTAAAACAAACAGGAAAACATTCCCTAGCTTCTCTAGCACCTAAGTGGGCATGTAACTTTAAGTTTGACAAATGACTTGTCTGCATGCGTGTTCAAGGGTTCATACAAAAGGGCTGCTTAAAGAGAGCTGACTTAGGTGCAAGGGACACACCCTCTGCCTTCCTTGCTGCCTGGACATGATGACTGGAACTTCAACACATACGTTGGTAATAAAGCAACGTTAAGGGTGAAGTCATGTGCTAGGTGGGAATGGTGGAATACAAAGGTAAAGCTAGAAGTATCTGGGTCTCACTTGATTTTGTGGAAAATTCTGCACCAGCCTTAAAGTACCAAGTGCTGGGCTTCTTTATGTGAGAGAATAAATCATCATAGTGTTTTTACCACTATTTTTTGTGTCACTGTTACTCATACTGAGCACAATTTCTAATTACTACATATATTAGCTTTGCTCAAGTCTGTTAACTGTATTGCCTCCACCAAGAAAGAGCTTAACTCCAAGCTGCCTCTCATGTATATGGATGTTCTAAGCTCAGAAAGTACATTGCCACCTGCTCAGATGCAGTCCTTATTTAGCCTTGTTTAGCCAAACCACTTCACAGCTCCAAGTAGCAAAGAGATAACTTACAGTGGCCTCAGCATTGAGTTTTCTTTTTATAATTGACATGGGTTATACCAGTTAAATAGGCATTGCCCAAAGGTCTTTTAAAAATCTTACCAAATCCTAAAAGAGACTAACCAACTGACTGACCAATGACTGATTCACTAATGAATGCTCACAAATATGCCCTTATTTCTAATAATATATGTTGATCACCTTTTACCCACCAAGAGCTAAGTAGGTTCACAAAATAAAGAGATTAATCAGAAAAAGTTCTAAGTCAACCTTCCATTTTAATCTAGTAGAAAACACACTAAATCAGAGCTGAAATTAATATACTGGTGATGCCTCCACCACACCACAATGCAATTCAGCTAGCAATAGACTCAGTTGAAATCATTTTTCCCCCAATGCTGGCGTTGTAAGGATTTCTCTTAGATAGCTGATATATAGATGATAGATAGGTAGACAGATAGATAGATAGATAGATAGATAGATAGATAGATAGATAGATAGACAGATAGATAGATAGATAGATATGTACGTACATACGTACATACATAGATACATAGATAGATGATAGCTAGATATAAAGGTACATATATCAAAAGCCCATGCTCTATTTTCTGATAACACTTTGTACCCAGTTATTTGACTACTATCAAAAGTATCTGCTGCTGTTGTAACAACTGTAGAAGGCAGTAGTTCTTCACAAATGTCAGGCTTGAAATCTGATAGAAAACAGAGTAAGTAAATAAAAGATGCTTCAAGGCATTTCACCCCTGTGGTGGTTCTATTGAGAAAGAACACAGATATACACACATACTCACATACACACAAAGTGTTTGAAATAAACAGTTTCTTCAAGGAGAGGCGTTAAGAGAACAGAAGGCCCAAGGTTTGTTACTGGCCTTAGAAGAGCTTACTTTTCACTTATTTATAAACATAAACAAAGCCCAATTAGTCTTCAACTCAGGGAAGAGAGACACATGAGAGGAAATGGTCATGGATGGCCTTTATGATTATTTTTTCCATGTGAAGTGTGGAAACTCATTTTCAGTATTGGATTTTTTGGCTAGATTGTTATCCTCCCCAGAGGCTAGTTCTGCAGAAGTCATTATCAGGCCTTTGGAAGTAATATCTGATCTACCTCTGAATGTAGATCGTGCTCCTTCTCTCTGCTTCTCCCTCCTTGCTTTTCCCTCCCCTCTTATTACACTGATTGCATGCAAAATTAATTATCAGTCCTGTCACATCTTGCACTGCTAACAGTGGTCAGTATTGAATTATGGGGAACGCAAACACAATTTTCAGCAGCCTAATTGCTTCTCCTGTACCCAGTGAAACGTAACATTAAATACCCATGGCAAGCAGATTGTATTCAATTTCCATAACAAACTGGTGGGATTTCATTACCAGAATTCCTAGCATCTACTCACACAATTCTTTCCTAACTATTCTATCAGGCTGGTCTTGGAAATTCCTTTCCAAAGCAGCAGCTTCTCAATGCGGTATTGATATGCACCATAGCAAGTCATCCATGAGAGTGACAGATGACTAATGCCTTCTATAAACATTGATGGAGAGCTTCTACTGTTCATACCTCTAAGAGCTCAAGACTAGGTAGAAGGGAAGACAAAATGTAAACAAATAGCTATAACAACTGTTTAATTTATACTCATAGATGTATCTTCAAGGTATCTTGGTAACTTACAAAATGCTGCATTGCAGAAGACTGAGATATTCACCAAAATCTTAAAAGAGAAATTAATACTTGAGTTGGCTGAGGAAAGCTGAGTAGGAGTTAATTAGGCAGACATAGTAGAGAAGGGCATTTTAGAAAAAATAACTCTTATAACTAGCATTTATGAGAACTTAATTGTGCTAGTTCTGCTTTAAAGCACATTATATGCATTCAAACATTTAATCCCCATAGCAACCCTATGAGATATTATCCCCATCTTGTGAATGAGGAAACTGAGACACTAAGAGATTAAAAAACTACCCCAATCGTGATGGTTAATTTTATATGTCAACTTGACTGGCCATAATGTACCCAGATTAAATGTTACTTCTTGGTGTATTTGCAAGGGTGTTTCTGGATGAGATTAGTATTTGAATCAATGGAATCAGTATATAAATTCCACATCATCCAATCCATTGAGGGCCTAGATAGAACAAAAAGCAGGGGAAGAGGGGAATTTAAGGAAGGAAAGTCTCCCTTTCAAGGTTCCCAGGCTTTTGGTCTTTGACTGAATTACACTACTGGTTTTCCTGGATCTCCAGCTGAAAGATGGCAGATCATGGGACTTCTCAGCCTACAGGATCATGTGAGCCAATTTTGTGTTTTTATAAACTATATCTATCTATCTATAGATATAGATATAGTTTTTATAAACTATATCTATATCTATAGATGATATAGATAATAGATAGATAGATAGATAGATAGATAGATAGATAGATAGATATCGATAGATAGATAGATGTAGATAGATGATCTCTAGAGTACCCCAAGTAATACAGATTTTGGTACTGAGAGTAGTTCTAAAGGAACAAATTTTTAAGGATGAGTTTTCTAAATTGGTTCTAGGGTTTCTGAGATTGGCTCTTGAATCTGATTAGATTAAAAGATACTATTGATTCTGTTCCAAGTAGTAAAGAGAAAACCAATAGTCCATGATGTGAACTGTCTATAGAGATACCCAAAATATCTAAATCAGATACTACTAATCAACCACTTATAAGAAGCAAGGAGCTAGATTACTCTCTATACGATACTTTTGAATATTTTTTCTAAAACTAAAGAATATAATGACACTGGTTGTCTGTTCCATAGGTAATAAATAACAGAGCAAGACTCAGCAGTGTGAAGAAGTCACAAATAAGCAAGGAAGATATATCTAGATCATTAATGGTCATATTGGTTGTGCTAGGAGGTTGGAGTTAATCTGTAGGCAATGAGGAGCTAAAAAAAACCCAAAAAAAACAAAACAGTGACAAGGTCAGATGTGCATTGCAGAAACATCATTGTGTAAGTAGATGGAAGGCTTGATTAGAAGGAAGCCAGAATAGGAATCTGGAAGATCAAGCCTTTCTCTTCATCTTGCTACATCTAGGCAAGGGTTAGTGGGTGAGAGGCTGAGCCATGGGAGCACCATATGGTGTGATGAAGAAATACTTAAGGGGTGCATTTGACCCAACTTGGTAATAGATTGAAGTAATACAAGTAGGATTAGGATCAGTCAATCTACTCTTCTGACTTTCTTTCTCTATCCCAAAACCTACCAGGTATCTTGAAATAAGTAAGGGGAAAAGAAAAAGAGAGAGAGAAGTTAAAAGAGACAGGCTTGACAGGGAGAATTAAGATATTTTGAGTGTTCCAAGGGACTTGATAAGCCTGAGAAATGTCTATAAACTGCCCGTGTATTCCATGGAATCGATGTGGATCAGCCATTGAAATTTATAAACCTATAGATCATCACAGGGCAGGAGCATAAAGAGTTAACTGTTTGCATAGCCAAATGGCCTTGTTTATAGGTGAGGAAATAGTGTCTAGAGAGATTGAAGTGACTGGACTCAGATCACTTAGCTAGTTACTTACAGAGCAAAATTCATGCCTACCATTTCCATTTGTTTTGAGTCATGACACCCTTAAGTAATAGCCAATTCCCCTTTCCCTGGGAGAGAATCCTTAAACACTAAGTCCTGACCTAATTTGCCTGACACAGTCAGTTCTCACAGGGGACACTATAGTGCACAGCCGATTCCTCCCCATCCCAGCCCTAGGATCCAAATACTCAGCTGCTTGGCGTGTGTGTTGGCTGCTGACTGCTCTCAGCTGGGCACCTCTCCAGGAGTTACTTTCTGTTGAAGAAAGTTACCTGTGGCTATTTGGACTGGTGGAGAATTTTCAGTGTCAAGGATTAGCCTTTTTGGCCATATGAAACCATAAAGATATTTTGAGTGGAAAAGTGACTTCATGGGAAAATATTTAAGGCCATGTGCAGGGATAAATGAGAATAGAGAGGAAGTGGAGGGGAAGTTAGGATATTTCAGTTGTAATATTGTAAAGACTATACTAAAGTGGTGACTTCGGAACCCCAGAAAGATGACAACATTTTAAGGGAAGAATCCACCTTTGACTGGAGTTTGGAAAAAAGAGAGGTTGATTAGAGGTTGATTGGAGTTTAGAAGAAAGAGAGAATTCATGCCTGAATGAATAGAAAATTGATGGTGCCATATCCAAAACTAGATCATTGATTTAGAGAGAACTGGCTTGGGGGAAAGAAAATGAGGGCTTTTCTGATGTTTGAGGTGATAGAGAAACTGTCAAGCAGAGATACCTGGGAGGCAGTTGGACATGTAGGACTAGAGTTCAAGACCAAGAAAGAGGTGAAGAAAGAGATTTTTGAAGATTTTTCCATGGAGGAAATAGCTGAAGTCTTAAGAATGTATGGGATTTGAAAGGGATAGGATATAGCTAGAGACAAAAATCAAAGAATAACGCTCAAAACTTAGGGGAAGTCTATATTTAGGAAGTGGTAGGAGAATGTAAAAGCACCGTAACAGAAAAAAAAAAAAAAAAAAAAAAAAGAAGAAGAAGGAACTTATGATAAGAAAGGACCAGAAAAATGGAACTACAGGAAAGAGAGCATTTCAGGAACCAGGGAGTGATCAGCTCTATCAAAATATCACAGAGAAATCAGTAAAACAAGTAATGTTAGGATTGATTTCCTCCCTTGTGTAACAAGAATGATAATTATTATGATGTAGTCCTGAGGATTAAAGGAAATCATATATATATAGTGTTGAGCACAAGACTAGGCACAGGAAAAGCATTTAATTAACAATACCTGCTGTTGTGAATAGTATAATTACTTATCAGCACCCAGCTATGCTGAGTGCTTTCCTAGTTACACATCTGAATAAGATACAACTCTCACTTTCAAAGAGATCGGTGTCAAAACAAAGATAAAGATGGAAGCAGGTAAATGCCGCTCTCTGGTATTGGTTCTATGAGAAAGGTGCATATACAGTGGAAAGAGGCTTTAAGAGAGAAAAGTGAACATTTTGTGAGACCTTTATTAGATACAAATGAGAAGATTAGCCTTACATATTAAATTTTACCCTTACATAAAATCTGCTGAGCCAGTTTATGGAGTATTGAATCGGTGTAATTATTATGTTCCTCGGCTCAAACCTGGAGGGACAGACTCTAGGGGGAGAACAGCCAAGATCCAAGGTCTTCCATTTTTCCTCTGTGCACAGACTTCTTATTTACTTTTTCTGCAATAAATAAATCAGAATGGCTTTGAGTAATGGGCGTTTTCTGTAGCCTGAGCAACATATGATCTTTAGACCCAATTTACAAATTAGGAAAACAGATAAATTATTTATAGCACAGTAAAAAATAGGATTTAGCCAAATCCAACAGCTTTCTCAAGGCTACTGTTTACTCCTCAAAGGACTGGATCATTTCACCCTTGCCTGAAAAAAGGTTTTTATAATCGTTTCTACTCAAAGTATACTCTGACCAGCAGCATGGGCTTCCCTGGAATACTTGTTTCAAATGTATAATCTCAGGCCCTATTCCAGACCTACTGAGTCAAAATCTGCATTTTGGTAAGCACTTTAGGGAAAGTGTGTGTAGATTGAGAAGAACTGAGCTAGAACACTGTATTAGGGTTGAGGAATTCAACCACATCCTCCCTGTTCCTCCACTGTACCAGTGGGTGATGTCAGAGCATCATGAAGCAATCTTGGATTATGATGAAGATCACAATTAGTACAGGTTACCACTACTTTTCTTCTCTGAGTTATGTAATCTGGGTTCACACAAATGAATATTTTTACTGCAATGGACTAAACGTGTATGTCCCCTCAAAATTCATACGTTAAAGAATCAATGCCCAGGGTGATGATATTAGGAGGTGAGCCCTCTGGGACGTGATTAGGTCGTGTGAGCAGAGCCCTTGTGACTGGGATTGGTGTCCTTATAAAAGAGGCCTGAGAGAGCTCCCTTGTCCCTTCTGCCATGTGAGGTTACAGCAAAAAGACCACTGTCTAGGAAACAGGCTCTCACAAGACTGCAAATTTGTCTGCACTTGGATCTTGAACTTCTAACCTTCAAAACTGTAAGAAATAAATTTCTATTCTTTATAAGCTACCTAGTCTGTATTTCTGTTATAACAGCCCTAACAGACTGAGACACTGACCCATCGATAGTAGAGGTAGAAGTGAATATTTTGTTACTGGAAAGTGCTACTAGCCTCAGGAGCAAGTAAAACTTGGATAGTTCTTCCAGAAATCAGAAGTATTGGCTAAGCGGTTCATAGATGGTTTCTATAAAATTTCCTGTCACTTGTTAACTGCATGACTTAAGGCATTTTTTTAACCTCTCTAAGTTTAAGTATTCTCATTGACCGAATATAGGTAATTATTGAACCTATATCATATAGTTGCTGGGAAATTAAATGAAACATGGTATATAAAGTAGTTAACATAGTGTCTGGGTCCTAGTGAAGGCTCAATAAATATTACTCGTCTGTTATTATGTAGTTTGTTATTATTTCATCATAATTGATTATTATCTAATCTCATACAGGAATAGCAAAGGCTTCTGACTACTTTGAATGAAACTCAATAATATTAAGTGATATTGACAAATACTGTGATATTAGAAATCCAGGTGGTACTTAGGGATCAATTTTCTTCATCTCTATTCTGTGGCCAGTAATACTATTTATTCCTTTTGTGTCTGCTACATTTGAGACAAAAATGTCTCCTCTTTCTCAAAGAAATGCCATCAGCTCACTATCCCCACACTGCGCTAGTGCCTTTTACAGCTGCAAAAGCAGATCTGAGCAGATGAGCATAGCAGCATATGAACACATGTTTACTCTACTTTGCCACATTTGTCTTACTTTACATTTCCTAGGAACACATTTTAGGATGGATATGCTGTTATTCCATTTATATTTAGTCAATTATCTGGTTTATTTTCTGTTTTTACAATCTAATTAAACTCAGTGCATCAACTTAGTTTAAGGCATGACAGCTGTGGAAACTTAGTTTATTTACTTTGAGCGAAAAAGGACAAGCTGGCAGAATGTCCTCAAATTTTATGACTACATACAATACTGTATGAATATGGTTGGTATTCTGGCCCTAATAATAAATTCTGCTATTATACTATACCGTAGTCAAAATGGTATGACTGACTACAACCCTACCTATTTTCCAGGAAACGATTGCTTCTAAAGGAATGCCAGTTTATTCTCTCCCATGGGCCTCATTCATAATTTTTAATTCTAAACTATTGGCCTCTCACCCATTTGCTACCATTTCTAACATCTTTTGATTCCTTCAGTGA
>NW_006494609.1:6704871-6739601 GCF_000325575.1 Pteropus alecto
AGAAACCATGAAAGAAATCCTCGAGGCCTTAGCTGTATTCTCCTTAAACTGTAGATCACTAGAGCATTTCAGTTTATTGCTTCCACCACGGTTGTGAGTCCGAGTCCTTTGTCCATACTCTCGGAAGGCTCTGATGGGAGACACTATACCTCGCCTACAGATGCTTCTGTCTAGACGCCTAACCTCCCATCGTGACCATTGCCCTTTTATTAAAGACCAGGGTTGCCTTTCGTTAGCTCCGCAGCCAACAGCAACGATTGCATTCCTCCCGAGTGCAGAGCAGGAGATATTGCACGTGCTGCATTCCCCACAGGGCTGAGCCACTGACGAGGATTAAAAATTCAAAAGACTACCTAAGAGTCACATTATTTTCTCACAATATCGTTCCCTCACATGGAGCTTTAAAATTACATGGTCTAAATTGTTTCTGTAAGGCTGACATCGGTTCCATTTTCAAAGTATCGATGTGACTTCTTTTCATAGGTGCACAGGAAGACCAGCGGGCGACAGGAGAAAATGCTTCTGTTTGTAGTTTTACCGCGAACTCGTAATACCAGTTTTTAATTTTGCTTCATGTTCCATTTCCAAAATGGGATAGAAATACATGGGATAAACTACTGTTCAAGTTAGTTAAGTCTTCACATCCTAAATTGCTCCTCTCTGAAACCTCTCCAGATTCCTTTTACCCTCTGGCTGGATCTGAACACGCTCCTGTATTCCCAACTATGCTATATATTCAGCTTTATGGACGCAGCATCTATAAGTAACACAGCTGTGTTACACTAGAGTATAGGGATTATCAGCTCAGTCTTTGTAGTGACTCTGTCCTGAATTCAAATTCCTGCTTTGCTATTTTTCAGCTCCGTAGACTTGGGCTTGTATCTGAACCTCCTTGACCCATGGTTTCTTTATCTATAAAATACAGGTGATGATAATACATGTCTTGTAGACTTACCCTGAGGATTAAGTGAAATGCAATTAGAAAGTTTATGTGAAGTACCAAGTATAATACTAGCTCTATACCGGTATGAAGTAAACAGTTATTTCCATTACTTATTAGTTTACATATCTGATTCAGTACATTATAACTTTTAAAGGTTAAGACTTAGATTTCATTCCATTTTTGTGCCTCTATAGCATAGCACAGTGCTCTACATTTACTAGTTTAATGAATAGTGAATGAATAAATGTATGAGTAAGTAAATAATCACTTCAAGTCCGTAATTTGTCAAAGAAACAATTTCCAGATAGACTTCTTCCCTTGGGGAGTATTCTTTCCCATGGTCTGAGTGCTAACACTGTAGTTGTCTAAGCTAGATCTGCATGACAGCATGGGGCCCGAATCCCCTGGCAGTGTCTCCTGGGACTGTCCTGGATCTCAGTCATATTCCTTCATTAATTAGTTCATGCCTCAATAGTCATTTTTCTATTTTTTCACCTCTAAAATAGCCCACATGCTCAATTTTCTAATGTTCGTTATAGTTTCGTTTTCTTCCTTTTCTTAAGAAGAGCAACAGAAATGTGGCAAACTTCTCACAAGCCCACATTTTCTCACATCTTTAGCTCAAAAACACCATTATTCTGCAGATAAGCAGGTTGCAAACGTTGCAGTTGTTGAACCGAATTGAAATATGACATTTGCTCTTATTGATCCATTGCTTATTTGTGGCAGAAGCTATCCCTCACCCAGATTTATTTCTCTATGCCTTGCTGCCTCTTTGTGAGCTAACCATTTCCCTTGAGTGTTTATACCACTGAGCTTTCTCAGCAGCTTTAGCTCTGAATATATTCCTTGAGATAGGGTAATGTTTTTATACCGGTCATGTTTAAGGATTATTATTTTACATTTTAATAAATAAGAAAAGGAAAGAGAATGATGCAAAGTGGTAGAAAGACAGGTAAGATTAATAGGTCGGACAGGCAAATTATCAAGCCACCTAGAATTTACAGGTAGCTTTCTGATCAGATAGCCTAGAGAAGAAATAAGAATAACAGCCTTGGCTGAATCCTGTATACATATGGAAGATAAAATAATGACACATAGGCTAGTTATAAAGCACTTCTCCTTTGGAAGCTGAAAGCATATATGTCTAAGAAGTGTTTTAGTTTTCAAAATGGCGGTTCATGACTTTTCATAGCCTCTTCTTGAGGTGAGTTTGGCCATTTGTGGGGTGGGGAGGAGCATTACAGATACATGGCTTGCTAAAAGTTAGAAAATTGCTGTGGCAGTTCTGAGAAGAGATCCTTTAGACCACCAGACTATACCACCTCAGCAATATTATTAATTCCTAATCACTCACTAAGAACTGGGGGTGAGGTAGGGCATTCTAGTCAGCATAGCCTTTGTTCATTCATCCTTGAACCTATTCAATCACTTATTCAATGAATATCAGCTAGAACTGGGCCATATCCTGATTTTACTACTTACTGTTTCTGTGACATCGGATATGGTTATTATCCTCATTGGATTTCAGTTGCTTTATTTTTAAATTTTAAGCAATAGTAACTAACTCATCATATCATTAGAGAATTAACGGAGGTCCTATGTAAAGCTTCTTGGATGCTGATATGTAGGAGGTAACTAAGAAGAGATGACAGCTGAAAAAAATGTTTCTTACTTTTCTTTTTTTTTTTTGGATAATATATGGAGTGACAATTTTCAGTGTAGGAAGTGGTTGTATTTGTATAGTCTTAATAGTGACATTTTAAAATTCCATTGTAGGATTTAAAAATTCTGAAGAATCGAATTTTGTCCTCCTTCTTACTATATTAGAAAAAAAGATTAAAAGGGAAAAAAGTAGATCTATTCTAGAAAAGAAAGCAAGAACTGAAGTTTATTTTGCATGCAAAATAATGGAACGTTCATAGGCAAATGCTTGAGATGGGAAGGTATGTTTTCTCCATAAGAAGATAGTTTAGGAGTTTTAAAAAGTAGTCAAGGGTCTCACCTTTGGATAAAATTGGAAATAATATTCTTATATAATCAATCAGGAATTGTGGACTGAATTTCCATGGCTCTCTCGTTTTAAATGCAACATTTGTGGGACAGAGAGATTTTTGCCCCCGAAGTCTGACTCTGAGGATTTTTGCTAGGTACAAACTAAAAGCTGTGTTTTTCCTCATACAGTTCCTTTGGTAGTTTTAGAAGTATCCATTTCCTTTCTAATATATCAATTCTGTGAGTCTTTAAATATTTATATATCTAGATGATGCCTATATTCAAGCAATTCAAAGATTCTTTTGGTTGGGCTTTACGGGGGGGTTAGAGAGCAAATGCTTTGAATCGACCCAGGTCCTTTGCAGGCAAGGCCTCACTTGTCCTCCAAGTACTGGAAGAGAGGATGAGAATTATGTTCTCCGGTCCTTTGAGAAGCTCAGTAATGCCACGAGCTTCTCTAAGCCAATCCTGCTGCTTAGAGAACACTAGCAGTTAACAGATAAAGCTGATTCCTATGATTGGGCACACAGGCAAGAATTAAGTCAAGTCTGCAAAATTTACCCAAAGGAGGAAGACATCCTAGGAAAATGCCCATTATTCATGTTCTCTGAGACCTCAAAAAAATGTAATAGGTGGAAGTTGTAGCATTTCCAAGAAATATTTAATTATTGAAACATCTCTTCATAGTAGTTTAAGTTCCTCACCACTTAGAGGTACTGAAGGAAAAGGAAGGGCAAACACTTGCAGGAATTTACCCATCAGATATCTGTTGATCTTGATAACTACTAAGTTTTCCTCTGTCTTAGAGATTCAGTCAGATCTATTTTTTAACTTCTTTCCTTAGGAAGTTGTTCTCTGATGTGTCAGTATAGTTTCCTCTTGGAATTATGAGAAATTATAGAAATTCAGAGCATTTAAAGGTGATAGCTTATTATTATATTACTCTCATAGAAGTATCCTCAGATAACATTAAAGAAAGTAGCGGGGGTTTTATTTATTTTAGCATGATCCTGCTTGCTTCTACTTTGTTAAAAGAGGAAGAGAGAAAGAAAGAGAGAGCGGGGGAGGAAGAGAGAAGGCAAGGAAGAGAGATAATCTTTAATTTCCCAGTGAAAGGAAGAATAAATAAATTGAACTTTTAAAATAAATGGCTTGTTATGGTCATTTATAATGTCCATCGTCCCTTATATCTGACCGACTTTCCGCTGGTTCTGAAACACTTCCCTCAAGAGTATCATCACACAACTGTTAGAAATCCTAATATGTCACAATTTTACCACTCTTCCTCTTCTGGTTAATTAATGTTGAACCTTTCAGGGCATCTATGAATCTTGGCAGGGATGGTAGGGGACTAGAATTTAATTAAAGGCACAAGCCTACATGGGGATCGTGAAGTGTCAGATTCCAGGAGGGAGACAGTGATTGTATGGAAGCTGCTGATAGTCGGTAAGCAGGGTGGCAGTGTGCGAGGACTGAAGGGAAGTATCCAAAGACCTAAACAAGGAAGAAGAGAAACAAAGAGATCGACAAGATGCAGCTGAGCTTTGTCAAAGGCACGGCATAGAAAAGGAGGAGTGTGTGTGTGTGTGTGTGTGTGTGTGTGTGTGTGTGTGTGTGTGTGTGTAGTCTGAGGACAGTAGGACTTTCCAGTGTCTTTGTGTGCAGCATTGATTAAAATGGGACCTCTGAGGGGTGGGGAGATCTGGCTTGAAGGTAGCAACCCTTTCCCCTGATAGAAATTTGATTATAGCAGCAACAAAACCTAAACAGAGAATAATTAAAGAGCAAAGGGGTAGCTAATGAAATGAAAATAACTTTAAAAGGATGAAAAGAAACTGTCGTTAACACACCATGTGGTTAACCTATGCGCCTAGCTTCTGTGGAAACATAATAACACAGAGTCAGCTCCTGCAATGCAAATAAGCTCCTTCCTTGATGGAAATGGGGCTCTTTGGAAAAAAAGATTAACTTTTCTGTACATAGGGACATGATTTAACTCTCTGGAATAGTAATTTGACAAATGGCGCCACTGTGGTCCAAAGTGAATGCTGCTGGTTTTTGTTAGAAGAGCATGAGCTGCAAAACCGTGAAGAAAAACATTCTTGTACTTTTTCCCTCTCAGCATAAGAACAACTTTGAGCCTGCTGACTTTCAAAAGTTCTAGCAGTATGAAGAGAGCTCTAAGGTTTGGTAGTGTGTGCCTCACACAGGGCAGAGTGAGCATCGTTCACAAAGCGTTTCTCCCAGGAGACTGCTCCCTGCTTTGGCCCACGCTGGATTTGGGGGTCTTGACTGTTCTTGTCATTTTGGCCCAACTGGTTCCAGGTAAAAATAAAAATAGTTTCTTCTACTTGGAACTTCAGTTAGTTGAGAGTGTGATATTGAGGTTTGATGGACTTTTGCATACCAAAGTATACAAAACCTAGTACACTGCTGTTACTAATTCCTTTCTCTTCGCCAAGTACAGGTAACCATCTTGGCCAGGTGGGGCTGAGGTGTTTTGGCTGTGTTGAGATTTCTGTTTCCTTATCTCCTTATTTTATGTGTCATCCACTGATTCTCTTCTAAGCCCCAGTCTATTTTGCATGAAAAGAATCCTTACATAAATAAGGAATTTAGACCAGAGGCAAAACAATCTTCATCTCTCTGCTTGGAATTATTGCTCAGTGTTCAAACGTCAGGTTCAAAGTTCTCAGTACTGATATCTCTTGCTATCGTGGTTCCTAGTCTATCCTTGTATAGATGTATTTATATCTGGGGTGCTTGAATTGAAAGAGTCACTCTCTTTTGGTACATGCTCTACACAATATCTCTGCTTGAACTGTCTCTTGCTGTATGCTGCAGGAATAGAAGATTTTCTAGCTTCTGCCAAGGAAAGAACAATAATTTTTGAATAATGTACTAGTTAAAAAGATCTCCTCTAGTGTGTTGAAGTCATGTATTCACTCGGCCTTTTATTTACTGAGTACCTACTGTGTTTCTGGAAGGGTTCTAAAGGGAACAACTCAGAGGAGGTCTTTGTTCCCATGTATGCCATATTCTAATGAGAAGAGGCAGATGGTACTCAAATAAGTAAATTGGAAATCAGTTGTCAATAGCAGTAAATACTTCTTTTTTGGTGGTTGGAAAGAAAAGACTTCCCATTTGAAACCTGAGAGATGAGACCAGCCAGTAAGAACAGACATGAAAGAAGGGAATTAAGGACAGAAGGCTCCGGAGGTGGCAACGAGAAGGCCGGAGTGGCCAGAGCAGAGTGAGAAGGAGAACAGAAAGGCAGAGGCTGGCTCCTGAAGTACGGGGTTGTTCACTGACAGTAATTTTTATAAAACCCCACTTCATAGTAAAAAATATATATTTTTTTTAATGTAATTTCTCTTTTTCTTATTTTTGCCTAAGACCTTTATTCAATAACAATAAGTTTATTAAGTCCACTGCATGTTCTAGTCACAGTATTAAGTATTTTACCATCAGCCCTCTGTCTTCATGGGTTTCACATCCATGGTTCAACCAACCGCAGATAATGTAACTTGAAAAAGCTACATTATTGCTGACATATAACTATGTAGTTAAACTTATGATGGTTTGATGGTTGTGTCTGTAGTGAACACATACAGACTCTTTTATCTTGTCATTATTCCCTAAACAATACAGTATAACAACTATTTACATAGCATTTACATTGCATTAGGTATTATAATTAATTTAGAGATGTTTTAAAGTACATAGGAAGATGCGCATAGGTTATATGCAAATACTATGCCATTTTATATAAGGAACTTGAGCATCTGTGGATTTTGTTGTATGTAGGGGTCCTGGAACCAGTCTCCCATGGATACTAAGTACTTATGAGACCAAGATTTAGAGAAATTAACCAGTTTAAAAAATTTAGCACAGCTAGTTGCAAAACTTGGATAAATCTTACATTGGTTTGTTTACGGAACCATAAATTTACTTCTAAACTAATACATAGCTTTCTCATTTTGCTCTTACTATGCTCTTACTATATTTCAGTCATTAAATTGGATATTTTACACATATTACCTTATTATACCCAATGACCCTATGAAGTAGATATTATTTCCATCAATCTGCAAGTAGGAAAACTGAGAAATAAAACATCCAAAAACATTTGCTTGGGGTCAAACATGAGTAATTGGCAGTGTTGGGGTTGAATAATGTCTATCTGAGCCTAAATCCCTTTTTGTTAAATACTATACAACCTGTTTTCCAATGTCATCAGTGCCTCCATCCGGAGACCTATGTTTGTGTTGTAGAGAAGCCAACTTGATAAAAATAGGTTGTAGGGACTGGATTTAAACCATACTTTGTTTTATCAGTCTAATTTCATGCTCCTGGTTGGGCAAAATCTTACCCATGTTCTCTTTTTCCCTATCAAATACAGACTTCTCTGTGAACTATTTGATGATAAGTCTGAACCCAGTATGACCTTATCACCAGGTAGGCCCCAAGGCATTTGTATTACTCCTCCTTGATTCCAGTTATTTTTGTACATGTTTGATTGATTCTTTCTACTCACTTCCTGTAGACATACTCAGTCCCTGAGTATGGAGCTGTATCTCCGTCATTTATGCATCTAGGTAACATCTAGCTGCTTACTGTGTCACATAGAATAGGTGCTCAATAAATATTTATCGAAGTAGCTGATATTTCAGGAAGTATGGGAAACACCTTGTCCCGGCTATTCTTTTTTTTTTGGACTCAAGCATTTGAGAAAATTTGTTTGAAAAGCCACGAAGGAATATTTTTAATGAGACAGATAATGAGGCTATATTTTGAGATAAGAAAAAACAACATCAGCAAAGGATAGATGGCAACGGAACTGTGTTGTTTTCTGCCAACTGACGTTCCTGTTATCCACATGGGAAGAGAGAATTAAACATCTTTTCTCACTCCTGGGTGAACTAACTGGCTATGTTTTTAACCTCTACTAATTGAGTTTTGGCTATTCAGCTCTAGAAATTCACCTGGGCCAAATTTGGCCACTCCAGGGTGCAATATGCTCCAGGAAGCTCTGCCATCTGAACCTTTCAGCATCTTGCACTCTATCCAGCATCACCTCTGATTTGCCATACACGCACAGTAAAACCAGACTAAATTAAAAAAGATCTTAGTCTGCCCCTGCTACCTGTGACCCTGACCTTCCCCTCCGCCAAAACAAAAGTTTTTCTAATGGGACATGGGCTCTTCACACAGAAAAAAATTTCTTTCTACAGAAATAGCAGTGAGTGGGGGAAGACAAAAGGTAAAATGTGTTCTACTTCCGTTTAGAGAATGAAAACAGTGGTTAGCTGTAGCAGTTCCACTGACTAACTCAGATTTCCATATTGTATCCTCTTATCTACCCCATGTTGTCTATGAGACTGAATAATAGGGGAAGGTAGATGTTAGTTCAGGAAATATGAGGCAGAGATGGAGATACAGAGATAGAGAGAGAGATAGGCTAATTAATTTGTATCTGCAATCTCTTCAGTCTTGAATTTGACAGGTTATATATGAAAAAAAACAAGACTCATATGGGTGCTAGGGTTGGATCCAAGTGAAAATAATGTCCTTAAAGTATATTATCTGTTTTGATTAAGGCAATCTCTCTTTGTTTTTTGATATCTTGTTGTTTTGGGGGAAACATGCCTGAAGAAAAAGTGGCCAGTTTCTGCAAAGCAAGAAATTTAAAACTCACAAAACTGTTGTGAAGATTGTGCCCATTTTACACATAAAGGAATGGGAGCTCAGAGTGGTTAAGGGACATGTCCATGGTCATTCTAACAGAGAGCTGGACCCCCTCCAGATCTCTCTTTGTCTGTTTGCCTCCAGTGGCCACACTTTTTCTTATTTCCTTTACCAACTTTAAGAGCACTGGTTTTATATTAAACAAAGGAAGATAAAAACAAGAGTTAAAAAATGAAACAAGCAGAAGCACTAGCTGAGTCAGAAGACCATCCTGTGCTTCCTGATCAGGATGTGAAGGTAGGAACACGAGGGTTTGGCTCTTGCCAAATCCTCAGTCGCAGAAGGTGAGAGAAACTGACTGAAGACTAAACAATCGTCCAGGGGCCAGGAGTGAGGATGGGGTCCACCAAGTGTATTATGCCATAACAAAGTATCCCTAACTAGGTGGCTTAAGACAACAGCAATTGATTGTCTCATAGTTCTAGAGGCTAGAAGTCCAGAATCAAGGCAGAGCCACGCTCATCTAAAGGCTCCAGGCAGAATCCTTCCTTGCCTCTTCCTGACTTCTGGTGATGGCCATCCATCCTTGGTGTTCCTTGGCTTGCAGTTGTAGCACTCCAGGTCTCCCTCTTTCATCACATGGCACTGTAATTGTGTGTCTCTTCACTTGGCATTTCCCTCTTCTTATAAGGACACAAGTCAAGTTGTATTAGAGAATATCCTAATGATATTCTCATCTTGATCTGATTATATTCACGAGGTCATATTCACAGGTACGGATGATGAAGACTTCAACACATCTTTTGTGGGGACAGAATTCAGCCCATAACACCAAGTTATAACTGTGCTTCTTCAGAATTTCTCTGTGTTGATGCCCATGGTCACCAAACATACCACTGCTAATATGCTGAGGTGTAGGGGAAATTTAGAGATCTTTGACAGGTGGCCTTAGGGTTTTTTTTCCCATCACGTAACACTCTGCTGTCATTGTTAGTTCCACATCAGTGGGGATAATTTTTGTGTCATGCAGAGTATGTGGGGTGGCCTCTGACAAAATGAAGCCTAAGTCCTTGGTCTTTTAGGCACCTAACCCAGGGCAGAAAGGCAGAGACCCAAATGCCTTTTCTGTGATTATCTTTTGATTATATATCCAGATATCAGGAGTATGACAGATGTGGCACTTGATCTAAAATCAAAGTGAGCATTTCCTACGGGGAACATTAACTCTGTTCAGATGATACTAAGTGGAAAACGCCTGGGAGCATTGTATCAGTGTCCTCTGACCGTCAGCGCAGAGAGAGACAGGAGGAGCCCATGGGGCAGAGGCAGCAACACCCCAGGGACCTACACTCTTCCACTAACAGGTCCATAGATAGTCAATTTACCAAGACATTTGAGGACCTCTGGTCTGTCCTATTCATTTCACTGCTCAGAAAGGATAAATGACTCAGCTAAACTACTTATTATCAGGTGGATGACCAGGACACAGCATATGTAAACAAGACCATACAGCTCATTGATGCCCCTCTAAGTGATAAAGCATTGAGTTTCTTGTTTTAATACATGCAGTGGATGGTGTACAAATTATGATAGTGTAGGCGTTAAGAGTGCGGCCAGACAGCCTCGGTTTGAATCCTGTTTCTTCTGCTTAACAAGCCGTGTGATTTGGGGCAGGTTCTATCATCTGTAAAATTGCAATAATAATAATATCTACCTCACAGAGTTGATATGAGGGTCAAATTCATATGTATCGAAAGCACTTAGAACATTGCCTCATAGAGATAAAGTGTAAAGAAACGGTCAATATAATAATTACTATTGTTATCCTTCACTTCATCATCAGAGTGTCCTGGACATACTGAGTTCAGGTCTGAAAGCCCCACTGCATCGTGAAGCTGCATTCACCCCCTTTAAACCTCGAAATATTCAGAGTAGTGGGAGCTGCAGTGGAGGCAGGATGGCGAGGGTGGGCACAGGGTGAGTGCAGTCACCAAGCACTGCAGCGGGAAGGAAATCTCACTGAAGACACTGCCAGTCATTGTGGAGGTCCTGGATATTTCCAGAGAAAAAGATCCTGGGGCTGGCAGCAAACAAGTGGGAGATCACAAACGTAAGAGTGAGGTTTATTAGCTCTTCCATGTCTGTTGGAAACCCTGACCCCAGAACCAAATCATGAAGGTTATTTCGTTGTAATTATGATGCTTCAAGGGACTGATGGGGCAATATAGGAAATTTACTTCTATATTATACACACCTATACCATTACACTCCTTTTTCTTATATCTATGTCAGGCGCCATCTCTTGTATTATGAGAACATTTGCGTCTGGACAGATGTCTCTCACCTGCCTCCTTCATAGTGAGTGGTTTCTAACATGCCCTAAGCCTCAAAAACAGATAACCATGCTCTTTAGGCTAGTGTGTAAATCATGCCCCATGCTACTTCACTCTTTTTTAATTACCTCGATGAGGCCATCTTTAAATAGAGGAAAAATTCGAACTAGGATTTATGAAATTCAGATTCAAGTTCTGTTTGTGTTTTCCTACTTGTTCTGTGGTCTCATTCAAGTCTCTTGATTTCTTCCTATGAAACAAAAACCCATTTTACAAATGGGAAAACTGACACTCAGAGAGGTATCTAGCTAGAAGAGAGAAGAACAGAAATGTAAAATCTAGATCTGTTCAACTCAATACCCACATTCTTTCTGCTTTGTGGCACTCTTTCTAAGTATTGAAAATAATTAAAGATATGGGTACTTGTAATATATAGATATTTGTATATTTCCAGTAATTATCTTGGAATGAAAACATACTCGCTTTCATTCTAACTATATTTTTCATGCAGTCATCTTAGTCACCACAATCATCTAGGTTTCCTCAAGGGACCACATATCGATGACTCTTACAATCACTGTTGTGCGAGGTGAGTTTGGAAATGGACACAATAGGAGAGTTTGGGTTGGGAAACAGACTTTGAGCACTGAACAGCAGGCAGCATTACTGTTGGCAGAGGAACGGAGAAGACGCTGTGGCTTACCCATGCCATCATGGCAAAAAATAGCATGGAACAGCTGGTGAGCTGTCAGAATGATCTCAAGGAGGAAATGTGAAGCGTCTCTGCTTGGTGCATTAATCGAGAGTTATTTGGGCAGAAGTGGATTGTCAGGGGAGGAACAAGCAAGGTGGGAACTCACTCTTCCCTGGCCTTTCATCTCTCTAAAATGTGGTCCTATGTCACAGGCTTCCCTCACACATATACACCCCATCTACCTACCCTCTCCCTCTCCCAACACCTGACGTCCACCCAGAGATAATGTGTGCACACACCCAAAGAGATAACAATAATGAAAAAATGCTTGTCAAAGCACCTACAGATATTTCATCAAGAAGAAATTTAAAAAGACATCGGACAAGTTAGCAATTAGGCCTGTTTCGAAAGAGATTTTTTTGAATGCTTATGATTGAGTCCTGACGTAGCTTTGGTTATTTCATGGAGTAGTTTAAATATATTTCTGAACTACATTTTTTAACTGTCATTAATACTTCGTCATGATTGGTGAATTCAGTGAAAGCATGAAGGGGAGAAATGCAGATAAGGAAAGGACACATAGATGCAAATGACAGTCTTGAGCGGGGTATGAAGTTATTTTTGCAGTAGGAGGAGAAACAATTTGAGGACCAACCCTCTTGCATCAAATTGCAAAGCTGCTTTCTGCTGGGAACAGTTTGAGTAACCTGAAATAGATGAAGTCATGAATTTTTTCTGTTATTGGTAGCTAAGGAAAGAGCAGTTGTAGCCAGAGAATCAAGTGTGCTTTTGGATATGACTTTGAATAGAGGCTGCTACCTTTTGGCTTCCATTTCAGATAATAAATCCTTCTTCCTCCTTCTCCTTCTAAGGGAAAGATGAATGAATCAGGTGCTTCGGAGACTTCCAAAGGAATGGTTTTAGCAAATGCAGCAATCGGGCATTTAGAGTGAGTGGAACAGTTATCCATTTAGGGGTATCGTTGAGGTTATTCATTTTGTTGTCTCTGCAGTGTAATTCTTTGAAGTAGAAGACAAAGAGCAATAATTTGTTCAATAGATGGAATGAGAAGAAACAGAGGGAGAATTTACATGTGCCAGGGAGTCCAAATTAATTTTATTAAGTAGTGAATTTATTTTTTTCTTGGATTTTGAAGTAACTGGCAATCTTTCTAGTTGTGGGATGAAATTCTCTGCTCTTAATGATATAGGAGCATTCAGCAAATTGTAAAGCACTGCTTGTATGTGGTTTTAAGTGAATAAGGATGCTTCAATAAGGCTGTTTGCAGCAATTTTGATACCTAGTTTTGAACCTTTTTTTTGGATTCAGGCAAAGAATATGCATATCTGTGTTGGGAGTTAATTTCCCAGACTAGCAATGAGTAGTCTTCCCATTCCAAATTTCCACACTAACTTGACCATTACCAAGAAACACATGTTGAACTCCTGTAATGGGCAAACCATGTGTTATTCATGATCTTGGTACTACTGCTCCTTTTGCTTAAGTTTTAGAAATTTGGCCTTTCTCTTTTTATATTGATTACCAATAGGGTTTTTTTGCCAAGTCCTTAATGTAGTACTGAAAGTAGCTACATATATTTTAACTCCTGTAAACAAAACAAGTTTTGGTCTTGCTGGAAAATTGAATTTTCTGAAAAAATATACACTCTTTAAAAGCCCAAACTTGACTTCAGTTCAAACATGGGAAGCTTCTGGGTGATTTATGTTCTACTCGACATGGTCCATTCATTTTTAAGAGAATCAGAGTACAAATTACATTTTCATGATGTAGAGGAACTAGGAATAATTCTGATGACTGATTTACCAACAGCAAAATAGATGAATGATGTCACATAGAAAGAAGTCTTCTAAGCTCATGACCTATGCAGAAGACACTACCATTGGCTTTAAGGTAAGAGAAGGGGTTTTACTAGTGGCTAAGGAAAGCTGATCAATCAGTCAACCGACTTTCCTATATTTTCAGTGGCCATTTAGAATGGATTGTAATATGAAAATTTTGCAAGTTTAAAGGTTTAAGTTACATGCAAAGCAAGGATATAAGTTGGCACTTTCTTCTTTAATATATATGGAGTAAAAATTTTATATGGCCGTTTCCTTGCATTTGGATCACAACTTTAAAATCAGTGCCAATCAGAAAGAATTTTTGAGACTTTTGTTTCCTGAAGCTAAGTTTATTAGTCATTGCTTAATAATGCTGCATAATAAACCATACCAAAATTGTGTGACTTATAATATCTAGTATTTAGTCCCATGTTTATAGGCCTGCGGGTTGACTAAAATTCGTCAGCTGGGCTCAGCATGGTAGCTCTTCTTCGGGCCACAGGCGTGCTAAGATTAGCTCTGGGCTGAAATTAGGTTCAGGTCTGCTCAACGTGCATTTATTCTGGTGCTCAGGTGGAAAGGCCAGTGGCTACCTGAGGCATATTCTTTTCATGGTACATCCTAGAGCACAAAAGGGCGACCCAAGCTATAGAAGCACATTTAAAGCCTCTGCTTGCATCACATCCACTTCCTTTCTATTGGCCAGACAGGTCAGGTTGAAAGCCTGAGGTCATGAGGTGGAAAAATATTTTCTCCCCACAGTGGAAAGACACTGCAAAGTTATACAACATTCAAGGGAGGAAAGAAATGGGACAATAATCCAACTTACCACATGACCAACCCTAATTACCTCCTTGGTTATACTTGATAACCAAGTTTAGATTCTTCCAGATAGATAGAGTATTGGAAGTCATCTTTTCACAGCAGTCCCGACGGATGCATTGTCAGTGGCTGCTTGAGTTCTCCCAGTAGTTCTCCATGATTTTGCAAGGCAGCCTCCTTTATTGTAAGAAGATTCTAATGGTGGAATAAAAACCTTATTTGTGTGCAGAATCTGTCTCCCTGTACATTCTTCCCACTCCTCAGAAGTCTACACTCAGGAACAAAGGTGAATATGCACTCCTTTCTTCGTGGGATAGTTCTTTGTGATGACAGCTAACATGTTTCCCTCCTCAAGTCTTAGCTGTTCTAGTTTCCATAATCATTCCTCAAATGACATGAAAGCATTTTCCCAAATTTTACCATTCTTGTCATGCTGCTATGGACTGCCATTATAGCCTATTGATGACTCTATTAAAACAGAGTATTTATTATAGTGCAGGATGCTCTGCACTTTGCTTGACTCCTGCTGAGCACAGGGAGATTGCTGTATCCAATAGCAACACTCTTCTATCCATGCATCAGGAATTTACATGAAAGGTTTTTTTTTTTTTTAATAGAGATTCTGTCCCACTTCTAGATCCTTTTGAGATTCTGGTCATTTGATACCTTCATCTCTTCTTCCTGAACTCAACTTTGACTGAATTATCTCAATATCATGCCTATGTAATTTATTTTATATAAATAAATCTATATTTATCTCAGTTAACTTTTATCTTGTTTTATTCTCTGTTTCCTCAATCTCTCTGCAGCATTTGCATTCTGACATTCAATATGTCCTTCCCATATGTGGGACAGATAAGAACTTGTAACCATGGCTTCTCTTTTTCTACCCAAGTCACTGATACAAATGTTGACCAGGTAGTTCTTAAGGAGTTAGTCCTGTGAGGTCAGCCTTGCAAGATCTGGCCAGCTTTTTGGTTGGTCATCTATAAGTCCTTGTAATGTATTAGCATTTGCCATTTTTTTTCCAATATGATCTCAGAGATATCACTAAAGACTTTGATGCTTCGTTCTGATTTTTACACTCTGTTCACATCGTTTTCCTGATCTTCCCATTTGGTAAGTGTATTTTCGAGAAAATGTTATTAGTTTGGTGTGACTATTCGTAATGAAGCTGTGCTAGCTCATTGCATCTCCTCCTAGTTTCTGAAGCCCAGAAATCACAAAGTCAAATGCTCAGAAAGACCCAGCGGGCAGTAAACATTTAGATCAGAAGCTGAGTATAAGGCTTTTTTGTCAACAGAAATATTCGTCCTTCACCTAGAAGACTTCCCTATCTGAACAAAATCCTTTCGTGAGCCAGTTTCACCTACTATTTTATGATTTCTTGTCTAAATAAGTTTATTGTACTGTTATTTGTGTGAACACATACATCTCCCCAGTTTGAAAATGAGGACGATATTGGTACATCTCTTGCCATACATTTATAAAAGACCATAAAGGTCCCAGTTTAGTCTCAAATCAATTTAAAAATCCCTCCACACTGTCTCTAACAAATGATTGTATAGACTTTCTTTTTACATCCATCAAATTAGGGTCATCATACTACATCACAGTGCAGCTGCTACTATTCTTTCCTTTCTATCTCAGAGGAAAAATTGGCTTGTGCCCTTTCCACAACTGAGTCTACCTGTGTCCTTGGCCTCCTGCCCTTTTGTCTCTTCTGGGATTTCATGCCATCTGTTACCTCATCCCTATTTTATCTATTATATTTCCCCTCCTCTGCCTCTTCCCCATCTGCTCACAACTCAAAACATATCTCAGGATTTTCTTGTCATTTCACTTAATGGCATCCCAATAGTGACTTGAAGAGAGTTTATATTCCTTAATACAGAGCATAACCAACCTTTATGTGGCCTCAACCAACCTTTTTATCCAGCAAAATCCATTTCTCTCTAGTGTATACACTGTGCTCTGGCCAAAGTCATCCACTAATCAGACTTCATGTTTCTCTTAATCTTTGTTTTTGGCCATGCTAATCCTATTACTCAGAATGTTATTTCATCAATCTTGTTTTCACTCCTTTTATTTGTTGAAATCTTAGATGTCCTTTACAAGCCAGCCTATGAGTCACCTCTGTCATGAAGCCTTCCTTGCTCTCCCTGGCTGAATAAACATTTCCATTGAAATCCTGTTGAATTTTGCTTGTCTACATTATTGTCTTTACCACTTTCTGTATTTCCAGTAGCTTTTTTGTCCAGGTCTTTTCTCATCTACTCAGTTGTAAAGTTGTTGAAACCCTACACTGTGTCTTATCCATCTTTAAATCTTTATGATTTAGCACAATTTTTTGCATGAAGTATTTATTCAATAAATACATATTGATTGATGGAATAATTAATACTGAGATGCATTAATAATTATCAATCCAAGTGTTTTTCAAAATCCCATTCAGTTTTCTATATATTAGTACAGCCACTATTGAGATTTATATAAAGCAAATTCTCCCCCTATAAAACAAAAGAAAATAGCCTTTATTTTTGATCTGGTATGTTCCTGATACTGGACTAGGTTTCTTTCAGAAATATTACATATGTATTACTCCTTTTTTAAAAAAAAATTTCTATGAAGATCCTGTTTGGAAATTTTTTTGTTATAGATGAAGAAATAGAAGCTAAAATTTTTAAATAAAGTGTTATTTCAGAGCTGGAAAGCCAGATGTGGGCTTGGAAGTCTCTTGGGAGAACAGAGTTTTCAGATGAATGTAATAGGGAGAGCGGAGAACTGGATAAGGAGATGCCTGGGTCTTTTTCGGTTCTGCTTTTGACTCATCATGTGACTTAGGGAATTTTATCTGAGTCTTTTCCACTTGTAAAACTGAGATTCATATACAACTGTGCAAAATATGTGTCCCCTTACTTACCTTCCTCCAAGAGATTAACGAGATGAGTTCTAAGGAATACTTTGATTTTCTCTGATAAAAGAAATAGATAAGTATGAACTGAAGCATTTCCTGCATCTATTGAAGGTTTTAAAGAAGGTGAAAACAGCCTTTTAAAACTTATCAAAGTAAAAGCAAGAGGAAGAAAGAGCCCCATACATTTAAAGTCAAATCAACAATTAACGTGGAGCACCTAATGATCTTCTGATATGCGTATTGTGCATTATAGTTTACCAGGCACTTTTACATGTATTATCCCACTTAGTTCCCATAATTACACTCTGTACTACATAGGCTAGATATTTTTGTTGCCATTGTTTTGAATAAAAAATCTTATACTCAAAGAGGCCCAATACTCACATGTTATTTGACTCATATGAAACGGTCCAGGTTTCCTGGATTCCAAGCCCAAGTTCAGTGGTCTTGCATCTCTTTGGTTCTGTTGATGTGATAACATCCAAACTGAACCATCCACATTCTGTCCATGTTTGGGGTTAAATTTAAATACTACTTTCATTATAAAGCCACCTCATATCACTCTAACTTAAAGCCCGTTCTGCTTCTTCCATAATTTTTTGTTGTCTTTGCATAGATCATTAAAGACCTGTTAGAGTTCTTGTGAAAATCCACAGGTCATCCTGTCAGGTGGTTCCCTGCAAGCCTGACGTGGGTTCCCTGTAGTCTCTTCTTTCTCATGACAGGCCCTCGGGATTCATTCCCATTTCTATTCTTCTTGACAGTTGCCACCATCCATTCCATCCTTGGGACTGAGCCTCAGCACAAGGAGTGTTTTTCGAAAGGTAGAAATGGTTCTGTTCATTTTGGAATCTATGCCTAACACAATATCTTGTGCACAGCAGGTACTCAGTACCTACTTGCTGAGTAAATGGCTAGACTAATCCATGATTCTGGATGGGGCAGAAGTTCACAAAGTCTGGTAAGAATACTGGGAACAAAGGTTGGTTCCCGATAATGGAGGGTCTGAGATACCAGGCTGAAGAGTTTGAAATTTGCCCAGCTGGCAGCAGTAGAGTTACTGGCGCCAAGAATTGGTTTTGCTGGATTTTCTACTTCTAGGGCAGATTCCACTTTAGAATTCAGCAAACTCCTGGCTTTTTTTTTTTTTTCTTTTTTTTTTTCGGTCTTTTCAACACCCCCGGGCCCTCCCTCCCACCAGTGCCACTTTGCTGGCGACTTGTGAAATGTAAGACAGGCAGAAAAACCCAAGTGAATCGAGGAAGCCTATTAAAAGCACTGATTTCTGTGATGTCTCAGTTTGTTAACTAAATTGCAGGTTGCATCGCTTGGCCAGAGACAGCTGACAGGCAACTCTGCCTGAACAACTAGCATTTCCAATATGACACATACACTTTAGTTTCATTAGAAGTGGTGGGTATCATTATTTCATAGGCCATCACAGTAAATATGGTGATTATGTGCATCCCTTGGAATTTGGGGCTGACAGCATAGTTGTGCTGCCCTAAAGAGTCAGGGCTGGTGCCCTGATGTAATGACAACAAAGCAGATCTCTGAGTCTCTTAGAAGGGAGACAGAAGTTCATGATATAAAGAAAGTTCCACAGGCATGCTGAAAATCTTACCAATTAGGATTGAAATTTCTTTGCTTATAAGTCATATGTAACATTTCTCTCTCTAATATTTTTTTCTGCAACCCAAATGTCCCAAACCCCAGCACATCTGGATCCAACAGGTGTATATTGCTAAGAATTTCAGCAGTCAGAAGAAATAGTGGTAGTTGTTAACCTGATTAAGAAGAAGCAGTTTCAACATGACTATAAAGTGAACATTTTGACCTGTGGTAGCTCTCTTATGCACAGATCCCACACTCAGACATGCTGGTGTGCAGTTTGGGTGTTTTTTGTTGAGTTTTAGATGTTCAGCTTATTGTCGTTTCAGCTTATTGTCGTTTCATGGTGGGGACGTCTGTCACTCCACCATGTTTCCTTTCCAATCTAAAGTGAACATTTTGAAATTCCCAAGTGTATACCAAACTTCAAATAACAAGTCCTCTTTAGAGGCCTGAGGATTGGCTCTCTAGCTCCTCTTAAGAGTCCATCTGTATTGGTCAGGTTGCCTGGACAGGGTTTATTTGGACTTTTAAATTTAACTTTAGGTGGTGAGCATGCAATGTAATATATAAATGATGTGTTATTGAATTGTACACTTGAACCTATATAATTTTATTAACCAATATCACGCCAATGAATTTAATGTTAAAAAAGAAAGGAAAAAGATGATTCCCCCATCTGCACTATACTATGAAGCAACTGCTATTTCCAGGGAAGGAAATATTGGGGTGACATATCTTGTGCCTTCTCTCCAATTTCTTTTCTAGTTAGTGGGATTGGATGAAGGATCTGTACATGTCTGATGAGACCCCCTTCCCTCTCTTTGTCCTGTTCAGAAGGTTCATCTCCCTATGCTGGGCATACCCAGGCTAGTTTCATCTTTGCAAGGGACAGTGGGAGAAGGGAACAGGACTAGAAATATGAGTAGGAGCCTGATGTGTGGCCAGGTCCACGTCTCGTCCCAGACCTGCTCCACAATCTGGTCCCTAGTTCAGCTCCACAAGCAATAAGGTTTCCTGGTCCTTTAGCCTGTGTCTGTTTCTCAATTGGCTTGAAATTCAGAATGGAGACGGCAATGATTTATTGCTCACTTAAACCTCAACATGGTAGAGTAGTGATTCTGTTTTTCTAGCTGTTATATTGCAAGGAACATTTTTTATTTATTTGGCAAGTGTGTTATATAACTAAAATAATTTTTTTTCAGTATCATGGTCTGCTCAAAATTAAATAGTTCTAGAGCAGTGGCCTACATTAAATTTTTCTTGACGGTTATAGCCATACAGATATATGAACTCACAGAACTAAGTGCGTTTGCATAAAATTTATATGCACCTTTCAATACTGAATGGTCTGCTCTTATGCAACTTTCAATAACTCATTTTATTATCATTATCTTTGAAGGTATTTATTAATGTTATCATTTATTGGCTAAATGTACAATTCCTATTGGTGTGTTTCTGAGTCAAGGTGAAGGTAGCTACCACACTGCAGATTCAGAAAGCAGTCTATTTTGTTTAAATCGGACCTTTGGACCTTCATAGGAGACTGCCTAACAGTGATAGATTTTGTTGTTGAGTTTCAGTCCATGGAAAGTACATTAAAACCTTGAGCTGAGCCATCTCTCTGACGCGGCAATTGGGTCATTACAATTTGGCAGGCACTTTAGATGCGTGTGTGATTTTATTATCGAGTCTGCTTAATTCATCCCAGTCCTTCAAAGCGCAAGAGATCTAAATTTCCTTGAGCATCTTCTATTAATTAGGTGCCTGTATATTTTGTTTTATCCTCATAACAACCTTTTGTGATAGATAATATTTTCCCAGCATTAAAGATTATAAAATTGATGCTTAGAGAATTTAACCAGTTTGGTCAAGAACATGTAGTAAGTGATAGAGTTAAGGTCCAAAGCCAGACCTGTCCTTCTCAAAAGCCTTTGATCGTTATAGTACATTAGGAGTTAAAAAAAAAAACCAGAAAAGTCTTCAAGGGGCAGGCTGATAATAAAAGTGATTAAAATGGATTAGGATATAAGGAAATTTTTTTTTTCTTGAAACCCATGGCCCTCTTAATCTATCTTTTGTTGAGATTCAGAGAAGTTGCCAGTCATATGGTGATAAAAGCATTTTCCCTTCTTCTTTACCCCACTATATGAAAAAAAGAAAAAATTGGGAAAACTTGATAAATGGCAACCAACACTCAGCCTTTGCATCTGACGATAGGGAGTGGTAGAGATTGTGGTGAATTGGAGAACTTGTGCCTTTCTCCCCAATCATCGCTGATCTTTGTCTTTTCAAAATATTATCCCAGTGTTGCTAAATCTTACCATTTTCAAAATAACTTAGACATCTTACTATTCATGAGAGCCCATCTCATTTTTAAATGTTGAAGATTAATCCACATTTAAAAAAATGCTATGGGTTACCCCTTTTAAAAAATAATATACATCTGAGGGTCTGATCTAGACTGTAGGTTCCGAATTTGTAAACTCTTGCATTACACAATACTGCTAATAAGTACTACTAGAGAAAAATAATCAACGGACAAAAATTAAACCCCAAACGGTTTTTACTACCCTTCCAAGAAGTGTGCCCCACAAATTCAGTACATTGTGTATACAGTGCCACTCTGGGGTAGGTGCGTGACTCCCAGTCCTCTCTGTCCTTCACCAGCATGGAGATGAGACATGTGTGTCATGGGTACTTGAGCACTCATTTCTGTATATTTTTTGGGTAGACCTAGTTGTCTGGTGAGCAGAGGTGGTGTGTATGGGTCATCAGCAGCCATCCTCTGGCCATTTAATCAGAAATGCATTCGGCTGTCTGATAAGGAAGGTGTCTCTGCTTATAGCTAGGTGTTTGCCTCTTTAAATTTGCCTGAAGAAAAGTTTCTTGAAGTCACTACAAAGTAGAGTGCTAAGAAATACACCTATATTTGAGAGTCTGAGAGACTGTTTTTCTGTATTCTTTCACATGAGACTCAGTGGATGGGTTTTGTTACATTCATTTAATCCCTTGTCTATGTCGCTATTTCTTCTTTTCCTCTCCTTTTTTTTCTCCTTCTCTCTGACCCTAATCATGGCCTTAAATGACTCACAGGTGTCACTGGGCATGTATATGACCAGTTAGCAACAATACAATAACTGCTTACTGCTGAAACGTGGGTGCTCTAGTATCACTCAGATGATGTCTTCCCTCACGGCCTCTGAACCTCTGGGCCACGGTCAGGTATAAATACAGCACAAATCATTGCCATGCTAAACAGCTAAAGCTCTTCCCCTGCTGGAAGAGAGATGCCTACAGCAGAAAACGGGAGTTAGCAGAGTACTCTTGGGAAATAAAAGATTTTATTTCTATTTATTTTGAGTCTATAGTTTTCTAAACCCCATAAATGTAACTGTGCCATCATCAAGGAAATATAAGCCAGGAGGTATGAGGAGGGTCCTTCGGGCAAGAGATAAAATATTCTCTAAGATGTAACATGCTTGTGAACCTTAAAATATGCTTTCTCTTTGTATATGTTAAGCCCCAAAAGTCTACCTTCACATTCAAAGGTTTTTGTCTCAGCAAAATTAGTGGAGATTTAGAAAGCAGACCAGCTGGTTGATAATCTAAAATTTTTTATGCCAAGTATTTCCTATTTTTCCTTTTCATAGACTGAATTTCATTTTTATTCCAAGTTTCAACATTGTAAACTTCCCCCATTCCTCCTTACATCCTCGTCTGCATCTGCCCAAAGAAGCCTTATCTAACTGCTCTTTTTTTCCACCATTGGCCTGACCTCCTCCCAGATAAGGCCTTTTCTGCCCTGAAGGGCACATAATGAATCCTCTGCCTCCAGTCACTTGGGCTATTTGTCAAGGACTGACTGTGGATGTTTATTTGGAAATATTAAATGGGAATGTTTTTTACGTTTTCTATCTTAATTTAGGGAACTGTGTGCTTGTTTCTATTTGTCTTTTATCTCCATTTATTTTGGAATTATATATTTTTTCAGTGCCCTATATTTTTCAAATTGCTTTCACAAATATCCTTTTTTTTTTATCTTCATGATCACCCATCAAGCCCAGTGACGCCATCTTGTCTTACATATGAAGAAACTATACCCAGAGTATTTATGACTTGTCTCAGGACCTGCATTCAGTGAATGATTAGAACTTACATCCAAGTCTTCTGACTTCAGTGCCATTGCCCTTTTCACAGTACCACGGTGAGGTTTTCACTCTTGAGCACTGAATGATGCCAAATCCATTCTTCTAGCTTCCGATGGGCCCTATACGGAGTGTGTGATCAGTAGGTACTTGACTACAAAACGTCTATGACTTGACTCTGACTTATGCAACATTGATTTAGAGAAATAAAGGTATTGCTTTAAGAATATAATTGTGGGGGGAAAATAATATCATTGTGTGTAAAGACCATCAATTTCTTAAATCTAGTGCAAATCAAAAATGGATGGTGGTTGTAGTATAGCCTATCCAGAAGTGTCCCTAAGAGACTATGAAGAGAGGGTAGCCTCCCAAAGGACAGAGCTCAAACATTACCCTGACCAGCAGTCACTGCACTGAGGAGAAGGCAGGAAAATCAAATTGGGTTTCTCTGGAAGTCTGGCATCTTGGATACCTCAACAGTTAAAATTGTGTTTAATGGGAACCAAATGGTTCAAGGAACTGGTAACTGAATGGAGTAGAGTCTCCCTTTAGGACTTTAGTTTGAGTCTAATCCAAATAAAGAAGCAGGGTGACATTGAATCTCTCACCTCCAGGTCCACAGAGCTGTCCTCCTTGGGCCACAGAGGCTTGTTACATGTCCTGAAGACTGTTCAATAGACTACATGAAATAAATTAGCAGCCATTGTCCCATGATGTGTGGGCATTGTCTACATTTTCAAAAGCACTCTCCCATTGCAGAATTGAGAAGCAGGAAATGAGCCATGAATGGATGATGCAACCATGGATGCACTGAAGAGTGACTTGCTGGGGGATGCAAAGATGCTTTTCACCATTCTGTCAGGTGCTCAGCTGAACATTGAACCCCTCTACGTAGAGAAAGACATAGAAAGTGAAAATGCATTTTCTGCCCTCACAATGCTTGTGGTCTGATTAGGAAAAAAGAACTGTTCCATTAAAAAAATTAAAATGGATCAACCCAAACAACTGTTTTTATTGTTGAACAATACCGTAGAGATTGTGGGATAGCTGGAGGAGAGATCGAGTTAATCAAAGTTGGTTCTGGGAGAACATGTGTGTGGAATTGTATTCAGCTCTCTACACCTATGCATGTTGGCTAGGAAAGCTGGATTCTCTGGCACAATGAAGTCTCTTCTTAAAAGAGGAAAGAGTACCTTGTTTAGCTTTGGGCTGAGCCAGGCCTAGGAGCTCTGTCCTGTCTTGGGGTTATTCCTGCATCAGTCATTCTTTAATGACTAATGAGTTGCATTTCTTGGAGCTCATGTCGACTCTAGATCATTCCAATGTTTTATTCACCCTGGAATCTGTAGTTAGTTCTGAGTCAGGTCTGCGATTGATTCACAGTCCTGGGAGGCCTTCTGTGCAAGTGAAGCCTCCGGGGCAATATTTACTGTCCAGGGAATGTCCAAGGGCTGGATTAGAACTTGACTGCAGATGCCTTTTAATGGACACAGAGAGGCTTAGGTTCTCCTGAGCCATTATCACTTTACTTAAAACGCAAAGAAGAGAGTCATAGAAACCAGCTTTAGAGTATTTAAGTTTTAAGGTCTTGTTCAAACACAGACACAGATGTACATGCTTACATGGGATCTACACACACACACACACACACACACACACACACACACACATGCACACACACAAAACTCTTTCTCTAACATTGTATTCCTTAGGCTTTCAGGTGAAATTTTTTAGCATCTTTGTATCAGTGAATAAAGTTGTGCCCCCATAAAGAAGAGAGAGAAGAAGGAATGTTTGTGCTCTTTAAATACCCTAATATGAAAACTTCTTCATATTGAGTATGGATTTATTATAAACTCCATGAATAATTCGTGTATTCCAAATTGTGGCTGGCTCCTGGATGGCTCACAGTGCATGCCACATCATAGAGAAGTGATGACTTCCTCATATCTCAGAAGTACTTCCCCTGTTTGGCTGAAACTTGCTTTACAATTTGGTAGGGATGCTAAATTTAAGTAAAATTAGATGTGTTCTCTAATTATTCTATCAAAAGAGCACACTGTTTTGAAATCATTCTCAGTGCTGGTAGATTGACAGCCTTTCCAAAGGCATGAGTCAGATCCCCATGACATGTTTTCAAGTTTCCCATTTGGGTTACTTTTATTAAACTCACCTAGGGCCCAGGGAAAGCATTCTTCTTTTCATATCTCTGTTCAGGTCTCCAGATTACTCTCCCCAATGGTGGCTTTGACCCTGGTATGGAGGCCAGCAGGCCTGCCTTCCCCTGATGCACTGCAGTGGTTTAAATTTAACTTATTTTTTTTCTGTTGCTTTTATTATGGTGGTTGAAGGTAGGTCAGAATCAACCTTTTGAATTAGAAATGCTGATATGATCCAACCGAGACTGTTGCAGTAGTGATAGTGGACCAATGGGAGGACCATAAAATATCACCTGGATAAAATACCTGGCTGCAACACTATCTCCAGGACACACACACCAGCGTCCGGGTGTGCGGACAGACGCTGCTGATATATTACAGTCTGCTGGCCATTTTGTTTACAATAACCAGGAAAGGAAAAATGAGCCCCTATTTCAGTATGCTCGTCGCAAGATGATGACACACTAGAATCTCCTTGCAGGTAAACCAAGAGAGCTCAGTTAATCACCATTTATCACTCAAGGGACTCAAGTGTCTTGCAGGTGCATTGGAGCCCTGGAGACTGAGATATTCATTGGGCCGCAATGCTATTTTCTTCTTTCATTTCATCTAATGTAATAAACTGCAGTCCTGGCATCAGAGTGATGTGTGCTCGCTTTTAGAGTCCCAAGCCTTTAACATGTACATGATTCACTCCAGAGATCTAAATAAATTTTCAGAAAGGAATGTCATATCATTATAATTTTAATAACTTTACAACTTCGCTCCATCTCCTCCATTACCAAGACTATTCCTAGCTACCATCATCTTTTGCCAGAAGCCTCTAATTTATTTCTCTGTATCTTCAGCTGCTCACCTTCAAACAGTATTATGGTGAATTGATTTTAGTATCTAAACTACCCTTAATGGCATCTGAGATAGATTAGTTTATGCCTAAATTGGGTGAATTTTTATATATTTTGTCTTGGCTTAGTAGAAGTGTGTTCTATTTGCCAGGTGATAGTTGAATGAGCAGGTACAGGCTCCCTTCCCACTTGACCTTCCCACTCATATTAGAGTTATTCTAAATGCTTAAACATAAACTATTGGTCAAAAACTAAAACAAAAATTATACTTAGCCTTTAATTGTGCAAGGTGCCAACAGGAGTCAGCAGAATTTTTCTGTAAAGGGCCAGAGAGTATTTTAGGCTTCTAGGCCCCATGATTTCTGTGCGGCCACTCAACTTTGCTGTTATAATGCAAAAGCAGCCAAAGGCAATATCTAAATGACTGAGCGCAGCTGCATCCCAATAAAACTTTATTGACATAAATAGGCAACAGCCAGATTTGGCTCACAATTTGCTGATCCCTGCTTCAGACCAGTCTGCCTCCTACAACGTTTGCATACCCATTCTACAAAGGCATTATTTTTAAAAATGCAATAACCTACATTATATTTTCTGATAATCCCAAGTACCGCACCTCTCAATTCTGAAATGTGTATACTAATTTGTTTTTCCTTAGTGAGAAAACGGTATAGAATTTAGACTGAGAATTCATCTATAGGGGTGACTGAGAATTCTTTATTTATTAAGCCAAGAATTCTTGGTCATTGTTTGTTATTCATGTAAGTCCACCCACCTTGAAGCCATAATATTAACTTAATCTGCCACTTGAAAAATAGGTAAATAGTAAAACACTTTGGAGAATTGCTAAAGGTTTCTTTGCAACTACGGAACAGGTCTTGAAAGGTTACTAGCTGTTTACTGGTGTCTCTTCCATAGGGCAACTTCTGCTCATCCTTGAGCTGCAATATCTAGTTCTAAGAGAGGGAGTGTCTCCCTTGTAGCCTACTCAGACCTGATCATACATTTTCATGGAAACTGACTAAAATTACCTAGTTCGTAACGAAGGGTCACAGGACTAGATTGGAGTTGGGACTATCAGCTAATGTCATTGTGCCAGGGGAGATGTCCTGGGAGGCTTTCTTAGAGGCTAGCTAACTCATTGCTATGAGTTACAAGACCAGATCAGGAAAATAACATAGGACATATATTTTAGACTTGCCACTTTCTGGCTGTGTGAGCTTACATTTCCAATTTATATCTATAAAATGGACACTTGAGCACAGCATAGATTAGGGGGAGTGTCAGAGAGATGATCCACACATGCTCATTGATCACCCCATGCTCTGAGGGCTAGACCACAATTACGTATGAAATATATAAAAATTTGCATGTGTGTACACCCAGGCATGCACTGGTTTACATATGTGTATTGTGTGTGCATATGTATTGTGTGCATGCATACATGCCTTATAGAAGAAGTATTGTAGGGAATAAATTTCAACACATAGGTAAATATTTGTAGAACAGTTTCTATGATGCAGTACATGCTTTATGTATGTTTGTTGAGTGACTGAAGTTTTGTATTGCTAGAGGCCCTGTTGATATCATGGGCCAGATAGTTCTTTGTTGTACTGTGTCTGATATTGAGCAGCATTCCTGGCCTGTACCCATTAGATGCCAGTAGCACCCAACCCCCCATTGTGATAACTAAAAATGTCTCCAGACATTACCAGATGTCCCTGGGCACAGAATCGCCTTCAGTTGAATCTACTTTTCTAGTGAAACCAAAGTATTAATATACAGAAGAGTTTCCAAGACTTTAGCAAGCACCTGGAGGGCTTGTGGGAAAAAAAAAAAAAAAGGTTACTGGGCCACACTCCACAGTTTCTGATGCAGAGGGTCTGATGTGAGATCTGAGAGTTTGCATTTCTGACGCTTTCCCAGGTGATGCTGCTGCTCACGGCTCCAGGACCACATTTTGTAAGCATGTAGGTAAGGTGTAAGATGTTCTGGACAAATCCTAGCTAATTTAAGATGTGCTTCTTAATTTCGAGGATTATTATGTTACTGTGAGCACAGGGCTTAAGGTCTCTTTATTAAGGCCATCGAGTGGTTTCCTCACAGCTAGGGTAGAGATTTGGGGGGAAACCAAGGCATTTATGGGAGATGTGAAGTCTGCACTGGGTTTTAGTCAGCACCGCCCTGCCAGCTGTCTGCTGGATCCTGCCAGGAGACTGCTCCGGGTCTTGGCTCAACACTGGGGCTCCTATAGAAGTGAACTCTAATTTTTACTTTGTAGTCAAACTTAATTTCCAAACAAGGCAGTGTGACATTGGGGTCTGGGAATAGAAGTGAATGCTCAGAGTGGATTTGAAGGACACGATGACTCAGGATGCCAGTTTGTGACCGGTGACTATTGGAGCCGTGGCTCTGACTTGCATCTTATTTACTTGCACCAGCTGTCCTGTCCTTCCTTGATTCCCCTCTTCGGGTCAGAGTTTCTGTTGTCCTAAGCTGTCATCCCTGCTTTCTGTCTCTCTGTTTTTCTTTGCTTGTAATTTGAGATGAAGCCATCTTGAGCTATTTATCAGTCTTATCTCTCTTGGCCCTCTGTTAGTATTTCAGTCTGTAGATCTAAGCCGCTTTAATTGATTGACTTCGCACAACCAGACATTAGCAAAACACCAGGTGAGACACAGCTGCAGCCAGAGGGAGAAGTGGATGCAGTTTGCTGGGTGGGTGCAAAGGTCACTGAGACCTGTGCAGATGTAGGAACACGGAATTAGTTTTCAAGCCGTTTAACGTGAATTTTCTGTAGACAATCTGTATAGATTCTGGAGTTGATCTTGCATGGGAGACAGTCATTTCACATAGAGAAGCATCCCGTAAGTCATGTGCAAAAGCCTTTGACTCGCCCATCATCTGTCTTGCTATTTCTCACCCAGTTACCCCAACAGCTTCACTGCTATCACCAATTTCACCCCACTATTAACATCATTTTATATCATCCTTTGTAGAGCATTTCAGAATTTGCCAAAATTTTATTCATTTCTCTTAAGTACATTTAACACAGGTATGAACATTCTTCTTGTCTTCATACTGTTGTTCTTACTTTTCATACCTATAGCTTAAGATTCAGATAGTTGAGGGACCTGTTCAAGTTCACCTGGACAACAGATGCAGAGCTGTGACTGCGCTCAGATCTTCTGATTCTAAATCGTAAAGGCTTCTGGAGCCCAGAGCAGACATTTTCTTCTCCTCTGCACTTCCTGTCACAGCCACACTTAAGCTCTTCAAGGAAGGGGACTGAGTCATTGTCATGGGATGATGGTGAAAGTCTGAATCCTCTCCTAGCGCCACAGTGGGAGTCTTGTCAGTCTGGGTGATTCCAGATGGGCCTATTCACTGTCTTAGGCTTCTTGAGGGAGAGACCTGGCCCCTTAGATCTCTTGAATCCTTTGATAGTACATGGCTCTGCATTCCCAAAGTGCACACTCAGCACTTATTAGCTAACAATTGTCCTGGGTCTAGAACAAGGAAACCATAACATTGAAAGAACAGACTGACGATTTTTACTGAAAGACAGTTAATAGCCATGAAAAGAGCCCATACGGTGTTCTAATGCAGAGTGTTTTATTCTAGAAAACTTTAACAAAATCTTCCCTCAGCCAAAATTATCTGATGAATCAAGTAAATTGTACCTCATCTTTTTGTATTTTACTGATTGCATGTATAAAACACAATGAGACTATATGTTTTGGCTAAGATTTATTGCAAAAAATATCTAAATATGGATGATCAGTTTTCTACTCCGTATTGTTCAAATCTTGCTTAGCCTCCCATGGTATAAACATTTATTTACACAATTTTTTTCTACCACAACCACAAATTCTAATTCCTTATTGATTCACTTATCTAAAAATTTAATAAATATTTACTCAGCACCTGCTAGGATTCATATTTTTGAGATACCCACAATTAAGTTAGGCAGACATAAAGTATATTATATATAATGTACATGCCATCATATAAATAATTTCAATTACGACATGTAATACATGTGACCGAAATAGAACATGGTGGAAAATCCATGGATTTTAAAGTCAGAGAAACCTGAATTCTAATCTTAAATATGTCTCCAGGTAGTTGGTAAATTCTCAATTCCTTGACTATCTTTTTAACCTATAAAAATTATATGAACGGTAATTATGAGAATTTGGAAATTATTCAGAATATTTGCCAATCACCCACTCTGTCCATCAAGGAAGTCTGGGTTATGATTCAATAACAAAACAGTTAAAATATTCGGTGACATCAAGCAACCAAGCTGTGTTTCTCATTCATGTTTCATGTCCATCGCAAGTTATCTTGTTGCCATCCTAACTCAGTGACATAGGCTGACAAAGAAGACACTACCACGAATTTGCTCCATACAGTCATCGAGAGAAAGTGGGAGAAGTCAGGCCGGTGTCACACTCGCAATGAAGTGAACAGCACGAGAAAAACAGTGCCACTGGTCACTTTATTTAGTATGACCCCGACTTAGAAATGGGTACGGCAGAGCTGGCAGTGTCTGGACCCGAGAGGGATCACATACATGTTGTTCTCCTTGTATTATTGCCTAGCACTGAACTCACAAATTCTGTGGGAAGCTTAGAAGTTAAGATATTGAGGAGTGCTTCCTTTGCACCTCTCCCTGGCATGCATTTGAGAGTCCCAGTTCTGTTTCTGTCGGCTACAGTTTTCTAAAATCGTGAATGGTGCATTCTGCCGTCCCCAGGGGCACTCAGGAATGAATGAAGAGATTGCCTTCAGGGAGATCTTTATTCTTGAGGATATGTCTTGCCCTTGTGCATTTTTGCTCCTGAAACCTGGCCCCTCTGTTGGTAGCATCTCTTGGGTCACCTCCACAGTAATAACTGTAACGTGGCTGATAGAGGATCATAAAACTGGAACCTGACGAATTTGAGGAACCAGGTGGGTTCGTAAACAGTCATTTTTGATGAACAATGACTCGCTGGCTATTTAAGACAGCGGTTTTCTGCGCCATTCAATTTTTTCCTGAATGCACTTGAGGATCCTTTGGTAATGTCTTCTGATTTACTACTCGTCATTGTTTTTAGTATTGAGGAAGAGCATAGATTGAAGTGATTGCCTCAGTAGCAACTTTAATAGTGATGGGGTATGGACTTATTAAAATTTATAGTCATGCCGCTTTTGCAGCTACACTTTGCTTGTCTTGGAAAGGCTTGTGAAAAGCACCAAGGAACATGAAGCGGGAGCAACTACCAAATTGGGACAGGAAATCACCCTTGCAAATGTTTTTTTTAATGTTTTGTTTGCTAAAATTTACGTTTATTTCCACAATATTTTTTGGCGACAGTGCAGCTAAACCAACAGCTTTTTAGCTTGTGCTGTTATTTTAGCCTACGCTAATAAGGAGAAGGAAAGAGAAAAGATGACTGGCATTTATTGAGGTCCCAAAGTATGCACAGCTCAGTTTCACACACATGTGTTCTTCTGAACTCCTCACAAGTTTCAGAGGTAGTCTTTCCCTTCCTCCACATATCCCTTTAATAGCAGGAAAGTCAAGAGTTAAAGGTCTTACAGCTTTCAGAGCTGGAGGTATTATTTGAACCATGCTATGTTAAAACCCACGTTTATCCTATTGTATCAATTCATTTATCTTGTAATCAGTGTTATATATGGTCAGTGATTGGATGGTTTCTTCTGCTAATCTCATTTATCTTTTATATCTGTATAATGTCTTACTATTTATAAAGTACTCTCATATTAATCGTATTATTTCAGTCTTACAACAGCCCTATAAAGTATGTAAAGCAGGTATCTGGTCCCCATAATATAATATCAAGAAACAGTTAAGTAACTTGGTTGGAAAAGTTAAGTAACTTGCCCAAGGTCAGTCAGGACTGACTCCAAAGCCAATGTTTTAATCTGTCACATCTTCTCTGGACACATGAACCAGCAGAGTTTATTTTCGTGGCAGCTGAATGTGATGGATTCAAACCTGGGCAACTATATGAGTATTTGCCACAAGGCTTATAATGAACTAAGACAAAGAAGTTAGCCACAGATTATAATGCCACCGCGGTCCCATGACAAATGACAAAGTGGTTGCAGTAATGAAATTTTATACGAATGAAGAGACCACATCTGAGGACTAGCACAGCCACATTTACCACTGTAGGAAACACAGTGAAACATCTGGGTAAGGGTCTCCACTGGCATTGGCAGCGTGCTGGCAGGATTAGGAAGATCTCTCTGAAACAGCGATTACAGTGGCAAACGTCTGGTGCCTTAGATAAGGACCAGATATTTATTCTGGCAGAGATTAAATCTTTTCTTTCCCTGAATCTATTATGGATCTTGCAGAGAATCTGCCCAAGAATATATCTCACTGATCAGCCAACTCACTGAGCCAGAACTGTGCTTTGCCACTGTTGTGCGTGAAAAGCTGCAGAAAGCTGGTTTAAAGGGTCTCTTCTCTCACCCTGAAACTGTTCTCCATCTGTGATTAATTAGTGACTCAGAGGTGAGTTGAATCACCAGCAGTTTTTTTCATGCATCCAGGATTTATACAGTGGTTTCTCAGTAAAGACACGTTGCACAATAAACAGCCCACATTTGTGGGGTGAGCAGGGGAGTAATGGTGTCTGCAGTTATGGTTTCTTAACCACCCCAGTCCTTTCATTCTGCTAAACAGATTCTGACTCTGGTTGTCATAGCTTTGCTTATTTAGAGATGAGGGCGACCAGGTACCAGCGTGCGTGCACACATGCAGGCACGCGCGCACACACACACACACACACACACACACACACACACACCACCCACACCACCAACACTTAGAAATGAATGTCAACTTTTTAAGTAAGAGAAAGTAGAAATGTCATATTGTTATTTCTGAATTCCTAGAGAATTAAGGAGTAAGAATAAAATGGATCATAATATTATTAATTATGGCCATGAAAGATGCAAAAGAATCTATCATCAGGTTCATGTACCCATGTATCCTATTTTAATGCTAAGTACTTTGTTTAGTACTGGGAATGCAGAGATAGAGAAAAAGAAACTGAGAACAGAGTGTCACAATAAACAGAGATTTAAGAAATCATGACTACATGGAGTCACCGTTTAGGGAGGCGCCTGAATTTCTCTTTTCAGGGAGCAGAATGTCAGAATTGCTGACATTATTTTACACTGTGTACTATGCACAGGACACAAAGGGAGCAGTGATGTCCACCGGTGTCTCAGCCTCCCCGCATGCTGAAAGCAGCCTGTGTTGATCAGCCTGGATGCCTACTGTCTAAGATCAAGACTCCTGGGTACTTGCCCATCCTTTTGTTGTGCACAAGATGTGTTCATTTACTAAAGGAAAATTGGCAAGTTGAGAAAAGCCTGTCTTTCGGGGAAAATCAGTGAAGCGTACCAAACTATATGGAAATCAGTGCCTAAAATCTCGCCAGCATCTTAACTTATTGACTTTAAGCACAGTAAGTGCTTAATAGACAATGTATTTATGTATTGAATGAATCAGTGAACCAGATTTCTAAATCAGATTTAGGGAAATCTTCCCTCCACCTTAGTTTATATGGGTTCTGGACTTCTTTCCCATATCATTCTCTTCCTTCTCCTCCTCCACCCCTCCTTGTCCCTTCCTCTCACTCCCCCTCATCCCTTTCCTCCTCCTTGTTCTTCTTCAATTAGGAAATCAAAGATAACAAAGACTATTTGAACTAATATCGTGACTCAGTCTTAGAAGGACATCAGACTCACAACTAAATTTTATTATCCTTGAATGTCCAACCTGTTGCTTATCCAATAAGTCAGACAACTAGAGTAATGGAGAAAGATCCCTCCCTTCTCTCCTCATCCATCCCTTCTGACACCTTGCATGCTGCGATATGCTTCTAAGAGTTTTAAAAGGACTGAGTGTATCTGATCAGAAAAGTTCCTTTAATTTTATGTCTCATTGGAATACTAATTCCAACTCTTAGTTGTCACCAATTATTAGGCGAGAAGATTAAGAGTTTTAATAGCATTATTATTTATGCTTCAGTATTTCGCTTCCTAGGAGGTAGATCATGTCGCCGCCTCCACCTTCACCACCACCGTCACCATTATTATCACCTTCATTGCCACAGTGTTAATCTTCTGGAATTTGCTGTGTTTTCTCCTCTCAGAAGTCTTTTTGAGCCACAGACATGCTCTTCTGCTGTATAGCATAAGGCTCTAGTACTGAATATTATATCCCTCTGTGGATTAACATGTAGGAGTTGGGCTGTAAGTGTGGGAAGGATGACAGCCATCTGACTCTGAAAACCTGAGCTCAGTTTCACTGGCCTCTACTGAAGATATATTTTCTATGTGTTTTAGACCTACAGTAAGGTGTCATCAGGAGATGGTCCATAATGCTAGCTCCTCTGCTATTGGCTCCCAATGATTCTGTACCCCTCCCCTTGACCTTGACTACCCAATATGTACGAGCAGGCTTATATTTCCTCTCTAATTCTAAATCTGAACTGTGAGATCTAGGGTCCAGTGTCTTATTAGCCTCTCCTAGAAAACAGGCCTAATTCACCTTGCGGAAATGAACTTTGCAGGGTCACTACACAGTTGTTAGGTAGTTCTCTGGTTCTCTCTTTGATATCTGGTAAGGGCAATCAAATGATGTAGCCTGTGCAGTGCAGCCTGTGAGAGCAAATTGCTTTTTTATGTTTAGGATGAAAGC
>NW_006494609.1:6739612-6742588 GCF_000325575.1 Pteropus alecto
AGAAACTGTTATTAACTTCATGCTGATGGCTCCCTCTGAGCACCTACACATTTGTTGTTAGTCGGAGGATCAACTTTAAAGGGAGAAAAACCTTGTGGTTGGTGATAACTATGCCTTTTGTGTCTCTTTATCATAGGAACAGGGGAAAATTGGAGTTGTCTTCAATATCGGCACAGTTGACATCTCCATCAAAGAGGAGAGAACTCCTGTGAATGACGGTAAATACCACGTGGTGCGCTTCACCAGGAACGGCGGCAACGCCACACTCCAGGTGGACAACTGGCCGGTGAACGAGCACTACCCCACAGGTACACACTTTGCTCTCACTGACCACACTTATTTTGTTCTCCTGTTCTTACTTCGAAATGGCGATTTTCTCACGACCATTACCAAATCATACAACGCTGACTATTAAGCACACATTCGTGACTTTTTGTACTTTTTGTATGAAAAAGTACATTCATACTTTTTGTATGAAAAGATAAGTTATTTCTTTAGGACTTGGTCCAGTATAGGGAGCTTCTGGAGACTTACTAACTATGCACTGAACACTTTTTATCAATCTCACTGCCTGACTGGCTCATACCAGAGACAATTATTTTAGGGTTTCCAGGCCACTGAAAATGATGAGCAATGGAAGGAAGAGACACCATCTCTATCATGAGCTATTGTCAACAATCATGGAATAATCAATTTGAGATCTGGACTTTGTAGTGTAATTCGTTTGGGTATGATTGAAGGTACAGCTGGCCAGAAATTGCAGAGAGATTGTGAAAGGAAGTTTACAAGTCAGGGTAACAGAGAGAAAAACTAAGGGTGGAATTTCGTTCATTTAGATGACTTTGCCAAGTTAGTTTTCACTTACGCTAAGCCTGCCTTGATATTCAGACATTGGTCCTAGTAGGCATTTTAATAGCAAGCATACTGGTGTGGGAGGAAGAGGGGTTAATCATCTGTTTAAATTTTATAGTCAAGCAGCATTTGCCAACAGACTCCCAGAGCCAGATGGCCGAATGAAGGGCAACGGGAGGAAAGGTTGCCTTCTTTAAAAGACATCATTTAAATAATCCCTTAGTTTTCCCTCTCATCTCTCACTTCTCCCAAGAAAAGAGCCCTGAACCCCGATCATAAATGTTCCAGCAGTGGAAGGGAAAATACTTGGGCTAATTGCTCTACAATTGCATTATCACCTGGTGGATAGGAGAGATTAGCTCAGAATATTGACTTTTCATTAATATAGGCATGATACTATGTCTGGCTCTCTATCGCCTACACTCCAAATTTCTCATAACTTTCTCACTGTTATCCTCTCATGTCTTTTATAGTGAGGTGGTCATAGAGACGAGAAAGCCAGAAGTACATTTCTGGAAGTTAAAGAGCTGTTTAACTAATAATCATGCGGCCCAATAATTTTGAATGACTTAAAGTCTATGATTACGTTTTCATGCTGAACTCCGCATTATTTTCTTTAAAAGTCGATCAAAAGTAACTCTGCTACTGGTTTTCCCCCTAATAGCCAGTTTTCCTATGTCCGTTTTAAGGATCATAGAACCATTCACAAACAGCATGCAAGACTCCCACGTTATTGACGCAAAAAGCGCCATCTACCTATTTATCTACCCTCTCAGTCTCCATTCAGTCTCCAGCTCAGGCTTGACTGGGAATCTCTTGTCATACTCTTAGCACTTCTTTAAGGCACAACAACGACCTTATGCATTCATCTTTGAGCCTTTGAAGAGAGTGGTGTTAACAGCTACTGTGAATTTTTATCATCATCCAAATTCACTAGACACTAATAGACCTAATTTTTAAATGTTTCTTCCTTGATCTGGGAGGAGTGGGGAGGAAATCAAAATAGCCTAAGATCTTGAAAGCAGTTTATTTGCTCATAGGAAAAATCAATCTCTCTCCATGCATATTATCATTGGCCCTGCTAGTGCAACTGTAGGGTTTGTTATGTTTTTATTAGGAATTTCAAAGATTTTTGAATTGATGTTAACTACTTGCCCCGAGCCAATATAGAATCTGCAAGCTTGCTGCCAGCAATGAGAAGGCTCTTTAATGGTCATTTTAAAGCCACAGATATGTAAGAAAACCAGTGACCCTTGCTGTGTGTCTATCTCTTTGTATCTTTAGTTCCAAATTATGGGTTGCTTCTTATGTTTACAAAACAGAAAAAAAAAAGCCTTTCTTCCTTTAATGGCATTGCTTCCCACTGAAAACTGTTATTACTAGTAATTGTTGGTAACTGTTATTTAGTAACAATAAGTGTTAGTATTATAGGACATGATACAATATAGCAATTATAACTATGGGCTTTCCTGGAGTTGAGATCTTGGTGCCAACAGGTGTGAGTCTAAGGCAGGTTGGATTAAGACCTTGAAATGCCCTAAGCACTGTAATATTCGGTGCCTCTCTTCACATATAATTCAAAATACAACAGTAAACCATAAAATAAGAATTTCTAATAGTTCTGATTTTCTTCTCTGATAATCACTGTAATGTTTTTAAAATACATCAGATTCTTTCTCCCCACGTTCTTATACTTTTTACTCTGTTTTCTTGGTTCTCTAAGTATTTATTCTTCCTATTTGGTGATCCAGTTCCAAACCTTAGGCAAGTTATTTACCTCCTGGGCTTTGGTTTTCTAGTCTATAAAATAGGGTAATGATAATACTCACTTACCAGGGTCAATGTGAAGACTGAGTTGAACACATGTAAAATGCTCAGTGTAATGCTGGATCAATTAAGTCAATATTCAATAAATGTTAGCTATGAGGATTACCAAACATTTGGGTAGCATTTCTTTTTTTTTTTTTTACTATTACATATTCACTCATATAGATGACTTCGCCTTAACAATTAAATTGGGTAGGATAGATATGCTTATTCTACATTTCGAAACTTAAAAAGATACCCAGGGAGATGCTGTGTCTTTCCTAAGGCCACATAGTAAATGAGGGAAAGAACGAAGAC
>NW_006494609.1:6742614-6764315 GCF_000325575.1 Pteropus alecto
CTTTCCATTATTGCTCCCACAGCAATCTAGGGGATATTTAGAGAAGAGCATCGATAGAAATGAGCATCATTCTTCTTGTGTCATCTTAGGTTTATTCCTTTTTTTTTTAATGCCATATTACAAAGGTTAGTATCAATAACCACACAAAGGTGGTTATTGTGAGATGTGGACTTGAAAATCCTCCTTTAAAAAAGAAAAGTTCTTTTAGCCTTGCTGAAAGACTTATTTGTAATGAGTCCGAGCTGTCTTCCTGTGACAACAATGGCAATTTGCTTCCATGAAGCATTGGAAAGAATGCTGAGTATCTAAAGGAGCTATCACCTCACTTTGTTGCCTAGACTGGAATACAGTATTGAAAAGTGCAACATGCATTCCACGTTTACATTCCACACCTTAAAGACTTGTCAGGAGGGGCTCACGTTTGGATCTTGGATACCTTATTTTCTCTACCTCCTGCTTCCCTGTGCAACTGGAAGGACCCATTTAACTAAACTGAGAGCAATCTGGCAACATTTAATTAATCTGTGTTAGACCATGAGATGAAAATACCCACTGTATATGGTCAGGCAGTCTTGACATAGTTTCTACAAAAGTGATGTATTCTTCTTTCTTCAACCTATCCTATTTAATTGATAATAATAAGTATGGAAAACTTCAGGAGGCGTTCAGTTGTGCTGCTTGACTATTGCTAATGTTTAAATAGTAAATAAATATAGAGTAACTCCTGCAGAATATTCATATAAGTTATCTCATTCTGAAGACACCCTTTCAGAGCCTCATTTCTGTTCAACAGGTCCTCATGTATCAGGGCAAATGGGTCAGCTCCAGAATCTTCTCATGGGCACTTAAAAATTTTTGTGTGGCTTTACTGAAACATCCCACTGTGAAATATTTAGAAACCAGCTGGGCACAGAGCATGTAGCATGCATGCCCTTTGTGAATCAGGAAGGATCCAAAATGAAAAAAGTTCTGTAGCCATTGGAATCATATCACTTAATTCTGAGAGAGAGAACTCAAAAGCGGCTTCTCTCTTTGAACCTGAAAATAGAAAGGCTAAGGAACAGGAGAGGGAAATAAAAGATGAATCAGCCCAGAGCTAGCATCTAGGCAATGACAAATGTTCCTTATAAAGCCTCTGATTACCGTCTTGACACAATGTAGTGGTGGGGACAAGGGAGGGGAATGGTGAGTTGAGCATAAGAAATTAATTTTCGCCCCAGACTAGGCTCCCTGGGAGGCTGGGCTGAGTGGGATTGTTCAGGATCTCTTTGCTGTGAGGGGGTGGCTGGTTGTGTCATCAGCGTTATTAGAATCCTGAGCCTCGTACAGCAAGGGACTTTCCAGGTGAGAAGTAGGCTTCCTAGAAAGTGAAGACTGATAAATATCTCCAGTTTGTATGACATCCCATCTTCCCATTTCAGGTGGTGCTAAGAATAGTGGGGGCTCACTTTTTTTTTTCCCTTGATTTTTTTATGCCAATTTAGCCCATGTGCTCCTAACTAGACTCCCCTCCCTGTCAATAAAATGCCCACTGATGACCTAAGCTTAAATCCTGTTTGACCACCCAACTCAGAACACGATAAGGATATAGAAGTGGCTCCCCTTGTTGGACACTAGATTAGAAAACTTCCTCTTTATATTTGCATATGTCAAATTCCACAGAACCTTGTCTTTATAGGGATTAAATGGAAAGACATTGCTTTAGTGCTTACTGATGCTCAAAGTGCCTTCATATGCATTATTACACTTACACGTGATCCTCACTCTATCCTATAAAAGAACTGAGTTTCGTATTGTTATTGCCGCCATACCCATATTAAGGTTACATCATTGAGGCTCTGAGAGGCTAAATAACTGACCCAGTATCACACAGCTTAGCGGGTAAAGCCAAGGTCCCTATCTGGATCCTCAGATTGCACTACCTCAAATGTATTGCACATTTTTCTATTTCTCAGAGTCATGATTTTATTGATACTGACACTAGGTTTTTAGATTTTTGTTTTGTTTTTCCATTCAAAGTATTCTCAGATAGAAGTATCTGCCTGGGGTAGTTCAGTTAGTAGGGTTTCTCAACCTTGACACAATTGACTTTGGGCTCGATGATTCTGTGCCGTAGTGGAATGTCTGCCCTGCACGTTGTAGGATGTTTAGCTGCATCCCTACTTGCACCCGCTACATTTCAGTAGCATGGCTTCAATACCAAACGTCTTCTTGGGGGCAAAATCATCCCCAGGTGAGAATTACTGAGTTAGAGAAAGTCTCCAACGTATTTTACTTCAAATGCTTATTGTCCTTTTATAGTTTGGACAGTATACATGTGGATAAGGGAAATTTATTTGTGCACATCTCACCCTCGATTATTGAGACTTTGACGGGTTAAAAGAAGTCTATGTACTTGACGTGATGCTGAAATTCCTCAGGCCTTGGGTTTTCATTAATTCTTAGCCAGGAGGTTTTCTTTCCTTTTCTGTCTTTGGCTGCAAACGTTTGGAGCCTTGCCAGATTCGAAGCACACATTAAAACAAGCCCCATCTACCTGCTCATTCATCCATTCAGGGCTAGTGTTACTTTCAGTTCAACAGGGAGGAAAATGTAGATAGTGAAGTCCTGCAAAGGGAAGAAAAAGTATAAATACAACGAAGAAGGAGAGCCATATTTGAACATGGTTTTCAAGACTGCAGAGATGTCATAGCAACTGGTGGGAGGCTTACTTAATGAATGTGTTTGAACATTGCTAGGTATACATTTTAAAACCATCTTATACAGAAGTCTTCCAACATTCAGTAACAGAATGTATCAGTCAGTCAAACCAGTGCATCCCAAATATTTGCACTGCTAAATAGTCAATTTTTTTCTCATTTGTCGGGAATGAATTAGGATTCAGAAGTAGGTGAGTTCTATTTCCAAGGGACTTTCAACTTGCTGGGATCGGTCTTTGGTGAAAAACTGTTTTTAAAACCTTTTTAATACACACACACACACACACACACACACAGTAGAGAGAGGGGAAGGGAGGGAGGGAAGGAGAGAGGGAGGGAGGGAGAGAGGAAGAGTGGGGAAGTGAGAGAGAAGCAGTGTTCTTTAACTTGGCTGCAAATGAGATTCTCCTGGGAACTTTTAATAAACTGTGGGCACCCAGGCCCCATTCCAAGTCATCTAATTTCATTGGTTTGGGGTGTGGTCAGCAGCAGCAGCAGCAGCATCACCTGAGAGCTTGTTAAAAATGCAGAATCTCTGCCCCACCCAGACCTACTGAATCAGAATATGCATTTTAACAAGATACACAGGTGATTCATGAGCACAGTAAAATTTGAGAAATGCTGTTCTAGGCATAAATATATTTTTTTAAAGTCCCAAGGTGATTCTATGTGCAGCTAGGTTTGAGAATCACTGGTATTTAGAAGACTAAAATGTCTCATTTTCTTTATTCAGACTGTGCTGTTTAGTACAGTAGCCACTAACCATATGTAGCCACACCTGCAATGTACCTGGTATGACTGAGGCCCTGAAGGTTTATTTTATGCATAGTTATTATGTCCTCTAGGCGCTGAAGGATTCGAGTACATTTTCTTGTTCAATTCTCAGGCCCGCAGTATGAGGCTGGTGGCTGGTGACTGGTGTCGGACAGAGCAGAACTAGAATATACTATCTCTTATTTCTTTTTACCTATTATTCATAATGTAAATCTTCATTTATATCATTAATGAATTGAAGGGCATTTATCTTCCTATACCTTCTGAACTTATCTAATGTATTTTGTCTTTACACTGGGGTAATAATGCCACTGGAGTCGGGCGGTGTTGTCCCAGAGATGCAGAAAGTGGCAGAGGCCACCATCTCTCAGCCAGTTCATACAGATAGTGATGGCTGCCCTCTGTTGGACATTTGCTACATACTCCCGAGTTCACATCCATTTCATTAAGCCTCAATACAACCCCCGAGGTCGATGTTAGTTTTATTCTCATTTTACAGATAAGCGACAGTCCCAGAGGTCCTAGGTACGTATGTGCCTGGCTACAGTGTGAATGAAAATGCTGATATTCCAACCCAAGACCATCTGGCTTGAGAGCCCTTATTTTGAATCACACTCTACGCCTTCCATGTATTCCTTTTGATACCCCAGAAAAATTGCATGCCCCAGAAATTCCGGTCTTAACCCAAATCTTGACAATTTAGAATTTTTCTTTCAAGTTAAATCTCTAATTTCTGCCAAGTAAGAAGCCAGCCCTCCCCATGGGCATTTATGACATCTGCTTTCTTCCACATCATCAGTTAAGCCTTTTGGGACTTCGGCAGCCTCTTTCATGATTCCATTTCACCTTCTAGCCCATATCTAGAAGGGGAGAACTTTATTAGATGAAGTTTCTTATACTGTTTAACAGTCTTGCTTGGGGGATTAGAGAGCAGTGAGAGGGTGCTTAGTTGTTTTTTTGTTTAATTTTTATTTTACCAGGTAAACCTTTCTTTTCTGTGAATTCTCAGCCACAAGGTAAATAGCCTCATATCTTACAGATTAAGTACAGATTCTCCTCGACTTAAAGTGGGGGTTATATCCCAATAAACTGATCGTTAAGCTGTAAGTATCGTAAGTCAAAAATGCATTTAATACACTTAACTTACTAAACATCACAGCTTAGCCTGGCTCAGGACACTTACATAGCCTAGAGTTGGGCAAAATCATCTAACACAATGAGTATACTATAGAATATCTGTCAGTTACCCTTATGACAGTAAGAGGTGGGCTGGGAGCTGCAGCTCGCTGATGCTGCCCAGCAGTATGAGAGAGTACCCTACCACGTTCTGCTAGCCAGGAAAAAGATCAAAATTCACAGTATGGTTTCTATGGAGCGTGTCACTTTCTCACCATCATAAAGTTGAAAAATCCTAAATCAAACCATCATAAGTAGAGGACCGTCTATACAATTACCGCTCTCAAACCTACAGCCTTGCTCTCCCTGTCAACGTCTCTTAGAAGCTGATAAGCATTTTGAGGCAAACTGTACACTTCTGGTTAATGCTTAAATTAAACATTACTACCCAGAAGACAAAAAGACAAGACTAAACATTTGGTCCTTGGAAAAACACGAGTTTGAACTGTGCAAGTCCACTTACACGTGGATTTTTTTCAATAAATACTATAAATGCATTTTCTCTTCCTTATAACTTTCTCAGTAAGGTTTCTTTTCTATTGGTTACTTTATTATAAGAATACAGTATACAGTACATATAACATTCAAAATATGTTACTTGACAGTGTGTTTATGTTATTGGTAAGCCTTCCGGTCAACAGTAGGCTATTAGTAGTTAAGTCAAATGTTATACATGGATTTTCAACTGCATGAAGGTCGGCACCCTTAACTCCCCACTGCATTGTTCAAGGGTCAACATAGGGTGTGTGTGTGTGTGTGTGTGTGTGTGTATGTGTGTGTGTGCATGCGTGATACATCTTATAGAAGAGAAGAACATTTGGGATAGAGGGGAAGGAAACCCATGAACATATGGCACATGGACACAAAGCACATGTCCCTGAGACATTAAGCTAAAACATGACTCAAGTTTATTTATGAAATAATTCAATAACACACAAAGGAGTTTGTTATAATGATAAAGAGTTACAGCAGATATTATGATAGCAATTGTAGTAACTAAAGACATTATTTACCTAGAATTGATTTGTGAACAGGGCAGTGATTTTGATTGAGAGGACTGATGAACAAAAGAATAATTTTGATGGAAACTTCTCTAGGACTTTATAAGAAACACAACTTAGTCTAGGGTTCTGGGTTATGTTTTTCTCATCTTTAGGAGACTACCTTGGTATCTAAAGAGAAAGGTGTACTTTAACAAATGAAAATGATAAATATTTATTTAACCATAAGTTAAATGTTTTGCATATTATATATATTCTAAGGACTCAACGAAATAAGTAACGAGACATTCGAGGGTTACTTCTAGGCACTATTTAACTAAGGAAACAGATTTTTTAACTTCTATGGGTAATAAGTATATAATAAACTAAATCTATGGAATAATACTTTCAAGATTAGGAAAACAGGTCACCTTTTATGTGATTTTAAAATTATACTCATTTGCAATAGTGCGATATAAAAATACTAATAACACCTCACTCTATGTAAGGCATCTGTAATTATACAGATTCTTCCAAATTAAAACAATATCAGATGTTGCAAAATTTCAAAGCTAGACTAAGGGAATTACAAGTTTTGTTTGTCCTATTTTCACAAAGAAGCTTCAAGTTAGGTAGTAAATAAAAATTCTGGCATACAGAATTTATTTTTAATTATGAAAATCTAGAATTATTATCCCAACCATAAAATGCAATTACCCTATTCTGTTTTCCCTCAGCCCCAGAATTAGATGAATATCAAATGTCATTTATAGGAAAAGTTTTCATGTTTCAGTCTCTTCAATTTAAGTTTTGCACAAGGTTGCTGAGTCCCTCTAGTTATTTAAAGTTTAAAAAGAACATTTAGCTTCTTAGAGAAAGGTGGTACATAAATATCCAATAGTAATAATAATAATATATATCCACACACAGTATGTCATTTATAATTCTATAAAGCACAGAGGGTAATGAAAGGCTCTCTAAACTGTAAATCACTCAATCGATTATAATTATATTGCAGCTCATCTCAAAGAGATAAAGACTTTCCACTCCTCTAAAATCCCTGTCAATACCCTGGCAGGCTGAAGCAGAGGGAAAGGAGGGTCAGAGGAAGAAGGAGAGAATGAGTCAAGGACAAAGAGGCACTTCTCGTCTTCAGTTCATGGAGTTAATGTGGACTGGATTAGATTTCCAGTGACATTTACAGTTTGCTCCATGAGATGCATTTCTTTTTCACATAGTACTTTTACAGCCTTACAGTAAGTCACTGATGCTCCGTGTCAGCCTGGATGGAGGGGTTTGCAATTGCCAGTACACTGCTGTGTAAGAACACTTAGGGACTAGGTACATAATTGGAAAATGATAATTCAAGCCAAAAGCTGAAGATTATGTCAAAACAAATGATAGAAATGAGTTGATAATGGCTCAGAAAAAGTAATTATCTTGCATTTTCAAAAAGCAGAAACACTTCAGAAATCTTTTAATTAACTAGTGTTGCCTTTTATGTTAAAAAATGTATCTAATTCCCTATCCCTATCAGTGAAGTTGGTTTGATTGGAATGATCTCCTTCTGCATTCATTCACCAGTCAACAAATATTTTTTCAAAATCTATTTTACATATAAATCCATGCTGGGTAATGGGTATACCTATATGATATGAAATAAAACACAGCTTCTGCCCTCAAGGATCTTATATTCTATTGGAAAAGAAATGCATGTATACAAACAAGATAGTTTTAATACTTACATTTTATTGTGCAATTATTAAGTGTCAGGCACTGCGCTGAGTTCTTATATTAAATCTTCACAGTAGATGTAAGAGTAGAGAGTATTTTTATCATCATTTTTCAAATGGAAATATGAAGGCTTATAAAATTAACTTTCCCAGGGTCATTATACATGAAGACCTGGAACTTAAGCCTATATCTCTTAGAAGGCAAACCTCATCCTCTAATGTATTACACTACATTGCACCTGCAGTTCCAAATAATGTAAGAAGGTACATTCATTCAGGTGAGATCTGGATTCACTGGCACATGTAAGTGCCTGATAGAGCCTGAGGACCAGACAGGGGTCGACCTGGGATGGAATCTGGACTGTGACTTTGTGCTCTCTAGGACAATGCTAACAAACTCTGCTCCCTTACTAAGCATACACATCATAAACTGTGATGTGACCACCTACACATTTCACAGTGAGAGAACTGATGGACAGCCATCGTTCATACATTATTTCACTTAGTATAATCTGCCCAGTTGTTGCAGGGGAGAATTATTACTCTCCTGCTTTTACAGATCAATGAACCAAGGCTCAGGGAGTTTGAGCACATTTGTTGCAGTCACAAGGCCAGAAGGTGTCGAAGCTGGGATTCCACACAGATTTATAAGTTCCTACACCTCTATCCCTTTGTTACTCCATTTCTCCATCATTTCACAGGAGCACTCTAGTTTGCATTATATAAAGAGCTCAAATTCATTTGGTTGACAGATGTAAATTCACATGCAAATTTACTATTGTTTCCCAGATCCCAGTGCATGCAGTACATGTTGTAATCACATTATTAAACATTTACTAAAAATGTGCTTCTGCCCGATGTACAATTTCTAGTCTCAATTTTAATTAAACTAGATTTCTTTGCATTTTAATCACATTATAGAAATGTGGTTTTCTCAGAGTTCAATGGTGAAATCTTTATTCCAAATGCCTACAAGTGTCTGAGAGCTGTATATCCTGGAGAAGGGGATGACGATATTATAACATATCTTTTCATAAAGGATTTTAGGGGAATAATGTTAATTAGTAATAGGTAACGCTGATACAGTACTTATTTTGTGCCAAGCTCATTGATTATCACATTGAATCCATTTCACAGCATTCTGGAAGGAGATGCTGTTATTATTTCCATTTTAGAGATGGAGAATCTGAGTCTCAGAGAAGTTAAGTAACATACTTTCTGGTATTGTAAGATAAGTAGGTGATAGGGCCATCTTGGAGTTGAATATAGGCATGGAGACCCGATACCTTTATTTAGAGCAACTTTTTCTCTAAAAAAGCCAAATAATAAGCATTATAGATTTTTCAAGCAATTATTTAATTCTACTGTTGTAGTGTAAAAACAACCACTCACAATACATAAATGAATACATGTGGCTGCATTCTAACAACTCGATTTACAAAAAGAAACTGATGAGTCAGATTTGTTTCTTGGTTGTAGTTGGGGGACCCTTGATCAGGTCAAGCATATTTTGAAGATTGTACTTCTGTTTTTACTGATCCATCAGCTTAATTTGTGAATTTTCTCATCTCTGTTTAGAATAAAGGGAGCAAGAAAATCTCTAAGTGGATGAGTTAAATTTCGGAGACACAGAGAATATAGTACTGCTAAGTGGACTAGTGTAGAGCCACTGGTGAGGTTAATTCAGGTTAAAGGAATATATAAATGGGCCAGGCAATCCATTTACCTGTGCTTAAAAAAAACCAAAAAACAAAAAACAAAAAAAAACCAACCATACACTGCTTTCCTAAATGAACACCCAAGGCACAGATTCAATTCCACCTTTATTTATGTCATGACATACATTGCTTGGAGCAAGATTTGAAAATAACAAACAGAAAGCATTATTATTTCTCTAGCTCTGTTACTTCTACTTAGTAACTAAAAGTTGTGGTAATCCAAATCCACTTTTCTCCCTTTCTCCTTAGGGAACTTAACATACTTTTCTTTTGAATTTATGTGTTTTTATTAGCCATTGGCTTAGCTGATCTAGCCTATGCTCTGTCTTTCTTTATAAAGGTGCCAACTGACTTCTTAGCATTTATATTTTCTTCTGCCTGCTCCATTCTACATCTATTTGCTAAGTCCCAGAGAGCATCCTCCTCATTTTCTCAGCATTGCCTGTCCCTAACTTGTTAATGGGAGCTTCCTGCTTGAGCTTCTGTTCACTTCCTGCCATTAACCTGCAATTATGAGAGTGGACTCTCCTCGTGTGTGACTCATCTTCTTTCTACTGTTGAATTTTAGACATTTTAGAATCTGTTCTCATATTTTTTAAAGGAACAAGAACCAGGTTATGAGCTTTTATAGGTGTGTATATACTGAAAAGCATTCACAAGTTTAAAATAGATATTTAAAAATTACACTAAGACAGACCAGATTTTATTTATACAAAATGGAATCCTTTCACATTTTACTGACCTCAATATTGACTATAATAAAGTTGTCAATCAATTCAAAATTCCCACCACCAGAAGAGAAAGCATGTACTATCCGACTTAGCTCTCTATAGTTCAAGTTAAGTGGTTACACTTTTGTTAATCCCCCCATTTTTATAGCCAATGTAGCTATATATAGTAGTTGCTCAATAAATGTTACATAGCACAACTGTACTGAGATTATTGGAGACTTCTGATTTCTTTGTCACACTTACACAATAACAATATACACCAAGATAAAGAGCATCCTTTATAAGCATTAAATATACTTAAGTTTGTTTTAAAAGCAATAGGAAAATATCAAATGTTTTACTATGAATAACTTAAAATTTTACCAGGAAATTTTTCTTTGTTGGAACAATTAAATCTCCAACCATACACTGCTTTCCTAAATGAACACCCAAGGCACAGATTCAATTCCACCTTTATTTATGTCATGACATACATTGCTTGGAGCAAGATTTGAAAATAACAAACAGAAAGCATTATTATTTCTCTAGCTCTGTTACTTCTACTTAGTAACTAAAAGTTGTGGTAATCCAAATCCACTTTTCTCCCTTTCTCCTTAGGGAACTTAACATACTTTTCTTTTGAATTTATGTGTTTTTATTAGCCATTGGCTTAGCTGATCTAGCCTATGCTCTGTCTTTCTTTATAAAGGTGCCAACTGACTTCTTAGCATTTATATTTTCTTCTGCCTGCTCCATTCTACATCTATTTGCTAAGTCCCAGAGAGCATCCTCCTCATTTTCTCAGCATTGCCTGTCCCTAACCTGTTAATGGGAGCTTCCTGCTTGAGCTTCTGTTCACTTCCTGCCATTAACCTGCAATTATGAGAGTGGACTCTCCTCGTGTGTGACTCATCTTCTTTCTACTGTTGAATTTTAGACATTTTAGAATCTGTTCTCGTATTTTTTAAAGGAACAAGAACCAGGTTATGAGCTTTTATAGGTGTGTATATACTGAAAAGCATTCACAAGTTTAAAATAGATATTTAAAAATTACACTAAGACAGACCAGATTTTATTTATACAAAATGGAATCCTTTCACATTTTACTGACCTCAATATTGACTATAATAAAGTTGTCAATCAATTCAAAATTCCCACCACCAGAAGAGAAAGCATGTGCTATCCGACTTGGCTCTCTATAGTTCAAGTTAAGTGGTTACACTTTTGTTAATCCCCCCATTTTTATAGCCAACGTAGCTATATATAGTAGTTGCTCAATAAATGTTACATAGCACAACTGTACTGAGATTATTGGAGACTTCTGATTTCTTTGTCACACTTACACAATAACAATATACACCAAGGTAAAGAGCATCCTTTATAAGCATTAAATATACTTAAGTTTGTTTTAAAAGCAATAGGAAAATATCAAATGTTTTACTATGAATAACTTAAAATTTTACCAGGAAATTTTTCTTTGTTGGAACAATTAAATCTTAATGTTATTAAAATATGTTTACATTGCTGAGGTGATTCTCTGTAAGTCTCCAGGGGTAGATTTCTCAATATACTTAGACAAAATGATAAAAGGGAGCAAGGAGGATATTTAGGCATCCACAAACGTTTCAAAAAATATATATAAATCTAACATAAATATAAATGTAAAGTAAATCTAAAGCTTCTCAGAGAGCCAAGGTTTAGAAATACTTCATTTTTAAACCTATATAAAACTGTCGTGAGATGCTGTTGCAAATAAAATAGGAACTTATATAAGTGAAGTACCAACTGAAATAGAACCAAATGCTTTTAGACTTTCAAAATGAATAGCTGGATATTTTACTAAATTTTCTGTGTGATAAGAATGGAGTTGGACCTCCAGGAGAGGTAAAAATAAAGGTAATACATAGGAAAGAATATGTTGTTCTCAGGGAGCAATCGAGGTCTCCTAGGAGGTAAACCAAGTGAAATATAATAGTCTTGCTTCATTTTGTGACTTTCTCCCACTATGACCCCAGAGAATTTTGAGCTTCAAGTAAGTTCATAAAGGGAATTTTGAAATAACTCTTTACAGATCTATTCTTGAAATAAGTCAGTTGAACTGAGCTGGGTGTTATACCAACACATTGACTCAGAGTCCTGACCATCCCTGATCCCAGACCTTCTCGACAATTCTCCAGTCTTGTTTCTATTCTCAGTAGCTTTTTTCTTAATTCTCAGCAGTTGTATGTAATTTATCCACAGAACTTGTTCCAGGCCCACCTTCCTAGCTGTTTAGTTGAAATGCAGTAGTGGTTGTAGATGTCTCCGATGAACACATCGGCCAAAACACTGATGAACATTTTAGCCGGTTAATCCACCTCACTCAGTGGCTGCATAATTATTCAGCTGCATCGTTCTGTCAGGTTAGTGTTGCTTTAATCTGTTTTCTGGTCAAATAGAACAATCAATATAAGTGTGCTTAGTTCCTCTCTCTTCTGGCTTTGATTCCTTGATTTGTGCCACTTCTCCCACTGCAGCTACTTAGAACAAGCAAACAGTTGACTAGAGGGTTCAAGAGTTTGAGCAATAATTGTGAACCTTCAAACCTCACTGCCTTTTGCATGTGTGATATCAGTTGAAATCACAGTTGACACATCCAGCCTCTAGGGACAGAAGCCTTTGTTAACAGAAAATGTTCAAATTCTTCTCGTAAAGTATTTTATTCACTCATCTCTGTAAGCACCTTTATTAGGAACTGAGTAATAGAAATTGGACCATAATTCAATTAGAACATATTAAATCCAACAGGACAAGTAAGGAGGAAATCTACACATTTCTTCACTACTCATGGTGTCTAGGTTCTCCTTTCTGAGTCACACTCTGAAGTAAATCTTTGAAAGAAAAAAAAAATCTTTGGATAGCATCCTTGAGTTTTAGTTTGATGGGAAATTTCAATTCTTGTTTAGAAGTCTAAACACTTGTAAGGATTCCAATGCGATTTCAATAAGCTACTATCCCAGATAATTAGAAATAAAAACATGAAACCAAGAAAACGAAATGCTCTTCTTTCATTTGCCTCATCTCTTGCCCTAAATATACCTATACTTACTAATGTTCTAAAGAGTGCTTTTTGACAAGACAGCAATGGTACATCAATAGATATTGCATGAACTTGAGCAGGCAAATAGAGTCATTCGAAGGCCTTCTTTTAATCTCTTGGATCATTATTGCAAAGATAAAAGTGGGTTTCTGAAAGAGTGAAATTCAAAGGAACCTAGCAATTAGAATGGTGAAAATACTAGGTCATCTGGTCCATTTCTCCAGTTGGTTTGCAAATTTCTACACAATGTGGACTACTCCAATTTGACTAATATAATTTGAAATGTTGCAGATTATAGAGTTTGCCTTTCTTCCACCGAGAAAATAGATGTCTGATTTTTCCTCTTTGGCTTCCATAAAGTTTTTTTTGTTCAGTGCCATTATTATTAGCGATGTCATTTAAAATTATTCTGAATTGTTTCTTTCGATCCTGGATGTTTATTTTTTACAGATAACTAGGAGTTGTTTCTTTTGTCCAGGGTACAATGTTCTACGCAGAACATGCAAAAGCATTCTCTCCTTTGAGATATTTACAAAACATCTCTCTTTCTATACAGGATACACACACACATATCAATGGGTAACTATAAAAAAATATTTCATTTGCCCCGGTACAGATAAATACATTTAAATTAAAGTAGTCTACAGATCTTTATAACTATTCTTCAGATAGCGAAGATTTAATATTATGTGTTTAATGTCTTATATTAAATGGCTAAAAGAAGTCATTAGTATTTTATTTATGTGCCTGGAATTTGTAGGTTTTCAGAGGTTATAAGAATCTTAGTAACTATCTAAACCTTCAAAGCTAATAGTTTAATAATCTGTTGGTGTCAGGAAACCTGCCTCTGTGTGAGGTAGCTATAGTCATAAACTTCATGAATATTCTTTAGCACTTAAGATGTGTCGGTGTTTGGTGTCATTGTAGGTTGTGTTGTGGAAGTAGGATGGTGTAAAAAGATTTTAAAAATAAACCTTGCTTCTAAGGAGATTAGAATTTCATTAAAAAAAAAAAAAAAACCACATACACACACGTGCCCATAAGACCTAATATGCAATGCAGGATAGTGGAGTCTAGGTGACAGGTAAATATTTAATATATGTATATAATTTTATATAATCATTAACTACTTTCTTAAAAGTGTAAAAAAAAGCCTCGATTTTTTAAAAAAAATTCTAGTCATCCCATTTGTAATATGAACTAGTATTTGAGTCGTAACATTAACTGTGACATACTTCTAATTATTGGCAAGTATGTGTCACTCAAGTTGTCAATCAAAACATTTAGGAACGTTAGTTGTCTTTACTCTCTAATTAACCCTTCAGTCTCTAGATTTTGATCATTTTTGATGCTTTTGTCTAGAGTCCAAATGCCATGCACATACCAAAGTAATACAATTCCGATACCAGCTATTAAGTCCTAGGAAAATGACTTACGATCTCTAAGAGAGTTTACAAAGGTGACTTCTTGCTAATCCATAACTTTTAAAAGAGATTAAAGAGCAGCGCCTGATTTTTAAAAGCTAAGGTATGAGATGGGAATGATTTTTGTCTTTAATTTAGTGTTTTGCTTTGTTTTTATTATTCTGCATCAGTAGGGGCTAATGAGTGGCAGGGAATATCTTTCTATTCTAAGCCTAGTTAAGGCTATAATTCATGATGAGTGATTATTCATATGCAGCAGGGACATAAACTGTTTCAGTTTTAGAAAGTTGAGGTGAAGGATGAGAGTGAAGGCAATCATCCTAGGTTTCCCATGGACTCATTTAAGAAATGTGAAATCCATTGGTGGAGTCGGGGCTGCAGTTCCACTATATCTTACCAGCAAGTCCAGCCTGCTCTTCTTACCAAATTTCTGTCCATCTCTCATTTGAATAATAATGGGAGAGTGTCAGATAACTAACTCTCTGGCCCTTTATTAGCTCTGTTCCTTATTACTTATAGAGTCAACCCCACCTCTCCGCCTCCTTTCCCCTAGTCTAGGTCTAAAAATGGAGATCAGAGAAGTGTCCATTCTTCTCTAGTTTTCTTGCCCTGTCCCAGCTCCCTCAGCCTTGACCTTCCCTTCTCCTCTCAGGAGCTATGTTGCTGCATCCCTTCCCTTGGATTTGACCGTTCTCTTTTCAGAATGAGGAAGAGGGCTAAAGAGAAGTGACAGGGACTCACATCTCCTTGTTTCCATTCCAGGATTCTTAAGGCTTTCACCACATAAGCTCCACAGGCAACTGCTGAGTACTTCCCCGCTCCCCACCCCGGCCTGCATGGGAAACCCTCACACAGAAAGGTGCTTCATTTACCCAATCCCACCTGTCCTTCCTGGAGTTCCCGACTTCCTGGATGTGTCACTTCATGTTTGCTGAATTACAAACCATTCCAAAACTGTTATTTATTGGCTCATATTTCCCTGCATCATGCAGGTATTTTTTTTTCCTCCCAGGCTGGCTTAGATGGAGCTGGATGATCTCGATGGCCTCATTCACATGTCCAGGGCCTCAGCCGAGCTGGCTGAGCTGGCTGAGTAGGTTTGGGTGGCTAGAGTTTCTCTTCTCATGGTCTCTTATCTTCCAGGAGCTTAGACTGGCCTTCTTCATGTGGCAATCTCAGGCTTCAACAGCACAAGAAGGCAAGCACCCCCATTTCATACAAGTACTGCTCAAACCTCTGTTTACATCTCATTTGCAATATGTCCTGTGCCAAATAAAGCAACTATCAGAGCCAACCCAGAATCGAGGGGTGGAAAAATAGACTCAGCCAATGATGGGAGGAGTGACAAAGTCCCATTGCAAGGGGGCATAGGTTTTGGAAGGGGAGTGTAGCTATTTTGTAATTTAACATTGGCAGAGAGCTTGGGAAAGGCTCTGGCTGCTATAATTCTTTTCCTTGATAATTTTCTCCCTCCTAATTCTAAATTCAGGCCTCAAACTGAAGTTGGAAACTAATGACTTTACCTGAAGAATTGTCCTTTATTTTCTTTAGGCTATGACATTTTAGAATTACTCTTGGCTCTTTCTGCCATGTCACACTGGCACTTTTTTTCCCTTAAGCATTTTATTTTGCCTTAAATTAATTACTTTTTTAAAAAATAAGTGTCCATTTAAATTTTTTGATTTTTTTTTTTAATATTCCCTCTTGATGCTTTCAAAGACTTTATCTGCCTTTGTTTTGAGTATTTATGATTTACCAAGGTGTTTATAAAATGTGTTTTATTTGTATAGGTTATGTTCTCCCTTGTATTTCTTTTTTTTAAAAAAAGACAAAGACAGTGATATTATAAAAACAGGCCATGCTGGTCTATGCTTTCCTCTAGACATTTTCTCTGAGCTCATTGTTTGTCATTTTTCTTTGTTTGTAGCCAGATTTGAGGCCATGCTGCAGTTCTCACAAACAAATCAATTTAAATTAATTTGCCAAGTAGAGTTAACGAGGCATTGTATGAATTCAGGATCTACTACAACGACTGCGTTCCCCGAGGTGGTTTCTTCACTGGGAACATTTTGATTCTTGTACCACATTGCAGCAGTGGACACCTGACCTTTGAATTTTGCACTAAATGATGCATGGCTGCCAACTGGTTCATTTTTTTTTGAAAAGCCTTGGAAATACCACATAACCAAACAAGTAGGAGTATAGACAATTCTTTCACTAATACCTTTGTGGGAGAAGAGTGTTCTTCAAGATTTGCATTCTCTGATGCTTGCCTATTTCTAATATTCTACATGGAAGTTCAAGAAACGTTAAAACGAGGAAAATGTATTTTGTAGATAATCTCTGAGGTCTCCTCAACCTTACAATTGTAGACTCCTCTCAAAATATAAACCATAAGTTCCATTGAAGTCTACTCCCGTAAGCTGCTTTTTAATTATAAAATGCAAAAAGCGGTTGCCAAAGAGGGTCCTCAGTAGTTCTCCGGACTCCCACACATGCCGTCCCTGCAACCCCCACGCACTGTCATCTGTTATTAATAGGTTCTCTAGCAAGGAGAATTTCGTTCAGGCTGTGATGCTTGATTCAAAAAAAATAGGAAAATTCAGTCCTCCTAAAAGGGGAGGACACAGTAATCGAGTTATTCAAAGGAGCACAAATCTGGGTCTGAGGTAAATAACTTCCCAGGATGCTTAAGGAATCTGAACCATGCCCTTGTTAACCTTCACTCAGAAATGATAATAGGAGTCAGTCAGAATAGAAAACTAGTTTGGGAAAAGTGTCCTGTATTGTATAAAAACATGGATCTCTTAAACTTGGGACTGATATATACAAATTTTCAAGTGTTTCATTTGACAGATAAGTTGGAGTACGTTTAACCATATTTAACAAAGGTTCTGGTGATGGCTAAGGATTAACATGGGTTTATCAGTACTAGTCTTACCAAGCTAGTCTAAACTCCCTTTGGATAGCAATAGCACGGATGAAGAGGAGATGAAAGTTATAGCGTCCTTTTATTTTCCGAGAAGAGTATAATATAAAGAGAGCTATGACAAGCATCTTAAGGAGGTCTGCCTCTGGTTCAAATGAAACACAGTTAAAGTTAATTATTCTGTATCTATTACTGTGTAACAAGTTACCTCAAACCTGAGTGGCTTAAAACAACAAACATTTATTATCTCACAGTTTCTTTAGATCAGGATATGGTAGCAGTTTAGTCGAGCGATTCTATATCAAGGTGTCTTATGAGTTGAAGTCAAGATATCGAGTAGGAGCTATAGTCATTTCAAGGCTTATCTAAGCCTAGGGCATCTCATAGCCTCAGTTCCTTCACATGTAGGTCTTTCCACAGGGCCTCTTAAGTGTCCTTATGATATAATACTAGCTTCCCCAGTGAGTAGGGAGGTGGGGGTGGGGGGTGGGGTGAGTCACAGTGCCTTTTCTGATCTAGTCTCTAAAAACACACACTGTAATTTCCACTATATCCTATTTTTTAGAATTGAGTTACTAAGTCCAGCCTACATTCAAGGTTGGAGAATCAAGCTCCACCTTTTACACAAAAGAGTTTCAAAGAATTTGTTGATTTTTAAAGCCTCCACATTATCCTTGTATTCTCTAAATTTTTCAGGGTCTAGAATGAAAGCACAAAAAATATGCTTATCACATTGGCAGATGACATAAAGCTAAGAACAGTATCTCCTACAAGAAAGAAAAGACCTAGAGTTAAACACTATTTTATCAGATTGGAATGCTGTTATAAAACCGTAATGAATTTAATGAGATATAATTAAAGACCAGCTTTGAAGTTCATAAAGTTTTTTACATGAATGTAAGATGGCCCAAACTTTCTGGGAAGCAATTTAATTGGAAACTATCTTGGGTTTTGGTTGCAAACAAGCTTTAGATGTGACTATACTGTGATGTGGTTGTTTAGACAACTGTTGCAAACCAGTATATTAACCAAGTCAAGGGTGAGTGGTACGGGGCACAATTAATATTATTTTTAGATCCCTTGGGATAATATATTCATTTATAAGCACAAGGTTAAAGGTTGGTTTAGAGGACCTATAATTTACACCCACCAGAGATTCCATAAGATCCACACAGAAGGCATACTATAACACAAATTTATTATGCCATCCAAGATGCTGATATTGGTGTGACTTTACTGTTGATGAGGATGAGAACATTCCTATTTGTTACCCATTGGAATTGTCCTCTTGAACCTCCTACCCGTCCTCTTTGCCTTGTAGGGACACCACACATACATGTCGGAATGAACAAATTTTTTTTTTACTGAATATTCTAGCAGTCTAGCTATAAATTCACTGAGCTTGATATCCTCTGTGTGAGAATAATGAAAGGAAATGGGAATGGGGAGTGGGAGAGGAAGGTAGCTAGAGAGAAATGAAAGACCAAAGAGAAACAGGGAGATCACACCGAGGACGAACATGTAGGAATGCATGGATCACGGTGAAGAGTAAGCCCCCAAATAACACTGTGGCTTTTACAACAAGGGAGAAATAAATGATAAAACAAAGAATACCTAGGGGAATCAGGAAGGGATCATATGTCAAATGACTGAAGACTGAACATTAAGGCTTTATGTTGAAAAGGAATTTGAAAAGATTTGACACTGAAATTGTGTAGTGAAGTAATTTTTGTTAAGTTAGCTTTCTTTTTCGTTTAATCTTTATGAATCAGGTACTGTATAATAATAATAGTAATAAATCCTACGTCGAGCACTTATTTTGTGCCGCACACTATGCTAACTGCTTTGCATACATTTAATCCGCAGTTAATTCTCACAACCCTAAGATGAAGCTATTATTATAGTGCTCGTTTTATATATGAAGAAACTAAAGCTTAAAGACGTACCAAGGCATATATTTAACATGTTTGGAACTAGACAAAAATCTAGACATTGAAACTGACTTAGGCTAGCTTCGGGGCGTATATTAGAATAATTATAGAAGGGGAAAAGTGACATTTGAGGAAGAAAAGCAAATTATATATTCTATGTATAGTCAGTTTATGTTTTGCTAATTTATAGCATGTCATTTTTGAAAGTAGCTCTTAAATAAAGAAGAGATGCTAGATAGACCTATAATACTGAGGGAAGTTCCATTAAATATTACTTGGAAATATTCTCTTAAACTATGAAAGCAAATAAAGATATTTTAGTTATCTGGACCTTGTGTTCTCATTCTAGGAGTGAAAGTATCCTTGATGGATGAAAATAAGCAAAAAGAAACTCCAGGAGCAATGAGCTTCAGGAGAGAGTTGAGATGGCTTCAAAATACAGGGAAAGGAAAGGGATTGGTGACATATGTTTTAACTGTTGCATCAGGGTTCATGGTCTTTAGTATAATAACACTTCAACAGAAATGGCACTTCGATTTAGATTTGGGATATGAAAGAGAAGTTTAATGTTGATGTGTTTGCACTCAAACTCACCTCAGCCTGTCTTGACAAAAGTCAAGGAATAGAGACGTGATCACTTGGAAAGCTACACCAGGGCTACATCTCTAGCGTGGCCACCATTCCTATCCCCTAGCCTATGATGACTGAATGTATATAGGCATATCAGTGAGAGAACAGAGGCAGAGTTCAATGGAAACATCAAGGCTGGAAGAGTTCTAGAGGGTTCTCCAGGCTGGGATTCTCCCCGCCCCTTCCACTCATAGATAAATATTCCCTTTCACGATTTATTGGAAGAAAGATCATCCATTTTGGAGTCTTAGACGTGTGTTAGAGAAAGATGCTGAGAATTAAATCACAGACTCCCCATTCCCAGCCTCTTGCTGCTTCCCATGAGCTAAGTCCTTGCCTGGATTATAACATTTAATTTGCATAAAATCTGGCAATATAGATAGTATCTTCATCTTTTTTTTTGAAAAGCTTAAAAAACTGAAGCGTCTAGATTAAGTATATTGTCCAAGTTCACAGAACTGGTAAATGTCTGAGATAAAATTGCATCCAAAGTCTGTCTGACTTAGCCATTGGTTTTTTTTCACTCATTTTGGAGCCATCTTTGCTTGAACAGCTCAGCTCCTGTAGCCTAGAGATGGTGGATTGGTATTACGACTTTGATGTAGGAAGGAAATGATAATATGTCTGTTCACATTTACTTTCTATTTTTGAGCATATGCAGAAGACATGAGGCACTCAGCTTCATCAGCCAAGTCAGGTATGCTGCGATGAGCCACATTGCTTTCCAGGGGCAAACATCTCATCTCTCGGAAAGGTGGTTCTCCCTGCTTCATGGAACCACTTAAGTGAGTCTGAAGTAGCTCCCTTACTTAATAATGCCCTGTGCTCTGGGCTTATTAATTTACTTCCCCCAGCCAATCAGTTTTCTGCTTCAAGAGATTAATTTCTTTACCTCGGCGCAGTAAAGGATCAAGACTCACAACATATAAATGGTCCTTTTCTCATCAGCCCCAAAGATGTGTTGTGAGGATTAATGAAATGATGCTTATAATTGCATTTTGAGTTCCTTGGTAAAGGCACTTAATACATATAAGATATTAGTTCTTGGTTGAGGTCCATCCATCACTTACAAGTTGCCAAACATGCTAGATACCCTTTGGTTAGTACAATAGCCCCCTTTCTGACGCTGAGAGAGTTCATCTGGGTCAACACCAGGAAAAAGACCAGAGCTGAGCTCAGAGAATTTCCCCAGTTCCTTTTCTTTAGTGTCTTATATTGGCTTTGAAACCCACAAAGTGTTCTTTGGGGAGAGAGACATTATAAGAACCTCCAAAAATCCCTACTACTTGAGTCGACCCACATCGATTTTCTTTTGCCTCTGGCTCTAATACATAATATTTATTCTTTGACTGTTCATTAGACCCATAGTCTCATTTTTTAGTGTCAACACAACAATAAAGAAAACTTTTCCTTCCTTTATTCCAAGATTCAAAACAAAATGCAAAAGTACCTCTGGCATTAATTTTGTACAGATGAATGTTGTTACACTGTTCCTATTAGCATGCCCACGTGCTTGACAATATTTCAGATGGTATTAATGGTCTACCTGCAAGAAAGCATTTTCTGCCAGCCTGGTGCAAATTGCTAGAACCTTTAAGCCACTCTTCCTCAACTTAGCAGTAGTATATCATCATTAACTGTGGCTGGACCAAGAAATTACATTTGTCAATGTCTGAATTGCTCTTTTACTTTCAATGGGTTTAGAAGCCCACTTTGTTTTGGAAATGGGATTAGCTGAGTATATTTCAGAAGATACAGATATACAAAAAGCAACACCTAGATGATTTAAGGATATTTAGAATATTTCATTTTCTGTGGATCTTTGGATGATAACCTTTGTGGAACCAAATGGAATGTGGTCATCTTTTGAATGGAGTCCTGATAAAGCTCTGAGAGGGTGGCAGCACATCATGGAAAG
>NW_006494609.1:6764358-6767056 GCF_000325575.1 Pteropus alecto
GTGAATCATATTAATGATACTAGTTTAAATAAATCGAATGTTTTTCAATTCCCAGGTTCTCTATATGCTCTACGTCTTATTATCCTATGCCTAGTCCTATGGTGAATTGGGAAATGGGGAAACTGAGGCTAAGTGACTTGTACAAAGTCACACAGCTAGTACATGATAAAGTTAGAACTCAAAGCCAAGTTTGTCTATAAAGCCCATGGTCTTAACTCCTATGCTGTATTGATTATGGCTTTAAGAAAATTAGCATAATGTCTAATGAATAGGATCTATGTTTGGACAAATAGAATGTAAAAGTGGTATTATAAAAGTTATCTTCTGTGCTATACAAGAGTTTTCTTTTAGTTCTTCAGTTTAAAGAATTTTACTCCTTTGAGACTGCCAACAAATTTCAAATTTACTCTTTGGGACTGTCAAGAGGGACTGATGTTTGATGACCTATTCAAGGATCAACTCAATTTCTTCATCTTATCTTCCTCTGTTTTCTGTTCCTTTTACCTCAAATAGATTCACCCAAGTGTAGGAAACATGAAATATTTCTGCATAAATGTTGGATCTATGTGTATGAACCAGTTGGGTCTTAATAATTTCTCCTCAGTAGCCTGCTCTTCACAATATTATAATTCAACAGTGCATGTTTTGTGTGTCTCCAGGAGTTGAAATACTTGATAATGGAACCAGTACTACAAATGCAAATAACCATAGGGGGGCAATGATATAAAAATCTCAATATCTAACCAAAATTGGAAGAGGATACACTCGCGCGCACGCACACACACACACACACGCACACACACACACACACACACGCAAATCTATACATTTATTTTAAGTAGAATAAAATGTGACCGATATTTTTTTTCTAAAATTCAGTTCCATATAGGTGAGTTTAAGATCCACGTAAATAATGTAAGCACTATCTATTTGAATATCTCTTTGTGCAACTTATAGATTTCTCAGTGTGGTTGAGAACTGAACTCATTACATTTTTTTTGGTCTAATTAGTAATGCACATAGGCCTCTTCTTAATGGTATTATGGCTTTACTATCCATAAAGCCAATCTTTCTTGAGGATAGCATCACTTTCTATTGAAGAATTTATTTCAATCTTTGTTTAAATTTTCGTACTCATTGCGCTATGAAATGTACAAGTGAATGTTATTAAGGATTTAATATGAACGTATATGAATTTGATGAGGCTTGTTCAGCTTTCAGAGTCGTCCCTATGTATGAATTCTTATATTAAGAAGCTTGTTTGTTCTTCAATCAGTTTAGCAAATGGGGCTCGGGGCAAATGAACTCATTCTTATGCACATGTTTCTAAAACAGTTCTCTCTAATGTTTGAGATAAATTAAAATAAAAACCAACAAGAACATGAAAAGAGACTAAGAACAATGTTAATGTGGCAATTTAAACCAATTTGGTTTTCCAAATGACCTTCCATCATTCATAGCTTTTAACAGTATGCAAGATCACTATCCTTACTGCCAGATACTATCAATCTGCTGTGAAAACTTAAAACTTTTTTCTAAATGTCTTTAAAGCTGAGGTGGAGAAGAATGATTCTCTCTTTCACTTTTTGAAGGGTGTATGGTTGAATCGTGGCTATGCTGTCCTCCCAACGTGTCACTTATTGATTGTCCAACATAGTTTTTTCTTTTTCTAGCCTGTACCATGTTCCAAAATAATTTTCTCTGGGTCTTTATGTTTGAAAGAGCATCAAAGGGGTGGAGGAGATGCTTAGGAGGGCCAAGCACCCTATGTATTTAGAGGAAGTAGATCACTGCAGTTATTTAATTTATTCGATGCATATAAAATCCTGGAAGTTTGGAACTTTGGGCACTTTTGATTTTGCCCTGTTTGTTACTAAGAATATTTAGCTTTATATTTGCTATTGACTTCACTAATCCATTGTGCAGTGAGCAGAATGAAGCTTATTACTATCTTTAAAGTTGTAGCCTATAATGACAGTTACAGAAAACCCAAAGTAATAAAATACGTTCAAGGTGAATCTGGCACGACCCATTTGCCATTTCTCAGTAAACTCTTGTGTCAGGACTAAAACTTGAGAGGGATCAAAGCTTATGAAGACGGATGACATCCCTTGGAATATCCGTCTGCTGTAGAATAGGATTAAGAGTTATAGATATAGGTTCTTTTCAGAAAAGTGTATGTTCCTTTTCTATGAAGAGAATTTACCTAACTTTATTTTGGATGAATAGACTTCTGAGTACCTAGATCCACCTGGAAGGATCATAATGATCTCTCTCCAGTAGCTATATTAACAGGTATTACTAACTTCTTGAGCTATGGCCTTGTTGAAGCACCAAGAAGTTAAGTTGCCTTTCCGTTTTTTTCTCGTTGCCTGCATGCTTCTTTTATTTTCTGTGAGAAATAATACTTTGAGGAAAACTTGATACACTCTAATCCAAAATCATTAGTTGTTCCCTCCGTTCATTGCACTTTGCCCATTGATATGTCAATATATTATGCTTTGTGCCAGCTGTACAGGGTCCTGTAATGTAGGCTGAAAACAAACCCATAGTTGCCCCTTTCATGACTTGTTGTTGCTGTTGTTGTTGTTGTTTTATTCTTGGTTAATGAGTATGATGAGTCAGCTTCTTAGAATAATTTGTTCGTAGGAGAAATGAATGGGGACTCTTGCAGGCATCTCGCAACATTGCCACTCTT
>NW_006494609.1:6767094-6784136 GCF_000325575.1 Pteropus alecto
TGTGGAATCTGCCAATAACTCCTAGATGGAAGTGGCGCTAAGATTGAAATGTCAAGCTTCTGTTCGCTTGACCTGATGATATATTCAATTCCAACATTCTTTCTGGCTTTTAGCCTTTTTTTTTTTTTGTAAATCATTTCCAAGCCACTTGTTTTGAGACTTTGATTAATTTTTAATGTTGGTAATTTGGAATGGGATCCCCTAAGTTCTAATATAAAGCTATGAGTCAAAGTAGTGAATTAGAATTCACTAGTTTCTCCTTGATCACTGTCAGGTTAATTGAGATAGAATGTTTCCCAGAGCATGGTTTTATAATAATAAAAGCATATGCATTAGGGGTATATCTCCACAACACTACTCTCCATGTCTGTCCTAATTAGCGAAATCATCCAGGGGTAGAAATAGTTACAAAATGAAAAAAGGGGCATACCAGCACTTAAAAACATTATATTTGAGGTTTGACACTAATTAGATATTTCATGCTTGGGAGAAGTATCTCTAACAGGCTTTATGAATGGATGCTTATTCAGGAAGGATCTCTCATAGGAAGGTAAGAGAGAGAGAGACTAGGTAAATATATAAAGAATGCATCTATTAGTAAGTAATAAAGTGTAGGTGTTCAAACATCTGCAGATGCTACATCATAGTATTTATAGCTGCTTTTATTTACAGATATGTACTTTGGGGGTCCTTTTTTTAAATGTGAAACAAATATAGACAAAGGGATAGAAATATAAGGAGTCATCTGTAATACTCTATGTATTTAACATAGGTGATGAGATAACAGGACCTCCTTTATGGAATAAGTAGTCTCACCTGTCCATCAAGACTTAAATTGTCTTCTTGGCTTCCCTCTGCCAAAGCAAGAGCAGCTACAAACACTTAAGAGTAGAATAAGGAAGTGCGTGGGCCACGCTTCTGGTAGGATACAGCTGAGTGAGAATGGAGCATGAATGACCGAGACACTGAGGGTCCCCTACCGTATTCTTAAGCTTATCTGGCAAGCTCATTACTCACAGGTCAAAGAGATCTGTGTGCCTCCATTGGCCCAATTAAGGTAAGGTTGGAATAAGAGATGAAGAGCGAAGGTAAACCCATTCTATGAAAGGCCAGACTTCTTCCTGATTCCTATCCCATGCCACATTTCCAAAACCTGATGGAGCACGGCATAGCTAACACTAACCTGACCTCAAACCTGTCAACCAAGGACAGAGTGACTTCGACTCCACCTCTACTAAAGATAAATTGATATCTATCTCTAAAAACTTCATAAAACAAACCAAAAACCTAGGATGTTTTTTAATGACTTATTGACTTTTCAGATTGTTCTTTAAGCTGTTTTTTAAACTTTAAAGGCAACACTGATAATGAACGCTTCCAAATGGTAAAACAGAAAATCCCCTTCAAATATAACCGGCCCGTAGAGGAGTGGCTGCAGGAAAAAGGTAACCGTCGTTAAAACTTTTATTTTAAATTCATTTGATTCTAAACCCTCATTTTTAAAGCCTGCAAATAAATGTTCCTTAAATGATAATCGCCTGCTGCATAAATGACTGTTTTAATTTTCATTATAATTTGTGTCAGCTTCCACCTGCCATATGTTGATAAATCATGCTATAATACATTGCCATTAAAATACAGTTAAAGGGACTAACATCTAGCTTGCTATCAGTGTGACAACCACAAACAAGAAATTCCAGGAACCTCTAAAGAAGAAATGTATTATGGCAATTTAACCACTGCATGACATTATTTGTTAATTTGTTCTAAATTACCTCTTCTACCAAAGCTTTCTAAAGAAATTTCAAAAGTACTTTTTAAACTTACATTTTGAGGCTGTTTTGGCTTTACTATCTGTAGCATGGTTAATAACAACAACAAAAAATCATAGATAGATTCTTGTTAACTAAAACTGCTTAAAACAAATGTTATAAGGGGAGCCATGTTTAACATTTGTTTATAAACAAGGAAAAGAAAAAAGAGAAAAATGAGTTTTGCCTTTTAGATTCAGACCTCCAGAGGCAAAAGTATTTCATAAGAGGTTAATTGTGTTCTAGTTGCTGGCTGAAACTAAAATGAAAGCAAACTTATTTTACATTTTGGTTGTGTGATATCCTTACTTATTTGATATTTATGCAGCAAAAGTGTACGTGGGCAGGGCAGTGAGTTGGAAAAGGAAAGGCTCATGAAAGGCAAAACAGCAGTTTGTGATTTGCTGAAGAAAATAACCACTCTGTTAATAAAAGAGGGCAGCGGTTACACCTGACGTTAGAATTTTCTGTGTGGCTTCTATTTGTTGGGATGTAAACTATTGTCTTTCAATGGAGAAAGGTTTCTATCTTTAAGAAGCTATTTTTTCTTCTGTTCTTTCCTGAGCGAGCCAGTATAAGCTTTTTTTTATCTCAAGACCTGATGTGAGTTTTTAAAATATGTAGAGACTTGATTTGGTTATATATAAAAAGTCATTGGGTGTATTAGTATACAGCCTAAAAACAAACAAACAAACAAACAAACAGCAACAACAAAAAAAACAAAGAACTGCTACAGTTTTAAGTTGGGTAAAAACATTCACCCTTTAAACACGGAAAATCCTGAGTCTTAACTGTTTGCCCTGTTTTTAACGTATGTGGTCTAATTAAAAATAAATTAAGAATAACTCTAAAAAGCAAATAATTTCATCTAGTAATCATCAGCTCATAAAGTCCCTTTAACATTAAATATGATGATTGCCTCACTTTTTAAAAAGGAAATGAAAACTAGATGCATGTCTGAGTCTCATGTGCCTGAGAGAACTTTTTTGTTTCTTTCAATTTTATGTTAATAATATTTTATTTTACTCCATTGCCTTTTGAAGTCTAAGTTTAATAGCATGCCAGGCGTTTTCATTTGTATAAACCATTATGAAGTTATTAGTAGGCTTTTAGTTTTTCTTACAATAGCATTGTTATCAGTTGGCTTTCATATAGAAGGACGTTTTAAAACACACAACAGATTGAGGGGTTGGGACTGGGGCAGGGGTGGGATGGTTCAGGTGGGATGGAGGGAGGCATTCTAGTTTCTTAATCAAATATGTATGTATTTATATATGCACGTAATAATGAAAAGAATTATTTGCAGTCTGAGAGTTTTTCTCCTCTTATTTTAACTGAAATTACTTTTTTGGTAATTTGAGTGAGTAACATCTATTCATTCTATTGCTTTACCCCTTCCTCTGTCTAGCTAACTTTCCCTTCAAAAGGAATAGATCGCATATACCAAAAGACCTTGTAAAGACAATGAGTCAAAAAGGGTAAAGACGGAAGGATGATTAGGCAGATGTATTAGGAAGTACTTGAAATACCTGTTTAGAGCGATTTCTGTCATTGGGTAGAGGTCTGGGGCACAGCGTTCCCCGGTCTGTTTTCTGGCTTACTATTGACTGACTTTCTGACCTTAAACAATCCACTTAACCTTTTTATATCTCAGATTTCCCATCTGAGGAGAGGAGAAATAATACTGCCTATTCCCCAAGGGTGTTCTGAGGTTTAATTAATTAGTCTTTGTGCAACACTAACTAGAGACGTGCAAAGATTTCCTTTAAGCAGTATGTGAACTTGATGTCCAAACGAGGTAACAATTAATAACTTCCAGAAGGATGGGCACCTAAAACAAAGCAGAAAGCAATCTGCTACAAAATCCCATACTGGCATTTTTTGTAATTTGAGTAACATCTATGGCTTTACCCCTTCCTCTGTCTAGCTAACTTTCCCTTCAAAAGGTTATAACCAAATTTTGTGTTATTGATGATAGAACAATTCTCAGATTGGAAAATAGATGTAGATAACATGATGACTTTATCTAAAAATCAGGATTGAATTTTGTGTTATTGATGATAGAACTATTCTCAGATTGGAAAATAGATGCAGATAACATGATGACTTTATCTAAAAATCAGGATTGATCATAATCAGTGACAATAATGAGATCCGGCATTGATCTTGAGAAATCTTGGGCAAATGATAAAACTTTCTTGCCAGTCCTTATATCCTTCAAAGGGAGAGGATAGTGATGGCTGTTTCTTGCTTGTTCACTTACTCCTCTTAGCAGAGAGAGATAAATCAATCAAAAGAAGACATAGCAGGAGACTGAGAGTATCTTATTATTACTTTAGTGATTGCCAGCTTTACTATCAACCACATAATACAAGGTACAGAGGGCTAGAAAAGAGTCTTAACACAAAAGTGGATCTAGCCAGAAATGGACCATGAAACAGAGAAGCCACCAAAATTCCAATCCTTCCTGTGGCATCATGGAAAATTGAAACATAGACAATTTTCTTTTCTGTCTCACCCTCCCCCACCCCGCTGTGTCTTGTTCTCAAGCGATTAGTCAGATTTCTCTGGGAAAGCAGAGATAGCCGGAAGTGGAGCAGTGGCTTAATCTTGTAGCCCAGGAAACGTCTTCCCTGTCTCCATGCTTGGGTCAGTCTTGAACAAACAAGGCCACTTTACGGAGTGAACTGTGGCAGCTGAAATGAAAGAACTCCATTATTTCTGGCCAGTGTAATTCAGCTTTGCATTTCAATTCTCTCTGACTCTTTATTTTTAAGCATTGGCAGAATAATATCACCAGGAAAATAGATGAGGACCATTTTAGATGTGAAGTGCTTTCAGGAGTATTGGAAATATAAAATGTTCTACCTATAATCAGTTAGAACCATTAACTGATCATCAATACTGGATCATATTCAAAAACGGAGATGAGTAAATATTACGGTTGGCCAACAGTTGCGTGAATGGAAGGGATAGCTTGGGGCTCTTTGATGTAAGATACTGAATTTTAGTCTCAGAGATCTCCTACTAGGTTGCTTCTTACTTATGTTAAACTGTCGCAAATGCCTATGTAAGGTTGAGGGAATATTTATTCTCTCCTTCCATCATGGCATTTCTGTTGTAGTAAGCTTAGGGCTCTCAGAAAATGCTATTGTCATAAAACAAGTAGTAAAGAGGTATGAGCTCCAGATCTTTACCCAGTGTCATTGTGCTTTGAACTTTTGCCACATGTTATATGAGAAATGAGAGGCCAAAGGACAAGCAATGATGCATATGCACAGGCACTGAAGGAATTGGTGGGAAAATAATGGAAATCTATTAGATCTATTTTGATTGTACCCTTAGGATCTGGGAAATTCCATTATCATTAAGGCCAGCAGATTTCATTTCCATGCTCCAGATATTTTTATAGAATGAAGATCCTTTTCATTATAACAAAATTACCTGGCCAGTTCCCCCATACTGCAGTGTTTGAAGCTTCTAAAGACATATTATTTATGAATCATACCTGGCTGATATGCCCTTAAGAATTGTCCAAGAAGCAGAGTTGACTTTTGTATAGAAAGTTCCCTCTGAGTAGATATGTTTTCCTTTCTCTGCCTCTTTCATTTCATCCATTATTATACATTGAGAAAATATTTCACACTGTACACCAAAAATTCAAGGATAGCTAATCATTGTATAGACTTAAAGACCATATAATAGTAGTAGAGATTAACAGCCTAAACATCATAGTTTGCCTCTATTCATATTAGAGATTGTGAAGCAAAAACCCCAGTCTTTTAAAAATATATTCCCTTTTATTAAGCAGGCAAGAATAATAACAGAACATTGTTTCCAGTCATTTATAGCTAAAATAATTCAGGTGATTGTTTTAAAAATGAGTGAAACATTGTTTAATCATTGACTAAAGTGAAGAAAAATTCAAAAGGTATATATTTAATTCCATTGATACGTTTTTCCCTCTTGTCCATAAGGAAAAGCAGAGGGAAATAGTCTGAAGAGATAATAGCATAGAATGTTTTAAAACCTTTCAGAGTTTTCTGGGAAAGATCTAGAAGTAGTCGGAAGAAGATAAGTTGCATTATACTATTCTAAATTCTGTTCTACCATGATTCCGTTCTGAGATATTTATCCACAGAAGCATAAATGGTTCCCCACATGGGGACTCCAAATAAGGTGAGCTACTGATATTCTCCAACCCATTAACATACCTCTGTAGCATTTTAAAGAGTTTTATGTGTTTCTTTTTCATTAATACCCATCCCCCCTTTTAAAATGTATTGATTTAGAATGACATCTTTTTTCTCCTCCCCACCCCCATCAATGCCCACTTATTTTCTGTATTTTAGGAAGACATTTAGTTCTATGATCATAATCCCCTCACCTCAACATTAATAGAGATAAGAAATGATTTGTCATGATGTTTATTAAAAAACAAGTCTAGATAGAATATTAGGCAATATGAAGGTTCCTAGGAAATGAGATGTTTGGTGACCTAAATGTTCATTTCTATCAGCATGCAATGAATCCAAGTCTTAATTGCAATTTAATTTAATTTAATTTCAGCTAATTTAACTTAATTATCAGACCTAGTTTTTAATTCACTTTTCTGAGTTACCTCACAAAGTCTTTGCTAGATATAATTCTTTTAGTTGTTATGTTACTTTGTAGGTTAAAAAAATCGGTGCAGTTGGCACTTATGATTTATTATTATCATCACTTGATTTGGGGTTTCTTTCAGTTGTCCACAACTGCATACCCAAGAAGGTTACAATACTCTTCATCATTGAACCAAGGTTCTCCTTCCTCACAATAAGGAAATAGATTTGATTATTCAGATTACCTGGGATATTCAGCTAGACGGTGGAAGAGATAAACATAGTGAAATGTTACTTGCTAATATTTGCATTGGACTTTTATTTGATTCTGTCCCTTTCATTTACTCACGGAAGCCTGTTTTTATGCCTGGTCCATTCAGACCAAGCAAGGCAAAAAGAGAAAATATATGGGAATAATGATGTTTCCTCCGCCCAACCCACTAGGCCGGCAGTTAACCATCTTCAACACCCAGGCTCAAATAGCCATCGGTGGAAAAGACAAAGGACGCCTCTTCCAAGGCCAGCTCTCTGGGCTCTATTATGATGGTTTGAAAGTACTGAACATGGCAGCTGAGAACAACCCCAATATTAAAATCAATGGAAGTGTCCGACTGGTGGGAGAAGTCCCATCAATCTTGGGAACAACACAGACAACCGCCATGCCACCGGAAATGTCTACAACTGTCATGGAAACCACCACTACAATGGCTACGACCACAACCCGCAAAAATCGCTCAACAGCCAGCATTCAGGTAAGTCTTTCTCCAACTATTAATTGATTCTGCTTTTTTGTCTTTGAGACATCGCTATCACGGTCAGTATAGCTATGTAGCTAGAGAGTCTGAATTAGAATGTTTATAGGAAGAATACCTACAGATCCTCATAGTAATGAGACTCAGGAATAGAGAAAGACAAAGTCATTCCTAAAGAAGTTGTTTAAGTCTTGTGTGCACTCATGGGTTATTACTCATATCATATTTACCACTGAAATGGTAAAGCTGTTGTTCAAAATGAGCAATGGTTAACACTTTAAGTATGAAATATTCTCTCTTCTTATTTTATTATATTTCTTTTCTTTTCAAAAAGAGAAAAGGAGAAAATAAAAATTCGTTATCACAGGAAAGACTATATCCTAGTACAGTTCCAGTCACATCCTCCTGATGGCTTTACTGGAACATGATTTGTTCATTTTTGAAGCCAGTGGGTATCATTAAATCAAGAGCAATTGAAGCTAGAGGTTCATCTGATCTTTATAAAATGCAGTCTTTGTGTTTGATATTAAGTGTTGATTAATTACATGTTACTTTTTGTCCATATTGTTTCCTTTATATTTGACCAAGATCCTAATTACATTAGAAAATGTGAAGGTCTGGGTTTAGCTATGTAGGAAGTTCTTATTTTGTGGTAACATTTTTGTTTTTTGTTTTTCACTTAAAAGTAATTATACTGAAGCTAAAATTTAATGCTTTGCTAACTCCCTTGGCATTTCATAAATCTAGTTAGTAGGGGGTAGAAGGTTAATCGAATTATTAGCCTTAAATGCTCTGGCATAAAATAAGACATTCCGATTGCTTGTGGGGAAATTACCCCTAGGCTAGTTAGTGTTGGTAGAAAATTCAGTAGATCGGTACTGCTCCTTTCTGTTTCTTAGTTTTAAGAAAATATCCTGGGGCTCAATTGAGTCTTTGACATCACCCTTCTATTAACTTCAGTAGGCATTGTAAACTTAAAGTCAATCAATAATCAATTAACTCCCCTATGTGTTCTCATTCTTCTGAATTAAGTTTACTTAAGTTAGGTAGAGTTTAAAAGTGTTGTCTTCCTTTTTCCATTTCTTTGAGCCAAAATGTCCAGATAGCTCCTTCCATGACTCCCTAGGAGTGATTCGAAGCTGTATACACCGATGATGTTGTCGGGCCAATCCATGTGTTTTAGAAAGGCGACAGGGACCTGGTTAGGCCAGCAGTCTCACAGCCCCGTGTGCTGTTCCATGCATACCTACGCCCATGCTCAAAAAAAAAAAAAAGCTTTCTCTCTGATATTAAAGCTATAACTCCTGACACTTCACTCTACTCACTGAAAAGAAGATAAAAGGCAATATATATTTCTATTATGACTCTCTATAGCTCAAGAGCGGATCTGTTTATTGTTAGTGAAAAGATAGTTCTGTCTGCACAGGCCTTGGCAGACTCGTTTTGTTTCTGTCAGAATACCTTCCACTAACTCTGTGGGAAGCAGAGTCGCAAATGGCTTTTTCTTCATAGCAGAGGCTGGTCCTGTAGTCTTTTTTCAAGGCCAAATTTTTACCGACCTCAGGAGTATTTAATGTTACATGGGGACTCACGGACTAAGCCATGGTATTTAGTGGTTTTTGGCTTTCCCTCCTATAGCAAATTCATAAATGGGAGCAGATTGAGTGAGCCTTTCCACAAACCGAGAGAGCCACAGCTTCTGGTGAAGTGTAGAGCAAATCTTGCCAGCGATTATGATCCTAAATATCAGAGAACCTGTTCTCATTTTAGCGGATGTGGCTGGGTGGAGGATACCCTCTAACAGCCTCCTGTCTGGCATGTGTTTGTTTTCCTCTGAGTCTAGTAATAACTGGATTACATCTACATGTCTCTCCTTTTGCTTATATCAAGGCTATAAAAATGAGTTATAAATCTGTTGACGCTCTTTGTTTTTAAGGGTGTGTAAATACATATTCTTGGAGGAAAGCCAACAGGCTAGCAGAATTGGATTAGACTGAGATGAGGTATAAAAAAAGCCCCATGTTCTTTTTAAAGATTAGCTGGAAGAAATAACTTTATGCCAATGGTTTGGGGCATTTTATTCTTGCCAGCTAGCCGTAAGAACTCTGTCCTGGGCTCCGTGAAAACTCATAGCCTATCTTGTCTGCAAGCCTATTCTGATCTCAAGTACATTCTATAGACCACGTCAAGCAAGGGTTAGGACTAGGGATCCAACAACCCTTGGATTTTCACAATTCCCACACTCCAAATACTTTGGATGAAGAAGGTCAGTCTCAGAATCTCTAATATATCCTCTGTGATCCAGCTAATATTCTTGGATAAAGTGGACCCATAAAGACTTCTTTCTGGGAGATACTTCAGAAAGGAGAAAAAAGAAGTAGGGAAGACTGAATTTTATATTCATCGGGCCCATCACTCGCTTTTCTAAACAATACTCTGTTCTGTCCCCTTTTATTTGGATTGTCCTAACATGAGGCTCTTCCAGGAAAAACAGAATAAGCGTGTGAATCCACAAGTATAAAATCTTGGTTATTCAAAAATCTATTGGTCCCTTCTTAGAGCATAAGCTGAGAAAGCATCATTTGAGCAGGTCATTTCTGATAAGACCTTGGTTAGTGTTGGTTTCTGATCAAAAGAAAACTGCAAAGTGCTTTCAGTGCTGCTCTTAACTGTGTGTGAATATGAATAAAAAGTTTTCGAGTTGATATGGAAGTAATTGATGCTTTGATCTTGTTGATAACCTGGTTCATTACAGACCTACTTGTGAAAACCACAAAACAAGATAGGCTTTATGACATACCTTATCATCATCTAACAGCTAGAAGAGGCATGGCTTATGGAGCATTTTCCCTTCTGAATAGTTAATGTGCTTTGGGCAATTTTATTTGTATTTTTTCCAGTGGTAAGGCTATTGCAGAGTGATTAAATGCATGCACTTGGAGTCAGACTTGCCTAATATGAAAAACCTAGTTCTTCATATAAGCTAAGTGACCTTAGGCAATTCACATGTGCTCTAGTTAACTATTGCTATGAAACCAACTTTTCCATTAAATTTAGTGACTTAAAACAACAGTTACGTCATTGGATCTCACAAAATGCAGGGCTCAGCAAGGCAGTTCTTCTGCCCCATGTGGAGTCTGCTGGAGTTACTCAGTGGCTACTTGGGTCTGGAGGGTCTGATTTCATTCATGTGCCGTGTGCCTGGGTGGGTTAACTGGAAACACTGGACTCAGCTGGGTCCATTTCCCTCTCCATATAGTCTCTGTGACTCTCCATGTAGTCTTTCCAGCAGAATAGTAAGAATTCTCTCATGGAGGCTCAGGGGTCCCAGAGAGAGCTTTCCAAGAGAGGAAGTAGAGACTGCCAGTTTCTTAAAGCTTGGTCCTGGACACCCACACAGTGTCACTTCCATCACATTCTATTGGTCAAAGCATCCACAGACCTCTCTCAGCCTCAGGGAAAGGGGCATAAACCCCAAATCCGATGGGAAGAGTAGCCAGAATTTGAAACCAACCTGTCTACCACATTGTAAAGCTAGGCAAGTGGGGTCAGAGCAAAAGGTACTGCTAGTGCTTACAACATGTGATGGTTATGATGATAACTAAGTTAATATAAGAGAAATGCTTAAAACAGGTACATCACGAAGAGTATGACTGACTGTGTTTTAACCTTCTTTTTGTATTCTATCCCCACATTTGGTATGCAAGTCACTACTCTCTCAAGCAAGAATCTACCTCAGAAAATGGGGTTGTTTTTATAGACAGTAGTGTTTGTAGTTCACAGTAGGGGCTAGGAGGTTTTGGGGGGGGTAAGGATTTGAAGGAGGGTCAGAGTAGAACTTGGAGGCTGAAATTAGTTCTGACAAATAAAAGTTCTCTAAGATCCCTGGTCTCGGATACCTCACTACCCATCTTTTACTTTCTCTTTCATTTTTAAACCAACCTGGGGTTCTGTGGTTCTTGGAGATTATGTTCAGCTATGAAATATGTCTACACATATTTTAGAGGTTTCAAAGAAGAGGAATTTAGGATTCTTGCCATTATGGAGCTTACAATCTAAAGAGGGCAAGAGAGCTTGACATGAGCTATCAATATGAGGTAGCAGCTTACAATGGTGGTGTGTTGGGAGTGAGGGGTGGCATATGGGATGGCTGGCTGGATCTCATGGCTGGGGTGGGTATGACTGGGCCTGTAGATGAGTACAGTCAGATTCATGCTGACAGGAACAAACCCCAGGGTGGTTGAATGTCCGAAGCTAAGTTATCCAAGTCAGAGACAGTAAGTAATTCCTGAGGGTGACAGCCAATCTCAACTAGAATACAGAATGCATAGAGGAGATTCGTGCGAGGCAAGAGATCCAGATTCTGAGAGTCTTGACCTGACCCCTTACCCCACCATGGGAGAGGACCAAAAAGAGAGGACTGGATTGGGTTCCCTGTGGGTCTTGCTACCAGGGATGCCCCAGCAATCGTTCAGGCACTTCTGTTATGTTACAGCTGATCCAAGTGTCAGTGGGTTACTATCATGACGCTGATAGTTCAGCTTCTAAAAAAACAAAGTCCAACACAGCCTACACTCAAATTTCTCGGTCCTCATTCAAGATAGATGGCAAAGTGTGAAACAAGTGTCTTTTAGTCATAACTTTCAGTCATCAAGACTAAAATGTCCTTGTGAGAAAGGGCCAAAAGGAAAATAGTTCCAAGAATAATATGTATTCTCTTACCTAAAGCCTCCAGACCAAGTCATCAATAAAAAAAAGAACTCAGTGTATTCTATACAAACCACCATTTGGAATCATTTGTACACTATTAGCATGATACTGATAATGACCCATTTTTTGTTTTGTTTTGGGCATTGATAAAACCACCTCGACATTGGCTAGTGCTGCCTGGCACCAGAAAATTACCAGAAAATGACAATACTCAGCTTAGATTGGAACTATCCTAATAAACAGTAGAAATGAAAGACTTGAGAGCTTCGTGAAATTGCATTTTTATCTCACACTCACAAATTTGGTGGTCGAATGTGAACAATTTTCAAAGATCCCAGAAGGAATCCAAACTTTTTCAGGCTTGGTAATAATACCTATGTGGAAAGTCCCCCTTCTGGTCTACTTTCAGATTTAGGCTGAGAACAATAAGAAGCACACTTCAGCCTTGAGATTATTACCAAAAACAAAAAACAAACAAACAAACAAACTTGCATGTTCTAGATAGAGTGACAGCACGTTGAAGGGAGGAGAGTACACTTCAGAGTCAGAATTTCTGGTTCTCCAGGTTCTTTCAGTTACTTAACTGTGTATCTCTGGGCAGGTTGATTAGCCTCTCTAAGCTTCTATTTTATTATCTGTAGAATGGGCGTAACAGTACCTTTCCCATGGGCTTGTTGTAAGAAATAAACATGTCCATGTGTGGAAAGAACTTAGGCCATGGCCTTCCCCATAAGTTTCCACTCGATGCTGAACATCGGGGAACCCTTCCACCCAGGAGACTGTCCCAGAACTCACAGAGCCTCGTCGAGCCTTCCTTTATGTTTGGATAAGCACAAGATGAACAATTTTGTCTACATCGACACCAATCCCCAATTACCCAGGATTTCCTCTTGTGGTTCCAGATTGAACCATAGCCCTGAACTCATCAATTAGAAGAGATTTCTATGGGAGATTCTTTCATTTTCTGGAGTGGAAATTGGCTTTGCTGAACAGTTATTGCACCCAATGTCCTATGAGAGTGAAGCTTGTAAAGTTGCCATTTTTATAGACCAAAATAGTCAAGTATCAGCTATGTCAGATGATTCGACAAAATTGGTATCAACGCCATTTTGAGACTCTGGCTGGAACACCATATTTTCTCAAGGTTCTTTGAATAATCCAACTGTCTTGGATTGGGACACAAAATAAATCTACCACATCCCAAACACCATCCTCTAACAGGATGTAGATGTGTTGTATCAGAAAGGGTTATACTTACCCAGAGAATCAAACTCTCTGAGCCCCTCCATCTTTTCCCTGCTGCCACCAGCTTTACAGAAATGAGACAAGGAGTCCACACCGTTTTCAATCCCTTGCTTTTACCATTAGACAACAGAGCCTCCAGGGGGAGTTTATTTTTAGGATCAGGGCTTAGCTAATATTGATTAACAGCCTTACATAACGTGCGGCTCCCGGGCTCGTTCCTTTCCTGCCAAGCCTCATAACTGGGGAAGGCACTGAAGATTTGTCAGTCTAATTAGACTTCTGCTGCCAGCCAAGAAATATCTTGTCTCTTCCTTACTCTTACACAGGTACTTTCGTTTCCCCTCTCAGAGAATAATTTGGGGAGAAGGAAATTGGACTCTAATTTACTCGTAAAACTCTCCAGTGACATTTTCTCTCTGGAAATGCATTGTTCTTAAAAGAAAAAAAAAAAAAAAAAAAGGCAGGGGGAGCTTGATGTGTTTATCTCCCTCTTAAAGACTTAACGTTGACAGTACAAATAAGCCAGGGAAGAGAATGCAGTGTAGCTTCTTTTCATCCCCTCTTTAATATTTTAATTTTAGTGGATGAGATCAGCATTTCTCAAAACTTGAGTTTAGTCACTTAAAAGGTCCTCTGAGAAGGTCCTCATTGCAGATGGGCTGGAAGTCTGTGAGTTGCTAGAATAAGTTGTAGAGATGCCCTTCTAATCTGGCTATCATATTTATAGGGTGGAATTTCCACCAGAACTGCTGCTAAAGTGCTAGAACTTATTTTGAGCCATCTGAACAGCTGGGAGGGAAGTGGGGTCAGCTCTTGGCTAGTCACTGTGGAGGTCCCAAAATGTTGTTAAAGCTCTGAGGGGTGCTTTTTCCGATCATCGGAAGTCAAAATCTTTACCGTGTGGTGTATGAATCTCCTCCTTGCTCTCTCTCTGACCATACTTTCTACGACACTGCTCCAGGCACATAGTTCTTTTTGAACTTCCTCGAACATAGAACCAGGATAAAGGAAGGGGGAGTGGGATAGGGTTGTGCAATTACAGAGTTGGATACTGTTTGTATCTAAATGTTGATATTTTGTTTATCATGGATTTTTTTTTGCATTAACATTGCTATTCAAATATGACAATAAAATATTATTTATATCGATAAATGAATTTGGGGGAACCCCGTTAAATATTACACTTTAGATAAGTGCCTCATAACCCAGACTTGCTTGAACATACCAGGCACGTCTTCGACTTCTCACTTGCTAATTCTTCTGCCTGAAGCAGCTTTTTCCAGCATTTCGTATAACTCATTCTTCATCCTGGTTTCTGCTCATATGGCACCTTTCAGAGAGTTCTTCGTTGATCGCACTTTATAAAATAGCACTCTCTATCATCTCTTGCTTCGTTGTTTCTCATAGCAGTTACCTGTTCCTGACAGCATATCATACAGTTATTGGTTTATTGTCTCTGTTTGCTGGAATGTGAATTCTACAATGGCAAGATCTTTATATCAGGTACTATAAGAGCATCAGCAGCACAAGTAAATTCTTAGTCAATATTGGTCAAAACGTATGAATGGGCAACAGTCCACCAGCACCTTCTCAGAGAGAACACATGCCTCTTAATACTTATAAGTTGAATCTCACTTCCAAGGTTAAGGCTCACCAGTGGGGATGGTCATCAGCATGGTTTTGCTGCTTTTAAATCCTTGCCTTAAGAATAAGGAGTTCCAGAGATGTCTCCTTGTCTCTGGTGGGCCAGATTGTTCTTGTTTGTTTCTGGTCCTTCATTCACTTTCCTTAGGATTTATTTGTTATCATAGTAACAAGGACTGCATCTAGCACTCAGAGTTTTCAAACCACTTTTGGAACTATAGTATCACCAATTTCCCTCTCTAATTTTTTTCTCCTTATTCCTATCCCAAACCACTCAGTTCTTAATTCTCCTAAAACCTGCCTTTACATATAGGCAAGTAAAAATTATTTTTAATGGCCCATCTTTTCTACTTGTTGATATGGTTAAAAAATTAACTTGAGGCGCATTTTCCTAGTTGTACGCATGTGGGTAGGTTTATGGGAGTCTTCTATCTGCTTTCCGTTACCTCTTTTGTTTTTCTCTAATGGCCGAGTATGTTATATGAACCCATTTATTCCTGGTCACAACCCTATGATTCAGCTGGCTACATAGTTACCTGTTTTCTTCACGATCTTTCAAAAGAACACTGATGGAAGATACTATGAGAAACCATTAGATCGAGAGCAGAAACAATCTCTGTGTAGTTTATCACTTGACATTCAGGGCCTGGAACAGTGCCTGCCACAAAGAGGGGCTCAGTAAATGTTTGTTAAAGAAAAGGAAAATGTATTAAATAAACGAATGCTTGTCTGCAGAGGAGGCCATATTATTCATGTTCAAGGTAGACAAAGAAAGCTGAGAAAGCAGCCTGGCGTGAAGGAAAAGAGTGCATTGAAGCAGGCACTAGGAGACTTCATCGTGGATAAAGAAGTGGCTAACCATCATGATTCTAGGCAGACCTTCATTTACCAGCTGTGGGATTTGGGCTAAGTTGTTTTTTGGAGCTCAGTTTCATCATCTGAAATATGGAGATGACATCACCAGCTTCATGGATAGGTTAAGATAATGTAAGTCAAGGGCTTAAGTCGGTGTGACTTAATAAAAGATGGTTATTGTTGTTATTGTTGTGTTACTTTAAGTGACATTCCAATCAAGGTCATAGTAGCACTAATTTTTATTTTTTATTTTGTTTCTAATTAGTCATTTGACCTCTGACATGGCAGTTAGTTTCCTTGGGTCTCCACGCTTTTCTCATCTAACAAGCGTAAGAGTAGATTCGCATTATCTCTAACATCTTTATTTTTTTTTTAACTATCTAACATGGTGCCTTTTACATATAGTTAAATGGTTGGCTAAATGAATTAGAGGGAAGAAGGAGGAAGGACAGTTTAGAGGAATGAGAGGAAGCAGAAACACTAATTCTATTGCTGTAAGAACTATCTGCTCATTTCACGTGTTGCATGGCTAAAGCTGAGAGAAATGAATAGAATATCTTTGTTCTAATTCAAATAATATAAATAATGCTTTCTTTCTGTATTCCCCCCTCTTTGCTGAAAACTGTCAGAAAGGGTTTCACAATGATCACCCCTATATAGAAGATAAACTACTTATTATGTCTCTTGACTCGTCAAAAAGAATCAATGATTTCAATTTAAACTGAGGTCCAAGAATTTTTTTTTTCTGAAAATACATCTCTTTCTTTCTATTTATGTATGACAGGGGAATGACTTCCAGCAGTAATCATTGCTAGCCAGAATTCAAGATGGATATTTCCTCTCTGTCTTTGACGAGGCAGTAGGAGTGGTGGGATGTGCTTTTATACCTTTCTGATGCATGTTTGAATGATTGTAACAATTAGAAACACACCAAGGCTGTTATGACAGACCTGCCTTTTGAAACCTTCTAATTAATGCCTTGGGTTGTCTAGAGAGCAAGTTCTGTTAGCTAAATGGAGAATGTAAGGTTCTCCTTGATTTTCTCATCATTTAGGGATGAGGTGGCTGGGGAAGTAAATGCACATCATTTCTGTGGTGGTTAGCAATCACTGAGAGGATTACTTGATGGAAATTTGATTGACTTGTGTATACAATGCAGTCTCTTCTGTCTCTCATCCCATTTGATGGTGTGTGTGTGTGAGAGGGAGGGAGAGAGATCCAGAGACAGAGAGATCATGTATATTTGCATATATTATCTAGAATAGTGCCTCTTAAACTGTTATGTGTATACAGATCACCCTGGTGATTTATTAACGCACAGATTGTGAATTGTGATTCACTTCAGGGTGGGGCCTGAGATAATGCATTTCTAGCAAGGTGATGTCATGCTGCAGTATGTGGAACTCATTTAATGGAGCAAGAAT
>NW_006494609.1:6784171-6785289 GCF_000325575.1 Pteropus alecto
AGTTTAGTTCAGGGCGCTTAAAGACATGAAATCTTGCTAACCCAAAGCATTATGTAAGTGAAGGAGTAGATACCCTACTAAGAATTAGCAAAGAACAATTCATCCCTTCAGACAGTCCTGCTCCCGGTCCCACTCGTCCCCTCATCCTGTCCCTTACTTTGTTATATTCCTGAGGCAGATGGGGAAAAAAGTAGGTAGAATTTAACTTGTCATAATATTTATCCGCCTTTCTGAGAGGTGCCCACCAATGAAAGCAGAAAGACGTGAATGATTTTAATCCGCAGTAACAATGGAGAACCAGTCCTGACCATCTTGAGCAGTATAAATATATAAAATGACAGATTTTTCTCCTCTGCCTCTCCACTTCCTCCTCCCAGATACTGAGAGAGACACATATTCATGCACCCACAACTCATACTATAATGCACAATGAAATTTCACCCAGCCTTTATCTCAGAGCTGCTGTTCTGATGATTAATGCCGCACTGGCTGGGAAGCTATTCTGCTGAGAAAGACAAGGAGAGAGGAAGACACATGAAATATATCTTTCAGGCCATTTCTCATTATTATTATTATCATTATTAGTTCTTACTGCCCTATCTAGCCTGTTAGAGAATGCTTGATCTATTGGCCAGGGGGAGGGGATGACATTTGAGAGACGATTTTATGAGAGAGGAATAAGCAAGGACAATGAAATAGACTTTTTACCAAAGAGAATTGACCTGAATGGGGTTTTGTTTCTGTTGTCATTTGTTTTGGGTTTTGTTTGTTTGCTTTATTATTTTTGTTGTTTTCATTTTAAAGCCAAATATAATAGATGCCTCCATCTATGTATTCTGTGTCCCCCCAAACAGACATTTATTTTTGCATATGTTCTTTTGTCTTTATTGAGGCTCTGCAAGAATCAATATGATATAACTGATGCAAATATTATTCCTGACCACTTATGCAAAAGACTGGACAGAATAAGTTCATTGCTTTGTAACTCCCATAATTGCCTCCATATCCTGGTTGATTCCGAGTTTCTAAAAGAGCTACTTAAAAAAATAATAATAATTGTGGAGTATGTATTGTATAAACCACAGTGTCTGATTCTCTCCTGTTTCTCATTCAGAGAA
>NW_006494609.1:6785431-6796151 GCF_000325575.1 Pteropus alecto
TGGCTCTGTCATTTAGGAAGACTACACAGCAGCAGTCCTTGTTGGAAAGATAGGACCATAATAAAAGCATTAGCACAACATAGGTGTCTACTGGTAAAATGTCAAATGCATAACATAGACAAAGTTTAATCTGATTTAGAAAATGCTGTATTTGCAAAGTTGAGTTTAAGAGGATTTAGAGCTGTGGTGCCCACATTTAACCTCAGTTTTAGTTGAATTTTATAGTCAGTTAATAAATATTTGGGTAAATTGAGTACCTACTACGGGCCAGGTACTGTCCTAGTTGTCTGAGCTACAGAAATATACAAAACAGATTTTAAAAAAGTCTTTTTTCTCACAGAGCAAAAATTCTGTTCCACAAACATTGGGTACCTCCTGAGTGCCAGGCTTTGGGGAAACAAAAAATGACATAAATGTATTTCTGCCTAAAGGAACACAGTCTAATAGGGTTCTTAAATATTTCCTGAATCTGAGAAGACTCATTTTTAGGTCAGTTTCTACAGAAACTTTAGCACACTGATCTGCTATTATAGATGCAGAGGCAAAAGCCATCTCTATTTAGGTCAGTGCTAAGAATAAAATCTTTAATTTCTACTGGAAAAAGACAACTTTCAAATGTAAACAATGTCTTTTTTAACTAAAAATAGCAACAGTAAACCATGTTACAGTAAAATGATTGCGTTTAAAACACATTTGATCTCAAGGACTAACTTTACGATATTTATTGCAAGTATTCGTTTATTGGTTGGAAATTATAGTCTCGTGGATTGTTAATATTAGAAGAATCTCAAATGCTGTAATTGTTGAGCCTCATACAACATTAGGTGAGATTTAGAGACAGGCCAACCTAGTTTCAAGTTCTGGTTTCATCATTCAAAGCTGTATGTCAGGGGCAAATTGCTCACCTGCCTTTTCTTAAAATTTAAATAATAAGCACGCGTTAATTTTATATTTTCACTTAATTTTTCTCTAAGTAATACATTTGCATAGCTTAAAAACCTCACATACTACCCTGATCCTCCTTCAGGATAGAAGCACCATTACTTCAGCTGCTTGAGGGTTAGCTGATGACTCTCAGCTCAGTTCTTCACTGGGAACTGCCCTTGACCAAAGAAGCCACCTTACCCAAGGTCAAGCCCCTTCCTGGGAGTGGCACATATCTAGTGAGCAGTGGGTGGGCTGGGTGACATATAAAGATCCAGTCCCTTGTCTTCCCTGTGGGTGTTGGGGTCAGCTGAGGTCTTTGTTGCAACTGCATCAAAGTTCACCTCCTCCCTCTTCCTAGATTTCGATGGCACTCCCCCCAAAACTTCCCACACACAAAACTAGGTCTCAGAGTCTGTTTCCTAAGAAACTGAACTTAAGACAGTATCTAGAGGCCTAAGAGAAAACAAACAACAGAACAGAGGTCTTTTTCCTCTACTTCACCATGTCTTGTAGAACTGCTCCACACTTATACCCTTTCAGTTGCTTTTTCAAATGTTTTCCTCCATATTTCTAAAAATATGCTTCTGTTTCTTGCCTTTGCGGTTTTACATATTAACTAATGACTTCTGACTCTGGAAGAAAAGGGTTGGGTTTTCTCACCCCCTCCATCTCCCAACACACACATACCTCCTCACCTCCAATTTCCGAATAAAATTCTGTCACATTTTGACTGAATCGGTTTACATGGTTACAATTTCCACCTACTGAGAAAAATGTGAGATCATACCATGTATTCATTTATTCCACAGATCTTTACTGGGTGCTTAGAATGTTTCAGGCACTACTCTAGAGACCGAGGGTACAGCATCCTACCCTCATTCTACTGTTAGGAGTACAACATTCTGCTGTTATGGTTGTATTTCCTTTCTCCTGCAACTCCTTGTTAATAAATCCCCTCATTATCTCTTTGGTGTATTTTTCTAACCACTTACCAGTGTCATAGCTAGCACAGCTATAAAACTCCTCTTAACATAAATACACAGGTAATCTATCATCTCCACTTTTTTCTTGGAGACCCCCCCTGCCAGAGTCTTCTATCCAGCTCCAGTCTGACGTAGGTGCTCTGTGCACCTGCCTTGTAGCTGTCATCCTGGATCCTCCTTGCTCCTCATTCTGGGAAATCCCTGGGCTTCACTTTTATGTCGTATCCCAAGTTTTGTCTTTCTTAGTTGACTCCCTCATTCTGAAGTTATACATCTTTCTGTAGCTTCCGGAGAAAAGGCGGGTGAAAGGTGCAGCCATTGACACTTTGTCTGTCTGAAGAATGTCCTACTTGTCCTCACCCTTGATTAGTAGTCTTCCTGGAAGGGATTCGTAGGTTGGAAATCATCTTTGCTCATAAATTTGAAGGCTTTTTTCCAGTGTCCTCAGGTATCCAGTGCTGCACTCATTGAGAGAACAGTCTGATGTCTGATTCCTATAATTCACCTGTTTTATATTTTCTCTCTGAAATCTCAACTCTTTATCAAGAGACCTCAGACTAGCACTTAACACAGCTCAGGTTTCCAGAACCACATGACGCTGCCCTCTAAGCCTCATGCTCTTGTCCCATTGTTGTTACTTGCCCATTAGCTGCCCTGTGTTGGCAACCTTATTTTGATATAATTTGTTCAGTCAAACTATTCCTAAGCATATGTAACACACACACACTGAATATAACTTCAGAAAAGCATGGGGTTTTGAAAGTAGCACATGGTATATGGAGCCTTGAGAATTCTATATTATATTATATATAATGTATTATATATATAAACGAAAACTTACTATGATCAATGCAAAATTCCAGTAAAAATTATTGTACTGCTAACTCTTTGTATACTAAAGTAAAACTTTTAACTCCGTTTTGTGTTCCTTTAGAGGCCTCTATTTTTGTGGGGTTTTTGTTCTGTTTCCTATTTTCACCTTAATACTCATTTTCTATCCACATCAAAGGAACTATGAATTAAATAATATGTATAAGTGCTCTGTATATTTTACACCCAGAAATGAGCATAGCTCAGTTTCCTGCTTCACACCAGATGCTTATATTTTTGAGAGGGGCAAGGATTAGAATTGTCACTTTGGAATTCTATCCCCTGAAATGTCAGTGTGTTTGCATGCCACTGAGTTCCATCATACTGTGTTTGGTGATAAAGTCTGTTCACTTGGCTCTCATTTTCCTTCAGCTTCATCACTGTAATATATTTATTAGCTTTGCATGTGCTAGTTGGTAGGTGCTATAGGAAAAGAATTACCCCCACATACTGATTGCCCCTCATGAGGAATTACACATTGTAAGAACACAAATGGAGTTCCACACACGAAAACATTAGTGAATTAATGTTGGATACGTACAGCATGTATACTAGAAATATGATTTGATCAAGTAATTATACTAAATATGAACCAAAGCTTTCATCCATTGGAGGAGAGATCGTTGGAGGCCACTGTGAGAAAATCACAAATAGGAGGTTTCAAGGGAAATTTGAGTGGCGATGGCAAGGATGTCCCCAAGGCTATTTCTACAGGGAATCGTTTCTATCAACATTTCTAACCAGAAAACAAAGATTGCTGGAGGCTCCAAAGTAGATCAAAATATTTGAAGAAGGAAGAGGATAAATAGCAAAATTCACTCTCAAGGCCATGCTGAAAGCATCCATAAAACGTTTTTGTTTTTTTTTTGACTCCTATAGCCATAAGGGGATTTGTGTTTTAATTTGGGAGATTTGGTGTAAATGTCTAAACAACTTATTTTTGTAATGTTTTAATCAGTAATATCCATAATAATTAGAGAGAATTATGAATCTCAAAAAGCAATACCAATCATGTCATTCAGAAGAGGAGGATTAAGGTGTGTTTGTATTTCTCCTTTTCTCCCTCATTTTCAGTGAGGTACATTTTTTTGTTTTCCTCTTTGCCATATTGGGTGTTTTTGTAAGAGAGTTTTTCTTTTTCCGGTTGTAAACATTTTTCCCATCTCAGCATCCTTTTCAAATTCAAGAGACATTTTCCTTTGCAATGTACAATGAAAGGCGATTATGTTAGAAAATATCAGAGATGGCTTTGTCATATCTGGTGCTGTTAAGTCACGTTTTATCTTAAAGAGCTCAGTAAGTGAGGCCGAGGTAATGATTTGACAATTGAACAAGCCTCAGCTAGATCTTCCAGCCTTCCCCCAAAACTCCCTAAGGAGAGAGAGACCCAGGTGGTGGGTGGAATTCTTTTTCTTTAAAAGACTGTGGGGGTTCTGGCAAACCTATGTTTTTGGTTTTGCTTGCAAGGCAGAGGCAACATTTGCAAAGCAGTCTTTGTAGTCTTTTTTTTTTTTTTTTCCAGCATTTAATTTAATTTAAGATGGTGGTAGGGAATTGAAAAGGGAAGACTAATTGCTCAGTAAACAGTTAATAGCTACTGCCTACTGCATGGAAGGTTCTGGAAGGAGATGGAGGGGTGAATAAGACAGATGTATGCTGCCTGTCTTCATGGAGCTTACATCATGGGAAGAAGGCATAAAACAAACCAATTTCACAAATAGTTATTTAATCACAATGATGACAAGTACGATGAAGGAGGACAAGCTGCTAAAAAAGCAGAAAGGGACCTGAGCTAATATTCTGATCTGGGAAGACTTTCTCGAAGATGCAGTGTAGGAGCTGTGCTGTTTAGGACGAGATGGTAGGTAGGTAAAAGAGGAAGACAAGGAGTTTGCCAAGCAAAGGGAACAGCCTATGCTAAGGCCTTGCCACAGGGAACATACAGTATCATGTTTCTCAGTCTTTGGCGTATCGTTTGGCTCTAACGTCTGGAAACATACCACATTTGACCATGTTAAGTGACCCGTTAATGCCCACAGCTGAAAGGCTAGCAGAAGGTCACTCAAAAGGTTTCCGACAGGATGAAACACTGTCCCATTATTATGACGGAGTGATGTGCGACCGGTTGAAGGAAAGTTTCTGAAGCTAGATTGATTGTCATGACCAGTTTGAACTGGCTTCAAGTTCTCCTGTGCTGAACCCTCTTGACCACTGCATAATTGGACATATAATGGATTATATCATTGTCATGGATGTCATGTCACTAATGTCACAGAAACTGTCATACGTTGTAATATCAAAAAACCACTTATTGTGTATATGTGTCTAGGTTTCCAGACTTTACAGCCATCCTGTATTTCACTCTCATTTCTTCCTTAGAATACTAGTAACCAGAAATCAGTAAATGGAAAACTTCTGATTTTTCTTCCTATTTTCTCACACCTTCCCTTGGTTTTTCTTCTTGTTTCGTGGAAACTGTGGAGTTCAGTGGAAGTTTTCCTGCAGTTTAATTAGCCTCTCTATTTAATTTTAATAAAAAGTCTGTGCCCGATTCATTCATATATGTCAATTTCTTTTTAATTGTAATTCTTTTCCCTAGTTCTTCCCACTCTCAGTGCCCAGGCACAGCTGAGACTTGGGTTATTACAAGACTTTCATGCCTACGCTGTCAATTATGCTTCCTGCTTTAGGATTACATTCAATTATTATTATTGTTCTGATTATTAGTAGTAATAATGGGCATCTCTACCCAAACCCAGGTGAGTAGTAGTTTTCACAGTCTTTGCCTCCAAACTGAACTTGCTTTAGTTTTTTACTCAGATTGTTCCTTCTTTAATGGCATGAAGCACTGTTTCCTGTGTTGCATTTAAATGCTATTTTAGATTACTCAGAAGACAAGGCTTTCTAGAAGATTCTTCTTGGTGTGTAAAAGTGGCATATTTTCCTTGGGTAGGATTCATAAACCAGTGGCTATCAATGTATTTTTTTTTTTTTTTTTTTGGTAACAAGTATTTGAAGAAGTATTTGAACTGACCAAAGATGTCTATTAGCTCTCCAGTCTTTTTCTTAAAAAGGCCCCAGGTCCTCATCCTCAAAAGCACACATGGCTTTGACTCCCATGCTCACTCCAAAAGGAAGACTTGTATTTCTGCCTTTTTGATGAAGGTGTCTCTACCACTATAACTAACAGAACAGCAACATGGTCCAAACTACTTAAAAATGGTACATTGGCCCCACAGCAACACGTTAATTCGTTCAGACTTCCTTCCCAGACTCAAATCTCAGTGTCTTCAGTGCTTAAAACTACATTCATAGTAAGATCACCCAGAGAGCCTCAAGAAAAGAGATCAGAGCTCGGTGCAAAGTCAAGGCTTTTATTTTATTGCCTTGCACTTTATCTCTTTAGCAAACCAGAAGAAATCAATGCAATTTAATTCTGAGTGTGTAAAATGTTTGCGCTTTAAATTATAAATGTCTCTCAACGATACAGTCTCTGCAAATAACATTCTGTGGATTTTCTGGAAGAATAATTATGATGGCTCATCACCAACTTTAAGGTACTCAGGCTGCTGTAGTGCCCTTTCTTTTCTTAGTTTTGTTTTCTCACTGTGACTCACTGATACAATTTCCTAATCTCCCTTATTTTGAATCATAGCCTCTTAGACCATTAAACCTTTGCCTATAAAATGAAGGATTTGGCTCAGAATCCTAGAGTGAAGCATCTTTCAAAGGCCTCAGACTCTCAGCTCACTCATTCAACAAACATGGGTGGGGAAAATGGGGTGATTTCTGCCATGGGCCAAGTACCCGTCTAGACTCTGAGGCTGCAACAAAAACAGAACAGAAAATTGTATATGTGGTTCTAGTTCTTATGGAACGCACATTCTGGGAGCAAGGTTGGAGACTGCCAAGAAATAACTTAGCAAGAGGATGTAGTATACACTGACAAATGCTATCAAGAAAATGAAGCAGGGTGAATGTTACACATGGTTTGTGGTAGGTGGGTAGCTACGGAAGGGGCATTCTCTCTAAGGAGGAAACATTTAAGCTGAAACCTGAATGATAAGAAGATCCAAGCCCCAAGCATATAAAGTCTGGGAAAAGAACATTCCCAACAGAGGGAATAGGTCATGTGAAAGACCCTTATGTTGAAACGTTGTGGGGGAGTTTGAAAGAAGATGAGTATGGCCAGAGCAAGAGGTGATCTCGTATGAGGTGAGATCTGAGAAGTGGCTAGGGTCTGGGTCATACGGGGCCTTTTAGGCCATGGAAAGGACTTGAGATTGTATTAATGTTTAATGGCAAACTATTAGAATGTCGTAGGTAGTGGAGTGACATGACGTGATGTAGACTTTTTAAAGATCATTCTGGCTACCATGTTAGAAAAGATTGTAAAGGAGCAAGACATGAGTCATAGATAGCTGTTATGTTACTATGGCATCATTTCAAGTAAGAGATAATAGGACCTTGAACTTGAATAGCAACCAGACCTCCTGTACACAGCAGTTCAGCTTGATTGGCTTGCCCTACATCTTTACTTTGCCCCTGCATTATTAAATCTCTGAAACCTTAAACCTTACTCTTAATTGTCATACTTATACCCAGTTGCTTTCCTGCTTCAGCAAGTTTCCATTAGCCTATAAATTATCTCTCATTATTGCCCTCAACTCCTCTCCCTCTGTTGTATTCATTCTAAATCATTCCCAACAGTTTCTACCCTTTACGCAACCGGAATAGTGCCTTCAGCCTGGTCTTAGAAGCCCTCCCTTTCCTTTCCTTGATCAGCAACCCCCTCTTCTCTAACTTTTTTTTATCAATGTTCTTTCAGTCCTCCACCTCTTCACCATCAGGTTTCAAATACTACTTTCGAAGAAAATGTTCATCAATCGTGAGATTCTTCAAATTCTTCTACATCTAAGTTTACCCATATCAATGCTCACTTTAGGAGAATCTCTTCATCCCTTTGTTCAAAATCTTATGCTCATCATTCCTCCACCATGGCCTCTTCCCAAACTTTTTGATGTCATTCAATGCCTTCATTTTCTACTGGTACCATGACTATCATTCCTTTCAGCCTGTAAATATATCCAGGGCTTTCCCATCTCAAAAGCAAAATCAAAACAATGAGCAACAGTCTATGAACCTTTTCTTAGCCCTTCATTCAGCTACCTATGGTTCCCAGATGAGGACACTCTCTTTCTTTTCTTCATACTCACATTTGCTGAGTTTTATATTTGCATCGATTTCCCTTTCTAAACAAGTAATTCACTTTTATTGCAGAGAAAAATCACGGTTAAATGAATTCCAACCATGATCTCACCATCCAGGGTGAATCATAGGTTCCCATCACCGCTTTTTTTTTTAATTCCTCATCTACCAATATTTCTTACACGCACTCAACATTCTGGTTACAACCTGCTATAATTTTAGACGCGCTGTTCTTTCTAGCTGGGAACATATAACATGCACAAGAGCATGCTTCTTCATCTCCAAAATGATGATGATAAATATATTAACGTATTATAACATATTATAAAAATATAACATAATAAAGTATTATTGAGGAGAAAATGGGTTCATACATTCCAAATGCTTAGACTAGTTCCTGATACATAGTAAGTACTCAATAAATGTTAGCTATCATTCTCATTATTGCTTTTCTTGTTTTTTTCTTTTTACTCACTCTCTCTGCCTAGAAAAATAATCAAGACTCAGTTCAAATACTGCTTCCTTTTTGAGTTACCTACCTTCTCTGCCACCCTGTCTCACTCTGCCAGGCTCAAGTCAGTACTATTTTCTCAGTGCTTTCACAAGTGGCTAACTTGTAATGAGCATCTGTGCATACTTTATATCAGCACCTCTTTATATTTCTCAGACAAGTAGATTAAGGAAAGGAATATAGGGACCTTAGCCCTGTTTCAAACCAAGCAGTGGTTGGGTTGCTGTTTAACACCTGAGCCCCTAGAGAAGCCATCTGTGCTGCTATGTGAGTCCATAATGACTTCTCAATTAGGTTCCTAGTCCATTTCCACATCTTCCTTCCCACTGAGATACTTCAAGAAGATATGAATGGGCCATAAATAAGTTGCCTAAGATAAATAAAATTAAACCTATTATACTCTTCTCAGTGTTATCAGAGTATTTCAACCAACTAGAGAGAAATTCTTTAGAATGGTGTTCACTGTGTGTGTGTGTGTGGTGTACACACACCATTGGAAGTTTCTGTCTTTAGAGATCAGAGAACAACATTTAAATAAATGGTAAAAGTAGGGAGCTTTTCAAGCATGTTCGAAGCCCCAATGTGGAAAATACATGTAGACAGAGAAAATCTAAGAGTTAAAATATTGAGTGCATTTTACTCTGTATGTTTCTATATCTATGATAGTGGAGGCTATACAAAACTATTTATCTGTATATGTGTTCTATACCAGCATGACCTATCTCTCTAATTAGGTAGTCGATTATTTTTTAAAGAGCTGCAAATAAGCTCTATAAGAATGTCATAAATGCATTCTGTTTAAAAACATCTTGCAGATAAATTTTATTTTTATTCTTCCTACATCCTCCTGTAGCCTTAAAAGAACAACAACAACAAAAAATCTTACTACGAACTAATTCTAGAAACGGATCATTACTGCCTAGAAGTATGTGTTTCACGCTTACCATTCCTTCTCCTTCGACATCATTATGCTTTGGGATAGAAAAGGTGGGTAGTATGTGAGTCTCCTTGGAGAAATGAACAGTTGGAGTAGACAGACTTCTCAAGAAATACAATGTTATTTTAATGTAAAATTTCCCAAGTAATAAAAAGGGGCTCAAAGGTGGTGAAAATGCCTGATATTTAAGCAGAATTATTAATAAGAGCACTGTATCTTTTGCTTCCATAGGATCTTTCAAAATGTAGACAAATTGGAGGTAGGCCAGACAGAAGCAATAGGATTAAGGGGATTTGAAGGAATGACTTATGAATAAAATTAAAGGAGCTAAATATTTATAGTTTGGCTAAGTGACAGCCAGAGGAGATGACATTATGGACTATAGAAATTTGAAAGTGGCTGGCCGTAAGTGGAGCAAGGGATTACTTAGATAATAGAATGAAATCAAGGGAGGGAAAAATCATAAACTCAATATCTGGATTCTTTTCTTGACTATGAGAATTATTAGGTTATAAAAGTGCTATCCCAGAACCTACTGCTTGGATTAAAGCAAGAGACCAGGTATGGTAGCGTGAAGTCTCTAATAGTTTCCCCAATTCTGAGCAACTTTTCGCCAGGAAATACTTCTTACTCATTTTTAATCCTTAGGATTTAACACATTATAAGAACCCCATGGAGAGATAAATTATGCTTAATTTAGTGAGAAGAAAATGGTTTTTGTAGTTAGATATCAAAGATTTTATGACATCTCTGCTGGTTTATTATTGTATGACCTTGAGCAAGTTACTTAACCTTCCTAAGACTCATCCGAAGAGTGGGTATTAATATCTACCTTGCGGGATTGATGTGAGGTTTACACAAGTCATTGTGACATCTCTTTTTACCTATTTAATAGCCAGTAAATCCACCCTTCCTCTCCACATCATTGCTGTCTTCTTTACTTTAGTAGTTTCATAAATGGTTTCCTGGACTCCGGTCTTGCCCATCTTTAGTAGTTTCCACAGTGCAGTCAGGATAAGATTTTGCGTTGCATATCTGATTAAGCCATCTTCTAGCTTAAAATTTCCAAAGGATGCCATTGCCTTCAGGATAAAATCTGATCTCCTTAGGATGACATACTTCTGCCTTCTTTCTAGTTTCAACTCACGTCACCCCACCCCCTCCCACATAATCCTTTAGCCACACTGACTTGCTTATCAGCATGAATTCTCAAATGAATTTCCTCTTTCATGCCATAAACAAGTTGGTTTTTCTGCTGAGAATGCACTCTCCACTCCAATCTCT
>NW_006494609.1:6796176-6820335 GCF_000325575.1 Pteropus alecto
CTTTCCAAAAACCCAGTTCAGATTTTACCTCTTTTTGGGTATCTTATCTGGGGTCCATGTGCCTCTCCTGTATATTCCCATGGTAATAGAGCTTATTATTATCCTGCTGTTCATTTTATTATATTGTAATTGTTTTTTCACATCTGCTTCTTCTAATAGACTTTAGGTTTCATTTGGGGTAGATACTTAGATTAGTGTCTGCTGCTTAGTAGGCATTCAGCATATTTTTTAATAAAGATGGATGGATGGATGGATGGATAGATAGATAGATGGATGGAAACAAATACCTGGAACACAGAGACCACAAATTACTGTCAGTCCTCTTCCATTGTAGTATTGAAATGAGGAAAATACACTTGGTTGTCTCTAATAACCATAGTCTTGAATTGAATTTTATTAAATTCTTTACGTGTGTTTATACCATTCACCTCTATCTACCACATTGGGAAGATATTACAGTCTAAGAGAAACAGCAGGAACCTAGGAGACCTGGGATATATGTGAGCAGAGAGAAATATGTCAATATACTGTCCTTGCAGCAATACTTGAAAATACCCTAATGTTATGGGTAAATATAGATCTTTATTTTTACAACTAGATGCTTTGTGAATTCTGATTAAAGAGAGATGAAAATGAGGACAAAGGGGACTGACATGGAAAACATTCACACATTTCTTATCCCTGGTGCTTTCCCATAATCTAGCTGCATAACACTAATGTACATGGCCAGTCCCCCTTGTCTAGAGTTTGCCCTAATTGTTGGGTGCATTTTTGCATCTCAGATGATCAATTGCCCATGCTGAGAGCAGAATGTTAAGATGCATGAAAGTCAAGTCCACTCCATTAATAACCTGAACAGGGCTCTCCTTCCTCCTTCCCCTTTGTTTTCTCCTTTCCCAAGTCTCCATTCTCACTCTTTTGTGTATGTGTGTGTAAAGGAGATAAATGAATTTTCAGACACAGCAGCGAATAGCCACCTTAAAGTACACCTCAGGGTCTTCTCTGTCCCTTCACAGCTGTGTGATAAATTGCCATCTTTAGAATTAATTGTTACCTTTTCAGGAAGTGTTTACTCAATTTCATCTCTTTACTGGTTCACCAGTGAACCTCTAAGACAGAGTCAAACTTTCCTTTCCTCTCAAGAGCTTGCTACAAGGCAAAAACACCAATCAGTGGAGCCAACAGGGAGGAGTGGTGCCTCCATGTTGGTCTCTAACACACACATTTAGCGCTGACCTGGGCTAGGTCACCTCAGTTACCTTTTAAGACTAAGTTGTGTCTCTGTCCTTTTGGCTCTGAGATCAAAAATCTATGAAATTTTACTGCAAGTTGGATCTCCCAGGCTCTGGGAAGAAGGAATATTCTTTCCAAAAAGCATTTCTCTCTTCCTTGTGAGACTGCCACTCTATTTAAGAGCTGAAAGAAAGTGAGCTTTTTCTCACGCATCCCTTCACAAACGATACTAAGCCTGCTGAGGTTCACACAGACAGCGCTGAGATGCAGAGGTGACCCAGCTCTAACCCTGTCCCTAGAGAGAAGTTGTCTAAAAACAGTCCACCTAAAAGATGGCCCTAAAGAGCTCATATATGAGCATGAGCTTTAGCCCTGTTTCTCTCTAAGCCATAGAGAGATCCAGAAAGGTTGCCATATACTCTTCGTAACTAATATCTCTGTTACGACTGTAAATATAATATAGTCATTGGTTCTCAATCAGAGATGATTTTCACACGCATACACACACACCAAGGAGACTTTTGGCAATGTCTAGAGACATTATTGGTTGTCACAGGTCAGGTAAGGGGAGCATATGGAAATGCTTTTGATAACTAGTTAGTAGAGACTACAGATTAGAACTCCACATCCTATAATCAGCTTTGGAATATATAAACCAAGTAGATCCATTCCGATATATTATGAGAGATCCTTAGAAAGTATAAGCTATAACTTCTATTCTCCAAGCACTAGGGGGAAAAGAATCGGTGTTCATTTTTGAGCTCTGACTGTATGCAAAGCTGTGCGGTAACTGCAAAACGATGGCATGAATGTATCCTCGAGGGTCTTACAGTCCACTGGACAAACTTAAAATCTAGGAAGACACTAACACTACCAGCATGGGATGACATCAGATGTGCTTAAATTCAGTACTGATTTTGATAATAAAATGAAGGCTAGAAAGGTCTAAGAAGATTTGATGGGGAAAGAGAAACTTGCCCAGAGTCTTAAGAGGAGGGAATGAGGAAGCAGAGAGACAGAATTGATCGATCGTGATGGGTGTGTGGAAGAGTGATGCGTGGAGAGCCTGGGATGAGGAAGTGAAGCCCATTTGCCTGCACTTTCTGTCAAACCTTCAGGCATTGTCTGGCAATTGTCGTAGAAGTGTTTGGGTGAGACCAAAGAATGTCTGTCTGGTTTTCAAGTCTTTTCAGGACCATTTCTTAGAATAACAACTTTTAGTCTTGAGAAATGAGTAAACATAAGACATGGGCCAAGAAATTTAGAATTCCTGAGGGACTTTTAGATTGACACATGTCAGAATTTTCATTTTGCAGAACAAGAGAAGGCAAACACGACAAGCGGTCTTTGGAGACAAGTCAATCCTAGGTGCTTCCTTTGTTTCAGATTAGCAGAAGTGGGATTTTAGACACACGGACCATTACATGAGGTTCTTAAGGAAACACAATCAGTGTGTGACTTGCTTCTTTCTCTTAGGCACATCCCTGACTGTGCTTCCTTAGTTCCAACTCTCATTGGCCATCAAATGGGAATCTGGCTTTACAAAAGGACTGTAGGATTGGTTCCAATTTTTCACGTTCAGCAATAAACTTATATACTGATTCCTCCATTGACTTCCCTGTTTCATGCAAAGAAGTTAGAGAAAATGTGGCATATCCAAGGCACATTTTGTGATCTTTGAATGAAATATTGAAATAAGCGATGCCAGCAGCCTTATGTTCTTGCTAATGGTCCGATATACCTTATGAATAAACAACACCAGTTTTTTTGTTACTAGATCTCATTTGCAGCATATTTATAATGTCAGAACTCTACAGTGTTTCTTGACAGAGATTCTAGAAGGGAAAAATGGCAGTGTGATAGTTTGCGAACATCTAGGTGCACTTTTTGCACGTGCATGTGGACCGGAAGAGAATTGTTCCAAGGCAAGAAGCTAATCTGATTCATTTCCAGAGACACTTAGAGAAACTATCAGATGGTTCCCACAGTGACAAATTCTAGTTCAAGGGAGCTTCTGGAAATAGAGTTCAGACACATTTTAGAGGAAATTCCTTCTATCTTTTCCTGCAATATTTTTACCAATCTCTTTACATTTGCACCACAGAAACCAGAGATGGAGGCTAGAGTTTTCTGTTTCTCTTGTTGTCTAATTTATTTAATAAAGCAAATTTCTATGAAAAGTCAGTAATGTGCCTTAGGGACTTAGGTGTGGGACCTCAGCAAGAATTTGCTTTAAAATGTCTCTCTCTGACTCATTTCTGCACCTCAGGGATACAGCTACATGAGAAGTATGTGTTGCTTTCTCTATCATAAAATTGACTTGCTCTGTCTGGGTAGCAATGTTTGATTGTAGAACTTCTTCCACATAACTTCATTTAATTTTAATAATTTAGCAGGAAAAAAAAATTTAACACTCCATTTGTACCTCTCTGTCCACTGACCACAACATATTATTTCAACAAAAGGACTAACATGTTGAATCTGAAGGGCATAGAGTTGCTCTTTTAATCGACTAGTGCAAGTTAGTTGCTCAGTGCTAGTGAAGGGCTTTGCCATAACTTAATCTGAATTATCTGCTAGGCATGACTGTCACTTCCCTGAATACAGTGCTTACCAGGCATCATGCATGAAGCAGAGAGCTTTGCATGCACATTACTATTTGTTCCTCAGTTTACAGGTGAGAAAATCAAAGTATAAATTACAAAATGTGTTGAAAGTCCAGGGGAATAAATGCTTTTTGTGTAATCCCCTTGTTGAAAAATCCCTTAGGCTTTTAGAATACAAAAATTTAAATATAGAATTGTGCCTCCTTATCTGTGTGGGGTACATTCCAAGACCTCCCAGTGGATGCCTGAAATGCCACTTGTGGTCACTTCAACTTTTCAGCAAAAAGCAAGGGACAGTGACTGCAATCACGGGGTGGCAGAGAAGCTTGCATGTCAGGCCAAGAATGGCATAAATGTAGAGCAGCACAGCCCAAACAACTTACTTGGTTCAGGTCACAGCCCCATGTATGCCTGCAGGTGATTGAATACAAGGAAAACACGGGTCAGCCTAACCTTGGAGTCTAAGAAATTGTGTTGGTTGATGTCTCATTTCTCTTTTTTTTTGTTTTTCTTCGTCTGCTGTGAATGACCCCTATTTTCTTGTTGCTGTTTTATGACAATAAAAAAAAAAATGAACGCCCACTGTGCAAATATTATATTCATCTCTTTGGCCTAGAGGGAAGCCGCTACAAGAGAAATCCTGGATTAATTTTTTTTTTTCACCCAGATCTTAAAGGAATTTCTAAGTTATGAACAACCCATAGCTCAGCTCCTGACCTGAAGCTAGGTTCCTCTGTCAGCTCCCCAGAGACCTGTGTAGGGGAAGCAAATCTTTTCATATATGCATAAATCAAACACTGAAATTCTACAAGGCTCCACTTTGCAGGAAAAATGGACCATTGCCTCTCAAATTGCTAACCTCAACTGAGAGGCACCTTCTTCCAGAAGCAAAGTGAGAATTTTCCTTTGAAGCTTTACGCAACTCGACTTCTGCTTTATGATAAACCATTTTTGAGCTAGCTTAGTCCTACAGTATGCCAACCGAGTAGGTGTTTCTACTACATCTTTAACTGAGTAGGAAATTAAAAGCAAAAATGACTACATAGAATAGCAGAGTCTTTGTAGGTTTGAAATTTAGACCAGTTCATCGAGCGCTTGTAGAACCCCTGATTCTGTCTCCCCACTGAGGAGAGCCTGCGGTGAGCACAGTCGTAGGATTTTCAGCATGGGACCAGGCTGGAACTAATGATCGATGGGGCCAGTCCTGCTCACATCTGCACAAATCTCTCCCCTGCCAGGAAGCAGCTCCCTTTCCTCCCCAATTGCTGTCTCTTAGGAGGAGAAGGTCGTCGGTGCCCACCGCTGCCAGGGCAGCCCTTTACGCGAGCAGTAGGTGCCTTTGAAAGGCAAACTACAACACGAAGACTTTGAAAGCAAAATGATTTTTCATCTTTGCAGGCCTCAGCCAGAACATTGGTTCTCAGTGCAGTACAAGCGGTTTCAAAGTTATCTCCCATGCTGATATGAATGTGATAACACGGAGCGGAGAGGTGCCATAATGATTTCCTTTCAAATGGCTGCCTCACCATTTATCTTCACACACTGTCAAAGACTGATATGGTAGGGAGTTAGCAGTGGCATGGAATAATTAATCTCGCGCTGGGGAAGTAAGTTCCTCGTTTGTCTCCTGAGAAATTAGTACTGCATTGACAGGAAAAGTAGATGATACTATGAGAAAGGAGAAAGGGTGTGGTATTTTAACTCCAGGTGCCAAATTGTGTATAGTTTTGATTGAGCACCTACTATGTGCCAAGTTCTGGGGCTACTGATAATTCCTGCTCTGGAATAGCTCATAGTCTCTTGGGGGTCAGATATTATTTCTAAATGCTTGTCACCTTTGTGCCCAAGGCTGCGATGGTGATACTTGTACCATTTGCCAGAGAAGAGCTGATTTTTCCTGAGAGTCCGCCCTAGTCAAGGCTCAATTTCTAGAGCAAAGCATTCTCCCTCCCCCACCACCAATGCAAAGTGGCTTATTAATAAGGTGACAATCCAGAGGTTAGTGGTCAAGGACTAATGGGACATTCTCCCACTCCTAACAGATGGCTTCCATCTCTGGATTCAAGTCTCTCCTATTTTCCAGCCAGTGAGAAAAGGAAAAGGGAAAGAACATGCCTTATCATGTTCAAGGGTAAGACCCTGAAGTGGTACTCATGACTTTGCTTATATCCGTAGGCCACACCTGTCTGCAAAACAAGAAAGGCAACAAAATGCAGCCACTAGCTGGAAAGCATGTACCTTCCTTAAGACTAATTGGGGTATTTTTCTGGAAGAACCAAAGGAACCTAGATATTTGGGGATAATAAGCAATCTCTGCCACAGAGATATTGAATAAATTCCTTTTTCCTTCTCTAAATTTCCAGCAACTCATCTCTCAGATGAGGGGATTGAAAGAGGTGAGCTCTACAGTCCATCTGAGTTCCGAAGCCAAGATAACAGCTGAAATTTCCTCCTCCTTCCCTAGGTTCTGCTGTGCAGGTGGCAGAGTGATGGACTCTGTGCTGGGAGTTTTATTATGAGCCAGTTTCTTTTTATTTAGAAATAGCAGGTGCCGGCCCTAGACTGGATTCAGAGGAGAGCAGGGCATGGTTCTAAGAAGCAGTTTGCAGAAAGAGTCCAGCCCATAACCCTCCTCCTCTGAAGCTGTAAATGTGCTGACTGGGCCCAACAAAACAACGGTGTGAGCCAGAAGCAAGATCGTAGCCTGGGACAGTGGTAGTTAGCCAGGGAAGCCTTCCGTTGTAAAGAGATCGACGAAGGCACGATTTCTCGGAAGAAAGGGGCATGCTGGCCTGGGGAGAAAGGCAAGGGAAGCATATGTATGTTTTTAATGGACCAAGGCAGGCAGTCAAATTATTTTACCTGGGAGCTGGATGGTGAATGGCTTCTCCTGTTTTTCCTACTGAAGGGATATAGTTTCTGGTAAGGCCCAGAGGATCTAGGCCACAGCTTCCCTGATTGTGCCTTTGGAACATTGTCGAACCACACCAGGTGGCTCAGTGGGGCCCGAAGTCATCATAGTCCTGGGCAAGTCCCCATGCCAGCATCCTGCATCTTTCTCATTTTCAGTGTGCATGGTGATTGGAAAGGATTGTACAGCACTTGAGAGAGACTGCCAATCAGAATGGTTCATGCTAGGCCCTTGGGAACTAGCTCAGCTCATCACTGTGTCGATTTAAATAAATTGTCTTTATTGAGACATATTGGCGAATCAGGTCTGGCATTTCGATTTTCTCTCTAAGGTGAATTTTGGAAAAGGGTTCATTATAATAATTAAGGAAGATTTATGCAGTGAGTACCTTTTTTTTTGTATCTTGTTACACCGCTGGTATTTTATGAACAAAAAAAAATGAGTTCTAGATATGAACTATTTAACTTCAAAAATGTGCTCCTGAATGAGTTATTTGTAAGTTAGAATTTAATAAGTGGACACATTGTGAAGGCACCAGATTAGAGAAAACATTTAAAGGAAAGTTATTGCAAATTATTCATCCCCCACAACCTAAATATTAGCTTTGACAAGGTCATTAAATTAACTCATTGGCCTTAGGCCAGATACCATATAAAGGAAAGTCCACTATAAAGCGATTCTCAGTGGAGACGGGTTTTAGCAAGGTGACATCATTGTCTCTTCTATCATCTGACTTGATGTTCCCACTGGAAAAACCCACAACTCAGAAACACATTGAATGAAAATCACCCACCACAGGAAGACAATGTGTGGGCTACTACAAAGTGTGGTTTCTGTGGTTAGAGTACTACAAAAAAAAAAAAAAGCATGGTATTTTCTGTGCTCTTGACTCAACTGCTCAGAGTAGATCAAATGAACAGAGCAAGCCGCAGCCACTCGTCCTGCTTCCGTCCGTTGACACCAAAGCACCTATGAGCTTCGACAGAGGTGCCTCACAAATCGTTAAACAGACACAGCTCAAATCTAAACCATTGCCTTTATCCTTAGCAGTGATTTGACTATTTCAGTCATTTCCTCAGATTTTTATGTAAAAGATTTCACAGAAGCATCATGTAAAATGGTAGAAATGAATGAATGAATGAATGAATGAATAAGTAAATAAAGCATTCTTTAAACAACACATTCTGTGTAGGACTGATCGTTATATTTTCTCATTTAGCAGACATTCCTTTTAGGTGATGTGCTCTTACTCATTATAGAAAATTTGAGAGCTGTCATGTAAACATAAAACTTTTAACTAAGAAAATAGACCTGACCTCATGAAGTATTTCTACCCAACGAGCTTCTTGGTCCTCTAAATGGCCCATTTTTCAACTTCCTTTTTTTAAATTAGAATTTTCTTTCTTTTATCACTGGCTTTCCTTTTTTTAACCACAGTTACCTAGATTAGTCTCTGTATTATTTCATTTATTGTAACCTCAATTCTAAAGTATCTGCTTTTATAACTTTTCTTCAGTATTTGAAATATTTTGTCATTAATTGAATATAACCCCTTGATTCCTCCATCCTGCACCTCCCTCAAGAAGTTTCACTAATGGGTATAAAAATATAAATTAAACTAATTAGTCATATTTTTATGCCTACTCCTGCCCTTTGTCTCTGTTTCTGCCTCTAGCACATGGTCTCCTGGTAAACTAAATTTTTTCTGAGACCATGGAGTATACTTAGCAACACTCACCTTATCTTAGATGCTTTGTTTTTACCATAAAGGATCTATCCTATATACCACATCCTCAGGATCTCACTATATGTCTGATAGAGTAACTCAAGCTAAGGTCATCATAATCGATAAGGTCTTAACTATTTATCCTAAATTCTATCTAGTAACTTACTTTCTTAATTGAAAATTGTAAGTCCTTGTGTATGTGAATGAAGAAGGCTGTGTCGGGGGGAGGAGATGAAAAGGGGATATTTCATGTAAGAAGTTCTATCTGGGGACCTTAATTTGTGCCACTCAGGCTTATATCACATCTGCTCATATGTAAGGTCAGTCTTGTCTGCTAGGCAAGAGGAAATTTAATTTGTAACCTATTTTATTAAAGGATAAATTAAGGTACCATGTGGGAATTAAAATCATCTAAGGTAATAGAACACAGAACTTGCCTAGATTTAGAACTGGGTCTTTTGTGAGTTTCATTCATAATGACACCATAATAATAGCTACATGTAGTAAGAATTTATGAGCCAGGGACTATTTAATATATTTTTACATTTATTAATTCATTTAGTTCCCACAGCAACCCTATGAATAAAGTTCTCCTGTCTCTATTTTATGGATTAAAAAACTGAGGAATAAAAAAAATCTTAAGAAGCTTCTCTCAGTTCATATTGCTCATACACTTTAAAGATGGGATTTGAACCCTTGTACTTATATGTTGGACAAAATGATTTTTAAAAAAAAAAAAAAGAGCAATGACTCTTTAGGGCTCAAAAGAAACTATTCCAACCCATAGTTTGGTATTATTAATATCAGCAGGATCAACTGTTAAATAAGTATTATATATAAGGGTCTTGCCTTTGGATAAAATTAAATCTTTCTCATGAACTTACTACTGTGACCAAATTGCAAAATCTGCAGTGGATGAATAATTAAATCCAGATGTTACTTCCAGAAACAACAGCAGCAGAAACTAGAGATGCGGGGGAGAGGGAAAGATAGAAATGACAGACTCAGTATTCGTAAGAGCCATCATAATTAATTTTAAAATAAAAATATGCTTTAAATGCGTGTTCACTAATCCTAAGCATCGTATAACAACAAATAAAATCCACCAGCCATTCAACAGCCAGCAACACAAAAACCTTACTGTGTCAAATATAATATGCACGACTGGAGTCACAATTTGGTTATCTTAAGGAGAAATAATTTGGTTATCATTAAGCTCTTTGGGAAACTGGTTTTAATAATATTCTTTGGTTATCAGGAGTATCGTTTTTTCCTGCAGGCAAAGAGAAAATGTGCCGCTAAAACCTTTACCGTATATAATAGTTTGTCCATGTCTGTGCAGTATTGCCGTAATTCTTTATCACTCGACATGCACAGGGGTATGAGGGCAGGCAGTTTCTCAAGCTGTAGGAAACTGCTGAATTCACAGATTTCCATCTCAACCAGTGCACTAGCTATATATTATATGAAGCTGAAATTTGGTTTGTTGGTTTGTTTGTTGACTATGATAATTTTTAGTGGAATAATAGTTGGAGGAAAAAAACTAAGAAGAGATATAATTGTACCACATGTTAATTTTTAATTGCAATATATAAGAAGGGTAGAAAGTAATGAGAATAAGTTTATCTTCATACTTGTGTCCTTATTTCTCAGTGTCATTCTAAGCACAGACATGTTCCTGTCACTTCAGGAACCAAGGACATTCTATTGCGTTGCTTGCTCTGAGAATGTACCAGGAGCTGGTCCCAATGCTGATACAATTAATTAAAAATATAAACCTGATTCTAGCTAGCTGCAATACAGTCCTGTCACCACAACATTTTTTTTTTGAATCACTTATTTGATATTCACTGATTTGCAGCTGCTGAAGGTACTGAATCTTTTACCAAATATCTTCCATTAGAGATGTTAAAATTTTATTTTGACCAACTCATGGTCTGTATCTTCCCCAATCTTGGGCATTTCCAAGCAGATTTATTTCTCTTCTTTATTTCTTGCCCACCCAACCACCACTCCAATATCCCTTCATAATTTATAAAGTCGCTCCTTTCTGCTCTTAGTAAAAGGGGATCCAATTCAGTGTATACTCTGAAATTCTGTTTAAAAGTGCTGGCTTTCAATTTAGGGACCAAAGTAGGACGTAGGGTGTATCAATATGGGAATGTTACATGACTGAAATGTCATGACATTTACAATCCAGATGTCATAGCAAGCTGGGAGACAAGACAGCTTGGCTGATAATTAGATGGCAGATGTCCGAGCAGTTTCACATGATATACATTATCTTTTGTATATTTGAGACTTGGGACCCTATCCCTGAAAGATAAATGAGAAATCATCTCACCTATACAATTTTTTTAATTGGCCTTATAATTATATTGCCTTTTTAAAAATTTATAGGAAATAGCGTATATAAGGAAACAAAAATCACTCACAATCTCTATTTTGGGTGTATCTCTGTGAAGGTAAATATACAGTTTATGTTTACTTTTTTCAAAATTTAAACTACATTAAAAAAAAAAATGAAGGAACTGAGGCCCAGGATACTTAAATAATTTCTAAGATCACCCAGCTAATTAGTGGCAGAAATGAGTCCAGAATCCCACAATTTCCCGATTCTCATGTCAGCATTCTTTCTAGAGTACATTATTTTTTTAAAAAAAATTTTTCAGCCATAACAAGATGTAATTGGCATTTCACATTGTGTAAGTTTAAAGTATACAGCATGTTGATTTAATACACTTACATGTTGCAAAATGATTAGGTCAGCTAACACCTCCATCATGTCACATAATTAACACTTCTTTTTTTTGTGGTGAGAATATTTAATACCTACTCTTTTAGCAACTTTCAAGTATATAATATAGTATTATTAATTATAATTACCATGCTGTACATTAGATTACCCAGAATGTAATTTATCTTATAACTAAGTTTGTATTCTTTGACCAACATCACCCCATTTCTCTTCCACTCTGTTATACAGTATTTTCCATATCTCTAGGGGTTCAAGTCCAAGACCTTGTGGTTTAAAGGCAAAAGTCAAATCTATTACCACTTTGGAAAAAGAAGTAAAGCTGGTCATTATGTATATTATTTTACAATGTGAATACATTGATTGTCAATAATTACACAAGAATATTTTGTCCATAGCAACAGGAAGAGCTAATTATATCGATAACATTATGGAAGAAAGTCCCAGTTGAAGAGCAACATGCCTTGAAAAATCAGACTTTAAAGACTTATACTTCCTGGATTTGTTATTGGCTTAAACTCATTGTTGGTAGAAAGGAAAATTTTGAGAGAATACATTCAGCTATCATGTGAATTATGGAACCAGGGGCGGGAGAGAATGGGTTTTCCTTATTGCCCAGAGGTATTTTGTGTACGCAAAACTCAAAAGCAAGTTAACTTTCATACTCCAAACTTTGCATGTAGCCGTTGTCTTCAGAGGAATAGGGTGACTGGAAAGAATAAGTTTATAAAGTGACGGAGCACTTCTCACATAAGGATCCCGGAGGACTTCAGCAGTGCTAAAGGAGCATTCCATTCTCTGATCTAATACGGTTCGAGGGGGAAGTCTTTCTATTACTCTTAAGTTATTGCTAGTTTCCGCTAGGATGCCCTGCTCAGTTCCCCATCCTGCTACCCTATAACCTTTTTGGTGATCACTTTCACCAGTAGATTCAGCTCTAACCTTGGCTTGAGCCCATCTTCTTCTGGGGAAGGGGATGAGCTTTGGCTCAATCTTGCTGCTGTTCTTCTTGCAGTTCTCCAGCCATGTACTGAACTCAGTACTCCAGCCATGTACTTTTCTTGAAGGGAACACCTGTGCTTCCCTTATTGGACCAGGATTCCAGTTACTGGGGTCCCACCTTTTTCCAGTTATCCGAGACCTTTATTAATACTCCTTTTTATCTGGCCAACTGTCTAGCTTTGTATTATCTTATATTTCCTAGTAGCCACATTTAAACATTTAGAAGAAAAAAAGTGAAATTAATTTTAAGAATATAATATATTATAACAATAAAATCTATTTTATTATATCTTCTGAATAAATATACCACCAATACAATTTCCATGTGTGTTGAGGAGGGTGAGTACCCAGATGTAACTGAGATGAGTTATCAGGATACATATTTTAAAATAGTTTAAAATATTTCTTGATTTTCCTGGCTTGGTCAAGTATTTTTTTAAACTTTGTATTAGAGTTGCAGAAATGCACAAGGAGCTTTACAATGCTCAAACATGGCTTAAATGTTCAGCAAAATAAATGAGAGCTTGCTCTGTTGAGGTCAGTCTATGACATGTATAGAGACATATGTGCAGACATGTTTGAACAGGGCTTATAAAATGACAGGGCCTTCCTCCATGGGTGAAAGGAAAGACGTAGCTTCTTAATGAACTTGAAATGGCTAACGTTCCTTTTAAAAGTAATCATTAGCTATGTCCACATGACGCGAGAACTAGCAGATTAAAAAGTAAAAAGTTTCTGTTAATCCTCCCAGCTATTTGATGTGCATCAAACATCCACATGTTCAAAACATCTAAGCTTCAAAATTATTTTTATTTAGAAATTTTATACTTGCATATATTATTCCTTTCCTCAAAGGCCAAATACTGAATCTAAACTATACTTTTCAATTCACTCCTTAAAAGTGTAATAACATCATTCCAGATTCATGAAGAGCTCAATTACTAGCCTGTGGACTCTCCACTTTGTGGTTTGGGTATTGAGGAAGTTTCACTCTCCAATGGCTTTCTTAGTCACTCACCCATTACCCAACAATAACCGTAGAATATGTTTAACAAGCACAATGTAATATTAATATTATTCTAAAGTTGCTCCAACTAAATAATAGAAAATTTGACATACCTAATAAACATTGAACTATCCACTGTTAGATTTTCTATGCCACTGACTCCCTTTTTAGTAAAGTGATTAAAAACATTGACTACAGTAGTATTTTATAGCTAACAGCAACTATTATATCGCTAAATAAATCTTTACTTCTGCCACATATACTATGTCTCAGCATGGAATTTATATTATGTAGTTCATTTCAACAATTTTCTAATTGCTGTTGCTTTTGTCAGGTCACACATTTTGTGGCCTGCAATGTTGATTTCATCTTAATGTCCCCAGTGGTAATTGACGACCTTAGGCTTGGCATAATATTCATGAATTCATATGTCACATCATTGTGCAGTGTTCTTAGGAAACTATTCTAATGCTTAGACCAACGTGGAGAGTACTTTCAAAAATGGTACCATTGTTTTGAAGACTGGAATGAATGGGTTTAAACCAATATTGATATCAAAGGCCAGATCCTTTTTAGGTCAAAATTTATATCTAAGCTAGCATCCTGACATTCAGGATCCCATAAGGAAGAACTTCTTGGGAATATCACCATGAGAAAAGGCATTAGCTCACCTGTATGTACTAGGCTGGAAAATGTCCCCCCAGAGATACCAGGTGCAAATACAGGAACATGTATATTTTACCTTATATGGAAAAAGGGTCTTTGCAAGTGTGATTAAGTTATGGATAGTGAGATGAAGAAATAATCCTGGATAGTCTGAGTAGGCCCTAAAAATACCATCACAATTACACTTTTAAGCGAGAAGTAGCGGGAGACGCTCTACATGTACAGCGGAGAAAGTGATGTGAAGATGGAGGCAGAGATTGGGGTGGAGCAGCTACAAATCGAGGAATGCTGGCAGCCAGCAAAAGCTGGAGCAGCCAAGGAATAGGTTCTCCCTTGGGGCCTCCAGAGAGAGTGCAACCTGCTGATGCCTTAATTTCAGCTCAGCGATATTTATTGATTTAGACCTCTGGCTTCCAGAACTATGAGAGAATAAATTTCTGTGTTAAGCCACCCAGTCCATGTAAGTTTGTTACAGCAACTATAGGAAATTAATACATCAGACACCTTAAATGACAGCAACAGCAATAACTACCAAAAAAAGACAAAAATATACAAAATGCGAGTAAATGTATTTTTTAGAAAGTTCTATTACTCTAACAACACTGTGAATAAAAATAGATTTTAGTATGAAAATTGCAGTTTCAAAATCAGTCTTCTGAACCCCCTTCCAAGAACTCTGGTGATCTTTAGCTCTTATTTAAAAACTCAGGAGGCACCACTGCCTACAAGTTGGGCTGTAATAAGGACCCATTGGTATTTCAAAGGTTTATTATGTGATGGGCAGAATGGAAGAATTTAAAGTCAACACTGAGAGCTAATAATATGAATACATAAAATACGAAGGACAAAGGTAAAGGAGTGAAGTTGAGGACCTGAGAAAGTTAAGAAAATAATTGGATGAAATCCAGAGTATGAGTGTGGGAGAGTCACTGAGAACCATGCCCTCAAATGGAGAGGCGAGGTGGCAGGCCTTTTTGTCCGTGAGGGCAGCACTGGCCACCGGGAGGGGCCTTCTGATAGAGGCAGCTCCAACTTTATGTACTTACATGGTTTACCACTAATCCTCAAATAAAGCCTGTTTTATATTTAATGTGCCTCTCACATGCGTATTCTCACTTATGCATTCTTTTCATGCTGTCATATCATTGAAGTGAATGCCTGCTCATCTTTCTTTTTTTTTAATCTGTCTTCTCTCTTGCGTTTTAATTCCCACCTGCCTCCTTAATATGCCCAGTAGGTGCTGGCTGTCCCCTCATACTCACTGGACAAAACCGTCTCATTGTTTTCTCCTCCCAAACCACCTCTCTTCCTTTTCATTGTCTGAGTTAGTGGGTCACTGCCCACTTCACTGAGTTTCAGCTCCTCACCTGAATCCATGGACTCATCTTTAACTCTGCTCTCACCCTTCATACTCAGTTGACCGACAGTGCCAATATTTCTTTTCTTCTCTCATTTGTTTCTTTTGCCACGGTCCTACTTTGGGCTCTAATCTTTCTTCAGAAATATAATCGTAGGCCCCAAACTGACCACAGTGCTTCTAGTTGCTCGATGGTCCAATCCCCGAGTTATCTTTCCAAAACACCATCACAACTTTTCAGTCTACTAGGAAACTTATGGTGACTCCTGGAGGAAAAGTCTTAGTTTCTAAGTGTGAATTCACAAATCTCCACAAGCCAGTCTCAGTCTGTCCTTCCTGTCATCTCTACCCTGCATATACCAACTCAACTCTTGCCCTTTGTCTCAACCAACATGCTTCCATTTTTTGCATCGCCTTGAATTTACTCATATTTTCACTGGGATGTCTTCCTTGTCACCTCACCTTCTTTGGCGTAACTCTTTGTCCCTCTAGGCCCAAATTTTCCATGAAACCTTTTGCTTCCTGTTTTCTGCTAATGACATTTATTAGAGACTGTATTTATACTAGACTTTGCTTTTAGTTATACAATAAACATCTGCTTTTTAACATAGATTATTATTTCCATGTATGTCTTCCCCTTTCTCCAACACTAGATTGCAGATTCCTAGGGACCAAAATGCATGTCTTTGTCTATTAAAACCAAGTTTAAATGTCACCTTACCCATATTGACTAATGCTTTTTTCCCTTTATCTCAGTTCCAAAATGTTATAAATGTATATTATATAATTTAATACCATTTTAAAAATTAGTTCTTGTTTCAATATCTTATCTCCCAAATTAGATTATAACCCTCTCAAGGTCAAGGAGCATATACTCTACTAAACTCTTAAATATCCTCAGTGTATTATTATACCACTAATACTTATTGGATGATTCAATTGATATATTCTCTTAGCAAAATAAAGATACCCAGCTCTTCAAATAATTAGCCTTGTCACCTGAGAAAAATCATTCATCATATATGAGATTTAGTTTAATATATTGTGAAATAGATGACAGCTTCATTCCTTACATGTAGAGAGTCACTGATGTGTTCCTTTAAATCACAGCATTTGGTTTCATGCTAAAGCTAAAAGCCATGAGAACTTCAAAACAACAAAAACAAAAAATTTAGAATCAACTGCATGCCTTCTGAAAGCAATTTTGAAAGGCATTATTTCATATAATTCAGTATTATTCTAATTTCCTCTCAGAATTTTAAGAAATATGTCAGACATTTCCCCTGTAATTATAACTTTCTACATATATATCTCTATGCACATACATATATACACACATATATTTGTATATAGGCAAATGTGTAATATATATACACATACACACATATAATATACATATAGATTTGTTTTCTAGCCATTATAAGAGTGGTGCACTAATATTTATGGAAAATACCAGTTCACAGGCTTATCTCATATTAAGATCCTCATACACCTTTGTCAGCCACTATTTTTCTTAAAATCTAAAAGAGTGGTTCTTAATGTATTGTTGTGGTCATTATACTTTGTTCCATTTTGTTTATCCTTTTCCAATATATTGTGACAGATTGAGTAATCTATGATTGATTCTTTTGGTTTAGAATTATAGTCCTGTCATTGTTAGAACAAGAGATTACATTAACACTACTCTCCAAAGTCAAATTTTTCTGGACATTTTAACCATCAGGTAGTGATAACAGAAAGCAGTCTAAATCTTTTGAAGTTTTGCAAGATATTGTAGCTCTTTTTCATTGAATTGAGAGGCAATTGCCCTATGATTACCTTGATTCATGTGCTGTATAATTCACCATAATGATAATTTACTCCTTGTACTGAATGGGGTAAAATGTGCACAAGTTAGTCTCTCTGTCTCACTCTCATCTTCTTCCTCTCCCTTATCCTCCCTCTATCCTCCTGTTTACTGTAAGTAAGCGTTTTGTGTACAATCTGACAGGATTCATTATAGAGGTTTTCCCTATATTACTATGTCAATCAAAATATTTTTAAATAATATAAAAGTAAAAGTTAGGCCAGTTTTTTTCAAATTCCCAGGTGATTGGTTGATACATGACTTATTGCTCTGATCTAATTACATTTTAATTTGTGAAAGAAAGGCCATACCTAGTCCACTATATGATTTTTTTTTATTTCTAAGTTTATTTGTCCTTAAATTGCCCATAGTGACTTAATATTTCAGAATCTATGTTACTACAATTTCTTCTACACTGAAATTTAACAATTATGGAGTTGGTCAGGTAATCAAACCCGTGTGTGCTTGTAAATACTTATTAATTCTAGGATAAGAGAGAGAGAGAAGTATACCATAACTCACAAATACATAAATGCTTTCACAAGCTTGATACTTGATGGTTTTATTATTTTAGATGACAGAAACTGAAGCACCAAGATGCTAAACAACATTTTGTAGGTTCTTCCTTGAAATGATATAATCAAGCAAATATTTATAGATGAAATGCTATGATTCTTGTGTTGCCTCAAAACAAACAGGGGCTGGGATAGGCAGGTGGTTCAGGATATAAACAGAACAAAATCAGCCTTGAATGATCGTTGTTGAACCCAAGTGATGGATACAGGAAGGTTCATCATATGAATTTAGTTGCTTTTGTATATGTTTGACATTTTCTATAATAAAAAGGTGTTTAAAAAAAATATCATCAGGTGTCTGTAGTGTAACACATGTCAAAGCGTCCAGGTTACAGTCCTGGCTCTGCCAGTAACATGTGCTACGTGACTTTGGATGGGTCTCAACTTCCTGGACTTCATTATTTGGTCAGTAAAACGAAGGCTTTAGATAAGATCAGTGGTTCCCAAGAAGTGAAATTGCCTGGAAAACTTTTTAAAATTTCACTGGCAACTCAGAATTTTATTTGGACTCAGGAAATAGAGGGGAATGTGTATTTCAGAACAACTTCTCAAGTAACTGTGATACCACCATTCTTTAGATGAACACAAATTTGAGGGTGACAGAGACTAACTTAAGGCCCGACTGCACAACACTTCACCAGGTGAAGGATGGGTTCTGGAGATATGCATTTTTAAAAAGCTCCCCAGGTCATCCCAATAGGGTGCATATGACACACTTTGAGAAACACTTTTCTAAATCATCCCCACAGTCTCTTCCAACTTTAATGCCCCGTGATGCTACACAAACATTATCTTTTTTTCTTCCAATTTTGTCCCATTTCCTGAATGACTGGTCATTAAATTACATGTATATAATGTTCAAGAAAATGAAGCTAAGTTTCTTGCTTTAAGTAATGAAGCAAGGTAGAAGCAGACTCTGGTTTAATTAGAATTTATATTTGAGACCTGTGGGCTATTACTAAGAAAAATTGTCAACCTATGTAAACATATATATATATATATATAATCTCCAGAGTTCTTGTGGGGAGAAAAAATCTCCTAATTAAATATAGCCTATCAGTGAAACACTGACTATTTAAAATAGATAAATTATTTTAATATATTGTCTCTAGTGTTGCTTCCTAATGATTCCTTTGCATGGAGTTTTATTCTTTACGCTGCTTCTACTGGATAGATTAATAAATTGAGATGAATGAGATTATTCCTTTTCTTCCACCTGTTTTTAACCAAATGCCTATATGTTACATGAGCAGGGAATTCGGCGACTGCTATTGTTGATCACCCAGTTTCTTTGTATAGTGAACAAAGGTTAGATATGTCTGTGAGAAAAAATATTGTCATAAATGTCTGCCTTCAATAAGGCCTCTATAAATATGGGTCGAAAGATTCTAGTAACACTTTTTACTTTAAACCATAGACTTTTATTATAATCACTACTCCCAAACCTAGAAGTTCTACTAGTTTTGTGGCCTAAACTACATTTTTGAGAAGACAATATAAGTGAAGCTGGAAAGCAGTCAAAGCCTTGATGTGTTATCCTCTTCTTTGCCCCTCCATCCACTTGCTCATTTCTTACTCTAGAAGAAATGAGCACCATACTTGTGATTCCAAATGATTCCTTGTCTTATTGATAAGGGGAAAAATAATGAGATATTAGCATGTCATTACAGTGAATGCTAAATATGTAGAAAAACTAACTCATCTCTAGGATGAAACATCTGACAGTGATAATGGAGAAGTTTGCGCTAGCTGGCTTTGTTCATGGTGCTTTGTCTCATTCTCAAAGCTTTTCCAAGCTCAGAAATCATTATAACATCCCCTAAATGTGTTTAATACTTCATTTATTTAAAAAATCACTACTGAGTAAAAGAATTAAATAAAATCATAACTGATTCTTAGTCAAAGAATATAACCTAACCCCGCCCCATGAACACCGTGGTGTCAATCTCACTAGAAACCTGTTCTGTGACTATGGTGCAAAGCTAAGGGTGACATGTAAAGTAATATGAACCAACAAATACAGACACAGGTAAATGCTTCAAAACGTAAATATTATATTAGAAAAAGTTCTAATTCAATAGTTTTGTTCCTGCTGCCAATATCAAGTCTTGCTTCTAGGAAGGAAAGATGGTAAATTCCTAATGATGGAATTCCTAAGCGCATTATACGTTTTAAGAAGACTTTTCCCCCAGAAACACAGCACTTCTGATAGCTTTTTGGATTTCATTTCTGCATTTACTTTCAGATAAGTTGAATAATTCCCTGGTTCTAGCTAGTCCCCTGGTTCTAACTAGTAATAGAGCAGGTTATATTAAGGATAACTGATTTTGGAGAAAGTTGTGTGGGTGGGGTATGGGGGTGAGGTGACCAAGAGGTCTTGTTTCTATTGTCCTAGAGTATCTGGAATAGTCCAGACATCCTCAAATGGACCCAAGTCAGGCATATCAAGAGCCACTAGAAAAACTTGCTAAGACAGGGTGTCACAACTAAGATTGTTCAAAAGATGAATTTACTAGCCAGGATCACTTTAATTCAAAAGTTGAATATAAAACCTACTCGAGGAGGAAAACTACACTAATGGAAGGCATAACTTTTTAGTTACTTCTCAGAAACAAGTACAGGGCTAAAAACACGAATCCAAGACAAAAATAAGGAATTGAATGATGTAGAACTAGGGAAGAAATTAAGGAGAAAAAACTCCAAATGTAGAATGGGCTCTACAGCTATTGATTCAGTGACTCAGTGATGCCATTCTGACCAAGTTCATTCTGGCATCCTCAATATGTCAGGTCCATCAATGCAACATCTAGGAGAATCAGCTCTTCTTTCCATATCATCTTCTTAGGTGCAAGGAAAACTTTTCCAGCACCACTAACCCCAGTTCCTTCTGACATCTTATTGGTCAGGACTAACCCAAATATTCTATCTTAAACCAATAAAAGGAAAGGAGTACCATAACTGAAGTATTCCCAATAAAATGGAGAGTCAAATACAAATTTATTCAATCAGTAGAAAATGGGGAGAATTCTTGTCTCATTCTCAATCCATGGGGCCATGATTGGTCTGCTGTAATTTGGTCCTAAATTGGGGTTAGAAGAGATCTTTAGTAGGCGTAATGATTTCCTAGGGCTGGTGTAACAAGGTAACACAAACTGAATGACTTGCATTGTTCTGAGGGATAGAAGTCCAAAATCAAGATTATCAGCAGAGCCATGCTCTCTCTGAATCCTATAAAGGGATTCTTCTTTGCCTCTTCCTAGCTTCTGGTAGTTTGCCAGCAATCTCAGGGTTCTTTGGTGTCTTAGTCTGTTTGGATTGCTGTAACAAAGTAGTATAGACTGTGTGGCTCGTAAACAATAGAAACTTATTTCTTACAGCTCTGGAGGCTGGGAAGTCTGATGTCAAGTCACCCACAGATAGGTGTCTGGTGAGAACTCACTGCTCAATTTAAAATGGCCTTCTTTTCTCTATGTTCTCACATGGCAAAGGAGGCAGAAATCTCTCTGGAGTCTCTTTTATAAGGGCACTAATCCTGTTAATGAGGGCTTTTCCCTCTTGACCTAATTACTTCCCAAAGACCCCACCTCAAAATACCATGCATTTGGGATTTTTCAGTCAATAGCACTTGACTGGCAGCTGCATAACTCCAATCTCTGACTTCCTCATCACATGGGACTCTCCCTGACCATCCGTGTCTTCACATGGCTGTCTTCTTATAAGGGCACCATTCCTACTGGATTAGGGCCCCACACTATTCCAGTATGACTTCATCTAACTTAACTAATTATATCTCTGACCTCTCAATTTCCAAGCAAGTTTACATTCTGAGGTACTAGGGGTTAAGAGTTCAATATATTATTTATAATGTGGACAAAATTCAACCCAGAGCAGTAGGCTTTTCCAGTCTTTTCCAGTTTGACCCAGTTAGATCTAAATCTATGGGGTTTGGCCTAATGAGCCAGGGCACTGTTCTCTAAACTTGCTAGAGCATAATACCCACTAGAGACTCAGTGAACTTGCAGATATCTGGGCCCCCCACAGGCATGCTGATTCAGGATCTCTAAGGAAGATGTCTGGAATTCTACTTTTTGACAAATACCCCAGTTCAATGTCATGATCAAGCAAATTTGGAAAACATGGAATTAGGGGGCCTAGCTCTTATGGAGCTTCTGCCATGTTATTCCTGACTATGAAAGACTTTTGGCATGTCTCTTTCATTTAATCATTACACGAGTACTGAGGGTCTGCTCTTGTCATCCTCACTGCATACATGGAGAAGCTGAGGTTAAGTCAGAGTGGAGCTGGAATTGGAACTAGGTCTGATCTCAACATATCCACTCTTCCCTCATGCTAATAGTAAGTTCAGGAATCTGGAATCATCCAGCCAATGTCCTTTGCTTTCCGTATCTTATGCCCAGGGTAAAACATGATTTCTTTTGTTCCTGTCCTTAGAAGGAACAAAAGAGAGCAGGAATTTGTCCTCCATTTGATTTTCCATGTACTAAACAGCGTTTCTTCCCCATCCTCTTAATCCTTTACTTTTGGGTCATTTGTTTGTTTTGTTACTTCTTTAAGAACATCTAAAATGACTGTGTTCCTTTAGAGAAGATAAAAGTTTGTTGAAACAGACGTTCTCTGCCAGCCTACCTTTAGGGGGGCTGAAACAAAAGCTCCCTGCCACAGTGCTGCCCTTCTATCATCCCTCAGGTACAAAATGGGTCATTTGACTCTCAGCAGTTTGTGCCAAAAGTTAGCCAGGGGAGAAATGAGACTTCAAAGCTTTCTATAAGCCAACTTGAGTCCAAAAAGCTGCATATATAACTGCTCAAAGGGCAGGTAGTTTACAGAAACCATGATGTAAAAGAACTGGGACATTGTTTTCCTGAGACCTTTGCCATTAGGATTTTATTTTCAGTGCCCTGAGGGGCCATTGAAGACTTTTAAGCCAGATGGTGACATGATAAAAATTTTTATTTCTAAAAATTATGATGGCCGTTGGGAAAAAGTGGATTGATTGGAAGAGGCGAGGAGAGCCATTTCACAACTTCTCAGGAAAATCATGCAGTAGGAGAACCGCAGACTCCACCAGTGTGGTTCATTTCCTGCACTGTTTCCCATTCCAAACTCTTCTGTGGTAGAATGTCACAGGTTCAGTTTAGTTGTGTCTTTAGTTCAGCAATACATAAGGACTGAGCTACTGAAATCAGATAGTAAATTTAGGAATTTGTATAACTAAACCAATTGATGTATCAAAATCCAGCCTATAAGGCTAACATTATATTGCTTCTGACTTCAGGTTGTAAGAACAGATTTGTTAAAAACAAAAACAAAGCTAAAGGGCTCTCACAAAAGTAACTATATATTTAATGTTGAGTCCTGGATGGAATCCCAGATGTATATAATCAATTAGTATACCGTGGATAAATCTTGGTCCCTGGAGTCAAACTTAGATGGTCCATGCCATACCCTCGCTGTGGCTTTCAGTGGGTTATTGAAACTTAGTTTTCTCATCGATGAAACGGGACTAATAGCATCTACCTTGTAGGACTGTCGTGAACTCTAAATGAGGTTATAAATGGAAAGGGCTAGGATAGGGCACACAATAGGCTTTTAGTGAGTGTTGCAATGGCTGTTTTATTAATAAACATAGGGAATTTTATCCAAAACGTTAAGCAAAAGTGTGGACCATAAAGGTTGAAAATGGAAGAATAAGGAGATATTCACTCTCCATCCTTTTGGTCATTTCCTCCCAATAAAATACAGAGTATTTATTACCCACTTCTGACAACCACATGGAGTCGTTTGCCTCCCACACCGTGCAGAATTATAGACGACGTATTAGAAGCCATATATTGCTTCTGTCTTCCCACATGTACCTAATAACCACGCCAGAACTCGATAAAGAAGAGGGCGCTGGCAGGTTTACTCATCTTTTTATTTCCTTGTTGTTCTCTCTGCCGTGATCTCAACAGCCAGAACTGGCGCTCTTGCCCTTTTGCCCCCCTTTCTTGTCCTAGAGCTGTTGTCAAATGTATAAAGACACAGCGAATACACTGGAGCCAACCGAGAGGGAAGAAGGCTGTTCTCCCCATGAATATGCTAGGGACTGAAGTGTTTGCAGACATCGTGATTGCAGCAGATTAACAAGGAAAGCAGGCTCGATTGGAAGGGAGGCACCGCAAAAAGCTGGGGCAACTTTTCAACTCCAGGTCGGGAAGAAGCCGATGATATATATATATTTTTTTTTCATATTGTGAAGAGAAGGAAAACGTTGTACAGTAAATCTATTGAACTACTTCAGGAGGCTTTTCTCTTGATCTAATTGAGCCGTTTGAAGTGTACTTGAAAGTTCTCATCCAGCCCGTGTCAGAATCCTGCCTGCTATGAGCCGTGAGAAGTTAACCGTCTCTGGCATTGTTAGGAGAGACTGTCAGGTACCTGACGGCTGCCGTGCTGCAGCACAGAGGATGAACATG
>NW_006494609.1:6820415-6836057 GCF_000325575.1 Pteropus alecto
GGAGGGAAAACTTTCCTCTACCCATGTTATGTTCTCCAGCTTGGCCCCTGTTAATTAGACTGGCAAGAGACAAATTAACAAGAGAAAAAAAAAAGAAAAAAAACAGAAGTTTATTAACATGCGCACTGTACGTGTACACATGGGAGCACCCGGTGACAAGTGACCCAAAGGGGTGATTAGAACTCAGGCTTATATATCATCTTAACCTAAATAAAGGAAAAGGGATTTTGGGTTCCAGGCGGGGAGGCAAGTTATGGAAAGATTACCAGGAAAGATGTAGTATATAAGGGGTGTTTAGTAAGGTTTGTGATGCAGATTTAAGTCAGTGCCTTCACTTTTGCTTCCAAATAATCCATATGCCAAAGGAATATATTTTGGGGCTGCATATTCTGGTACCCTTCAGAACCAAGCAAACCCATACGTGCATCTAGATGGTGCCTCTTAATAGTGTCAGTGCTAGATTATTTGTCAAACAGGAAGACAATTTAAAAATCGACTGTGGTTATCCACCTTACTGACCTCTGCTTCAGTTCCGCTAACTGAAACGACCTTTTATGCCATCACCAATCGCTTCACCTTTCATCCATTTGTCTGAGGCCTCAGATTAGATGTCACCAACCTGGGAAGCCCTTCTTGCCCTTCATGACATTGAGGTTAGGGGTACCCCCTGTGTTCTTTGAGTACCTTGATTTCCCATTCAAAGCGCTTAATGCACCAAACTGATTTCTTGCTTTTATATCTGAATATATTTCCTATCAGTTCATACATTCTGTAAGGTTATATTGTGTTTATCCTAGAACTGAAAGCGATCCATGGCGTATAGCAGATTGACAATAAATTACCAAAATAATTGAATAACTGTGGAGGAAAGAGGTTGTTTGAGAGCCCAGAATGCTAGCTCATGACTTGTGGATTGTCAAAAATCACTCACTTTCTGATAATTTTGATGACTCTTATGTCATGCTTTTCAGTTTACACATATCTGCGTGATTGTCCTTAACAGGCTATGGAATTCCCAGTCCTTATAATTGACCAGCACCTGGTAGTTGAGGGTGAGTTGGCAGCAACATAGAAGGTTTACATTAGGACAAGCTCTATATCCCCTCTTCTGATTAGTACTCAGGGTTGGGAGGGAGCATTAGTATTCAGATAGAGCAAGCATGTACTGGACACATTCAGGGTGAGTCTGGGAAGAGTAACAAGGTAAATCATTTCCAATTTCCTTTATCTGACACATTAAACTGTTATCGTCTAGCATTTTTAAAATAAGTGGTGAACTTGACTATGTCCGTATATTTGCACTATCATCAATAGACTTAACTATGGATGTAGCACTCTCCATTGCTGAATTTCTCTTTGCCCTTGTTCTGTTTGAGTTTAGACTTTCAGGAACTTATCTTTACAATTCTCTATTCACCCTCTGGGGTACCTTGCAAATTGACCCGTAACCAAATCTGTTTAATGAAGGTCACAAAAACTAAATCAACATGAGACCCAGGAGTAAAACCCAGTGGCCCTGATTTTTCTATTCACTAAGAAGCAGCCACCCCCACCCCATTCTCCCACCCCCTCAACAGGGCAAGTTATAGAATTTCATGTCATTTTATCTTATTGATTGAATCATCCATCTCTCATTCTGCAAAGTCAGGGTCCTTAAGTACTTGTGTGGAGACACAAGGACTGTTCTTCATTAGCCATATTTGACTTTGTCATTGATATTATTTACAACTTTTGATAATTTTTTTTTAAGTAACGTGTGAGGGCGACCAGGAAGGACCTTAGATAGGACATCAAATTTCTCCCTCCTGGAGAAAAGCATGAAAATATACTGTTCTCATTATGAGATTGATGTTATCCCTCTGAATAGAACCCCCTAACTTCTTACCTTTGAAGTTCTTATTCAGCTCCCTAAGACCGCCAAACTGCCTGCCATTCTTATATTACACACATACACACACACAAACTATATATATCACACACACACACACACACATATATATATATATATATATATATATATATATAATTACTATTACTTTCTTTAGAACATAAGCTAGATTTTTCCACAGTGCAAGCCCCTTACTTTCAATGATAAAAATATTTTATTTCTGTCTTGGTCTGAAAAGACCTTGTTAGCATTTTTATGAACAAAAAATACTGAGGCTTTATTTTTCTTTTGACAGAAATAGTTTACCGTCTTTCTCTACCACTCATTTTTAAGTTTTAAAAAACCTTTCCACCCTTTCTATTGTTTTCCAGCAATTTTTTTGTATGATCTTAGAGAGACAACCGCAACTGCACTTAACTGTGTCTCTCACATGTACCTATGTGGCTCTGGGCAGCTTGCTTGATATGCCGGGCAGGTTTCTGAAGCAGAGGGCGGGAATCGAATCCTTGGAAATCAAGTCATTGCTTAAGGATGTGGAGGAACTTGCTATTTGAATGAACCCTATTATGAACTTTTTTACAAAGCAAATAAAGACTATCTTATCTTCTATTCTACGCAAATCCTGATTCCCACATTTAAGCTGGAAGTCCCTATTTGTATAGTTATCTTTACATAAAGGTCATTCCCCAATCTTATAATTGAAAATTAGGCAATTTTCATTTACTCTCTGGCTTCTATGCCTGAAAATCTCTTAGCTCTATCTTTATTTTGGTATTCTCTCGGAGTAACTATAATAGTCTGAAAAATAACGATATCTCTGTTTTAGTCTGAAAACAAAATGGGCAGAATAGACGCTAGGCATGAGGTACCCAGAGCTAGGTCGTGTGAACTAGTGATGACATTTTGGAAAATTGTAGTAAATCGTGATTTTCTTATGATATAAATATAGAAATGTCTGATTTTGACATTTAATTCTCAAACATACTATGTTCCTTCTCCCTCTCCCACTCTGGATTTTATCATCATGTAAATGAGAACTAAGTCATCTTGCCTTTGAGTCATTCATGAAGAAAGTTTTCCTTTTCTTGTTCTGAAAAAAGTGATTATTTCACTTTTAGAGAGGACCCCTCCTGGGGCCAGATGAAACATCTGAAAGAAGTAAATATTAATCAGAATTAGATGTGAAGATGAAACTCTTTTCGGTTCTTTATTATTTTTTAATTTCTTTTTTTCAATTAGAGCTGACATTCAATATTATTTATATTAGTTTCAGGTATATAGCACAGTGGTTAGACATTTGTATTTGAAGATGAAATTTGACTTGCCTTTTTACCATTAAATACATATTTGAAAAATGTGCCCTTCTTATATAGATTTTCTTTCTTTGTCACACCATTACTGAGTTGAACCAGAGAACTAAATCTTAATATTCTGTCCAAGATAATGTGCTGCTTTCTGGCCTATGCCAAAGCAGAAAATGTCAACGAGTACTGGGGTGCTTTGTTAAACCTAATGGACTTGGTCATTTCAGAAAGCATCGTGGTCAAGGTGCTCCAAGTAACAATAATTTGCCCAGGGAATTGGGGCTGGAGTCACTCTTTGTCCCAGTTATGAAGTCTGCCCACATTAGGAGTCTGAAAACGAAGCCAGAAGTAAAAACTGTCATTACTACTGAGAATCTGAACGTGTAGCTATTGGGGAAGAAAAATAGAACAGGGTGTTTTCCAAGGATCCTGTTTTGTGATTGGTCAGCAAATGTCTCGCGTTCACATGAAATCCACCACTGAAAGCTGATGTGGTATCAGTTGTGATTCCCAGAACTCCAAGGTCCAGCTTCATCATCAGAACCAAATGGGCTTAGTGCTCACCGTCTCACAGGAGCTCAAGCCCTCCATTTCAGCAAGGTATTTGGGTTGGACACACCTCTGCAAGCGGAATGATGAACTGCAACTGGGAGCAAATTAGCTTTCTTCAGGAGCTATTTATTACTCTCAAATTAGCAGCATATTAGATGAAAACCAAAACAAAGGCAGTTGCGAAATGAGGACATACGAGAGATGCGAAATGAGGACATACGAGAGCTGCAATATGTCTGATCTTTGTGCATCGAAGTCAGAGCAACGTGGGTGAAATAAGACCACCTTGGTATGTTGGTGGGCCCATCTTGCTGAAAGGTCCAAGCAGAGGCAGTAGCTATACCTGGTCATTGGTGGACTTCCTGACTTTACTGAGAAGGACAGGTCAAATTAATGGTGATACTGTCTGTCTGATTTATCACTAATTCTCCCTGCAGTTTGAATTAGCTCTGCTCTTTTTCCCCTCCCATTTTAATCTCAAGCATATGTGTATTTTTGTATCATTAATTTTAAAAGTCTGCAAAGCATTTGCTGTCATCCATTTAGTTTCAAAGAGGAGCTGCATGATGTAGTAGGAAGAACACTGAACTGTGTTCCTATCCGGGTCTGATACTGACCTGTGCTGTGACCTTGGACACAACCTTTCAGCCATATTAGTTTTTTGCTGTTGTCAGCTCACAAAGCTACTTCAAGTCTTTGGACAATAAGAAATATACTTTTTCCCTCCATTAAATATACATTCTCCTTCAAGAAGAGTGTATTAGGAACTGATTGACATTGAAGGAATTTGGTAAGTATGTTATTTTTTTTTCCTGGAAAGGTAGTCCTTTATGGAACAGGATAGTATTACCTTCATGGAGCAAGTTTAGCAAATTCTCTTAATTTTAGGCCTCTAGAGTAATTTCTACATGACTCTTGTTCCCTGTTCTTCCTTGAATTCCTAAAGGACACACACACACACACACACACACACACACACACACACACACACACACAAAAGAATGAACTGCACACAGTTGCTGTATCTCTAAACAAATGCCCAGCTGCATTTAGGAAATGTCCAACACTGTGTTAGAAATCCAGAGAGAACCAGAGATAGAATGGTCAAGTTGAACATGAAATGAACTTTTCACACTCACTATTGGAAGATGCCTTAAAAGTGCTTTTAATGACCACAAAAGCATTGTTCAAACACTTTGCACCTTCTAAGGTTTGGCTTTGTATCACAGGTTTCCCAATTGTAACTGCCCAAGGAAGCTAATTAAACTCTAAGAGACTCAGCTTTCTTATCTATAGGAGAGAGAAATTGGACCCAATTCTCTTTAAACCTTTTTTTGCCTTAATATTCTCTTATTCCACTGGACATTGTCAGCATTTCAGAAATTCGCTCTTTGAGAAAAAGACATTGAGGAGAAAACAAATAGGTGATAATGAGATTTTTTAAGTAGTAGCAAAATTAAAGGCTTTGAGGTTTGGCATAATGATCTAGTAGTTTACTTACTCCCTGAGAACAAGAAGTGAAGAAGGGTGATTTACTCTTTCAAGTCAGAACTGTCTGTTATAACCGGATGATAAACTTCTTTATAAGAAACTGGGGAATACTTCATACTTACTAAGGAGTGGCCGAAGCTTAAAGAAGACCAACTGCAAATTCTCGCAAGCAGCTAAATAACACATCTTTATTACTGACGTTGCACACTTCCATAGACTCTTTTACTGTGGACAGTGTTACTTTTCCACTAATTTTCCAATAACAAAAAAGCCCAATAAAATGTAGAACTTATTTTTCTAAATCATTGCCCCTAGGGGTATGTAGATTAAATAGAAAAACATCCTACATATATTTTTGTAAAATCTCTGTCAGAACAGTAAAAAGGAGCTATCCTCTTTCAATCTTGTCCAAGAAAGCAAGTATCTCCAAGAAGTCATATTTTCACTAGTAATGCCACACTTGCTTTATTATGTGACATTCAAAGAAAAGACTAAGTCATATTTCTACTAACGTATTTAATTTGATAAATAATTTAGGTTATTACTTCAAAGTAAAAATTTGGTATTTCTAAAACAAAGTTTGAACAAGCTAAGTAATAACATTATCCCATAAACAATAAGAGTTATTCTCAAGATGGGATATATTGTCTTGATTAGAAAAAAGCACAAATAAAGATTCATTTCATGGAAGAAAGGAAATCTGTGCTGTTTATTTGGCAATAGGAAGTCAGACCAAAATATATTTGTATGACATTCAAATAGGGTCATGTCGGAAGGCGGAATCTACCTTTATGAATATTTTCAGCTTCTGACATGAGAATGGGATTGGGGAAAGGAATCCTGTATGATATTTAAGAGGCATCTTGGAACTGGGTACATTAACATAAAGAAGACGTGTCCGTTGTAAAAAAAAAAGACTTGTCCAGTGTAAAAAAGGCAGTTTTTAGTAGGGCAAAAGTCAAGTAGGATCATACTCAACTGTGGGCCAGCAGGCATGATACTTCCCTTCAGAAAGAAGCAAAGTAAGCTAAGACCTAGTAATAATTATTCTAAAACAATGCAAAGAACATTTATCTCTAGAATCGGGGCTAGTAACTGACTAAAAGAAGGACTCCAGACTTCCTAATGCAAATATCAGGTCTATTCCCAGGGATTTGAAAAGTAATTATTATTATTTCAAATTCTAAGCCCTCAAATATAAGTTTGAATTACTTAACCTTTTTTTAAAAACCTCTCTAACACAGCTCCGGGGCCTGAAGAATTTTCTTTGGAGGAAAGAAGTCAGAAAGACAAAAAAAAAAAAAAGTATGGGAAGAAATAAGAGGGAAAATATTCAGAGAATATGACTTAAAAAATTATTTCACAAATACCAAGGGAAAACTTAAAACAAAAATAAGTTAACTTAAAATGCAAAGAAAGTATTACCCAAGGATAAGTCACCCCGTTCTTCTCTTTTATTGGGAGTTTGCTTTCTCCCACTTTGGCTGACTTTGATCAGTTGCTGTCAGCAGGGAGAGTGTCAGAGAGGCCAATGACACACACTCACTTCTGGGTTATCATGACTTATCTTTCCTCACACTGACAAGGGGCACTTATCACAAGTTAGAGCAGCACAGAGACATATGTGGGCATGCCAGCAAAATCTTGACTGGCAGCCTGGCATCACCCCCGCCTTATTAGCTCTTGGCTTAAAAGTGCCCCACCCTAGTCACTGGTGGTGGTCCCAGGATGGACGCACTTCATAACCATTGACCATAATTATGTGAATAGAAAATGGGCTACATCCAATAGACAAAAAAAATTATTACCTCCTGAAGTGATACATGAAAAATAGGGAGTTGATATGACTGAGAGCAAGAGTGAGAACCCTCTAGTGAGGTAAAAGAATAGTGGGAGATAATGCAAAAAAAAAAAAAAAGATACATATTTAAATATATTCTTACATTTTAATATTGTCTTTTGTTGTTGTTGACCCTAGCCTTTGATTCACTAGTAACTAACCGCAAGCATTTTGCCACCCAATGGACCTTCCTTCACTGGTTTTCCAGGTCATAATATCTGATAAAGAAGCAGTGAACTTCAACACGGGATAGTTTCAACACAATTATCCTGCATCATAACTGGCTATGAAGAATGTTCTTCCTTCAGATGTGACACAGCTTGTTTGACCAATAGATAAAAGAAAAAGTGTTATTTAAACTTCAAAAACCTTTGTCTTTAGACCATATGGAAGTTTGAGCAACAATGAGATGTATTCATTTAAATCTTAAATCATCAAGTATCTGTAGAAATGTACCTCACTGGAATTCTTCCCAATTAAGCAAAAACATCCAGTCTTCTAGCAAATAATTAATATTTTGACTTTATGTATTATTGTAGTGACTGAATCAGCTCATATAAAAAAAGAAAATCTTCAAGTCTTCATGGGAGCTAAAGGCCAGAGTTTATAAGGAAGACCCTTATAAGACAGTTCTTGCACCTTAAGATGCTTTTGAAGCCAAAAACTTGAGAGAAACTTCAGCTTATTCCTGACCCCAGTCCTGCATTTGACATGAGCCATATGTTTCTAGCAGTCATTCTCGTGTAACTATATAAATTCATTGTGTCAATAGTTTGCATCCTGGATTAATTTGTATAAGATGTCTGGGGGAATACTGATTTCATATTGGAAACAAAGTTAGGTGGAAGCCTTGGAGCTGTCATTTTAGAGTTTTGTAACTCTGCACATTATTATTCTCACTCCTACCATATTCCAGAGGAATCAGTTTGGTGACTTCATGTGACTAAATATTGGGGGAAAGTTAGCACAACTACATCAATCAGATTCTGGCAGTTGACTCCTTGCAAGAAAATTAATGCATTGACTCTTTCCTGCCACCAACTGGGTTTGAGTTGCTCATAGTCTGATTTGTGAAATGCTGCACTTGCACATGCGAGTGGTTAGGAAGAGGACAATGTGCCAAACCAGAGGTCCTGAGGAAAGAAGATTAGGTGAAATGTAAAGGTGATGTCACATGGATGATCCATATAACCCACAGCTTTCAGAATTTTACTGGTCTCACCTTGTTCCCAATTTAGTGATTATTTTTTTTTTCATAAAGGAAAGGTAAAATTTCTAGTGAGTTAAGTGTTCATGCTCTGATGTTAGGTAGAACAGGATCATATAATCACTTAATAGCTCTGTTATCTGGGTCAATTTATTTATCTTCTCCAAGTCTCCATTTCTTCCTTTGTAAAAAGAGAATCTGGTAACAGAACTGGCTTTGTAGAACTGTCGTAAGTCTTAAACGTCGGGACCCATGTTATTTATTTAGTACAATGACTAACACAAAGAAAACCTAGTGAGTAATAGTGGCCATCTTTCATATTCTCGTCATCACCATTTATTAAGACAGATGCAAAGCGATGGTATCATTATGATGTCTTCATAGAGAAGTTAAATGAGCATGTGCTGTTTTGTTTTGTTTTTTCCTCAGTTGTTTTAAAAACAATAGGGCTAAGCCACAGGTTGCATAAAACTGACTAATGCCACTCATAATGACGGTAAGTTTGAAGGAAAGATGGCAGTCAGGAGGAAGTGAATTTGAGCCCTCATTTTTTACTTATTTCTTCAGCATCAGTTGCAGCCATGTTTATAATCTTTGTTTTTGTCCTAGTAAAGCTAAGGAAGGGAAGTAGAATCCACAGAGAAGAAAAGTTTTCCCTGGAGGGTGACTCAGCCTTCAAAAAGAAAATCAACAATATGAAAGGGGAAAAATGTTTAATCATTGAAAGCAATTAGTACACTCTAAATATTAGCACAGCAGATAAGAGGCAGAGAACTAAAAGAGAATGTGGAGCTGCTTCCCTGTTTATCTTGCTCGAGGCCTTCTTTCTGTTTGCTGGAATCAGGGTCTTGTCTGGGGACAGAATCCACAACAGCGATAGAGTCACCTAATAAATCACGCTTCTTTTATTCTTCTATACCCCATTCCCTCATCTTCCGAGCTTTAGGCAAGGGAAATGGCAGTAATAGAGCTTTTCATTACACATTTCTGTTACCATTATGCAGAGAACTCTGAGTGGCTCTAGAAGAGAAGAATTAGCTGAGTGACTTTATCTAGGCCAAAAAATATAGGATTAAAACGTGCAAAGCCATTCATCTATGTAAACCAGTTCTCAAGGCAGCATTTATTAGTTTATCTGCTAATTCCTTTAAAGTCTGGGAAACTATTTTCCTTAAAACTTTTGGCATACCTTTATACTATTTTGTTCTCTGCTATGATATTAATATTTTGATTGTTTTACTGTATATGTTGTAAATTGGACTAACCCTCCCCCTTCTACATCTTCCAATATTTCTCTCTCTCTCTCTCTCGCCGAGTAATTTTAGCATTTCCATTTTATTATTTGTCAAGTTGAATGGAATGTCCATGCTTTAAGCGGCTTACATTTAGGCCACCTTGCATAAAATACCGTATTATTTCTGGCTGCCTAGGAAGCTCGGCTCCAGCCTATCAGGTAGTGTTGCTGATTTATACTGTAAGAGGCATGAGAAAAGAACTGTGGCTGAGCATTGTAAAGATAAGACAAAAATGCCCCTAAGCATTTCACTTGTAGCCTATCCCAATCCTGCAAACTGCCCGTACCCCAGCATTTCATTCTCAGCACCTTCGCACACACTCCCAATTCTCTTTCAATGGAACAGCCTGTTTCCTTTCCTCTTTCTACTCTTTGTTGAACATTTACTATATCCCAAGTGCCAGAGTGGGCGCTTCACATTCATTTGGCTCATTTACTCTTGCGATAACCTTCTGTGGTATGGTATTATCCCACTGATGGCAGTTTCTGTGACACTGTGAGGGGTGAGATAAAATGGTATGTGCCTCGTAATGTCTTCACCGTGCTCTGTTATCACAGATTATTCATTTATTTGCTGCTTCCTCCATCAGGCTGTATTGCATTCATTATTGTGTCTTTAACAAACAGCACAGTGCCAGGTAATTCAATATTGCCCATATGAATGAAGCTCTGTTTGTAAGTCCCAAGAGCCCTCTGCAGGGTCATTCTGGCCAGGGACTCACCCCCTCTGCACTGTGAGACCACACATTCACCATGACCAGTTAGGAAGTAAGAAGGAATCTTCTATTACTTTTTACATTAACCATTTTTAGTTCAAAAAATTTTATAAACTTCAGACATTTAAAAACAGCAGGGTTTATATGGACCTATAGTTTGATTTCAGCAATAACCGCACACACTTACATTGGCATGTAGAGATGTTCAGTACAATGTTAAATGGAAAAAAAATTGGTCTCATGATAGCATATATAGAATAAATCCATTTTTAAACAGATAGATGCATATTTGCATACCAGTATTCAGGTACATTTTTTATTCTTCATTCATTCTTATTTAATCAGTCCCTATTGTTAGCTACTTGGGCTGTTCCTAATGTTTCATTATTATTATTATTAAGGAAAAAAAAAGGCCTTTGCCAAGGATTCTAGTACAGTCTCTCTGTGTGCTTGTCTAATTATTTTGTCAGGATAACAGGACCCACGTGGTGTCCACTTCAGTGCAACCATTAGGTGCACTGCCTCTCTGCCTCCAGGAATGGACTTTTCCTCTGGGAGCAGTGCCTGCCACATTATCTAGTGACTGGAGTAATACGAGTTCATGTGACATGATTAACGAAGCATTTAAAAGGTCGTCTGCATCTTATTTATCCATGAGCTCCCTGACACCCCTGAGAGACACTTACCTTTTCAAAAAGTCTGTTCCCTAGCTGGAATCCCATGATCAGATGGCAGCAAAGGCCAGGTCTTCTCCTATAGAGAATAATTGCATCTAATCTGAGACATGAGACCACTGGGCAGGGGCCTTGTCAGCTCTGAGTTCTGTGGGATTGGGTCAAATTAGAGTGAAGGAGAGTGTCTTACACACAGCAAAGGCAGAGAGCTGACTCTCACAACCAGGGATTTCCACCATAGTGTTAAATTAAACTAAATTTAGGAGAATGTTTGAAATAAGGATCTTAAAAAGCAGAAGCTTCTCAACAGCTTCCTTGCTGGTCATATCTAATTCCTACAGAGATTTTCTTAGCCCTTGGGCAAGCCAATCCTATCTAGGACCCTCACGTTAGAACAAGGACAGTCTCATTCGTGCTGAAAGCAAACATGTCTTGAGTATTTATTTCCTCTTATCCATCATGCCTCAGTTCAATTACTTATTACTCAAGACATGTTTGCTGTCAGTCCTATGTTATTTGCTGATGATGAAGCTGTGGTTTAAAGGACCAATAGGAGTTACCAGGCAAGTAAGAGGAAAAAGAGCAATGATGGCAGAGGGAGCTGCACACCAGGATGCAGGGGTGAACCGTGCCAGGATGCAGGGGTGAACCTGCACAACACGTCTGGAATCACGGATAATCTGGCTTTGCTGGAAGTGGGTTGCAAGCTGAAGAGTAATGGGAAATGAGGCTGGCTAGCATACCAGGAAGTGGCAGATGACAGAGGCCCTTGCATCTACATGACACTTATCACGCGATTTGTTTCCTTGGCTTTTTGATGAGCACCAAACTGGAACCTCAGTATGAATTCTTATTCTCATCTGTAAAACTCACTTCAGTGGCTTCCGCTTGCTCTTAGAGAAAACTAAATTCTTAATATGGTCTACAGTGTCTGGTATAATCTGTCTCCTGCCTCTTTTGTCTTATTCCGCACCAGGCCTGCCTTCTTCCTCCCAATCCCCACTCTCTGCTCCAGCCGTAGTGACTTTCCCTGAGTTTTGCTAATGGGCCATATTGCTGCCTCCTGACAAGGAGACTTTTGCACATTATTTTTACATGGAATCCTCTCCTCACCTGTCACTCTTGCCTGTTTATTTCCTCTTAACCATTAGGCCTCAGCTCAATTGTTTTTTACTCAAGAAATGCCTCTCCCAGTTACCAGACCGGATATAAGTTCCCACGTAGGTGCTCTCATACCACTATGGACTTGTCTCTTGCAGTACTATGAGAGGAGTAAATTGTCAGTGGTGATTGGTATAATTATTTGATTAGTGTTGGTTTCCTCCTCATACGTATTATCAATACCATCATCAAATTAATTAGCCAGTACCTGCTGGGTGCTTACCACATGCCTCACACTGTTCTAAGCATTTTACACGTATTAACTCATTTAATTCCCAGCAACAGTCTCCATTACACAAATGATAAACTTGAGGGAATAGAGAAGTAACTCTCTCAAAATTACACAGCTAGTAGGTGATAAAGTTCAAATTTGAACCCAGGAAAACTGGATCCAGAATCTTAACTTTTATAACCACTGTATTTCCACTGACCTCTAAGTTCTAGTCCTAACACATAGTAACCGCTCAACAAATATTTGTTGAAATTATGAATGGATAAATAAATTAATTAATGAAAACTCCGTATACGCCCCACTCTTAACTGAGGGCAACTGGCCACAGCACCATAGAACCATGATAGACACTTCATTGGCAAGAAGACATTCTAGAGAAGATTCAGAAAAGAGAAACCGTGGTATGCTTTATTTGATCTGGGATGAAAATCTTATAGAATGTTAACCAAAAAGATTAGTTTTGTGGTTTATGTGTTGATCGTCATGACCTTTCCCAATATTGACTCTGGGGTTTGTTCAGTGTCTGTAATCCCCTGTAGGCTGATGTTTTTAATCTTGAGTGATTATGCTCTGTTTGTGAAGGGTTTCACATATGTGAAACATTCCTCAAAAACTTTGAAATAGAGAGAGCAGGTCAATGGCAATGTCATCCAGGTCTCTGCCAGCCTGTGGTTATCTTGCTTACCTGAAAGCAAATTCCTTCCTTCTTTCTCATTTCTGTACAATATGTACTTCACAGCTCTGTGTGTTCATACATTGGGATTTTGCCATGAGTCTGAAAAGACCTCTAGATGAAAAGAGGTAGAACAATGATTGAAACTAGTTCTAGGAACTTAGACATTGGATTATTATCAGAAACCCCCAGTCAGACTATTGAACTCCCTCTGCATTACCAGTCTGGTAAAACACATTCAGTCACTTAATAGACTTGCCTTTACAAACTCTTTTCTGGGAGATCATGTGGAAAAATCTGTCCAAATCGTTATTATTTCTATGTAAATAGTAATGCACATGTGGTTTCCGTGTATTATGTGCTATGCCATTATCAATTGCATTCGAGCAGTGCTAACCAGATGACTGATGCTTCAATTTTACTAGATAGTCTGCGCTCTCTGAATTTGTGACATGATAATTGAAGGCAAATATGTAGGAGAAGCATTTGGTGATGTTGTGGGAAGGATGGTGTCCGGTTCATGATGTGGAGGATGGGCAGGAAGTGAATTAAATATTAAATACATACACATTATAAGTTAGTGTGATTTTTCCAACATTGAAATTGTTGAGGAGTGACGAATCCTTGATTACTCCTAGATTTACTACTAACGAAGGAATATAGTGTAAAGAGCAAGGTGGCATTAGTGTAGGAAGGTAATACAGTGTATAATTCTATGACTGTTTATGTCACAATCAATGCAGATTTACATTTAGCTGGCTTTTGTATAGAACTGTACATAGTGCTGTTTTGTATTGAATATCACTAGAGGATATTTAGTACATAAAACAATGAAATTAACATTTATGTATTTTGGTACTCATGCTAGAGTTGAGTGTTCTAACTGATGTAAGGGGAGATTCTGACTCTCAGGAGAACTCTAGGCATCCTAGACAATGTCCACAAACATATCAAATGCAGGATCAGTCCAGTGATAATTTTCTGCAGCCATCCAATTTCAAGGTAGGGTAGTAGGTTGAGGATTTAGGGGTGACTAGATAAAGATAGGATTATTCATAGGGAAAGCTATTCAATATAAGACGTGTGAGACTAAATTCAAAGTTATTCCCAAAGAATAAGATTACCATGAATGCGACAAAAAGCTAGACAAGCGTCTGGACTAGAGGACTGGGCTCTAAGTGAGAGAAACCAGAAGCAGAGTCCAGTGGGAATCGAATGAGTAGGCTGGGTTCACTTGTCAGCTGGACTTCAGAGCTAGAGTTTCAGAAGTCCACCCCAGATCAGAATGGAAGAGATGACAAGGACTGGGGAAAAGGTGAAAATGAAGGGGCAGTTGGGTACCAACAGGCCAAGTAGACATTCTGGCCAACTCAGTAAAGGGGTCTCATTGGTATGAGCCTCAGCAGAAAGGCTAGGTTTGGAGGTTCTGTCTGATTCCAAGCATATTGACTTAGTATATATGGTAGCCACAGATTGGATTGTTTCCAAATTCTAATTGCTCATCAGTAGAGAGCAAACAAGACACTCCCATCACTTGCTCCGGAACTGGTTATGTTGAGTCATTGTTACAGCCCGGGTCCCAGTACAGAGCCTAGCACTAAGCGGGTGCTTTATAAATGGTTAAGGAATGAATGAATGAGTGATGAAATGAATGTGAGTGGATGAATAAGTGAGCAAAATGTTGGGGCAGATGGGGTGGGATTGTGGCAGACAAGAGCTGACATCCTTAAAGGACCAGCTCAAAATGTGACATTTTCACTCCAACTTTTAGAGTTAATTATTCCTCTCCTTTGTTCCATAGTGATTTATTTATTCCACTTTAATAGCATTTATCAGTCTTATTATAATTACGTTCAATGAATCTCTCTCTGCATCCTAGACTATGAAATGGTTAACCCTAGGAATTATTGGTTTGTACCTACATTGTTGCACATAGTATCTAGTACAGATTGGATACTCCGTAAATATTTACTAAACCAAATCTGTAAAGTTTCCAAGGCACTGGTATGGTTTGTGACTCATGCATCATTCATTTAAATAAGATTACAAGGCTTTGTGATCATATGACAGTCACTTGCAAAATCAGAACAGTAACCTCTTCAATATCAGCAGTTCTTTTTCCAATCTTTCAGGTTCTCTGAAGGCATGGTTATCTCTTCCTTTCTCTCCTAGAAATCATGTATTGGAAGAGATTGTCTATGTGTGCTGTTCTCGATTGCCCCATAGTTCATGTATTTCTCTCATGAACAGAAATGAGCTCTCTACATAGAATTATGCGATATTAAGGGACCCTCTGCATTGACACAGATGCTAAGATCACACTGAGAAAATAAAGGATGTGGGCAGAAGCCAAGAGGGACAGAGCAGAGAAGCATGAAAGTCATGAAGAAAGGAGCTCGACTTCGCTCTTCTTCCCAATGTACTGGGGAGCCCAGAAGTGGCATCATTTTGTACTCCAGTAGTGACATTTTAATTTACAAGCTAAGAATGTACTGATCGCCAACTGCAAAAATTGATTTGGTTGTTCATCTGATTCAACTCATGTCAGAGTTTGAAAGTAATTATGATAGTGGAGCTGATAGGCAGGCAATTACATTTTTGTTCTCTCGC
>NW_006494609.1:6836750-6881930 GCF_000325575.1 Pteropus alecto
GTATTATAGACTGTTGTAGCCACTCTGGAAAACAGTATGGAGGGTCCTAAAAAATTAAAAATAGAACTACCATATGACACAGCAATCCCACTTTGGGTATTTATCTGAAGAAATCCAAAACACTAATTCGAAAAGAAATATGTACCTCTATGTTCATTGCAGCATTATTTACAATAGCCAAGATATGGAAGCAACCTAAGTATCCATTGATAAATGAGTGGATAAAGATATGGTACATATATACAATGGAATATTATACAGCCATAAAAAGAATGAAATCTTGCCATGTACAACAACATGGATAGACCTAGCTGACATTAGGCTAAGTGAAATAAGTCAGACAGAGAAAGACAAATATCATATGATTTGTGGAATCTCAAGAACAAAATAAATGACCCAACAATGTTTTCGTTGGGAAGGCTATGCAGGCAGAAGACAAGGGTGTAATCTTTGGAGAAGTGGTATATGGATTCCTACAGCACAGGCTATAATAAATAGCATGTTTTCTTGGCTAGTCCTTTATCTTAATCTACTTTTTCTTAGCCTCTATGGAAACTAACCAGATGAAAAATGCAGACTATTCTGTCTCCTTCTTGAAAGTATGAAATAGAAAAAGCACATGCACTACAAGGCAGCTACTGCTCCTGGCTTGCATTTGAGTTGTCTTTATCATGTCTATAGATACAGGGTGTTTTTTAAAAACAGATTTCCTCCAAATCACAATGCAAACAGGAGCCTGGGGTAAGGAGAGATTGAAGCAGGGTTAAAATCCAGGTCTTTACTGGGAAACAGTTTCCGTGGGAGATTGAAAATACCCTTGAAAAAGTGGTGAAGGATTATAACATAGTATTGGAATGAAGAGAGATTTTTGCTAGACTCAGAACTTGGCAGGTAAACCTAAAATAATTTAGAAGATGGAATTGAAGAGTATATCACAAGTAAAAGTTACTTTGTAGATGGATGAATAGATTGATGGATGGACATGGAGTACTTGATCTACATCTATTTGAAGGGTGTTTATTTATTCGCAAACACTAAAAGATTCAATATTTTTGACTCAGCAGAATGGCTTTTCTGGACCAAAGCTAGTGAAATCAGAATTTTAGGAATGGGGGTGCCTCCTCAGTTAAGGTCCAGGAAATATTGGGACATCTAAATTATTTGAAAAAAAAAAAATTTATCTTGACAATATGGGAAAAACTAAAAGATTCCATGCCAAGATTGATGATATTCAGAATTATATCTCTCCCTCCAGGGAACTTGTGGCTTAAAAATTCACTGTGACTACATCATGGTTAAAAAAGAAATGAGAACTTCTCTCAAAAACTACCTGCCTTAGCCTACATCCAGGCTTTTCTCTATACTCTCTGATGTCTCTACGAGCCTCCTTTCTACTTCCTGGCCCACTGCAGTTTGGCACAAACCCCCTTTTAATGAATGAGTGCCTTGCATGTAGCAAACATGTCAAATAAGGTTGACCAGATTGGTGTAACACAGGTGACGTGAGATGTTCTATTGGTTTGAGATGCTGCCATCCTGCAGGAAAATGTCGGGGAATAAACAAGGTATTACTGCAAAATATGTCAGCTGTAGTTTATATTATTTATATTAAAGAGTAGAGAAGCATTTTGCTTTGTGATTCATAGACCACCTATAAAAACCTTTTCCAAAAAAAGGTGTGTGTGGGGAGCGGGGGGTGGGGGAATGTGTGGAGCAGAGACTCAAAATACAGATGTATAGATTCTCAGGTTTATACAGGGTCTATAAACATTCTTAGGCTGTCTAGTTCAAAATATAAATTCAATCGTTTATACATTTTTATTTAGTGATATTACTTTATATCTGAGCCTCATAAGAATCATGTCACTCTCTTAGATTTGCTCAAGGTTTAAAGCCCCTTTTACACACTCTTGACCTTCCTACACCGTCTCTGACCATAGCTTAATGATGAAGTGAAAGATTAGAATCTGACAGGTCTGAGTCAGAATTGTAGTTTTGCCACTTAGTACCTGTGCATTCTCGAGCTCTCTGTACCTCAGTTTCCTCTTCTGCAAAACATAAATGGTTAAACTTATTTTTGGGAGAACACATTAGCTACTTAGCACAGTGCTTGGCACACAGAAGTACTTAACTAATAGAGTGAAATTGTTATTGATTTGTTACTGCAATCACTTTAAATAGATTCACCCTACAACCTTTTTTTCCCTATGCAGAGACTTTAGCTTGTCTCTGGATCTTTGGAAATATCAGATTTTCTTCTGTTTGGACTTTGGAGATTTTGTTTAAAACTATGTAATCTCTGCAGCCACATCCTCTACTGTCACAGAAGATGACTAAAAACCTCTCTATGGATGCAAAGACCTCCTTTGGCCTATATCACCAGCTTTCTAGGCACTGTGTCTGCCTACTATCCCATCAATTCTCGCCATATATTTTCAGGCAGGCTTCTCTGTTAGACTCACCCATTGGTCCTACAGCCATCTGTCTCAGCCTGAGCTGTTGGTCTAGAATAGACTAGAGTATGTCTCATGTCTTAATAAAGCAACATCATGCACAACATGGCATTCACTGGCCTCTGTAATTTAAATTTTATCTCTCTTTATAACATCTTCATAAGGGGATCCATGATTCTGTACTCCCATTGCCTTACAAAGAACAAAAATATGTACCAAAGGCTCCACAGATATCTCTGGCCTTTGGAGGAAAACCATACAATTCATGAACACTTTTTGAAGAAGTAATTATTTCTTTGTTTACTCCTTGTTACTTATTTTGAGATAACTATTCAATTTCTATGCCTCTTAGTTTATATACTGCATTCAAATCTATTTGGATTTATTACTTAATAATTTAATTTTTTTTACTATGTGTATAGAGCTGAGTTCAAAACAATCTCAATTTGGAATACTTAAGAGATGGAAAGTTCCATTGTAAAAATATCCTGATCAACAAACCTTTTGTTAAAATATTGCTGGTCCAAATATTTCTAGTATATATTATTCATCTTTTCTATCTTAGAAAACTATCACTAGGGTCATTTGACTTCAATTCAGGATTTTGCACGCCTAGGGGTCATTTCAGTGCTCCAAAATGTGGAAATGGAGTCAATTGAGCTGCGTCTCTATAATCTACCATCTCAAAAAACCCTGTGGAGAATCTTCCTTTCACCAAATTGCTGACATTACTTTGACGTTTATGTAAGATGCATCACTCTCTCTAAATTCAAGCACATTGAAACTTCTGGTTCAAAAGGTAAATTATTTTTTAAAACAATAATTGGCAACACCCTTGGAAACCAATAAAGATCTGTTTCAGTTTTGTAAATTAACCTATTACTTTAGAGGTTAGCGTAGTTTTATCTTATTAGATGCTAAAGAGTTAATTCTTCTAGTTCTTGATATTCAGTTTTTCTGCCTACCCATTTATTTATTTGATTCCTGATCACTACCCAAATTATATAGCATAGATTGATTGATTCAATTCAAATGGCTGGCCTGTAACTAAGGAAAGAAAAAATATGTTTTGTGAAGAATAGGTATGAAGTAGAGAATTTAGTGGTGATGTGATATGGTAAAAAGACTAGGACCAAAATGCATGGTAATTTATATGATATGCTGAAGGGTGCAAGGAGCCAAGGAAGGAAGATAGTGAGTTGAAACCTATCACCACCCAGTAACATCAGTCTTCAGCATTCATCCCTTGTTCACACTCCATGAAAATGTATCGGCAAGAAGAATTTATCTCGTGCCCCCAGTTCTTCTCTGGGCCCCCAGTTCCAGCACTCTGATTGACTGTCTCTTCCTAGCATTCTAAAGATATTAGAAAGAGCTTCATTTCACTTGATCCAGTTCTTTTCTTCAGTCTGGAGCAGGGGCACAGTGAAGTTCAGTAAGGACTGACACCCATTGACATTTCGTGTGACTCAGGGTACACATTGAACTCACTGCTATGGAAGCGGCTGTTTATACAAATCTAGCTCCCACCACCTAACCACCACCACGAAAGCTCATATTCATGCGCTTATATTGCTGATAGCAAGAGTCCAAGATCATTCTTGTGGTTTTACTAGGGCTACTTATTAAAACATATTTACTTGCCTATTGCATGAAAGCAAAGGAAAAAGGACTTCTTCAGTGTTCTACCATTTCATTCTATGCTGTGCTGCCTCACATGCTTTGAAGTAGTGAGATTTTTATTTTAGCTGCCTCGTTGCAGGTGAAGAGTCTTACAGTGCGTGTTCACTGCATAAGAACAAAACTGCCTCATTCTTAACCTCTAGTAGCTGACAACCTTTGGATTCCTTCCACCGCTTGAAAACTCTTCCATCCCTTGAAAGCATCTGTGCTGTGCTATAAGTACTGTTTTTATTTCCTAAAAGGACATTTTAAACAAGTTGTCTCTTAAAGAGAAAACTCAGGAAAGCTTTAATAACAAGTTGACTAAAATTTAGAATTAAGTATTAAGTACTTAATTTAGAATTAAGTATTAAATTTAGTATTAAGTACCCCTCTCTCTTCTCTGTGGTAGACATGATCCAGATTCATGTCCATGAACCATAAGTCTGTTACTTTTCCCTATAGTGTCATGATGCAAAAATAGTAGATAGAAGCCATGGACCTGGGTTTGGCCCATCTGTGTCACAACTCAGAGTATGACTTCTGACTAGCTGTGATAGGACTCTATGTAAAGAGTATCCTGAGAGTGAAATCCCTATACAAATGGAAAGAATGATTATTATAATCTCATGAAGATTTTGAGAACAATGTCATCCATTTGATGGGGCTAATATGTAGATTTCTATGATGAGTGATATTCAGTTTCTTTATTCCAACACACATTGAAATCTTCAGGTGCATTAAAAAATGAATGACACAGATTTGGTATATGATAATGATTTTATCATCTCTTGCATTATAACTCTAAAGTCTTAATCAATAATGATTGTCCAGAAACCTTTAGCCAATACATAGTATTCGAATTTATAAGATACTTCCTAGGAGTGCTGACGAGCTGACTGTAAGATAAAACTTACATGAGATTACAACATATAGTGAAGAAAAAAGAAGCTGAATCCAATTAAACCTAAAGGGAGAAGCCCATAGGATGTAATTATCTGAAATGGGATTTTTTCTGAAATGTGTTCTCTCAGACAGTATAATACTAGTAGGAGACCGTGACCCACAGAGATAAGGATTATGGCTCCATGTACAGGACAGCACTTCGATTCCGCAGCCTCCTTGAAGTGTCCCCTTTAAGTCTCTGTGAGGTGTCCAGTGTTCACTGTTTCACAAATGTGGGGAATCAGGGGATTTGTCTTCTCCAGGCAAGGTCCCTCTGCTGAGAATTGAAACAAGGGGACACATTGCCACTTGCTTATCTTTCAGAAAAACGACTGCTGTGATAGCATAAATGTCCCAAGAGCTTTGCCTTGAAGGAAGTGTGTTTTTAATGATACGATTTTGGTATCCAGCCCTCTGTGGATAGCTTGGCATATGTCTTGTTATATTTAAACAGTGTTGACTGATAAAGTGGATGTTAATTGGCAGTCAGTGACTAGGCTGCAGGTCTTTGTCACTGAAGCTTTCAGCTAACTGATCATTAACTAGGAGGTACTGTTTGACCCAGAAGGTCATTACTGTTATTAAGTGGGAAAAGAAATTAAAATGCTCCAAATTGCTTTTTTTATGAATCGAATGAGGATTAAAAAAAGAAAGAAAGAAAAATGATAGCTCGGTTGCAACGTAAATCAGTGTCTGTTTACAGCCCCTTTCTTCCCTGTTCCTTGAAGACCAAGTGGTAATGTTTATGGGGCAAGACTCTATTTCCAAAATCTCATTCTTTAATGTCTAGAAACTCACTATTTTGACATTCACTAAAAAGAAGAGATTTCAAAGCATTTTTCAATCCCATCCAGGTAAGGCAATTCCTAAAATTTTCAAAGGAAATCATTTTGTCTGGCTACCATGCAGTTTCTTAAACAAGCTTTGAGTAATTTTTCTAAACAATGAAAATGAGATTAAAAATAAGTTATTGCATACATCTTATTAGGTAAAATGATAATAGTGTCATATATATCTTTAGAACTTCCTTTAGAATAAGCTGTTTATGTTTCACAGAATTTTGCTAATTAAGCCTTAGCATTCACTTGGTGAGGAAAGTATGAATCCCGACTCCGCTTCTTGATTCATTCCATGACCTTTGAGATTTTGCCTCTTCAGTAATCTCCTCCTCGCCCTCATAATGCGAAAAGAAAATAAAAATGATCTGACGGATGCTATGAGTCTTGGCAATTAAAACTTTACATGAAAGTTGTCTCCTGAGAGAAAATATTACTCTCCCTTTTAATAAAAGTGTACAATTAAGCCCTCTTTCAAACCTCTCTCCTCCAAATGGGTTAATGTCTTATGTAAAAGACGGAAACGGAGTCTCCTTCTACTGAAAAACTGAAGCAAGAACCAAAAGCATTTCTACCCATAAAATGGTTATGAATTCAAACATCCCAGCCTTGGCTCTGACTATAAAAAATAAGAAAACGGAAGATCTGGTGTGCTCGTGCTTTCCACCCCGTCGTTTTAGTCCTGGGTTCAGTTCTATGCACTTCGCCATTATTGCCTTTGTTTTTGTTTGTTTGTTTGTTTGTTTGTTCCTTTGGTTGAATGACTCTGTAAATTTGGAAGCACCAGTGTTTCACCTTCACCTGTGGTGCTTGGAATGCATATCTCTGAAGACTATAGACAGTAAATGAGTTGTTTGGGAATCTCTTTAAATTAGGTTCAAAAGCTACTGGGTTTATTTTGGCACATCTTTTTTTTTTTTTCTTCCAAAAATTAGGACTCAACTTCAGTAGGCTATTTTAGCTACTTTTAAAAAGAAATGTATCCCCATATCAAATAAGACTAAAGGAGATACGCTGTAATGTTTGAAGGCAAAAGCATCTCATCTCCCAAGAATCAGAAAATCTCTTCTCTAGTTGTATTTGTAGGTACTTTTTGTGGTATTGCTTTTTTTTTAAGCAGGTAACAGGTAAAGCTCAAATGAGCACAGCACGGTCCAGATGGTGTTTAAAGCTGCCTAAGTTTCTTTTATGTAACTTTGTCTTCGTAAGTGTGTTCCAGCTGGGAATCTACTGGGCCGCTAAAACTAACTTTGTCCCTTTTATGTTTTTGTTATTCTCAGACACACACACTCACACACACATGCACGTGCACTCACATACAGACACATAGACAGGCGTGAACATGGCCATTCCAAATGTTTGGCCTTTAATCATATCCAACAGGGCTAAAAGTAACTCTGCAAGGCTTCATTAACTGTCTCTCAGACTAAACATTTGATTCAGTTGGAAGACAGAAAACTCTGCAGGATGAATTTCAAAACGGAGAGTAGAATCCTTACCCACAGATGGGAATCCTTTGTAAGGCCTCCACCTTCTCATGCTGGCCTTACTTAAGAAGAGGTAGAAACAAGCAGTCTATTCATCTCTGAAGTGTATATAGTAATGTGCTCATTTGTCCCCAGCAGTGAAAATTAGCTTAGAGTAAATTTTTTTTTTTTGAATGCCTGAACATGCATTCCTTTGGGGATTAAACAAATAACATGTGCTGGCATTTGTGTAGAAAGATCACTTTGCACCAAGTGTATATTTGATTTGGTTTGTTTGCCAAGTAACAGAGGTGGGTTACCCTGGCAACATCAGCGCCTCTTCTGTCTCTGTCTTTCTCCATGTATCTCTCTCTCACTCATCCTTTCTCTGTCTCTTTCTCTGTATTTGTCTTTTTCTCTCTTTTTTTTCAATATCCCTCTCTCTCTCCCTTTCCCTGCCAATATCATTGTTATAGGCAATGCGACACCCACAGAGGACAGTTAAAGCCACACAGTTTAGGGGGGATATCTGCCGTTCACTTCAGCGGAGAAGAACTAGTGCTCTGAATAAGTACTGGGGATTCTTGAGCATTTTCCCAATTTGGCTGCAAAAGTTAATGAAATTGGGGCCCAAGCTTAAAATACAGATAGAGCTGTAGATATATCCTATGATATAAATGAAGAGATATACTCTTTTCTCATAGAGAAGTAACTAGGGAATTTGATTCCATTTGGACCTCTGTGTGCTAAGCATTTGGAAGCATATTAAAACTATTTAAAACACAAGCATTCATTGCCTTTGCCTGTTAGATGTTACTTATGTGGAAAATTAAGAGTCCAGTTCAATGTTTTCCTGGGTATACAGCCTATGAAGGTATTTAAAGCCTAAAGTATATTTATTCTTCATTTAAAGATGTTCAGAGAGTAGAGCCATTTAAACACTCTCTCCCTGCAAACATTATGTGTGCATCGAAGGGAAGAAGAGCAAAGGATGATAAACTGTGTTAACTGTACAATGTTCAAGTAAGATTTATCTAAGAAAGAACAGTCTAGTGCATTAATGTGAGTATTCAAAGAGATGTTTATCTTAATGGACTCGGAGGCACTTACAAACAGTATAATTACTATGGTCATTTTACAGGGCATTTATTCAGAGCCATTACAGTTACTCTTTCTCTAATATAAAGAATTCTACTTAAAGGTTTAAGTGAGACTGGACTAGTGTGGCCAAAGAACCATAGATTGGTTTTTCCTGTCTCTGCTCAGCCAAGGCTTTTGGGAATGATGAGAAGCAAAACCGAAATCTCTTTCCCGCCCACCTACGCTTAACGGGCTTTTTTTTTTTTTTTTTTTTTTGGCGAAAGACTGATCTATTAAAATGTTAAATTGGGCCAATTTAACATTTTACTACATGATATTTGACTTACTTTAAACTTATAGTCCTGCAAATAAGGAATTTGGTACAAGGTTTTAAAATTGCAAGATAAGTTGCTTATGGGTTTATCTGGACCAATGAGACATTTTGTGCCTTGAAAGCAAATATGCTCTTCCAGGGCTACCCCCATCCTTGACAAACAGCTGATAAAAGTATTCCTGCCCCTGACACCTCCAAAGGTCAGAATTAATAATAATCCAACAAGTATGAGGAGTATTTCCCTCTCCATTCCTATTATTCCACTTTTTAAGCCTGACTCCTGGCTTGCCTAATTCTATTTAAAATCAACAGACATTCCAAGAGCATCTGCCATCCATTTCAATATATATTGTACACCCAAGCACTGGTCCAGCACTGTCGTAGTCCTAGGGAGGTGATTTCAAACCAATAATAAATAATGTCATTGTATTAAAAACACAGAATAGTAACGTCTCTGAGTCATGATATTCATTTCAAGTCACGTAATAATAACATGAAGTAGACGTCATTGTCTCAAACTTACAGGAGAGAAATACGGGGTGCAGAGTGCTTGTGATCACCCTGGTCACCTACCCCAGGGACGGAGTCATGCTTTCCAACCCCAAAGACAACACTTTTCCCTTGATATTTTAGTTGGCTCAAATGAAGCTCCTTCCTTCCTTCAAGTTGCAATTAAGTAGAAGGATATATATATAACATATATATATATAACATTATATATTATATATAAGTCAGATATATTATAAGTCAGAATACAGTAAATACATTAAGTGAGATTTGAAGAAAGTACTGAGTTGGCATGCTAGAGTTATTTTATTTTTTCAGCTGTAGGGATTAGGAGAGAGCTTCATGAAAAATGTATTTCAGTTGGGCTCTAAAGAAGAATCTGTAGAATTTTACCAGGTGTAAATGGAATGAAATGCCAACAGAACTGGGTAAGGAGCAGTATAAGCCAGAACACTGTCTGGAATTTATCAGGCTTGTTTAAAGCATGGCAAACAATTATTAAATAGTTGGAATGTGGAGGTGCCCACAGGGGCACATTGTAGTGAAAGGTAGTGCTACAGAGTTACATTGGAACCCAGAAATAGAGGCTCTTGGATTGAATATATAAAAAATTATTTTTTAAAACAATAATTGGCAATACCCTTGAAACCCAATAAAGGTCTGTTTCTGTTTTATAAATTAACCTATTACTTTAGAGGTTATATATATTTATGTCTGGACTTATTTGATAGGCAATGGGATAAATTTGGACCAAGAGAGTGGCACGTTGAAAGCTGTTTTTATTCTAGTGATACTTTCTAGGGTTCATTGAAGAGAGGTAGGCGGAGGCAGGGAGTCTGGTTAGAGAATCTCAAGATTAATCCAGGTCGGCAACCAGGGCAGTAGAAATAAAACAGAGTGGCATTTCAGTGGTGGGCTTTGTGGGCCTGGTGGTGTGATGCTCAGCAGGGAGGACTCAGAGAAGACCCCGAGGGTCTGGGCTTGTTTCTGGAGAGTAAGAACTCAAAAGACAGAGGCGAGAAAGGTAGCAGTGGGAGGAGAAGCTGGTCAGTTCAGTCTGGGATGTGCTGATTGCAGATACTTAAAAAATATTTAATTGAAACTATTTTCCCTTGCTAAAGTAAAAATGTTTCTCCCTGCTTCTCTAACTCCCAAAAGATCCCTCCAGTTTTGAACTCCTTTTGGACTCTCATCAATTGGTGTAAGAGAGTATTGAAATGACTACGGCCTTCTCCCAGTCCCACTTCGGGTATTATTAAAATGCCAGTGGGTGAACTAAAGTGTAGCAAAGGCAGAGGTCACTCACACTGCACCTTGCATCATCTCTGTCCCTGGTTGCTCTCTATGGGTTGCTTTCTCTACATTACGATTGTTTTCATTTCTTAGTAACAGAAACCTTGACCTGTGGTGACTGAAGAAGGGATAAATCTTCTCACTTAGTAAGAATTCTGATGTCTAGAAAGTAGAAAACTACTTGTTTGGACTCATCCTACATTTGACAATATCAGAGTCAGCTGCTCAGGTCTTTCTCGGCTGTTCCCTCACAATCGCTGCCTTATGGTCACAAGATAGCTGCCACAGCACCAGATGTCCCATCCAAACTCAAGGTAGAAGAGAAAGCAGTTGGACCAGCCAAGTCTTCCTCTTTTATCAGGAATAATACAAGAGTCCATAGCAGACTTCCTTATTCAACATTTTGCCTGGACCAATGCCTCATGGCCACCTCTAGTTACAAAAGAGACTTGGTTGGGCTGGTCACATTGACAGTGTCTCTAATATTCACCTTTCCTGCTACACAGTTAAAACTCTGAAGGCGGGGACCATGTTCCATCAGGCCCTACGGCCATGTTATGCCATGACCTTCTCTCAACTGGTGCTTTGCTGGATATCGAGGGGTTCAGGGCAGGATGTGTTAGAGGAACCAGTCGTTGTCCAGTGTATTTCTTTTGTCTTTGGTTCCTCTGTGCAGCCTTAGGAATGTAGGACCTCTGGTTAGATATTAGGGACTCTTATACAGCACCTCTCAAAAAAAAAAAAAAAAGCAAGAGACAGACTGCATGCTGGGAAGAAATCTATACTGCTGTAAAAACAGAATGAGGCTTGAGTACAGTCTTCTGTACTGAATGCATAAAAAAAGAAGCTTCTTAAATTATGAATGTGTCTCTTGTTTATTGCCCAGCAATCCTGTTTTATTGATTTCTGTTTATTTCCAATCACCTAGAATGAGAGACTATTTTGCTTAGAGATCTTGATCCCTAAAAGATTGTCATTAAAGCTCCTCTGCTGTATTTAGTTGTTTATTTTTTGCTCAAAGTGATTGAATCAATACAAATACAACCAAAACACAAAACACTTTTTTCTTTGCTCCCTAGAAAACTAGAGGGAAACAAATATATAAAAAAGCTAAATAAAGATGCTAAGATTAAAAAAAAAAAATTTCAGCAAATGACGTATTGATTTCTTTCAGAGGGGCAGAGTGTAAATTAAAAATATTCTTCTGACACAGTTTTTAAAGAAGCCACTGACTCGGCAGAGTTGATGTATATTGACTTTCACTTCCAAGAGGGTCAGTTGGGAAGGGCAGCCCACTCTTCCCAAGATCAGCCTGCTCTCAAAGTTCTCAGAGGCAAGTTTGCCTCGCACTCAGTGCTAGTAAAGGTACTTGGTTCTGTATGATCAGTTCTTGGTTTTCACTTTGCCATCCTCCACACTACCTCTGGGTATAGTTAAAGGCATCGTAAATTTTTCAGAAAATTTTGCAATCATGATTCTTTTTAAAATGTTTACATCAAAACTCTTCTCACAGTCAGGAAGGAATGAGAATAAACAGGGGCCAGAACCTTATTATGGGATATTCTCTAGAATGTTATTAAACGGTGGTCAAGGCAGATAGAGAGGGGAATGGGGCTGTGCGCATGGGGAGCAGAAGAGCCATCCCAGTATGGGAGATGGGGGTGCTCTTTCTCCTGAAATGCCCTTGAGAGAATAAGGCTAATTAACACCTACAGTCATGAGGCCAAAAGTAAAGCGCAAGGAACTCAATTTCAGGAGCATAAACTATTTGTCATCATTTGAGTTTCTGAAAACCATGTCAGATCCCTTTGGCCTGTTCAAAAACGTTCTGCAGAATTGTTCTCAGGGGCAGCTACATAATTTGCGGGAACCAGGACAAAATGAAACTAAGTGGCCCCTTGTTCAAAGAGCATAAAAGAGAGTGATGTTACATGTACTCAGATACTAAGCTTTTCTCCTTATTTCCTCAGTCTTTCAACTTGTCATGGCATTTTGTTTTGTTTTGAGTTTACCACTTAATTCCATTTTAAGTAAAGAAAACCAGTGGAATAATGCAACTGGTATTTCACATGCAAAACCACTGAAATAACACAACTGGTATTTCACAGCTCATAGATGCAAATATATTTTGTCCTTACTAGGAGTATGGAAATGCTGTACGAAACTAACTCACGTGTTTTTTTTGTTTTTTTTTTTATTTTGCTTCTTGATACACGTACCTTCTTCCAACGCCCTCCAACTTCAGGTTACTGATGGATAAGGTAGTACTGAAAAGGAAAAGACCTCTGCACTGCCTTGTCTTTCTCTTTCCATGTCATTATTTTTAGTGTAAGTGGATGGCTAATATGGAGAAGTGAGAAAGGATGGGATGGATTTTCATGATGGTTCACATTTCTTGGAACACCGTTGCCTTCCTTTGCTTTCTAAGCAACTTCCGATGAAAAGAGAAAGCGTAGCCTACTGGGGCTGTCAGTGCCCCGACTTAGTAGTATGTTACCCACTTACTTCTATGTTTATTTCAGAGGACATGATCTGAAACTCTGAAAGAGGGAAATGCAAAGGAAGTCAGCTTTGGACTGAGAATTGGTCCCTAGTCAATCGTGTCTATAAGAAAATACCTATCTCCCAGGAAGAGAGATTGGGGGATGAATTCAAAAACCCATCTCTTCTCCCTGAAATATAGAGCAAGAAGGAACATGGAGAACATGGAGAAATGAATCATATTGTTTTGGGCTCAAAACAAACAAACAAAAAAACCACATTGGTACTCTCCATAATGAAGACTTTTGTTCAGAATTTTAACATCTATTAACTGCTACCTACATCAATTCTTGTGGGTCACATTAATATTTTGCCTTGGTCATTCACACTTTAAGAACTGAGGCTTTGTTTTAGTAATAATATTGGAATAAAGAGATCACTTATAAAGGAAATACCAATTTAAGTTGTTTTTTTTTTAAAGAAAGAGAGAGAAAGAAGTAAGATGGGCAGGCAAGGAGGCAAGAAGATAAGCAAGAAAGAAATGTAGGTCTTCAGAGCATCAGCTAAATTTTTTGGCATTCCTTTGTAACTGGTTAGACCCTGAATACCCAGAACAAGGTTTGTAGTGAACACCAAAAGAGGATACAGAGGAAGCACAGCCAACCCTTTCCGATTGGTACAGGAAAGGACTGCACCAATAAGAAAAACAGCCATTAAAGCCAGACCTTTATGTGTATATGATCGATATGTGCTGGATATAGATTCCTAGAGACGATGTGTGGTTTGGTGGGCGTTCCTCCCCCCCCACCCCTGCCTCCTAAATAATATATAATTTCTCCAGACCAAGAAATAAATTGAAAGGATTTAGAGGGATTTGCTTATCAGTGGAACACCACGTAGCATTACATTCCTCCTGCTTTTGGAAAGGTACATTGAAGTTTGGTTAATCTTCTGTGGTTCAATACTCCTCTTCCCTGTCAGGCTGCCTTGAACAACAGATAGTTTAATCCCCCTTCTACCCTCTCTCCCTCCTTTTTCTTGATCCACCCTTCCTTTTTTGAACAGATGGAAGAAAAATCTTAAAACTGGAAAGAAAAGAGAAAAAAAATGCCAAACCACATTTATTTATATAATCCTAGAAGACTTCATGGGTAAAAATAAAGCACCCCAATCTTTGGCACAAAATGTGGCCAAGCTTAGCTTGTTTTTTTTTGTTGTTCATTTTTTGTTTTTTGTTTTATGTTTTTTGTTTTTCACTGTTAATTAAATATTGAGTCTGCAAAGAGATTTCCTTAAAGGTTAATTCATTAGCAAGAGATATTATAAATCCTGTCCTTCTTTATCCTGCTCCAGTATATCCAGTGTGGAAAAGAAAAGGAAGAATGTGGAGGCTATTGAGGGTGGGCAGAGTTTAATGAGAAGCTGGCGATACTGTTTGCTTGGATTCCTGTGTAAACTGCTATCTTGAATGACAGTGGATGTAGTCAATTTTCATAACGGGAGTTATCATTTATGAACTTCACTTTAAGCTTTTGCAGGTGATGGCTTAGCAGCTAATCAGTGTTTTCTAGTTTGGCCTGGCTCAAATCCCAGTAGTCTGTAAACCCCATGAGGACAAGAACTGGGTCTAACCCTCAGTGCAGTGATTGATTGGCACATCACAAGCAATTAGTAGATGTTTGTTGAGGGAAGACTGGTTGGATGAGTAAATGCATGCACTGAATGCATAAATAAAACCATATATCCAGAACAATGTTTTTTGTTTGTTTTATATTCATTTTTCTTAGAGACCGCTATTCCAGTTAACTAATTTTGGTCATGCTTATGCAGTATCTTTAGCCCAAGGCAATTCTCTTTAAAGCCTACTTATTCTGTAGAGATATGGGCCAAGTAAAAGATGTATGTAGTCATATCTTACTTGGCAAGTGATTATTTCCAGGAGTAGATAGAGAGAAGAAAGTGTATCTTAAGATACCACAATGACATGAACTCCAGAAGACGGTCTTAAAATTCTCAGGGTGTTGTTCCAATAAAGACACTTAGATAGAGGTGGGACACAAGAACTCAGAAAGGAAGCATCTTTACCAGACTACAACTTTGTTTCTTTGTCTCCATCGTTCAGAACCTGCCTTATGATATGCCCTTGTCTTTTATACTTGAGTATGAGTTAAAATCATTTGTTTTTATTTTTTAATAATCTTATCAGTTGCTTCTTTTGACGATGACTGTAAAGGTGATGTTCAGAATAAAACGAGGTATAGCTAATCCCACTCATTTAATGTTAGCTGTGTTTTAAGGTTGTTTCTGTATTGGGTTTGAGTTGGGTGAAATGATGGTGTTGGTTGAAGGTGGTGGTATATTATTGCCCATGTTCCAGGGGTTTTCTGTCTTTGTTCAGCCTAAAAATCATCCAGTAGTGTGAGTGAGCGTGTGCATGTGCGTGTGTGTGTGTGTATGTGTGGTGGTGGTGGTGGTGGAGATGATGATGGTGGAGATATGGAGATGATGGTGTTGGTGGATGGGGGAATTATCCGTTAGCATTGATCAAAGAGGGGACCATGCAATGGCAAGAATTTAATGAATCTTAATAGGTAAATTTAAATTAAGATGATCAAACTTTTCAAAACTCATTATAAAGGATATAGATTTACCTAAACTCAGTGGGTTCTTATTAAAAGTGTCTCAGGCATTCTTTATTTAAATAGAGAATAAATTCTCACAATGAAGCTGAATGAGACTCTCCCCCCTATGACATGCTTTGAACCCCAACTCCATCTCAGAATAGAAGTGTAGAAGAGAAGACGAGAACATCAAGCATTTGAAGGAATTTAATTCTTTTTAGCATGAAGCAGAGATATATGGCTCTTTTCTTTGGGACTTCAGAATATTTATGGACCTTTCTCTTTCTCTTTTTCACTGGAAGAAAGGCGCTCATCATTCTTGAGTATGTTATTTATAATTTCATAAAGCTGTTCTGTGGCAGAACTTATTTTATCTTGCACTTAATCTCGGTCAAATAACCATGCTTCCAAGGAGCTGGATGGAGAAAAATTGTTACTCCCCAACATGATTAGCCTATTCTCAGTGTAAGATAAAGGGCTACAGGATAGAATTTGAAATCACAAATAGGCACCTGGGCAGTAAGGCGGGGACGCAGTGAACCTGCCTTGAGCTGTTCTGATCCCAGCAGCAGACGTTCTTCTCAATGCCAAATAATGGATAGCAAGGAAAAATGATGTGGGACCATTCCAGTGCAGAGAATGGGGCGGAGGCCTTCGGAGTAAATAATTAGAAGCAGGTGATTCTAGAAACAATAACTCACTGGAGGGAAGCGAGAAGCCAGATTTGTGAAACTGAGGGAATTGGAAGGTAAATTTACCAATAAATTTACTTGGGTGGGCAGAGTGTTGAGTGTTCTTCTGTCTCAGTTTATTCAAAAGTAATTTCAATAAACATTGGTAGGGGGAAAAAAAAGAATATGAATGCAGTAAAAATTCTTTTAGGAAAGGAATAAAGAGGGTTTCTGCCAGAGATATATTTTATTGAAAGTTATTATAATACCTATCTTTAGTTTTATGACTCCTAATACAGACCAAGTAATTTCAACATGTGTATTAAAAATATGAAATACATATTTTAAAATTGGGTAATGTGAATTATTATTTTTTAATATAGGACTTGGCTAATAAATAGGAACAGAATATTTTCCTCCTCTTGAGAAGACAAGGCAAGGCATTTAATCTGCACTGTGGAGAAATGGTGCCATCAGACCCATGCACTGCATTCTAAAACCACATGTATTAGCCCTCAAAGGAAATGCAGCAGGAGACATGATGGGATGTGAGGATGGGAAGAAGAAGTCTGACAGGGCAGGATATTAAATTCATGCTCATTATCCAAGCTTCCAAGAAAAACCCAATAATTCAAGTAGCTGCCATTACCATCATTCTAGTATATCCCTTCATTCCGGTCACTACTCATAGGTGTACAAATAAACTGTGCTTTCTCATTCCTCTGAGCCTTTGCAAAACTGTCGCTTTTACTTAGAATGTCCTTCTCCTGCCCACAGCTCTCAGCTTTTCCCTGCTACACCACTACCCGTCCCTGAGAGCTCGTTTTCCACTTCCTCTCTGCCTAGGAGCTATGTCTGCTAACTGCTGTTCGCCGCTCCCTTAGCACCTTATGCTTATGCTTGTCCTAGCATTCTGTTTACTATGTTGAGTTTGCCTGTTTACTTTACTATCTCTTCAGAGGCTATGGACAACCAGAGCAGAACTGTGCTTTACTTATCACTTTATCCCTCATAACTGTTAAGTGCTTGACACATAGATATTCAATAAATATTTATTAAAGTAATGAAGGAATGAAGGAATGGAGGAACAAAACACTTTGATGATATAGTTGTGTAACACTGATGGTAGATCTAGTAGCCCAGTCACTATCAAATTATTTTGGATCGGGGTGGAGGGTGGTCGTAGATCTTTTCTTCTTCCTTGAAGGACTTATAATGTTGGCATTTGACATATAGGAACCATAATGTATAAACACTTTAAGCTTAGCCATTGGGAATTGTGAAAGCTTTCGACAGTCGTTATGAGGGAAAAAAATGTGAAGCTAACGTGGAAGGCACCTTGATGAACACTCTCGACATAACTATACAATTACAAGAGTTTCCTAAAGCAGTACCATTACATGAACAAGAATGGTTAGTGGACCATTAAAAATAGCAGATGTCACTATAAAAGGTACACCCTTCGTTATTCTAAGTACTGAAAGAGTTAATGTGTGTTAACTGCCTAGCACAAAGCCTGACTATAGCAAGTGTTTAATAAGTGGTAATTATCAGTAGGCATCATTCTAGATAGTTCAGATATCTTTTTCTTCTCAAGAGCACTAACTATAACTTTTTTGTGGCTAGACTCAAAGGAGGATAAAGAAGGAATTATGATTAATTATGAAAAATGGTTGTAATTTTAGAGAAACACACACATATACACAGCCTACGGCTACTGCTTTTTATTTAAAGACAAAAGTCCATAGTTCTGTTCTCATAATAACCATATCTGAAGTCTTTGTATCTGCAGTATTGCACCAGCCACGGGAACCAACAGCCAAAGAAGTGTACCTTTTCTTCCAAGATTCAGAGTCAGACCCTGCATTTACTTATGTTTAAGGAAGGACACAGACAAGAGAACTACAAAGCTACTAAAAGAAAGCCTTGGGTTTTCCAAGGGTGATTTTGAATCACATTATCATTAGTTTAGGATGTGACCCTAAGCGTATATTATCCAAAAGCCTTGGTTTGTAATTGTTGATGGCAGAGACAAAAATAGTTAAAAAAAAAAAAATCCTGTGTTTGGTGTTCCTAATCCTGAGTCCCTTGCAAATCAAAGCTTGCTGCCCCTGACAAAAAGAGTTTTTCTGAAACGATGCGGTGGTCTGTGGCCAGCACAGCAGTGTCAGGATCCGTGTTCTCCAGATAAACAAGCTTTGGTTACAGTGTTGGGCCAGGAGGGGACTGAGATGTCTGTCGTTGCTTTGGGAGTTTCATTGGTCGTGGCTGTACATGGTGATGATGAGGTTTGAGGGAAAGAAAAGAAGGGGCTGAATTCACATAAGACCCCAAGAATGCCTGGACTCAGAGCTATTGGAAACAGACCATCTTTCAATTATTTTTAAGCTCTTGGCATCTTCACAAGCATGTTTTTCTTTATCATTCCTCATGGCAGATGCATTGCCATTATAGATGGATTGATCTATTGACTGACTGAGTTAGTTCTAGCTTATATTTATTGAGCATGCACCATAGACCAGGAACAGCGCTTTACTTTTAACATTACATTTAAATCACATACCCGCCAAGGATAAGACTCTGTTTATCCCAATTGACAGATGAGAAACTTGAGGCTCGGAGACAGGAAGCAACCTGCTCCGCCAGGTTACCAACTGAAAGTGTAGGAGCCGCAGTCCCCACTGTGCTCCTGGTCAGGCTTGCTCAGAACCACACTCTGCTAGTCTGCCTCTCATTTAACCTCCTTTGAGTCCAGCCACCATGTATAGGAGCCGGGGGTAAAAAGGGCTTTTGTTGCTTGGGAGGAACATGTTTTCACCCACAGATCAGCAGAAAACACATCTCTGGCAAGTGGGGCATGAGGACAGGGACCTGAGGAGAAAGGACATAGGAATATGGAAGAGCATATGTGTGGGGTCTACAAGTGGGAGTTAAGGACCCATTTGAGGGACAGAAGTTGAGGTGGTCATGGGGAAGGAGAGTGAGGATATGGACAGTGTCACCCAAACCACAGGGGAGAGAACTCATGTAGTGTTAGGAGGCGGGGGAAACTGAAAGACAGTAATAAATATCCTTTCAACCTCAGAGTTTAGTAGTTTCCTTGAAAAACCACTTTACATCATTTCTTGGGCCAATACAAATTAAGATGACTTCCCTAGAATTAAGTTAATACCACCAATATTACGTTAATGCCTTTTGGTTTCTCTTGGAGTTACGCATTATACATTTGCTCAGTGACCTTTTTATTGCCTGGCTTTCCGTTCTTGAGACGAGCTCATTAGATTTTCATTAACTCACCGGGTTTCACTCATTTCTAGGGACCAAAGCTAGTTAAGCAGTATATGGGCCATTCTGCAAGGTCCTTATAATGAAGGTCCCAACAATTAATTTCCAATCGATTACACTTTACAAGTGTGTTCTCAACCTCTTTTTCATTACCACCCTCGAAGGAGTTTTTTAGACATTTATTTTCCTAATTGCCCTTCTCCCATAAAATTTTAATACCTCATATACTGTATATTTATTATTTAAATACTGTGGGTTTTTGTTAGACTCATAAACCCTTCTAATAACTAAGATCTGCTCCCTTCACCCAAAACAATCGTCGCTGCCCTGGGGGAGGTATCGCCCCTATAGATAATGCCTGCTGCCAATGATTGAAGAATGACTACGGCTCTTCCAGAAATGGTATTTGCCTCTTATCATTGCCTTCTGCATGTGTACAGTTAACATTGATTCCCTCGCCACCTTCCTTCCTTAAATAACTGGCAGTGGACCTATAGAGGGCCCCGTCACAGCGGGAAACGCCAGGGGAGTAGGCTCCCCATTTCTCTAACGGGAACAATGCTGCTCCAGGATACAACAGCCAACGTCAGTTGCTAGAAATGAAATGCACACATCAGTCGTATCTCATTGAAAAAAAAAAGAAAAGGTATGTTTGAAGAGTCTTTCTCTATTAAGTTTAAGGAGGAGCAGGGGTCGAAGTATCTCCTTGTCAGGTGTAGAATAAAGATCAATAACGTGGTTTAAGGCATCTTTCTGCCACTGTCAGTTAAGTGAAATCAATTACCTATGTGGTTTTTCTACTGTTCTTTACTGTGTCCAGTAATTCTATCCCTATATGTCTATTTCAAAAAAAGGATGTTGTCTGAAAATACTAAGCATATGTGTTGTCATATATATTAGTTTGCTAGGGCTGTCATAACAAAGTACCACAGACCAGGTGGCTTAAACAACAGAAATTTATTTTCCCATAGTTCTGGAATCTGGAAGTTCAAGGTCCAGGTGTCAGCTGGGTGAGTTTCTTCTGAGGCCTGTCTGCCTGGCTTATAGATGGCTGTCTTCTCCTCATGGCTTCACATGGTCATCCCGCTCGGTGTGTCCACATCCTGATCTCATCTTTTCATAAGGACACTGTTCATGTTGGATTAGGTTTACACTAATGCCTTCATTTTAACTTCATTACCTCTTTAACAATTCTGTCTCCAAATATCAGTCACATTTTGGGGTGTGGGAGTTACAACATCCACATATGACGTTTTTATTTGGGGGGGTGGGGAAGGAGTACACAATTCAGTCCAAAACATCATGTAAGGAAGGGTATGAAGAAACCTATGTGAGCCACAAATGCAGACTTTGACCAAGATGCATCTGTTCAAATCCCCACTGGTTCTTGCTAGCTGTTTGTCCTTCAACAACTCACTTAACCTCTCTGAACTTTAGTTTTTTTAAAAAGGGTAATAATTATCTCTATCCCAAAGGATTGTTGTAAGAATTATGTCTGATTAATTCATAATGACGATAACTAATAAGTATATTTTCATGTCTAGCACAGCATCTAGCTAGTAATTGCTTTTCCTCTTGAATATGGATTCAGACTTCAATGCATTGGGAATAGTAAGAGTAGGAAATCAGTATATATTCTATATATTGAGTACCTTTATCCATGTAATAGGGCAAAAGTTTTTTATATAAGATCTGTACATTAATTAATTAACCAATTAACTCAGCGGTATTTCTTGTGCATGCAATATGTACCAGGTGCAGAAAGCTGTATTCTTAGCTACTGTGTAGCAAGGGGCCTTCTTTTTGCCTGTGCTCACAGTCCCCTATATTTCTGGCAGCAGATTCCCTGGCATGGCAGAATATCTGTAGGAATCAATGGGGGTTGGGGGGGGGGATCATCTCAAGTTGAATTATTACTGTTGCAATCAAAATTTTTTCTACTCTCCAGAAATCGCCTTACCTATGTCCAGAGACTGTCATGTGGTATCTCTCTGCTGGTCCACATTACAAATTCAGCTAATTGCAGCAATTACATGAAGAAATCACTGCTAGCAAGAGAAGCCATTATGCTGTTCCTGAACAGCATTCCACAGCGTTCATTAATTATGCCAGCCTATACCTTCACAACCACTGAATCATACACTTGAGACCTTATATACTCTACACTTTTGAAACCCTCTCAAAACTGCATTGCATTTCAGTCCTAGATTGTACTCTCGTATTGCCCACCATTTGCAATAGCCCTTTTCCTGCCCTCGAAATTGAAGTTAAAGTCAGAATAGAGGCAGGCTGCACAATATGTCGGAATGGGATAAGTTGGAGTCTCCTAGAACCACTTTGAGTCAGCTTCACAGAAGATCCACACAGATTGTCTGGACCCAGAGCCATTCACAGCTACACAGGAGTTAAAATTCTCCATTCAATAGTGTGCCCTCTTCAGGGAAGGGAAACGGTGATAATGATGGAGGCAGGACACAGTGATAAGCCTTTTATGTTTTTGTTCATTGGTTTCCTTATCTCTTTCTCCTCTCTCTTTCCCCTACCCCATTATTTCTCCTTTGACATGCACAGCCAACATCAGATGACCTTGTATCATCTGCTGAATGTTCAAGCGATGATGAAGACTTTGTTGAATGTGAGCCGAGTACAGGTAGGTTAGGTCAGTCTTGTTTTGCTTGCTTTAATTTTTCATTTGCAAAAAACAATACATACATATATGTGAATATACATGTGTTTATATATATTATAGTGTGTTAATGTGTGTGTTTCCTATATCTATATATGTATAGGCATACATATATAAATATTAATATAATCCAAAGCATCAAATCCCATGGAAGGAGTAACAAGATCCCAGGGAAATTTAAAGTCAGTTTCTTGATAGGCAAAGAAAAACCAGTGGTATACCACATAAATGAGCAATCAGACACTGAGATCAACCACCAGAACAGTAAATGCATAGCAGCCAGTGGCAGCTATGAAATTGACCGGAGGCAGGGCCATGAAGAGTCCTGTGTTCAAATGGCATCAAAAAAGCATGAACCCAAACTGGAGCCATAAAGGTCATTTAAACCTCATGAATTGTTCTGAGCCTAAGTGCAAACAAAACAAAACCAAAAACCAAAACCAAACAACAACAACAATACATTTTCCATGGGATTTCAACAGCAGTTAACATGGTATTATATTTATACTAATTTTGTTCATTGTGTGTTTAGAGCATTTGTGTAGCAATATAGCAGAGTAAACACAAAATTAGTACTGAACCATGCCATGTCATCGGCTGAGATGCTTCAAAATGTATCTATGCTGTGCTGAAGTTGAAAGGACTTTGGCAATTAGGAGCTTCAGTGTGTTCCCCATTTGCACCCAGATACATTTTGATGTTTTATGGTCTTTCTTTATAGTGAGCTATATATGATATAATGTCCAGCAGGCAACTGCAGTCCCTGATTATTTCCTATCAACTTTTCCAAGTCATCTGTTCTGAGACTTGCTACAAGTTAAACATTTATATATGTACACATAATAGAGAACAGATATCATCGAATTTCTGTGTATATTTAATAGAACTAAAAACTGGAGTTGGGTTAAGATCCTATATCTGCAGAAGCAGAGAGAAATAAATAGAAGTTTCTAGTTGATTCTTTGGGTTGCTTTAGTTTTTTCCTTTTTTTTTTTTTTTTTTTAAAAAGACAAGCCATTTAACATTTTCTTTTGCTAATTCTAGAGAAACTTAAGCTTTATGAAGAAATAATATAACAAAAGCAAAAATTTTCAATTTGTTACCCCAAAATGATTTACAAATTTTCACATTTTGTGGAAGCCTGAATGCTTGACGTCTTGTAAGTGGCTTTGGGTCCAGGAAGTTCCATGGGTTCCTGTCCTTAGCATTACGTAGGATCATAGCAATAATATGTTGGGCCTTTTCATTTTGGAATGTGATCTGTTCCTTTGGAAACTCAGTTGTGTGAGGGGAAAGTAACTGTGACCTCGTTAGTCAGATTCTTTTTCAAATTACTGGGTAATAAGCTCAGTGTATTAAGTGAGGTTTTAATTCTATCATGCTAAGTAAAATAAGTTAGAGAAAAACAAATACTGTATGGTTTAACTTATATGTGGAATCTAAAAAGTCAAAATAAACAAACAAAACAAAATGAAAACAGACTCATAGAAACAGAGACCAAAGGGATGGTTGCCAGGAGGGAGAGGTCTGGGGGAGAGGGCGGGGAGGCGGTTGTGATAAAGGTGAAGGAGAACATAGTCAGTAACATTGTGATAAGTTTTCAGGGTGACAGGGGATTACTAGAACTGGTGGGTTAACCATATTGTCAGGTATAAAAATGTCAAATCACTGTATTACACCCTTAAAACTAAGATAACTAATATATCAACAAAACTTAAGTGACAATAAATCAATAAAATACAAAAATAAAGGACAGATACATCCAATCTATAACAGAACTGGGGCACCAAGTTTTTATTCATCAATTAATTCATCTAGTCATCCATTCAATAAATATTTCTTAACACTCAGGCAGGATATGATATATCTCTAGATTTGAGTCCTTCTGTTTTAATAATTCTCATAAATGAACTGTAGGGGAAAATAGAATAAGGGGCTTTACTATCTAAATTAGCTCTCCAACACATTTTAATTCAACAAATATCTTCTGAGGGTCCGTGTATATATTAGACTTGTGCTAGATATTAAGGATTCAGATGTGAATATGGGATGATCCCCAACACATATGTTAACTGATGTGATGAATAGTAGTTTAAGATACCCAGACTTTAATTTGGATTTCCTGATTGTTCTTTCCATGATTTTCTTGATTTAATAGCAGTGATATCTATGTCAGTCTACATACACAACAATGTTTATCAAATCTCTAGATTTTAAGTCTTCTTACAAAAATTGAGGCTGGACCATTCCACAGTCCTACCACCATCTTTCCCTTATCACCTCCCTTCTCCCGCATAGTCATCTCCATAGCAACCTTCATAATAACACAGAGGTTTTCTCCAGATCTCAGATTCACAAGTTTTATAGCCCCCAGGTTGTGGGTATATATTGCCATTTGGTATTGAACATGAACGGATCCAGACTTCATTGGCAACAAAACTAAGTCCATTTGCTTTTTTAGTGGCTGCACAGGTGTTTCATCTGATTGAAAAGCAGAGGACAGAAACTCAATTTTGAGTAATATGTTTACATGGGGAGGGCAGGGGGGGAATTAAAGCAGTTTTAAAACAACCTATTGTGGTCTGCAAGGGAGTATGGAAGAGATATACAAATAAATCAGGTGACAGAGTGCCCACCCTGAAGCAGCTAACAGTTAGCTCTAGGAGACTGATGTTGATGTCTCCTACCTGGGATTATTCAACTCATCACGTTTGAAGGATGAATATTTCTTTCTAAATTTATTTACTCTATAAAATATTCCTGGTAAGTGATTCGGCTACACAGAGAAATATGTCAGAGGCATGTTTAGTATAGGAAGGACATAGATATTCCAACTGAGGCAGAAGTTTCACCCTGGGGACCTGATTAACACTGATGAAGGTTACACAGCATAGAGCTATCGAGCTCTTTTTTACATGATAGCTCTATAGCCTTCACATTTTCCAAAAAAATTACAGATTAAAAATCAAACAATTAAACCAGTTATTTTGGGGACTTGATTTTGCACTACCTAAAGAAAAGGCTTCCATTCCCCATACAGAATCAGATAATGGTGACATTTACATAATTTTAACATCAATTGTTAATCCTGAGATTTCATGTGGATATTGAAATTAAAATTCTGGTTTTAAATATCCTAATTCACTACCTCAGTTTCTAAAATTTTACTCTTTTCTAGGTCTTGTGTTTGATGGAAATACACTAAATTTGACTCCTTACCCAGGCCTTGTTCTGTCTTAACAATTGCCTGTCTTCTCTCACTGTGTTAGCGGGTTTATAATTTTCCACTCTCAGTTACAAGGCATTTAATTTCTATAACTTATTTCCAGATTTATTAAAGTCCCCTAGAAGCTCTTGCTTTTCATAAATTTGGGCAGTTTAGTATATGCTTTATTCAACTGCTTTTGTTTTCATGTGGGCAACAAACTTTAAATGAAATTTCTTTTCTCATTGTCTTTAAATCAAAATGGGTTTCATAGCTACTGGTTTTAAGTCATATGTAAGCAATTGCCTTTCCCACCAACAACTGACTCTGGCACTTAAGGCTCACCCTGGTTTGGTGTAGCTTAGTCATATCATGTTAGGAACAACTTAAAATTTTTTTGGAGTTTGGTTGATGATAGTCTAGGAACTTTGTAAATCCAATAGATCTCAAGTTTTCTCTGTATATTTGCTCTGAAAAATATGTAAATAGTAAAAAAAAAAAAAACTAAAACATGATAACAATGCACAGACTAAAAGCCCAATTAATATTTATTGACTGAATTTGTGTGACTCTCAAAGTACCTCATAATCTTAACTTAAAATTGGATAATTTTTCATACTTCTAACTTCATTTCTCCTTAAACATCTAAATAAAATTTGTTGAATTATTTAAAATCTATGATTTCATATCAGTAAATAATGCCCTAACAAAATCTACATTTCTTCAACAAAAAATATTCTCTATTTTTCCTATCCCTTCTATTCTTGGGAACTAGATAATTTTTATAACAGGTAAGATCACATTTTCTGAACATTTGCTCTAAAAACCTAGAATTGAGCCTTGAAAGTATAAAATCATACTGAGGCAATCTGCATCAAATCGAAATATTCAGAATATTTAAATAATTATTTAAGTACCTAAAGTTGAACATCAGGATTTTAACTTTAATTTATAAACTTTGATTACATTTCACACAAAGGAAATCAGTATCTATATTTCAGATTTGCAACTTTGCATATAAACCCTTTTCCAGTTATACTCTATTGATATTACATTTTACAGCAAACTTATATTTCATTGTCCTTCTTATATTTTTGGATTCACCAATAACAACAACAAAAAAAGATCAGCTGGAGAAAATTCAAATAACCACTAGAAAATAGGATTCCTTCATCAGATGATTGAAGCCAAATAACAATTAAGATCTTTAGTAAGTTCACCTTTGTGATCTAAAATGTGGGAATGAATTCTGAAATATAGAGAAATTGATGAAATTCACTTTCCAGTTCTTCTCTCTCCCTCCCCTCTGCTCTTATCCCCAGTGTCTTCATTTTTAGAACTAGAACTACCGTCAAAACAAATATCTTAGATTAGCTTTTTATATAATTAGAAATTATAAACTTTCTGAATTTTATATATTTATAGTCTCAAGATCTAAAAGTCCTGGGGACCGAAGTCACATAGGAGAGGGGAAAAATGGAAAGGAATACCTTTTACATCTGAGGAATGGGCATGGCATATAATTAACAACTATATTGATTTAGCCAGCCATTATCCAGGAATACATTTTTCTGATTGTCGATTAGCCAGGTGTTTTGCCTCCACTTTTGTTAAATGCCCTTTGATCAGATCTCAAGGGACAGCACTTGCACCAGAGGGGAAGACAGTAAAAGGAAGTAAAGATGAAACACATCTATCCACCAACAGGACTGTGCCAAACGACTTTTGTAATGGTTGAGTTGAGGGGGATGTTTAAACTCATGGCAGTAATCTGCGATCACAAAGTAATCACTCTCTCAGGGCAGTAATCTATGATTACAAAGTAATCACTATTCTGAGAGTGGTTCTCAGATGTATTTTTACTCCTCAAATGTATAGTCCTCACATTTGCATTTGGTGTTCTTCTTAGTTACACTATCATACTCAACCCAATGTGGGTGAAAGTTAAATTTGGTGGAACACCAACAGCATGTCCCTATTTTTGTTCTCCAAGTGTTTAAAAGCTCACCAAATCATTAGAGTTTCCATTTGCTGGAACACTGTGGGAAATGCAGCTGTAGTGTTAAGACAATAATACTTTTCTAATGACAGATGAAAAGATATAAAGCCAGAATCCATAATCCACAGATGAAAAGTAAATGTGTTGATCATTGGCCTTAAATATGATGTTTGTAAGTTTATGTGTTTATAGAAACACATTTACATTTTGGCATTATTGTCTCTAGAAAGCTTGAAGAATTAGCAACTTTTATATCTTTTCTTTAATTTTAGAAAGACTTTTCCATATAGAAGTACACGATTTGTAAATAGAACCATGTTTAAATGTTACTAGTCAAGTGGCTTTTCAGTGTATAGTCAGTGTATAGAATAGTCAATTCTAAAATGCCATAGGAGTATCACCATATCCAGAATTTTACCTTGAAGAGCTCAGGCCCACTTAATAACACTTTGAATAGAGAGATGGTGGAAGTAATATGAGAAATGTTTTAGCTTTGGAAAGAGGAATATAAATAGATGTAAAATTCATTAATGTAATTAATCATTATTAGCTATGGACATTAGTCATTTTTACATTTGAGTTATAATATATTTCTAATGTTTACAACAGCAGTTATTCACATACTTAAGTCTAAGATAAATCATACCAATTTTTGAATTTCCTTCATTGATCTATGCTAAATTATTAGAGTATATTCATTGTTTCAAATTTAATGATATAGTTTCTGTCTTCATTTATTAACCAGTGATAAATTGTATCATTTTTTTATAACCCAACTCTACCCCAAACCAAGCTAATTTTTAAGCTATTGGAGCAAATATATGCCCTTTAAATCTCTATGATAAAATGTTTTGAAAATTGGAGTAATTATGGAAATATAAGTATAGGAATGTCTCCTAACTGGCTTTTAGGCAGTTAGGATATTTTTAGTTCAGGCATGGTGCGCATAAAGTATATGGCTTGTGGATTGACCATTATCATGGATTTCATAACAAAAACAATGAATCTAATAAAAATGATAAAAAATGAAAAAATTCTATTTATCTCCATTACCCAAGATTTTTTGATATGTTGGGAAGGGAGAGGAATCAGTAAGATCAATGTGTAAGTATATATACTTTTATTTTAAAATTTAATGAATCGCTTATTTATAAAACATTTTTTAATGATTACTGTGTGTGGGCACTGGAACATGTGCTAGGAAAAGCAAAATAGGATGGGACTCCTTCCAGGAGTTCATAGTCTATTAGGGAAAACAAAAATAAGGAGAATAAAAGGAAAGAAGGGTTTGAAGGGAAGAAACAGTATGGACAATGAATGGGAATACCTAGAACATTAAGGAGAACTCTAAGGAGCAGTCTCTCATTCAGCAAATAGCATACCCTACCCAAAGACGGGCAAGAAAAATTATAGTAGGTGATGCCAGCCAGTGAAGGAATCAGGTAACCACAACACGCATTCTTCTGTATGGGGGCACAGAATTTCTGATTCCTTTCAATTGAACAATTAGTATGGTTCGGTCATAAACTTTTCCTTGAATTCCACATATATGGTATAGTCTAGGGCCAGGGCTTCTTAGGCAATAAGTTCAAGACAGACCTGTTGAAGGGGGAATTTCAAGCCAAACGCATGAGAACTTCCTGATTTCAAACGCCACTGCAAGTAGTTGCTAAAGAGTGAGCTTAATGAAATCGTTAAGCAAGTCTCTCCTAAAAAAATCAATAAAGAGGGATTGGGTTTTTTAAAAAGAAGTTTTTATGGGTTTTCTTTTATTCTTTTTGTCCCTAATTTTTTCACAGTAGTATATGTACTGTGTGTATGTACATAGGCACTTAATACATAGTGCCTATCACTCCGTATATATGTAGACACAGTATAAATGATATTAGACTATTATAAACAGAGATTAACAACAGCCCCTGCCATCAGTCATGTGTTTTACACAGAAATTCACACCATCATTCTTACATCAGCCAACATAGACATGCATGATACTGTTTTAACTTAGTGAACAAAGCATGTTAATTTTTTTTTATATTTCGTTTTCTTCTTTATCATAATTATAATTGTGATTCCATAATTCAGTTATCCTTGAGACGGGTAGAGAGAAAAAATTTATATAGATATATCTATCCATATATGCACATTCCTGTGTATATATATAAGTAGATATATGCCTTGTATACATTTGAAGAACATTTTCTGTCATTTCACCTCATCTTGTGCCGCATGAATTTTTGGTGGTTCGATTTACTTTATTTTTTTTATTCATATTTAGTATTTTGGTCATTATGGCTACTTTTAATTCATTGCTATAGTTTTTATGAGTAATTATAATCATTATTTTTTAACTACTGAGAGATATATAGATATACAAATCAAACAAGGCAACAAAATCTTTTCTTGCCATCCTAATCTCGAATTTCTCCCCCTTCAGCATATCCCTCCAGTATTTATGCTCAGAACAAAACAAACCCCAACAAAACCCAAGAAAGTTGTGTATAAAAGAATGAAATACTATGTTTTCCTCTTCTTCCTCCTATGTATATCTTTCCTTTTAGTTTCCTTCCTTTTCCTTTTTCATTTTTCCCCATATCTGCACAAGCCACCTGCCTTTAATCTCCTCTTTATGACAACTGAAAGGAGGACAAATGAGCCAGAAAAAAAAAAATATGCAGAAACAACAAAGAAACACATCCCTCTCTACAAATTTCAGATGGCATAAAAAGAATTTTATTGCAGATATAGAATATTTGTTGTATCTTTTATTTCCTGACAAGCCCAGGATCATTTTGTGGCATGCAGTGACAGTTTTGTAGCTAATCAACTAACCATGGCCTCCATCACCAATGCATGGGCTGTAATGACACCATCTTGTTTCATCCAAGTGACATATCCAGGCTAACCTAGCAAGTCCAGTGTATGAGTTGTGGGGGTAACTTTCTTTTGTAGTTATAATTTCATGAGTTCTCATTTTTATTATTTCCATCGGGTCATGGTAGACCCAAGAGCTGCTCTCGCGGCATCTCTGTATGGTTTTGTTCTTGTGTTTGCTTTCCTTGACACAGCAGTCAAGCATGTGTCTTGTCTGGCACATCTGTCTTGCCATCTTGTCTTGGAGTCCACTGTCGTGGTATCGTTCCGTGATTCTGTTCTCTGTTTGTAATATGTGATTTGAAATCCTCTCCCTTTATTTCTCACTCCCCTATTGTTTCTACTTTTAACCTTACCCCTAAGGAACTTCACAAAGAAGCAAAGCAAATTTTCAGTCGAATTTTAAGGCTGATAACTGTGGTTTGCATCTGGAAGTCATAAGTTGTACTTTTTTACCTGGCTAAGGAGGCAAAACCTACAATGAGAAACTGTTAAGGATAATGGCCAAACAACCACCCAGTCAACACCACTAAGAAACCCTTGTTGATTTCTTTGGCCTGATTAAATGGGCTGACTGGTAACGGGATTTCATGTCAGAGCTAATTTTCAAAGAGTTTTTCTGCAGATCATCAATTTTCTAGTTAAACCTTTTCTTCAGGAACAGATCAACCTTGAATTCTAGTGAGGCAGCATCATTTCTGCTATATATAAAGCAGCGCTTATTCCTGAATTGGTAAGGAATTTGTGGAAATCTAAATGTGTTTTATTATTAAATACATTAATGTTTATGTATTTTAACCTAAAATACAAATGTGTTTGACAAGGCGCCTGAAGAAGACAAAAAAAAAAAAAAAAAAAAGCTTTTTAACTCACTGGTTCTGCCTCACACATATATCAAGGTAAGATTACCTTATGACATTTCTGAGTCAAATGGTATATATTTTATTTTATTTTTTAATTCATGGAAGCATTAGAAGGCCAACACTTTGGACCTAAATTTGTTTTCTTCTCTTTCCAAAGAAAGTGACATTCACAATAGCTTTAGTTCTGAGAATAAAGTCTTAATGTCTTGTAACGAACTGGAAGAAAGTGCTCTGTTAATTATTCAGATGCCGGATTATACCTGTGGTTATCCAGGAAATTTGCTGCAAAATTCGGGATGATTTGATTTGTTTGATACTAAGAGTATGAAAATGAATCTTTGTAACAATTCACCTCTTTATTCAAAAAGTTGAGTACAAAAATATAAAATAGGTATAAAACGATTTACTAGATTAAAGATTTTTGAAATTTTTATTTTAAAGTCCATATTTTTAATCTGGAGAAGAGAAAGCATTTCAAGGCAGATGGTTTTATGATAAGATGTTTTAGTCTTGTTAGGGTAGCTTTTTACTGCTCTTAAGGGTGAGGGGGAAGACTAAGCAAGAGGAAATCAATGGGCTCTGTGGACTGAGGAGAACTTTCTAATGAAGGAAGGAACGGAGAGAGAGAAGGTACATGCAGCGGCGGGGAGGGTTATTCCTGACAAGCCAGATAAGGTAACCTGCTGATAAATGTTAAGAACCAGCACACACACAGACACACACAGCCCAAAGTTGTTGTGTTTGCCATTTTCTGTAGTGTGAAACATTTCCACTGTGGCTGATTTTAAGCCACAAATATGACAATACTAAACTCAGAATTGGGAAGAAATGCTTATTAGCATATGATGATATAATGTTTCCACCATACAGATACTATAGACATCAATAACCTCAAGAGCATAGGTAATAGTAAAATGTAGTAAAATAACTAGGAAGTAATGAGTTTTAAGTTTTTATTACCTTTATTTTAAATATACTGCATTTGATTGTGATTTTATTTATTTTAATTTTTGATAATGGTTGTGCTTAGCAACCAACTTGCAAAAATCCTGAAAATATAGCAATCAGCTGTCATGAGCTGGCTCTAGCACAGAAATGGCCCAGGTACCACGCTGAGTGCATTAAAACTTGGTATTTATTTAAATCTCATTTTAAGTTGTTATAAGGGGGAAACTATTGTGGCCATCTTATAGTTGAGAAAATTGGGACTCAAACGTGTTTCTTTTCCATATTTGGGCATAGAGTTAAGAATCAAACCCAAACCTGTTTTAAAATGGACACATTTTATTTCTATTGAGGTATACAGGGAAGATCAAGCTTAAATACTTATTAAAGCACAAAATTTTGGAACTATTGTGTGCTCATTGTGGAGCTTTGACTGATTTCGTTTCCGCAAAATAGAGTTGCAAATACTTCTCCCTTAGTAACACTGAAGATGAGCAGGTTATTTCTTAGGCTTGCAAATTTTGTTTTTTGAGCTTCGGAAAAACTATAATAGATACATTTCTCTCCAGCATGATTCCATTATTCGGCTGTTATGTTTTTGTAACTTTTAAAATGCAATGAACTTTATTTAGTTATAGTATTCAATATATGTTAATTAACCAGCTGCACAGTGATGTATATCAATGCTCTACTTCCACTTTTTCTCATAGGATAAACTAGTATCTATAATACTTAAAACAGCATGGGAACCATTGTATTGCAGAAAATGACTTCAGCTTAAAATCATTTTTTTCTGTGAGATACTTAATCATTTATTTGTGAAAGAGTTTGAGAGATCTGGTAATTAAAAAGAAGATGTTGAATCTTATTAGCCCTTCTAATTTGACAAGATAGACGCTCTGGTTGCGTTTCTGGTAGTGCGATATTTTACTTTGATTTGGTGTCAGGTTTAGTTGCCCCTGTGGTCATCTTTCCACGACAGCATATACAATATTTGAATAAAGTCCCTTGAAGTAATATCTAGGCCTTCACCTATCAGTTTGCTACTGCTACATCTTTGTTATTTCATTGAGTAAATATTCATTGAACACTTAGTCATGTATAGTGCTAAGTACTTTACATTTTTAACTTCTTCAGTCCACATAGCAATCTTGTGAGGGGGCTATTGTTATCTTTATTTTAAAGATGAGTAAACTGAGGCACAAAAGAGCTAAAGAAATTATCTAAAGTCACATAGCAAGGAAGTAGAGGAAATGGGATTTGAACCCAAGCCAGCTGACTCCTGAGCTCACACACTGGTCGCTATGTTACGCTATCGCTCATTACGTAGTGCTTACTTTCCATTAAGCCGTGTATATGAAGTAGCTACCTCCCTTGTTGATAACAGTGAAAGTTTGTATATGGAGTATATTAAGTGGTCAAGACATGCTTGTTAAATGAATTAGTTACTATGTATCTCAAAGGCTTTGGTTGATAGGGGTTATGAAATTGTTCAATTCTGATTTACCTAAACAGCTGTGGTTGCAACAACTTAACCTTTGTTTTTTGCGAGGTGGAGTTGTTCCAATATTTAGGATAAATGCCATCAGTCATGGGAGGTTAGTCACTCTTGGTGTCACCTAGGTAATAATTTGAACACCAGGGGCTTCTAGCTCATTACTCATTTAGCAGTCCTGTTTAGAACATATGATCAGACAACAGCCACCTCTAACTGATGTTAGGGTTAAGAATAGAGGCTCTTAATGAGAGTACTGATAAGACGCTGCATTTTCTCTATTTCAGAAATAATTATATTCCTTGGAACACAGTGTTTTAGATGTTATAGCTAATAGAAAGCAACAAAGTAAGTGAATATGTACCTGACAGGATGGATTTCTTAGCCTCTTTCTGACATCTGTGTGCTCTTGACATTTTTTAAATTCATAGCCATGTGTTTACCCTCGCTTTTATTTTTCTTCCTTCCTTGCATTATATATCTCAGACTATAAACAAAAGTCAAAATAAAAAACAAACAAACAAAAACCTTTTGGGGGCCCTTGAATTTTCTATGCCAGAAAAGAATCTTAAAAGGAGTTATTAAGGCCTAAAATTCACACTCGAAAAGAGAGCATCTTTTTAAAGCTGTGTTGGCTTGTATTAGAATTCTTCCAAGTATAACTCACCCAAGAACCTGAGGGTCTCATTACAAATTATATTAGTCTTGACTAGTCCCAAAACCAAATCCTAAACTGGAAAATTTGTATACTTAAATAGCACTGAAAACCCTCCATTGGAGAGTCTGCTTCCATCTTAGCTCTGAAGTAAAGAGACCCACTTTTTACTCAGGGATCATGAAAGCTGACAGTATTATATTGCCAAGTGTTCACATGTGTCTGGTCAATCACCCAGAGCAAAGCTTGGCAAACCTTTTCTGTAAAGGGCCAGAGAACAAATATTTTAGACTTTGAGAGTCTTATACTTCCTCTCATAACTTCTCAGCTCTGTCATTGTAACACAAAGGCAGCCGCGGACAATACATACATGAATGAATGTGGCTGTGTTTCAATAAAACTTTATTTTAAAAAGCAGGCATCAAGCTAGATTTGGCCCACACCCCCTCGTTTGCTGACTCTTAATCTAGAGAAATCTGATAGGTTAGGAATTTGTAATCTTTTTTTTTAAATAGATGAATCCTTCTTGCCCATTTTATAGTCAATCTTACTAAACATTTGTTTTCCACTAAGCACATGAGACCACAAAAGCTATGATAGGACATCAAAAGTGTCTTTCTCACCATTGTTTTAAATATGCCATCATCTCAGATATAAAACACAATAAAACAAATAGTCGTATAAATAGCCAGACAAGCGAGTCCACCTGTCCCTGTAAGTCAGCAATGAGAAAGGGGAACAGGGCAGCTGGCAGCAAGGGGACACCAAGAGTGCGTCCTGATGACGATGTCTCTGTCATCATCCCTGGGGGCCTTGCCCCTCTGCATGCATAGCTGCTATATAAAACTCTCCCCTTTAAATTCCTAAGTCAGTGAACCTTCCACACACCTGCTGCCTGAAATATCATGAGAAAGTGTTACCAAGGAAACTGGTGGTGGGCTGCAGAAAGGCCCTTGGCTGTTACTTGCCAGCAATCATCTTCATCACCAAAAAGAACTGAGAGAGCTGTCCCAATCCCAACAACCAAAAAATATGGGTCCAAGATTACATCAAGAAATCCAGCCCGCCTTGGCTCCCAACCAGGACCGTGGCCCAGGTTAAATCTAGTAGATCCTAGAAAGGCCAAGCCCAGCTCCTCAACTCCCCGGGATGGCCAGGCCTCGGCGGAAGCCCAAGTTCAGGAAAGAAAGGTGTGACCCAATGGAAACGCAGGCAGCCTTGTGGTCTGAATGACAGAGTCACATTCAGAGAAACGAGCCAGTGATCCAAAAATAAAAGTATTTCAAATATTTTTTCCATGTTTGGAGAAAATGCCAGAGTTAAGGAGACATACCATTGTGAACACACGGTGAAACATCTCTTACATCCTTCTCCGTGCTCTGCTTTCAGTCCCTCTCCTCATCGCCATTCTAAATAATTACATCCAGCTTCCAACCTGCTAAGCCATCTCTGGCCTCTGACTCCTTTTTTCTATATCTTTTTTTTTTTTCCTACTATTGTTTTCTTTTAAAACATAACTTTTTCTCAGCAGACCAGGGTGGGAATATTGACGTGCTTGTGATTTTTGTCCCTTTCGCCTTGCCGAGACTTTGCTAGATCCTCCTGAGATTTGGTCTTGCCCCCAGGTGGCATGGGTACAGAGAGCTCTGGAACAAAAAAGAGGTGAGAATCTCTGCCTCTTACACTAAGCTTTTCAAGGCAGGGAAAGGACAGTGGAGTCGGTTGGGGATAGAAATCTTCATCCAAAACTCAACCATTCAGTAAAGAAAATTTCCTTTATTGACAACTTGAAAAAATATATATATATAAAAAACCAGGATCCTCTCCCCGCAGCTTGTACCCCACAGTTTTCTGTAAGAGCTCGCTGTTTTGCCCTTCCTTTTGCAAATCTGCCCTTTGTACTCCCTGCCTCTAGCGGGTGCGGGCTGCATTCTCCCAGCTTTCAAGCCTCTTTGGCAGTAGCCTCCCTGAACTCGGGCCCACATATTGTGTCACAGCCCAGTAATTCTTCTCCGAGCCTTGGCTGTGGGTTCCTGAGCTGACAAATGTCTAAATGACTGAGATAAGATATTTGCAACCTGCTGAGAACCTCTCCTTTCTCTGTACTTTCTGATTTGTAGCTTTATAAGTTTTGTGGGGAAAGGGAGAAAAACATTCTCAGTGACACAGGCAATGAACAGGGTGGACAAAATTGAAGGGGCACAATACATTGGACCCCTTCCTGCATTGTGGGCAAAAGCATTTATTTCTATCTTAGTCTTCTGAATGTCAGAGGTAAGAGATTATACAGTAGGGCACAGGAAGGAGCCCTCCTATGTCCTGAGGGGAGTAATGTGTTCTACCACCTGGCAGCAGTTTAGACAGGAACAGGCTATGAAAATACAGGTCCAGAGCCATGTTTAGCATTACTGCAAAAGTGGTTTGTTACTTAAAGATTTCATTTTATAAATTAATGCTTAGTCCCTTTGGCATCTTTAACATTAAAAAATGTGAGAAAAAAATACAAAAGACCCATACACGAACATCAGATAAACTGTGAAGCCAGATCCTAATGTATCCTAACCCCAGAAGGAGCACAAGAAGAACTTTTGGAAGCCAGGATGCTAAGTAATAACATTTTAAGCTTTCTCCATTAGCAAGGCCCCCTGGTGTGGTATCGTGCCTGGAGATGTAAGGCTCTCAACTATGGCTCAAAAAGGAAGCCAAAAAAAAAGTAGAATAGATGAAGCAAGGAAGCAAGAACCAATGTGCCACGAGAAGGGACTTTCTCGGACTTTCTAGGGGCAGGAAGTGCAGGGTTTAGCTTTTTAAAAAATGTAATTTGGAATTGGCATTTTAATATGCCTCTGAGATCAGAGAGATTATAGAAAATAAGAGTAAAACAAGGGTAAATTAAGCACTATGGATGACCTGATAGGGACATAACAAGGTGAGGTCTCAACTTCTCTGTCTCTCATTATGCTTGTGATAGCCTGGTCTTTTACTATGTGGTTGCTTGGCTTGTTTCCTTATTTGTGTGTTTGCTTCTTTATTTCTTTAATTATTTACACTTAGTCATTACTTGCTTTTCCTATAAAGCAAAGAGGCAAACTCTGGCCCCAGGGGCTGACTGGGTGACATGAATAGGTGAAATAGGCCAGGTTTGACACAGTCAGCAGAACTCTGCTGAATTGGGGAGAACATGGCCTCCTGTAACAGCATTCAAATTAAATATTTTTAAAACATTGAAAGAAAGATAGACCCCATGAAAGTCAAACAAGACACAACAATGAGATACGCCATGTTTTAATTCTATTTTTTTAAATTCCTTTTGATGTGATACCATCTTAAAATTTGAAGAATGTGCTCTCTGTAAGATTCCTGGTTAAGATATCATTTGGTGATATTGAATATCAAATTAAACAGCAATTCTTCTTCCAAACTCCCATATAGTTAAAGGCCTTTTTTTTTTCTTGTTACTTTTACTATAATCTTAAAATTTACATAATTCCAAGACTATAAGCTTGCAGAACTTTAAAGTTCATGGTAATGATTTAGTTTTAGGTGACAAACCAAATCCTACATAAGTAAATTGATTTGCTCAAGGTCACTGAACTAGTTTTTATTAGAGTCGAAATTAAATCCCAAATGTCCTAAATTCATAATTCATACCATTTTACTGATACTGTGTATTAAGTTAAAAAAAAAAAAAGCCCAAAGATTTTTATTCTTAAACTGAGATAGTACCCAACAGAGAAATCAGAAGATGTGAAAAATTCATTATTATCTTTCTACTGGTCATTGCTGCCACACAGAGAGTGTATCATTGACCCATTTAGGAGTCAGATCTATAACTCTATTCTCGGGTCGGGTCGTTAGCGGAGCCATCTAAGAGATAATGGGCAAATGGTGAAGCAGTTAGTGGGGACTGGAAGTGGCTTGTGATACAGACTCAAGCAGCGTATGCTCTAGTGATGAGCTGTCAGTGATGTCACCTTCCTTCAATGAAGGCAGAGTGTTAACCAAACTAAATAGTGGTTCCCAAGCTCAAATGCAAAACCAGGGTTGAGCTCTACCTGAACTTTCACTGATTCAAGGTGAAATGAGAAAAGTAAGGACAATATATTGAGTTTCCACAAAGCTAAACTTACAGATTGCCCTATATTCTGAGATTATATTTTCTGGGATTTTTTTAATAGTTAAAATTAATGCCTTTTACAAAAACAGTGTTTTGTTACTGCTATAGCATCTTTAGCAAAATAAAACTTGGCAACTGTATGTTACCCCTTCCCTTCAGGTTTTTCCATGACATTTTTCTAGTCTGTAGAAACAAATAAATGAACATACAGAAACCAGGAAAAAAAAAAGAAATTTAAAGTGTTATCTATGTTGCCACACTAGGTTTAGTAGCTTCTGAAGACTGGAGGTCTTTCTAAGTCTAAAATTTTATTATAAACGAGATGATCTGAAGACCAAGCCATTTGTTTCATTGAAGTTATTATTCTAAGCCTAAGTCACTTTTAAGATAGCTTTTGAAATCTCATTACAAAAAGGATAGATTAAAGGCAGAAAATAGAATGAGAGATTTTTTTTTAAATCTAGAGTAAATGTTTTTAGAAAGCCATGATAAGTTTATAAATATAAATAAAGTAAACTAAAATAGAAATTTCTCAGGACTCAAATCTAAGTCTAGAATTTCTTCTGATCTAAAGCTTTATAGAAAAGTAGAAAGAACTGTTGTTGGAGAGCAGAATTTGCCTACATTTGAACTACCACAATCCATCCTTGGGTAACGAGAAGGTAAAAAACCTTAGTCCCCAACCGAAATAGAGAATGTAATCTATACTAAAGACAATTACTAAATTTGTATCTCATCTCTTCCTACCTTTTCTGTCTCTCGGGTAATCTATACCAATAACCTCTTGCATCATGAAATGTATTATCTAAGTATTGCAAATATTACACTTAATTTAGCCTAATAAGAAGCCATGCCAAGTTTAGTGAGTGTTTATTGGAAATCCTGAATCAGGTGTCCTGAATCAGGTGTAAGGATTACATTATCAGTAACAGACTTAACAGTGATCATCTCTAAGAGGAGGCCAGTAGGTGAGTTTTATTTTATTATTCTACTCCAAAGTGTGAGTATATATTACGTTTGTAATCAGGAAGAAAGTATATATACATGTACTTTTTAATGTAAAAGATTATATTAGGAGGCCTACAAGGGAAATCTTGTGAATATTTAGATCTAGGAACTCGGCCAGATGATTAATTTGAAAAAATAGTGAATCCTGCCTTTCCCAGGAGTCTGAATTAAATCAATAATATAAGGCCCTGGGAGGAAAGCTGCTGGAGGAATTCAGAGGTGATGATGATGATGATATGTAGGACTCTGTATAGCAGAGCATGCACCAGCTCCCTGAGGTCAGTCCTGTTCATCAACTGGCAAATGGTCCATGGACACACCAGGTGGTCATATAGCAACAGTAGGCACATGGTACACTGCAAGTGACCCGTTACCAGAAAGTTTAAAGTCTGTGCTTGGAAACCAGATGGGATGTGAAGTGGCCTTCAGCAGACACTTGGGAATACGACTGATTCTTTCACTCAGGCTTTAGGTGTTATGCACATCCTCACTGCCTGACCAACCACCCCTCATCTGTACATCTGCTTGTTAGATATAACAAATAAATGAAAGAATGCAGTCACCAATGAGTAATTAAAAACTTTGCATTCCACTCTCTCCACCTCCCTCTCCTTCTCCTCTCTCTCCCTCGATAGGATGTCCAGAAAATTAAGCCAGATGTAGACTAATTGAGACTCTCTTCCATGTAAGGAACATCTGTCACTGCCGCTACAGAGATTGTATTAACGAATTAAAAAACATTTGATTACCTTTAATCCAAAAGAATGCAGCAGTCTCTTCAGTCATTTAGTTTATCAGAGTTTTCGGTCGTTTTTTTTTTTTTTTTTTTCACGTGAAGCTTATAACTGTAGTCCTTCCCTGAAGCTGTGAGATCTTTCAGCAGATGGTGTTTTCTATAGCTGTACCCTTTCCCTTGGGCAAGGGGGGAAAAGCCCTCAACAAAAGCAATTTTGGAGATAGACCGAAAAGGTCTCCATGATGAACGTATTTTTAGAAACAGCTGGTAAAACAAATGGTCCAAATGTGATGCCTGGAGCATATCTATTCAAACAACAGGGTTGTTTAAAGATAAAAGCAGCCACTTTTACATATCAGAATTGGTAGTGATTTCCACACTTACATTTAAGAGATGGGAGAGCTGACTAAGGCTTTTTGATTTCTGTTTTGTTTTCTGGGACAACTTCTTTCACTATTTTGGTTTTATTAGTATATGAATTTATCAGAACCTGCCCATCAAATTGTTAAAATTATGAATATCACAGAGATCATTTTAATTTACATATACTAGATTTTTTAAAAGTTGTTTTATGCTTCTAAGAATGTACCTGTTTGAGAGCACCTATATGTAGTCCAAAACATCATCATGGGAAATTGATAATGTACTTATCGCTGATCTTATAACCCATGTTTTGAAAAAAAGTCAGGCAATGCTACTAAAGGACAAACATTAATATTTCTAGCCAGTAAAACATCTGATTTCACCTTTCATTTGCCACATTCAGTCCGCTTTATGACCTTTCTTTGTCATGACTTCATTTGTTTACTAAATTGCTTCGTTCTGGAGCCACTGCCAAATGCCATTACACAGCTTCCTTTATCACACTGATTGGTGAGATAATTCTTTATTATATTTTTATAGTAGTTCCAATTATCAAATTATATATGGATTCTTTCTGAGTCAGGTCTTGCACAAAGGCTGATTTGTTATTATTAAACTTGATAAATGGGTGTCTATCAGTTGCTGTTCACATTGGTTTTTTCCTCCACTTTCTTCACTATGGATCTATTTTCATTTTTAAAAAAATGTCAGGAATAGGGCCTCAGGGAGCGTTAGTCAGTGACCACATTAGACCTAGCAGGATCTTACCCATTGGAAAAAAGTCCCATTTTAAAAAGATGTGCAAATAATCTTCTCTACCTCCTTCTCCTCATCCCTCACCCATGGAACACAACGCTTACTCAATAAACGGAGCTGGGAAATTTGAAACATCCTTCACTTTTAATTTTTTCATTAAATATGTGAAAGAAACTGATCTTTTGTAGAACTAGACATATCTAAAAATGTGTCCTTTTGCTATTTTACCCCAAACTGACCTGCTTGCTGGATAGTTTTGATGTTATACAGGATAGTCTAGGACTGATTTTTTTTTCCCCCTATTATGCTGATCTTGGAAAACATAATCACAAATACTGACTACCTAGATATCTAGATAGATGATAGATAGATAGATAGATAGATAGATAGATAGATAGATACACACACACACATATACATATATATTTCTTTATACGTTTGCACTAAAGCATCAATCAGTAATTTTCACAGATGTTTTGATGTGACAACAATTCCATATTGGGGTCATAGATCCTCTAGCACTTCTCATACTGGAAATCTAACCACAAAGTCTGCATAGGTGTGTGTATTGATAAGATTGCAATTATGTATCATAGGGCCACAAAATTATGGAGACAGACTTACACTTACTTCCTCAGAGACAAATTTTAAAGTCAGAGAAAAGTTTTAAGAATAGTACTTAGAACTCCCTTATGCCCTTTACTCAAGTTCACCAATTGCCACATTTGCTTATTCTCTCTCTCTCTGTGTATGTGAGTGAGTGTATAAAATTATATGCATATATACACAAACATATACCTGAGCCATTTGTGAGTATGTGTACAAAACATCATGTATATATCTAGATAGATAGATAGATAGATAGGTAGATAGATAGATAGATGATAGATAGATAGATAGATAGATATAGAGATTGATTTCTCTCCAAACCACTTGAGAGTAAATTGCAGACATCATTCCCTTCCCCTAAATAATTCAGTGTGTATTTCCTAAGAACAAGGATAAATCAAGAGTATAGTTATCCGAATTGAGAAATGTAAGCTTGATACAAAATCTCACCCAGAGTCCATGTTCACTTTTTACCAATATCTGCATAATGAATTATTTTTTTCTGGTCCATGATCAATCCAAGACCACACACTCCCTTTAGTTGTCAAGTTCAGCAATTTTTTGAAGCATTTTTCTTATATATTATTTTATTTTACTTCCACACTTGTGCCAGTCACAGATCGGGGAGAGTAAGTAAAATTGTTCCAGTCCTGCTGGGTGGATTGGTGAGGGAGCAGGGAGATAGAGCCTGTGCTTCAGCAAGGGGTGAGATTTCCTTTCTTAGAATTAACTGAAAACATATCAAGGAAGAGGTCGAGGTATCTTCTATATTCATTGCTTAAAGAGCACTTATAAACGAAGGATATTTCTGACCAATGGAAAGCTTTCCATTAGTACTTTCACTTAACAACTGCTTACTGAGTATTTCGAACGTAAGTCCTAGGAGAGGCACTGGGAGTACAAGAATGAGCGAAAACAGAGATGGCCCCCAGTGAGTCTAGTCAGAGAGGCTGCCATTAATTACCAAGTGATCTCCAAATGTACAGTGACAAGCTTAGATGAGTGCTATGAAACAAAGGCGGATGTCACATGTCATGGCAGGGTATGTGACAAGGTAGGGATGGGGGGTGAGCATGCAGGGTGGGAGCAGGGAAACTTTCTCTGAGGAAATGATATTTGAGTTGAATTATGTAGGATAAGTGGAGGTTGGCAAAGTAGAAAGGAAACGTACTTGAGCTTGCTAGGAATTTTAGACATTAGGAAAAATAAGCTGTCTCTGGGAGAGTGTCTTTTGGGAACAACAACTGTCTCACGGGATTTTGTCCAAGCTTTAAAAGAAAAGAATTTTACCTAACTAGGCTTTCATGTCTTTTTGTATCTTTGGGTGAACGTATATGAGAGTGAATTTAGTGACCTTGCAGTGTCCCTTGGTGGGGAGTGAGTGGGCTTTGTAAAGAACTTAGGTAGAGCAATACATTCACTGGAGGAAAGTTGGCTTAAAAAAAAAGAGAGAGAGAGAGTCTGAATTTTTGCACACCAATTCCTACCAGTAAAGAAGAAGGTGACAGGAATATATATCTTAGACTAGAAGAGTCACCAAGGCCATCTCCAGGTTCTGAGAGTCTTAGATGATACTTTACAGGTTAGCATGTGATTGTATATTGTTTCTTCAAGCACATACAACCTAAAGGTGAGAGGCATAAAACAGCATGCAAATTCTAGGCATTCTTATGTCCTACAGAGTCCAATATAGAATTCATCAACACAATAATTATTTTAGAGACACAGATGCTGCTTCACAGGATTGTGCCAGAGATAAGATTGCACATTGGTGATGGATGATAGTGAGGAAGTAGAGATCAAATTATCAATCTACTTATAATTTACACAATTCCACACTTTAGAGAAAACACACTCCTTTTCCTTTACCATTACAGTCAATATCAGTTAAGTCCTTGAATATGTGATTTTAAAGTTGTTGATTATTTCCCAGTGTGATTAATGATCTTGAAGGAAATGGTTTGCACATGTTCTGATTTATTAATACTTGCTCCACAATAAAAATTTGCTGTGCTTCCATAGTTGGAATAAAAGAAGTATGCTTTGTACCAAGACTATATTATAATACTTTATATTTATTACATATATTATATATATTTATCATAATTATTATTAATAGTAATAGTAAGTATTATAATAAAGAAATACTCTTTTTCCAAAAAAGAAATAATAGGAAATCTATTCCAGAATGCCTGTTCATACCGCAAGAGTTTTCCAAGTCACGTTTTAGATTGCTAACAGCATCCCAGTGTTGGGTCGGAACTTAAATATTCTTTCTATCAATTGGGAAACAGCAGTTTTTCTTTATGTCTGTCATTACCCATGGATGGTTTATGTTCTGCTTATAATAATCCAACACTTCTGCTGCCCATTGCGTTTTATAAGATTATTGCTGATTACCATTTAGATTTGTTAAGTGACATGGGACATTTTAAGGAGTCTGGGGGTAGTAACCATCAAGGGCAGTAGTAGTAGCCTGAATCAGTTATAAATGAATTGTTTTATTGCCTACACAATGATCAATATATTTGCTGCCACAAAAGCTTAGTTCTAGTTCCTGAATGAAAATATTTCTTTATTTCTTTAAATACATGTATGTATATTTAATTCTATGAGATAATAGACTTCTCTGAAGTTTTTCTTCATTAAGAGAGATTGCTAGTAAGCATCTTTTTCAGTGGAACGGAGCTGAGTTGTGGTAACAATATCATCTACACACCCAGCCTACTGTGGCCACAGAAACCAATGGGTTTGTTGTTTTTAGTTTTTTGTTTTTTTAAATGGAGGTGTCTGCATATCCACAGTACCACTCACTATATTTCATTACAATGCATTGCTTCACACAACACACTCTGAATGAAGAAGATATGCTGGGCGGCTTCAAATTCAGGAACTTCCTCCAAGCAGGGCTTGTTTATCTGCCTGCAGCACACTTGGGACATTTGAAAGACTAGTGATAAGGTTCATTCATGATGAAAAAAAAAATGCATTGAGCATCATGGCCACTCTCTTCACAATAGCCTGGCATGGAAGGATGGAGAAGGCCATTGTTACCACGCAAATGGCTGTCGATTTGCCTCTGGTATGACTTTGTCCAAGGAATTTGCATCATTTTAAAATGAAAAAAGTTCTAGGGAACATTTATGACTATAATACTTTGGTTGTAACTTTGTGGACTTTCTAATAAGCTTGCAAAGAATAAGTTTGGAACCTAGAAATAGTTTGTTCTATTTAT
>NW_006494609.1:6882154-6925789 GCF_000325575.1 Pteropus alecto
TGGCGGCGGGGTGGGGTGGGGTGGGGGGGCGCGGGATGAAGGATGTTTTGTACTTTTATAAAATTCTTTGTCTGGCCATGGAGTTTGGATTCAGGCTCAAGTAGTGGGCTTGGGAGTCATTCTCTTCGGCTCTACGTAATGAACAAAATGAATGAAATCCTTTTCTCTTTTAATTTTAGAATGGAGGCACCTTTATTTCTGGAATTATACTTAGTAAACCCCAAAATGTATGGCTCTTATATGATAGAAGAGAGTAAGGGAGAATAGCTTAGTATGTGACTATTTTTCTTCTCCAAATATTCAACTAGAAAAGGAGGCTACTGGTGCTCAGAAGGAGGATGGTGCCTTTTGCGCAAAGCCTGGGAGGGAGTTAGAGGTAGCCCATAGGCCCTAGAGTCCTCCTAAACCCCTGCCTGATGCCACTGGCCAGAACGAGGAAAAGGAAGTCTTGATCTACTATTCAGTGGCACAGATCCACTTATATGTCAATGGAGGAGAACCAGTCTTCTTGTCTACTTTATATAAAAACCCTATATTTACCGGAGTTTGGCTAAATGTAGACACAGGCAAAATAATCTCTCCATTTGGTTTTAGTGGACTAAACCACCTTGTTCTATTGCTTACCTCCTACCTCATTTACTCCGTAAAAGGAGACTTGCTCGGTTAACTATTTAAGCAATTTCGTGAACTTTCCATGTTATTTGATGCAAGACATTGTTAGTAGCTGTAAGCCGCCTATTTTTAGTCTTCTCTCTCATTTCTTTCACACTGATTGATGAAATTGGAAGAAGGTTGAATAAGCTCACTCTTTTTTTAGATGACACAAATATTAAATTGACAGATAAGCTTCTAGGAAGTTCCAGAGGTCTTTAAGGGTTGACAGTCCTATTAGAAAGAGACCACCAGAGAAGTGTGAGGAAAAGAAAAATGAGATGAAATAGGAAATTGGGGCTGCTGAGAGCATTTTAAGAAAAATGCTTGCTTTTTCACCAGCTATGTCATTTAGTTCAAAGAGACGAGAAACTTAATACGTTCTCTGAAGTGTGATAGAACTGCAGACCCATCTCTACAACTTCTCTCTCTTTTGCATAATCTCATCTTTCATGAGTCAAGAGCTAGCGAGTGTTTTCCCATGAGATCTCATCACATATAGGACATTAATGCAGAACTGTGTCAGGCTGTGGTGTTTCACACATGTGGGTGGGAACGATCTCCTTCCAGTTAGATTCGGTGTGTGGATTGTCCTGTGCCCCTTCTTCTGAAGCTCATGCAACCATGAGAACTGAGGAGGTATCCACAGATTCCTGTGACACCAGGTGTCTGTGGGCCTAGGCATTGTGTCTGGGTTTATTTTTATCTTATGAAACATGAGGGTTTTCTGACTTCTTTCAATATGTCTGGAGGATGAAGCTATTTCAGTTAGGCGTGGTCATAGCAGTTCCACTAGTCTTAGAAGCGCTGGGGATGAATTTTCATTGTTTGTGCTTGCTATTCACTAGAGACTATAAACTGATAATTTGGCTGCTGGCAAAATTCCATTGCAACAGCTAAAAGAGTGGTTTGGAAAGATGCCAACAGTAGCCAGATTGCATTAAATACTAAACTGCTATTGAAGATTAGCTCTGCAGTTGGGGACATGAAATCAGTGGCAGAACCTTCTATTTTCCAGCTTTCCTTGCTCTGGGTTTTTCATGAATTTTTTTTGTGATTTCCCCCAGAGTAGATGCTCTTCCTCTTTCTCTCAAATACACATACTTATGTGAAAATTTTCTAATACTTTATAATTAAATAAGCACTTTCATATATGTTACCTTTTGCCTCCTACATATACTAATGATATCACACTATTATCTATATTAATGATATTCATGGTTCAACAGAAATACTAAAGGAATCATAATATGGCGTACATCGTAAGTTGCATTGTGGGCCATGACAGGAAGGGAGAACCAGATATCAGAGACATGCGCTGTAGCCCAGGCTCGGTTACTCAGTGTCTTCATGACCTTGAGCCAATGCCTTAAATTCTCTGCAATGTAGTTTCTGTACTTTTAAACCAATGGTTCTAAACTGAGGGTGGTTTTGTCCCCAAGGGGACATTTGGCAATCCCAGGCATATTTTTGATTGTCACAACTTGGGAGGTGCTATTGGCATCTAGTAAGTAGAGGCCAGGGATGCTGCTAAACATCCTGCAGTGCCCAGGACAGCTCCCGCGGCAGAGAATTATTGAAAGCAAAATGTCAATAACAATGAGGTTGAGAAACCTTTCTTTACACCATAAATAATATCTACTCCATCCATCCAAGGATTATTGTGGGGCTCAAATATATATGAAAACATAAAGTAGCCTTCCATGTCTGATATTAATACTATCTGGCACTGCACATTCGGACACCAAAATTGAATCTTAGGAGGAAAATGGATTTTTTTCCTCCTAGATTAAAAGTTATAAATGAAACTATCAGATTAAAATATATTAAATACATCCACTGAATCTTGCTCCAGAATTTTATGGTCTTACACTAATTCTCTAAACATAAAGAGAAACAATGAAAAAATATTAATCTTAGGAAAAGAAACCTACCATTCAGTGACTAATGTAGATAAAGGAAATTGGAATCTGTGCAACTAACAGGCTTTTCTATTAGTGTGCAGCTATAGCACATCTTCCCTAATAGAAGCAAGGCTGAAATGATAAGTTGTTTGCATCACATTAATTAACATTCAGCTCTATTAGATTTGCACCTGAGGTTGGGTTCATTTAACCAGTGCTGATGGATATCAAACTTAACGATATCTAGCCACATTATATTAGAATAAAATAGATTTTACATTGAAGGCAAATTTTTAGACTAGACTCTTAATAATGGCCTTTTATATTAACTCAGATAGACATGGTAAAAGAATGCATTACCTTCCAGTGAACCAAATGCCATCATTAGTTATAGTAGTAATGAGAATTAATCCCTTTGTTGCTTTTATTGTACAGTTGCCTCGCATGTAAATGTAACTCTAAAATTTGCAAGTTATGTTTACAGATATTATTTCTTGCCTTGTTTTTGTAATGTAGTCCTCTTAAAATTTTAGCTTGGAATCCAGGGACAGGATCTCCTGAGTTTCTTCCCAAAATATTATTTACAAGAGCTTTTTTATATGAAAAGAGCATGCATTCTTTATCAGTTTTTCAGTAGGGTTTGTTATACAAAAAAGTTGAGAGATCACCCCTTAGAACAGAGATTCATCTTCTCCTCCATTAATGATACCATATTCATCCTCCATAAATGATACCATATTTATTCTACCAATATATTAGCAGATCATCTCTAGAGGTACCAACTGATTGATAATTTTAAAATTCTTAATTGGCATACATACTTTTTTGTTATTTAAAGATTCAGACTGGAAACTCTGCCATATAGCTAAATTTAATAATTATGCAAATGCAGCACAATATTATTTGATTGAACCTTTTGGAATGAAAATAACTGAGGTGCGCAATACTCTTTGCAACCTGGACCAACCGTTCTGACATATATCTGCCAAGTAACATTGTGTATGTGAAGGGGCAGAGGATAACAGCTCTGGCTGCCCTCCCCAAAAAATACACTTGAAAGAGCATGTACAGTATAATCCACACAAACTCTCAGGTTGTTTGTTATGAAAATCCCACTGGAAAACAATGACTGTATAGACAGACTGGAAATCTAGAGAGCTGGTAATTAAATAAGCAGAATGTCTCACACCCACCAATAATATTAACAAATTCTCTTAGCCCTTGAGAAACATCACACACACACACACACACACACACACACACACACACAGAGAGAGAGAGAGAGAAAACCAACATTTTTTACTATCTACTGAGATTTAAAGTACCACTAGAAAAGCTAACTCCATTGCAGATGCTTACATTCCACCCGGAGCCCATTCTCTTCATTTTCTTATTTCTATCTCTGCCACCTTTCTCTCAGCTGATAAGGAATTTCCAAGTACTGCTCTTATAGCTGCTAAGTGAGCACAGAGTACGTGCGACAAAATGCCTCATCCAAGTCTCCTGGAGGGCCCACTTCTCTCAACCTTTCCATTTCTTGAACCAACCACTTTAACTATACATCACTTGCTCAGCTTCACAGTTAAAGACACAACAATGTTTTACATGAGATGTCATATGGCTATATTTTGAGCGATAAACAATGTTGAAAACGTTGTTGTTATCGTTGAAAACATTGTTTATCACTCAAAATATAGCCATATGTGTATCTATACTTGTTTGTATTCCAGTAAAGTCTGTAACACTCAACATGACACAATAGGGGCTAGTTAAATATTTTGCCAAAAGTGGTATTCTAAATTAATAATAAATAATTGGAAATGACAGAGTCAAAATCAAAACCAGAAGCGTTTACATTCATTCCCAAACATCCCTTACCAGGATTTGCAGTAGCCAGATTCAGACACCCTTTATCTTCCTTTGCACATTTCTCTTTTCAAACCCTAATTTCTTCAGAGGGCAACTTTGGTAACTTTCCCCAAACATGGAGACCACCTTATGAGGTCCCTTTCAAAAGCAAGAATGTTCTTTTTTTTCCATGCCCATGGTGAGAAGAAGGACACCAGGCCCCTGTTCAGAACCTGCCTTTTGTAATTACCAGTCACTGGGCTTTGTGAGGTTGCATAACTGTTTCATTTTAAACTATTTTCATCACCATCATAACGCTTTTCCTTTTAAAGATATAGAAGAATAAATATTGATATCACTCTCAGAATAGTTTTTTCTTAACTCTGAAAAAATTTGGTGTCTGAAGATTTCGATTTTGTTTTCTCCTTGTACTCTCTTCAGACTTCTGTTCTAGGGTTTATGCCTACCCTTGCTCACAAAGTGCCCCTTTGAGGCAGAGCGTGTGCTTCAAGAGGGTGAGAATGTGGTGTGCAGGATGAACTGAATAGCTACATCCCAGATGACAAAATTGAGAGATTGAAGTGGAAGAAAGTTGTGGCCACCAATATAATTATTCAGATTAGAATGAGGCCATTGCCCTGGGGTTCATGTTTTTCTTCGTAAGTAAAGTGGTTTGGGATTGTGTGTGAGCCTAGATAGTTAGGATTTCAACACTGAACCACACCCCTGCACATGGTTTTTGTGGTTGATAATCATAAGGGTTACACAAGAAATCTGACATCACCCTGTCAGACCTGGCCATTGTTTGCAGGATGCAATTTAAATCCTGGTATGAATGGAATAGCCTAGCTTATCTTTGGTTAGTTATTAAAAACTACATAGTTTTCAATCAGAACACAACCTCCACAGTGGATTTGCAAGTTCCCACATCTGCATCATTAGAGGAGAATGCTTGCCAACAAGATTTGTTTCTAATGTTATATAGAGAAAAGAACAAATACAAAATTACTCTTCTAAACAGAATTCAACTGAATGCTACCAATAGTTCAAGGAGTTTGGACTGCAGTGGTTCTGTGCACCAGAAGGAACCCATTGGCAAATGGCAAAGAAGGTGCTGAGTGTGATCCATGGCTGCTGTTTTAATAGTGCCCACTCTGCCTTTCCAGTTGGCTTTCTTGAAGCGGCCAGTTCCATGCTTAAGGCCAGAGGGTCAAGCCTGAGTGGTTCTCATCGAAACGCTTGCTAGTGGACATCTGATACACTTTAAGGTTATTAAAACCTAAGCCCTTTTTTAGCTGAGACGCATTATACTTTCACTGTCAAGCCTGGCTCTAGTTCTGGACAACAGATGAAACTAGCCCACATGACACAAAGCTACCCATGGTGCTTCCTAACTATGCTTTTCAAAATCTATGTAGCTTTCTTTTATTTGGTCACCATTATAATATGAGCTATCCAACAGAGAAAGAGCTGCTGGTAGCTGTAGAATACAGAAGGGTAATTATTGCCGTGCAGTCTCAGAACATCTTGGGTTAAGGGCTCCAAAGAACCTCATATATCTGAACATTAGCACAGTAAAAAGTTAGAAGTGTAGAGCTTTCCAGCATGATAAAAGTCAGTCGTGCCCAACACTTTCTTCAAAAAGCCAGAGTTGCTAGATTGAAATTTTGTCGCTTATGTAGCACCTAAAAAAGCTCTGACCCATTGGCTCTTATGTTGTCTCCCTTGGTCTTTCATTTTGTTGTTACCTGATTTCCATATGGGACCCTGTCAGTGGCTAATCTGCACAGTGGGAAATCAGCTTTCAAACCTCCAACCTTGAATTACTAGATTTCCCTCTTTCTCTGCTCACTAGCCCTGATACTCAAGATAATATTCTTAGTATCCTATCCCAAGATTTTGTCCTCTCATTGCAGGAAACACAGAAGTCATTATCCCTTCCTAGGACCCACTAAGGAGGGAGCGCGTTGGGAGGTGGTTATGTAATTAACTTTTAATTCTTGAGAGGAAAGGCAACATAAAAAATATGTTATTATGTAATGACGCAGTACTAGGTAACCAGTAACTACAATCCATTTGAAATATTTGAGAAGTAGTAATACTGGCTTTGAAATAGTTTTAAGCATCTTTCTTAAGTCATTGGTTCTTTTCAAAAGATCATCTTATCTAACCCTTCTATGTTATAGGCAATAAAATGAGGCTAAGAAAATTAAAGTCACTTACTTGAGCTTACATAACCAGTAAGATTGTCTCCACGCCCTGCTTCATCATGTTACACGTTCTCTAGGGAGGCGGGAGAGCTTACCTTCTGGAAGCTTTGCTTGTTAGTAGGATGTAAAACCTGTGGGAAAAGACACAGCAACGTTCACTTTTACATACCTCCTTGGTTTCTCTAGAAACACGCTGAGTAGATATTCTCATCGCTTTCTCCTTCATTGCTTTATCCTTTGGGCCACAAATGGTGAATGCCATTGCTTTACAAAGTTATTCTTTTCATCACTAATAGTCCCTTATTCTCACTTTCTGTAAAAGTGTCAGAGAGTTATTCTCTCAAGACTTCCACATTATTAAGCTTTTGCTTTTAGATTCTTTCTTTCTAAACCAAGGAAATAGGTCCTAGGGACTGGGGGTTAATCAAACCTCTTCAAATTTGAAGGTTGTTTAAAAGCTAAAATGCACAGACATTTTCCAGTATTTAAGCTCTGTGTGCAGTATCTTTCCGTCTTGATTTGTGCCCATCAGCCAGGTCCACAGGATGCATTGGGAAACGTCATTTTATTTTTCAATAATTATTTCCCGGGCACTTATGCACTATGGTCATAATAGCTGGGCTTTCACCATCTTTACCCATCTGGTTAACACTGCTTACAACCTTAAGTAGCAATGACCAAGAATAGTAGTCCACTCCGTGCTACTGTCATTCCAGATCTCGCCGCACAACCAAAACGAATAAAACCCAGAATGAACATGCTTATTCAGAGGAGCTACAAATGCTGTTCATAAGCAGAGAGGTAGCTTGAGCAGGGTTGTTGCATGAGAGTGTACAGACCTTGCATTGCTCAACTCCAGGGGGTGCTATCTATGTGGACTATAATAGGAGCCATCTCCTGGAGTTGGATGGTGAAGCACCCTCACTTTCAAGCAGACAGATGCATGTACCAAAACAAGATGTTGTCTTGTTTCTTACTAAATAATATTTTCAAAGAAGTAAGACACATACCCTCATCTGCAAGGAAAATTTGAGATGAGCCAAAACAAAAACGAAAACAAAATTGGTATGATAAGGACGAAATGGTTTCTCTAAGTTTTTGTCACATCGCTCCAGCCCTAGTCCTTAACTTATATAAATTTCAACCCTGGATCTGCTCTATGGTCTCGCCCATTTGTCCTTCAAAGTAGGAGACGAGTGGTGATAACCTGCCCTACAGAAAACCTTTGCTGAGTAGAACAAGATAATAAGAATTTTCCTTGAGTTGTTTACATTAAGGCTAATATAATCTGTACTGAATCACTCAATGATATATAATTTAAAAATCAGCCTTATTTTTTTGTAAGAAGAGGCACCCAATAGCACAAACAAAATAAGCCTAGCCGTAGGCCGTGTGATTTTGCAAAGACAATATTTAGCCCTTATTGAGTTTTGTTTCAGTTTTCATTACTATCCATCTATTTGAAAAAACAAATATGACCCTTTGGCTAATAGCATTTGGGGAAAACATTAACTACAGATTAATACTATGAAACAGGAATAAAATTAATGAGCAAACATCCTAATGGAGTCACTACATGTGAGCACATTAAACTTCTTCATAAAGATAGAGATTGTAAATGGGTTCCAGGCTTCTCTCATGCTGACTTTTTAAATTAAATGGGGCACAATTGCTAGAAATAAAACCTTCAATGTTTCTCAAATCTTTTTTTTTAACAGACACCTCATATGATCATCATATGTAGCGCGAAAACTTAAAACTCAAGTAACATCCATCTAAAATAGCAAAAACAAAATATATTAATATCTGTTTACTATTACCATTGAGAAATAGTATTGGAGACCACACTAAAAAAAAGATGATGTAGTCTGACCAAGAAGATGTTAAAAGTGACCAGCCTTGTGTCTTCGAAGCTGCCTATAACTCTTCCTCACTTTATAACACTGATCCGCAGCCAGGCCATTGCCTCATCCTTGTCCTAACACCATGTTGCTCTAACAAACATGGTAAGCTCTGTGGTTCTGAAAGGACACAGTCGAAAGCTAATTTTTGTGTCTTCTGGGCTGCCTGACACCGCGCTAGTAGCATTTATGCCTGTTCAATGAGTACAGGAGAAGCCATTTTTCTTAATGCTTTAGATCAATTAATGGAGCCTACCAGTTTGGGCCTAAAGTGTAGAATGAAATAATAAGGTATGGAAAAAAAAATGTAATGATCTCCAACAATTGGTTTATGGTGCTTTTTAAAATTTGTTATATAGAGCCGATGATGGAGTAGTACATGGTATAAAAGAAAATGATATGGGATAGAGCTATTCAGAGAGCACTTACAATTTAACAATTCAAGAAAATAACAAAGGAGTCAAATCATTTAGACTGCTTTGGTAGGAACTTATTAGATAACTGATGCTTCTACCATGTTACTTTTAGAATTAGAATATCTAAAAGCATTTATTATGTGGTCTTAAAATTCATGTATTAGAAACTGTTAGGTAGCATTTGATGTGCCAGTAAGATAATTATTGCTCTTAGAAAATTTCTGAAACTCCATATGTAAATATTATAATTATAAAATGCTTGTATATCAAATATCTCCTTCCATTAATTTAATATCTAGTGAAGTTTATCTTCATTTTATCTCCATTTTACAGATAAGAGAGATTATGGCTTATTCAAGGTCACAGAGGGTAGATCACAGATAGGATTTAGCTGAGGTCTTTTGACTATAAATTCAACCTGATTTTGCATAAGAGCTCTTTGGGGAACTTATTAAAAATGCAGATTGCCAGACACTGACTGACTGCTCTCCTATTCCTACTACTCCCAGCAGAGACTAAGTTAGTAGGTTTGGCTTAGGTGACCTGAAATTGTGCAAAAAATTCCCTCAGAGACCCTTTGAATATTTCATTGCACAATAATAATTTCAAAGTTGTACAGATCCTAGGATGTCCTATGGAAGTTGTTTTTGTGCCTAAAGATTAGCTTCCGTGTAATTTCCCATACTCACCGACAACTTCATGCTGAAAAACATTCTGTTTAAGGGTGGTATTGTGGTTTAATGTAAAACATATAGGATTAGGTACAGTCAAAGCTATTTAGCTTTCTAGTTTTGTAACTTCAGGCAAATTAACTCTGTCAACCAAAGTTTACTGATATGTAAGATATGCTTATAATGATTAAGTGAAATAAAATATCTAAAGCACTTAACACAATGTCTGACAGAGAGTACATTCTCAATAACTCTTAAGAACAACTCCTTCTAGGAGTAGGCTTCTGGTTAATTCATGCTTTAACTATATAGTTATAATTTATATTTTCTTACTCTTTACCCATATTTCTGAGGAAAGCATTATGTTACCCATCTAATTTATATGCATTTGTCCTTAGCATCTATCTTTACTAATCTGGAAGCTCATATGCATTGAGTTTAGGGAATGACTAGGAAATTTCTCATAGTGCCTTCTCTTATCTAAGTAGTTCTGTTTATAAAAATTAAAAATAATCTCATGAGATGTATCTTGCCCCCTTAGCCATCTCTACATTCTTCTCCTCCCTGGTAAACCAGCTGCTTGACTCTCAGGTCAGACACAGTCAAAGCCATATAGTCATGGTACATCATCTTAATGTCAACTGCATAAGTCTTGGGCAAGCTTTTCATCTTGTTTGTGCAGTACTAATTTCCATTAATTACAAAAAGTCCTTGGTGGTATTTTATGAACACTACACATTCTTTGCAATGAAGATAGATTTCAGGAGGAAAGAGGTGTTTTCGAGACATGGTGACTTTTATTGGAATGTATTGTCAAGTTCAGCTATTTCCTGTGGATGACTTAGAGAACTTAAGGGCCCTGCAGAGAAGAGGCAACAGGATGGAGCCCAGCTGCTACCACCCAAAGAAACACCAGCACAAAGAAAACGGTCAGAATTCTGGTCATAATGGCAGAGTAGAGGAGCTTTTGTGGAAAATAGCAGCAAAATAAACATTATTGAATAATTCATTACTATATAAACACAATCATAAACTGCCATGGTACCAATTGAGGGGAAAAGTCCCACTGCTGCCAGGTTCTGCTGTCAGTGGCTGCAGGGCCACAGCAGGCAAAGATAACCAAGTAAATTTCTCTACCCCGATCGCCATTCCTCCCACTTTTAATTTGTTTGGCCCATTCCTTCCTATTGCCTGAAGACAAGCATCAAATTCTGGCAGCCGTAGATCTGAATATTGTGTTTATTTTCTCTTTAACTTTCACAAGTCAAAGGAAAGCTTGAGTTTTTAATAAATATCTCACTACCAGTTTATGAAAGGGAGAATGAATTAGATAGTGATGTATTTTTCAGAAAGCTTTTTAAGCCAGCTGTGGATGAGAAGGTCCAATTTGCACTGGAACTGCTAACTAGAACTCAGGGAAATCCCATCTGATTTAGAGAAGAGTAAAAGAAAATAGAATGTAGTGCTTCAGTAGTTTACAAAACATTTGCTCAGCGCCTTGTGTAGAAAAAACAGTATGCTAGCAGCTATGTGACACTGCAAGAGAACAGTGGAGTGGCCTCCCCGATCCCTCGCTATGAGTCCAGCACTGTTCTGAGTACAGTGGAGAATAAGGCAAATCTCTGTTCTCATGGAGCTTATATTCCATAAATAAGTGGGCAAGAGTCAACTAGTAAATCCTATGCACAGGCTGCTACTAGGCAGTTGTGTATCGCCTCTTTGAGGAGTAAAATTGAAGGAGAGACCTGAACTACCAGAAGGAACTAGCCAGACAAAGAGCAAGAAAAGGAGTGTTCCTAGAAGAGAAGCTGGAGGATATTGCCAGAGTCTGAGACATTCAGGGTCATGGGGAGCTGTAGGAAATGAGACCGGAGTGGTAGGCAGATCACAGGGGACTTCTACAGTGGATCAGAGTACAGAATTTTGGTTTCGACAATTCTATCTGAGAAGATTTTAAGCAGGAAAGTGACTTGGTTTGATCTATATTGTACAGTTTTTAAAAATCACTTTGGCTTCATTATGGAGAATGGATTTTAGGAAGCCAAAACTGGAGGTGGGGAGAAGAATTGGGAGGCTACTGCAGAGTCCAAGCAAGGAATTATGGTAGCTTACTCTAGGACGTGGGTAATGGCAATGGACAAAAAGAGATATGTTAGAAATTGGTTGCCAAAGAGGAGTCAGGAGAACTTCCTGTTACACTAGATATGTGGATGTGAGTCAGGGTAGAGGCTCAAGTATGATGACTGATTAGGGTCTTGTATACCTGGGTCAAACACAAGATATGGGAAATCTGAGAAGAGGTACAAATTTAGGAGGAGAGTCAAATCCAAAATTCTGTTTTGGGCCCTTTTGAATTTGAGATGCCTCTTAGATAGTGAAGCAAAAATGTTGAATAGGCATTTGAAACTGGAATTCATGAGAATGGTAGGTTTTACAGCCAAGGAGCTGGATGGGATCAACCAGAAAATTAAGGGAGTCTAGGTGCAAGCCTGGGGCCAGCCAAGAGATGGAGATATGAGAGGCCAGGACAGGAGGAGGACAGTTGAAAAAGTCTTTGGCTATTAAAGCTAGAGGAACAAAGTATTTCCAACAGAGCCTTCATTTCTGACTGGCACACAGGTGGCTTTTTATGTTGATAAAATAAATATTTTATATTATCTCATGTCTTGGACTTTAATAGTATTAGAAGTGCCTAATAGTTTGTGAATAATCCTCACGTTCCTAGGATTCCATATCCAAGTTTAGAGTCTCCATTTTTGAGACTTGAGCCACTGATTCTCCCAGAATTCCTCCCCTCATCCCATGGACACATAAAATAACAATTGATGAAATGTATTTCATAGGAGGGACAGATGAGGAAGTTTACCACATGTATCTGATGAAAAATCTTGAATATTTTCATTAGGTATTTGTTATCCAAACTCCTTTCTTTGATCTTCCTGCTTAATTTTTTAAGTCTTCCCTCATATTGTAGTCAGATTCCCAAGAAGTTTCCCTCTTCTGCTCTCCAGGATTTTCCCTCAGAAATTTAAAATACTTAATCTCATGCAAAGTAATTCATTTGGGCCTTCTTCTACCTCGCCTGGATACGTTGAAGACAATGCCCTTTAGCAAGCAGGACCCACTCTCTCAGAGAGGTGGGTTTGCAACTTGAGTTACTTGAGTATGTCTTTGGGCTTCTTAAGCACAATTCCAAGCAGTTTAGAAACTTATTTCTCTGAAAAAAAAAAAAAAATGCATTCTCTAAGATGAATGTTGACCAGCGAGAGTTCATCCTATTGCATTTGTAGTTTTTAAAAGTTTGATTTTCCATTTAAACAGGATTATTTGGATATGGCAGAATAAAAATGGTCACATCAAAATATACCATGTCAAGTCAAGTGATTGTATTATTTGTTTTCAATGGCAAAAAAAAAAAAAATAATAATGCTAAAGCATTCTTTATACCCAGTAGAGATGGAGATACAGAACCATGCAGTTACTGATAACAAAAACCTTGTGTAGACAGCTAATGAAAGATGAAACTGTGACATGATTATGAGTTGCTAGCAATATTATAGAAATATAGAAACCAAACAAACTTTATGCATGTTAACTGATGGCTGACATATTATAAAAATGTGTATGCACTGCATTTAGGTTGCGTTGGCTTCATTTGAAACTCTTGCTTCCATGGGTTTAAAAAATACATATTTTATTTGTGAAGTAACAACCATAAATTTTGGTATGTTCAATTATTAAAGCCAGTATTTTCCAAAATGTAAGTGGTGTCCTACTTGTACGAATTTTAAAACAGGCTACTTTGAAGTAGGTAAATTACTCAGTAGAAACCTCAGGAGACCCAAAGTGCTGCTATATCTTCCTCAAAACACCTTATTATCCAGGAGTATGTATACACTGGAAGTATACTTAGACCAGTTATGTTTCCTATTTTAAGAAATTGCCTATGATACAAAAACAGCCCATATGAACATTGTCATAACTATCTTTGTGCAACAGAAGTCATTTGATGCCTTATGGGGCCATAGGGCATTGTAAGGTCTTCTCATACAATAAAATTAAATGTTAAAAATATAATTAATCACCCCCCCCCCAAAATCACCTAAATAACAACAAGGGTTTTTCTTTTCCTATACTATAGGGATTTTTTTTTCACCTCCTAAAACCTCCCAGCTGTCCTTTGTGAAGTTCCTAGAATAATGATTACCATTATTAAACCAGAGACTAAAAATCTTGGTACGGACTGACCCATGGGGACACATTACTAGCATTATTTTAATATAAAATAATAAAAGGGGCGTCCCATAGGGGGCAAAAGTCTGACTCATCCTCACAATATATTCTATTTGCCAAAGTCATCCCCCCAAAAAACATTCTTGGGAGTGATTGGAATTGGCTGTCAGAACCAGGTGCTCTCAAGGGTCTTGCCTTTGTGGTTTGCCTACCCAGGTTTCCCAGTCCTTGGTTGAACATTAATGTTCTCACAGGGATGTAATATTGACTATAACTCTTGTGATCTCTTCCAGTAGAGGCCGAGGCCATTTGTAAAAAAACTCCTTTCCCACATCCCTTCCACAGTATCTTTCCCTCGATACTCACACATACACTCACTCACCCTCTCTCTCTTCTCCTTTTCTCAAGGTAGGCTGAATGGAATATTTTGTTTCCCAAGTGGTCTCTAGAAGACTGGTATGGTTTTCCCCATTGGACTCCAATAAACCAGGCTCATCTCCTAATCGTAGGTTACAGACATGGACGTGATGCCATTATGCTCTTTGGGGTTTTGCCTCAATTACTAAAAATATAGTATGTGTATAGATGATAGATAGATAGATAGATAGATAGATAGATAGATAGATGATAGATGATTAATAGGTAGGTAGATAGATGATAGATATAGATAGATGATAGTTGATAGATGATAGATGATTGATAGATGATATAGATAGATGATAGATAAATAGGTAGATAGATGATAGATAGATGATAGATGATAGATAGATATAGACAGATGATAGTTATCGATAGATAGTAGATGAATAGATATCTATCTATCTATCTATCTATATATGCTATTTCATTTATCAGTTTCATTTTATTAAGCCCCTATTGTCACCCTTGGTGCCCTTTCAATTTGGCAATGCCCAAGAACACTCATTTGGGACAATGTTAGTTATAATCTCTATCCTTTATCAAATATGTCTTCTTAGGCTATGAGTGAATATGGGATACATTTCCTAGAACAGAACCTATGTCTATTTTTAAAATCCTGCCACTCGGGCTCTACTTCAACCCCCAACATGAAAACACATATATATGTCCACGCTTTCCTTCTTGAAATTGGCGAGAAGCCTTGGATGTCCTTTGCTCCTACTGGAAGGGTGTGAAACTAAATCCGATCCCTTTCTCCTACTTCCAAATCGGTTTGTCTTGCTGACCTCTTCCCAACCCTAGCTTGCTGTTCTGTTTTTCTATTTTCCCTAAATGCAACTTACTTTAAGCATGTATGAACTGGATTAACATTCTTACAATTAAAGGACAATAGATGATTACCCATTTGTCAGTCTTAGCCACTCCTCTTTTAAAATGTCTACTTATGACGTACATCCAGACTGCACGCCCTTTTTATTTTTTTAAAGAAGCAAAACCAAATTTAAAAAAAAAATTTAAGAAAATGCAAAATTTCTTTTTAAAAAAATGCAAAATTTGTTTTTAATTTTGGCTATCACCAAAAGGGGAATCAACAAGCCAGAAAAAGAAAAGCAAAAAACGTGTCCCCTGACTGCTCTGTCTGTGCCTCCTCAGCGTGTGCATCTGGTTGTTCATCTCTGAAAGTGTGTGAAATACCTTTTTACAAAAACTTTTTTTTTTGGTCCTTTACTCCCTTCTTGTTTGGGAATTAAGTGCTTTTTGTATTATATATATCTATCTATATATATATATAAAATATTGGTGTGTTTCTTTTTAATTGCTAGATCTTTAGATTTGGTTTTATCCAAAATTATGAGAAAAAAGTTATGAATTGTTTTCTGCAATTTATCCCCACTCCCTCTTTAAATGTGGAACAACTTCAGCTGCAGAATCTCCACATCCACATCTTTCAAATTAGTCCGTCTCATTGGGAATCACATGCACCACGGGTGGCAAGGGGGAAATGGATGACGTTATTCAGACGGCGCCATTTCTATGTAGGGAAGTAATTATCAACCCCACCAGCAGGCTCCCTATACTACAACTGTACCTGTCCATTGCCTCTGCCGATCTCTAAGCCCTTCCCCTAACTCTAGATGGGGCTGTGTGGCTGTTGATGAAGTTGTTCAACTTGAATGCATAAATCTAGTCTCCTTTTTGCTTTCAATCACTATTATTAGTATTATTATTTTATGTATTTTGGCTATTTTTAGCAAGAAAAAAGTTTAACTGTTTTATCATTTGAAAACCATTAATGAAACTGTAATAATTTTTTGAAGTAATTGCATGTTGAAGAAGTTGCAGCTTAGGGTGTGTGAGATTGTCAGTGTTAGAGTTCTGTTCTTTATTTCTGTAGATGGGCATGTGTAGGCTCATTTGTTTTTGTATATTGCCCATCCCTTCCTTACAGCCAGAAGCTCTAATGCAGCTAGATCACTCCGTGCCGCCCTTACATGGACATGGCGACTCACTTACACATTTACTCCCATCATCTTCATCTCTTGTGTAGTACACTCATAGATACAACCCTACCCTTTCTGCATCTTTCCCTCCCATTCCCCTCCTTTCTTTAGCATTGTTCAAATTTTGTGCTGTCATCCATCCCCTTAAATTAAAGAAAGTCTAAAACTTGTCAAAAAGACAAAAAAATAAAAAATTAAATATATATCTGAGAACCTATAACAATGCAGAAATTCATCCAAAACCCTCTAGAGTCATAGATTTTTTTTTTTAAGGCAAATTATAAAGGTAAACAGGTTTTTTCTTTAAATTTTTCAAATCATTGCAATCGGAATTATTTCAAATTCAAAATCGATGCCCTCCCAAGCCCCTCAAAGTAAAAATTTGTTAAAGTGCAGATTTTTTTTCTTTTTATGTTATGTGGTGTGGATGTATGTGTTGTTGCCTCCCTGTATCATCCTCTGTTGTAAATTATTATATTTGAAAAATTAGTCATTTTACTCAAAAGTTTTTTTTAAGAAATGACAACAACAAAAAAAAAGCAAGTTACAAGAATGTGGCAATTCTGGTTGTCCAAGAGCATTCTTACACAACTTTCTTTTGTAAATTTTTCTTTCATGCCAAAAAACATGCGGGCAATTTGTTGATGTAAGTTGACTATAAATTAATATGGTATGCTTTTTTTTAATTTAAATTATTTTGTCTGTACAGAAATTTCTTTCTTTGTTTTCCAAAAACAGCCTATTTTTTTAATTTGCTTTTACTTTTCTTTCTGTCCTTATATTGTGAATGCCTTGTTGAAGCTATTCCCTCTCCTTCCCTCTAGCTTACTTTAGCCCCGATATTGATTTTATTTTCTACTCTATGATTTTGAAGACAGTATTAAATATTTTATTTTGTTTATGTCTATTTGCTTAATTTTCAGTGTTATGTTTTGTGCTGAATTGCTTCTAATAATCAATGTGAATTCTACTCTTGGTAGCGGGGGGTGGGGTGAGTAAATTGTTTTTGACATCCAAAGAAAGCCTGGCCTCTTTGCCTGGAGAGAACTTTAAAGCATGGAAAGTAATGGTAGGCTCTACAGTGGGATACTGAATCAGTTACAGCCTACAGGAGGCCTGCACCTTGGAAGAAACTGAGTTAACTCCAAGTGTTATCAGTGGTAATTACAATCTAATTTAACTCCTTAGAAGGAAATCAAAAAAATCTGTCCTTTATTTTTTTTCCTTTCTGTTTTCCTCAAATGGGGAAATAAGGTACTCTCAAGTAATTCCGGTTGAATTTGGTTATCCAGAATTATACCATCGCCACGGGCTACAAAATCAATTTTACTGATAATAAACACATCTAGAATCCCAGATGTTTGGATGTTTAGAGTGTTGTCCTATGATAATGATGCCTTCCTATGTATAGAACTAAGTACTGGTGAAAACACACATACATGGAAGGCACACAGCTCTCTCTCTCTACTCCCCCTTCCCTCTCCACGTTTCTGTTAATAGTTTCCATTTCTCGCAAGGATTTAATCAGGTAAGCCTTAAAAGGATCTTAAGATTCTGTCAAAAAGAAACATGTTGATTTTCACACCTGAAGTTTTACTCAGGGAACTTTTCAGGTGGGCATTGCCATTTTGTGTGACTCTAGGGTGAGACTGTCCCTTGGGATCAACGTTGACTTATACACTTCATGAAACATGGTCAGTAAGAAGTGCTATACAATTTTTAAATACAGAGATTACCTGTTTCATTTTAATTTTAGATATTTGTGTTATCTGAAACTTTTACAGAAATATCACACTGAATAGTGTATAATAGGTATGTTTCCAACCCAGCAGCTTTAATGATTGGGATTTCTCTACCTAGTTTTGTATAACTTTAGATTGTTTAACATTTTGGATGATAATTTCCTGTTTAAAACTAAGAACTTCCTAAATGGGGCTTTACTTTATCTGATTGAATTGAAAGCTTTTATTTTTGTTGAATAAGCTATCCACAGGTCATTGTAATAAAAGGCTAATCTTTTTTTAAAATACAAGTTCTTTGAACTATAATAAATCATTCCTCAATCTCTGCATTTAAAATAGCCTTAGTAATCTGCATCCTATATTATCATACATCTACCTTAGCATGAGGCTACTGCATAAAAAATAGAAGAAAGTAAACAATGTTTTCAGTGTTGGTAGATGTAAAATATTAGTAGAAATGATATTAGTAATTAGCATTTCAGGGTAGCAATAGGCTCTGTGCTAGATACTCAACATGCATTATAATAACATTAACATGCATTATTATTATTTCCCTTGGTGGTTTGAGGTAGGCTGTGTTATTATTCTCATTTTACAGAGAGTTTAAGAAATTTAACCAAACTCATATGGCTAGTAAGCCACAGAGCTGTGATGTTAACTTGAGTCTGAGTGACTTCAGAGGCAAAGCTCTTATTCAATAAACAAATGAAAAACTCCACTTGACATTCCTTATTTTACAATAGATAATATGTCAAGGAGCTATGGTTCATCTTACCTGAGCATATGTTGAAAAATGGAATCTGTATCAAACCCACTTCTAACAAACTAGAAAAAAATGCCCTACCTAGAGATTCTCATCTCATTAAAATGTTAGTTAAGCCCCTTTAAGACACTTGCATTTATGTGGTATCTTCTCCCTAGGTACTTGCCATGTTTGTCTGTGGCTATTTTTCCTAAAGGTAGATGGAGGACAATTTCATAGTTACAAGCTTTGGAATATTGATGTGCTGCAGGTACTCACTTCTGTGGCACCAAATAACTCAATGAGTATCATCCAATGACCAATTTCATGGGAAAAGGGATCATTTCTCCCCATTATATGTGAACTTTCAAGCAGAGAATTAGAAAAGTGCAAATAAAATATGAGATAAAGAACTTAAATATACATAAAAGAAATTCAGAGAATTGGAGCATGGTGTCCTCTCCCAGAGTCTCACTCTTCAGGGTCCTTGTTTTGGTGTTTTTGTAACTTCTTAGACCCAAATATCTACAGAGAGACGAAGGATGGAGCTACATTGAAACTTCATGCTGCTCTTATTTTTCAGATGACCCATTCACCGTCCCATACAACATTCTCACAGTTCAGAAGAGTTCTACTAAATTTTTAATACACTGTCTTTTTCGGTGGCAGAGAGCCCCTTTTGCTGGATATCAGCCCTAGAGACATGAATTATATATCTATAAATACACTCATAAAGCAAAAAAGCAGGGCAGCCTTCAGGGCTAAAATAGACCTTTTATATCCCTAGTGATCTCTCTAGTTTAAAGAAAAGCACAACCCTGTCAGAAAAGGGTATATGTTCCCAATTTAAAATGATAACTTTAAGGAATACAGATCTTATTCCAAACCAAAGAAAAATTCTGGCGATGGAATAGGAAATTAAGAGTGTTGATGGATTATAGGTTTTGTATCACTCTGCCTATAACCTCTTATGACTTTATGACTTCTGTGAATACTTTTGGAAGCATAGACATCTGGTAGATCACTGACCCCACAAACTTTGGGCAATGAAAAAAAATATCAGCTGCTCTGACATTTCTGAGGATAGTCACTTTGGATTAAAAGAAGCAAAGTCATAAATAGACTTCCACAATCTTCAAGTCATTTCCATTAAGGATTTAATAATGGGAGAAATACATCTCTCCTCTCCTCATCTCAAAAGATGTGTGCCCATGGACTCCCAGGATACTGTAACTATCTTAACTCTTAAACATGGAATTTGATATTGATTATATATATACTCCTACTTACACACTGTCCAGGCACCTTCCATGTTAACAGTTACCTAAAATCTTCCACCTTTTGTCACTGTAATTCTCATTTGTAATAATGACCCCCACATCCCAGTTGACTTTCTTTTAAAGACATTCTTCCAGTTCCTTGAGATTCCAAGAAAGGGGAGATTCTGAAAGCTTCTACCATTTCACTGGCTAAATACCACTGGAATTTGGGATCCAATTTCCCTGACAGAGGGCATCATTTATTATTTATGTCACTGATAGCATAATTAATAAGAGCAAAGAGAACTGAAGATTGGTAGTTTTGAGAGCTTCTGTCATTTAAACTCATCAATAACATACCCATTATTTAGTTTTGAACTCAGCTCTTACCATTTCAATTTGGGGTTCATTAGGGGCTCAGCGACCTTTTAGAAGCTCTTTATAAATTAGTGAGCTTCAAGGACCCTCTTTCCATCTCATTATGAAAAGGGTGGTTTTTATTTATTTTATTTTATTTTTCTGGTAATCCAAAAGAGGTGTTCAGATTAGAGTGCTGACTGAGAAGGGAATAAGCACAGAAAAGTGGGGTTGATTCTACCACAGAGTGAGCAGTTTGTAGATACTATAGGTTCTTAACGACAAAGACACTGCAGAAGCTTTAGCTAAGGTTGAAATAGAGAGGGGGAAAAAATAGGCAAATTTAAGACTCCACTTGGATGTCACAGATGGTACACTAAAATTGCAAATGAATGCACTCTGTAATCATAAAGACAGCGATCTTAATCTCACTTAAAGGGACACTAGCATCCTAAACAATTTGCCTTTATATTTAAATAATTTGTACCAGGTCTTTGCCTCCCAATAAATCAGTTATTCCTTATCCTTTAACCAAGTTTCCTTTCTGCTCAACCCTGCACGTGGGGTAGATTTTCATCATTGCTCTAAGGAACAAATGAGTTGGCATTTGTGCCAAAAAAGGCACACACATGCTAAATCTGTGTTCTAGGTGAGATGGGGGAGAACTCTTGCCTTTTTCTCTGAAGAAAAGTAAAATCACCTCCAAATAATCTCTAGGGAACCTTTAAACAGATTTCAGGAGCCTTCGCTTCTCTCTCCTCATTGTTCTCTTATTCGAACATCACCTTTTTCCATGTAGCACCTTAGATACTACACTCAAGACCCTATACTAGAAGAATGAGGAGAAAAGTTAGCTCAGGGTTAGTTTTGTGACTGGCTTACCTTTAGGGAAACATGCTCCAGATCCCATTTATAAAAACTAGCAAAAGTGTATAAATAATGCATTAAATAAGTTACAAGACATATGAATTATATATGTTCACAATGTAAGAAAAAAGGCATACTGGTCCAGTAAAGCCAATCTGAAGCTTTGACAATCTTCAAAGATCATTTTGCTTAATAGCTTCAAACTTTGAGCACTAAAAAAGAAGCTTGGGTTTAGAGCACGGACCAAATTATCATCTTGAGATTCTCAGGAAGGTTCTTGTTTTATTTCCCCACATATGGTAACATTATTTGGTAGGCCAGAGAAGATTGTACAGTGCTCCATTATCCCTTCCGTTCCAAATGATACTCATTACATACATTATTGCTACCCTCCCCAGCTCAATTTCTCTCTGTGTAGCACAATGTTATTGGCCAAATAGGGAGGGAATAAAGGCTTCTGATGTGGGCGCAAGCAGTTCTTCTCAGGTACTATGAAAATATGCTTTCTTCTCAAGAGGCCTTCTCTTAGCACACCTAAAATATAGACAGTTTCGATGCAGTAGTACTAACTGGGGCACAGGAAATGTTTAAAGATATAAAGTGTGGAAAGCTAAGCAGAGAGTTCTAATGTGTGAGTCAGTCTTTGTAGGAAGAACCTGGGAAGACTGTAAGCTCAAAGGCTTATCCACCTGGTGTGTCCCTAGAACTTTGTAATATTGAGCCACATGTCTGGGCTTGTCACCTCAACCAAGTCATAGCTGATAACAGATGCTCAAGCAACAACCATCCCATCAGGGCAAAGTTACTACTAAAGGCGGAACACACGAGAACATTGTACGTGGTTGAGAGCTTACTTACCCAACTCAGGAAGAGGCCTTGGACAGCATCTCAGCTAACAGGGGAACATGATGCCATCCTTGCTAGAGGGTTTTTAAAAACAATAGTTGGAATAAATATTTTGGACAAAATTCAATGAAGAGACATAAACCGTGACTTCTCAAGATTCTTCCTCTGTTTGAAAAATAACACTATAAAGAGACACAGAAGAAACTCTGATGATCTTGCTTATATACATGAATAATAAGTGTGGCCCTACGGTTAGGTAACATCCCACATAGAACATTTGTGATACCCATGATCTGCAAGGCACCACGATTTAGTGAACTATTCTGAACTTTCTTTCCTGACCTAGCCTACATGTTCATAAGTGCAATAACTGGGATCTGTGGGTAAACCAATATTTTTTTGCCACTCTAGTTAAGAATCACTATTTTTCAAAACTCACTTTGCTATCTCTACATTTCTGAATCTAAAAGTGAGTTTCCAGTAAGTCATAGCTGTCTGGGCTGGGTATTTTTAAAATCTAGCATCCAGCTCAGGATATATTGCATATAGCATAAAAGCAATGCATTAACATATTAGACCAATGCAAGGGAAGTTGTCATTTAATAGGGGAATTTCTGGAAGAGCATAGTCAAAACGGGTTTATTAGATGAACAATTTCAACCTCATATAACTTCCCCTCACTTAGCATATAGTAAATGAAGACTGCTCTTGATAAATGTGAAATAAAAGACAGTAACTTAAAATATTAAAGACACCATCTTTTATGTTCCTCGATCTTGCTCTCAGTGACATGGAGAATATTTCATTCTCATCCTCATGGGAGCAAAAAACTAGAAACCCAAGAAGGCAATAAAGAAATTCTGTGGTTCACAAATTAATCACCTGCACGTGTGTATGTACACAGACACACACACACACACACACACACACACACACACACACACACACACAGTTTTTACGGCCAGTATTTGCAGCAATATAATTGAATGTCATCAACCCAGAAGCAGATCCTGGAAACAGCCTATTTGAATTCTATCTAAATAATTACTTGAGAGCATCTTCAAAATCTATGCCCCGCTATGTGTGGATTTCAGGTTTTGGTGGCAAGAGGCATGTAATGAACGGGCTCTACATCAGCCTAGAAAGGTTAGGCTTCCGCCATATAGGATCCATATGTGGATCCAGGTTATTTTTTTTTGTAATTTCTGAGGCGTAACCTATGAACTGCGTTCATTGAGAGTGACTGAATTGTGTTTATCTGAAAATATGCTAATTCTGTGTTTCTTTTTCTTTTCAATCCCAGGAGGTGAATTAGTTATCCCTCTTCTTGTAGAAGACCCTTTAGCTACCCTTCCTATTGCTACTCGTGCACCTTCCATTACACTCCCCCCTACCTTCCGCCCCCTCCTCACCATTATTGAGACCACCAAAGATTCCCTGTCCATGACCTCTGAGGCGGGGTTACCTTGCTTGTCGGACCAAGGCAGCGATGGTTGTGATGATGATGGCTTGGTGATATCTGGGTATGGCTCAGGGGAAACCTTTGACTCTAACCTGCCCCCTACTGATGATGAAGATTTTTACACCACCTTCTCCTTGGTAACAGATAAGAGTCTTTCCACTTCAATCTTCGAAGGTGGCTACAAAGCACATGCGCCCAAGTGGGAATCCAAGGACTTTAGACCTAACAAAGTCTCCGAAACTAGTAGGACTACTACCACATCTTTGTCCCCTGAGCTCATCCGCTTCACAGCTTCCTCCTCGTCTGGGATGGTGCCCAAATTGCCAGCTGGCAAAATGAATAACCGTGATCTCAAACCCCAGCCTGATATAGTCTTGCTTCCGTTGCCCACTGCCTATGAGCTAGACAGCACCAAACTGAAGAGCCCACTAATTACTTCCCCCATGTTCCGTAATGTGCCCACAGCAAACCCCACGGAGCCAGGAGTCAGACGGGTTCCGGGGGCCTCAGAGGTGATCCGGGAGTCGAGCAGTACAACAGGGATGGTCGTCGGCATTGTGGCTGCTGCCGCCCTCTGCATCTTGATCCTCCTGTACGCCATGTACAAGTACAGGAACAGGGACGAGGGGTCCTATCAAGTGGACGAGACGCGGAACTACATCAGCAACTCGGCCCAGAGCAACGGCACGCTTCTCAAGGAGAAGCAGCAGAGCTCGAAGAGCGGCCACAAGAAACAGAAAAACAAGGACAAAGAGTATTATGTGTAAAAATGACACCGCTAACAATATCTGAATTTAAAACAGAATTATTTATACATCAGTATATAAATACTTGCAAAATGGGATTGAACAGATGTCAGAACTGTGCTAACTATAAGGTGGGGTATACCATGACTATGGTGGGGAAAACCGTTTTTAAAAGGACGCACACAAAGCTGTACCTACCTTTACGGTTCAGCCATGGCTGCTTTGATTCAGTCATCGCCCGGAGACAGAAGGTTCTTTCTGCCCTGCTGTACCATAAAGCACATACTTTGCGCTCTGGAGCAAGCAGATGGCTCCCCCACTTTTGCAGACTTGGGAGCTTCCTTCTCTTGAGGACCTTTCGCCCAAGGTAGAAGACTTGATGGCTTACTTGTTCCATAACTCCAAGTGAGTCTGTAACAATGTTTGTGAAGCTTGACTGTAACAATGTTTTTTTTTGTTGTTGTTTAATTATGTAAAAAACAAAAACACAACAAAAAAAGAAAAGAAAAATGTTAAAAACAAACAAACAAAAAAAAACACCCTTATCTGGTTCTGGCCAATGCGTGTAACTTTTCAAGATCTGAGGGGAAAAATGGCTTTTGGGTTTTTGTTTATTTTTTGAGAATGACTGGACATAAGTTATGAAGAAGAGGAAAAAAAAACTCAGAAAGACTATTGCCATATGAACTCAAAATCTACCATGGTGTTCACTCTACATATCAGGTTGTGGTGTTTTTAGAATCTGTTGTTTGTTTCCTATATGATGCTTTGCTGAACACATAGCAAAATTAAGTGATGGATGATAATATTGATTTGAAAAGCTGGTCCCTCAAGATCTAGTTCCAGAATTTGCCACCCAAACCCTGAACAGATGGGGTTAGGGCTGGTTTTATCAGAGCTATTGGCTTTACTTAACAATATTGCTCCTGTCCATTAGCCCAGCCAAATTGTGGTAAAGGAGAGAGCCCCACAAACTAAAACAGAGCCTTTCCTACCTAGGGAAGGGAACCGGGGGTGGGCTGGATATGTGACTGCTTGAAATGCATGCAAATATAGATGAAAAGACAATACTAAAAGTCTGTTAATGAATCAAAACAGACACTGGGGAGTTCAAATTGTGATGGAACCACAAAAGGTCACACAAGCCAAACATGATATGACAAGAGTGCAAGATACATAGTTCTTCCCCCACCCCCAACATGATAATGTTTTTCATAGTGGTTTAATTTTGTAGCCTGACACAGATAACTCGATCCATCCATTTGCTCATGTCTCCCTTCACCCATCTTTTCTAAAACTAAACAAATGAATAATAAATGAGTAAAGCTGCTGTGACACACACACAAAAGGAATTTAATAGTATAATATATATATAAATAAATATATATACAGATATATTTATCATGGTATGTTTGAGGGGATGACTGAAACAGGGAAACTGTTAAAGTCTTGAACTGGATTGAGAATGTTGTTTTAAAAGAAAATAACAAAACAACAAAAAAGCAAACCTTAAAATGTGAAGAAAGTATGAGTTTTAGTTTTGTCACAGTTAACTGTGTCAAAGAGAATTTAAAAATCTTCTCAGATTTTGTTTACATATTTTACTACATTTTTGCTGGTATAATTCCTTAGCCACCCATGTACATACTGCTTTCAGAACTGTTCTTTCCTTTCTATTCGTTTCAGTTTGTTTGGTTTATATTCCAGTTGTATTTCTTTTCCTTATTTTAATTTTTATGAAGAGGAAACAATGTACAGAAAAACAAATTGGTTGTGTGGCCATAGCTATCCAAAAAGCAAGAGACAAAGCAAGGCAAATATTCACACAAAATGAAGTGTGTCCTCTGGAGGGTCGGATAGATACAATTTCTTTTGTATACATGAAAATCAATCAGCTGTTTAGATTTAGAAGTCTACTCTTGCTGGTCTTTGTAAGCTGCATGAATATTTGACTTTGAAAAAATATCTTAAAGACATGGGGCAAAAAGTGCAATCTAAACAATGGTAGCCTTTACTAAAATCTATGGAAAGAGGTGTTCCTCATTATCTGATATTTCAATGTGTTAAGAGTTTTGGATTCTTTTTTTTTTTTTTTTGTCATTAAAAAGACAGGATTATGAAGAGATATCAAAGCACGATTTTAGATAACCTAAATGGCCCAACCTATATGAAGTTGATTATATCTCGATGTCTTTAAAAGATTGCTGTTCTTGGAGTCTTAAGGTCTTGTGAACTGATTTTCTGCTTTCTTTCTTTCCATTTTTTAAAATTTGAGTAAAAATACATTTGTTACATTCCTTTTAGTGTAAGTTCTATTTGGACAATTTTATGGGAACATGTGCATTCTGTATGTGAGCTATCATATTCCTGTTGTTTTATGAGCAGACTCTTAAGGAATTTATTTTATGATGTTGTGATGTTACTGCTTTTTTTTTTCTTTTTCTCTTTTATTTTATATTTGCATTTTCGTTCAAGGATATGCTTAGCAATAAAATGTTCTTCCCAAAACCTTGTATGATGATGCATTTTTATTTTCTAAACATTTGGTGAAAGGTCTTACACTGAAGCTAAACTTTTCATATCTTATCAAAAGCTACGTAAGCTAGGACCGTTTCATGTGAAATAAAATGAAGGACCACTTTCTAATCAGTTACTTATTACTTATATAAACTTATCAAAAGTGGCATATTTATGAGCTAAACAATTACTGTCTGTCAACTGAGGCATTATTATTTAGAGAAACCAGGAGAGAAAACACTTTTCTGAACAGGTAAGGTGGCAGAGCATTGTATTTTGGAAAAGATTATTGAATATTATATATTTTTAAGTGTTTTCTAACTTTTATGTATTTTCTATAAGTCCACAAACTTCAAACAGTTCTCCAGAACTGTGTTCACATAGTACCTTAACAGCTAACAGCTTTAGATGCCTTCTTTCCAAGCCTCCTGCCATACTGAAAAATTTTTTAAAAGCACTAAATATAAAAGCAAAATTTAAATGAGTGCTTAAATTTTAACAGCTTTTTTCTAGATTTTCAGATAAAATTCTGGAAATGTTTATTGTAACTGGAACCTTTTTTATAGCAGATGTGTCCTTGATTTGCTGATTCCCTAAGCCATGTGCTTACTTTACCAATTGGAGAATTTATCATGATATTCCACATTTTTCACCATGATCCAGAAATGTGAGTTAACTGAACAGCTGTACTATATCCATACATTGGTTAAAAACAAATATTTTTCACCATTCCTTCAGATTTCGTTAATGGAATGGTTATGCTATTGACTATCATGGGAATGGAAAAAAAATGAGGATCAGTGATGTCAAACTATGGAAAGTTCTTTTGGTTCTTGTTTCAGATAATTTATGTAAAGTAAAGCAGTCATTTTTTTAATGTTCATGATGTGACAGGTACTGTGTTAAGTGTTTTGGATCTGTGTTGTGTGTTAACCCCTGAATGGTAAATAGTATTTTCCTTATCTTAAAGATGCAAAAACAAAGACACAGAGTGCTTAATGACAACTTGGCTAATATGGTTCTGATCATGTTAGAAGTCAGGCCTTGCAGACATGGAAGTCAGTGGGATGTCATGGAAAGGGTATAGACACTAAGACCAGACAGAGTTGGATTAGAACCCCAGCTGGATTAGTCACTGTGTATTGGCAAAATTAACAGTCTCTCAGAGATTTGGCTTCCTCACCTGAAAAATATAGCACCTCACAACCTTGCCTTTCATTGTAGTTTGGGGGACAAAAATGAAATAATACGAAGTGTTTTCATTGTGATTGATACAGACTAGGGGCTCAAAAGGTTAGTCTTCTTCACTTTGTGTCCTATGCTATTCTCTTTATGACAGCTGCCTTCTAGAATTAGAAATTCTGTGCTACATTCTACAATAAAAAAGATTTATTTAGTAGTTGAGCAATGTTGCCAAATTTTGACTAGGGTTTACTAGCTATATTTAACAAAACTAGTCTTTTTCTAGTCATATACTTGATTATGGGCATGATTACAACTAGGACATATGTAGCATTGACATTGGGTAGCATAACTCTGTCTGAAAACACATTTTAAGCAAGAGGCCAGAAGTTCGGGTAAGTAAAGGGAGTATAGATGTGAGAAAATGTAAACCTTCTCAGTTAAATTTCCAGATGATGGTTAATGTGGTGGAGTCATCAAGATCTAAATGACATTTGCTCAGAAACATTGACTAAAGTCCAACAGAAATAATTTGTCCATGTCTTTCCATGAGGAAGTGGTGAGACCACACCATTACTTTCCAATGTGTTTAACTTTGGCCGTGGGCTTTGGATTCAAAAAACTTATTTTAAATCTTGGCTCCAAATCCTGGGTCTGTCCTTTACTAGCTGTTAATCCTTGAGTAAGGTGTGCATGACTCTAGCTTCGCCATGAGATTGGAATGATATCACCCTCTTCTTACTATTCTATAATTAAATGAGCTAATGTGAATTTAAGTGCCTGGACATAAGCATAGTGGCTGGCCCATAATCATCAAACAATGATAGCTAAATTGTCATTTTAATCATCTTGTCATCCTAGAACAAAAACAAGCCAAAATTTCTTCTAAAATCTAGAAAGAATACATACTGCAGAGCCCCAGACAATCGTATGTCTATAACCTAAAATTGCAATTGTCTTTATTCCCCTGCAGTTGAAATCACATTGATTTATTGTTTCTTTGAGTTCTCCTTGAGTCTTCAGCCAGAGATTTGCATATTTCTATAAAACCCTTTACTTTAATCAACTTCTTCAGAACGGGGACCATAAGAAAGGTTCAAATGGTAAACTCTTCTGTGCCTCTAAGGACAATCTTCTATTCTTCCCAAATCACAGAGTTATCATTGCCTTAGATAACCCTTCGAAATTCTATATTTGCTTTCTCACCATAAACTTTCTAAATATCACTAACATATAATCCAAGAACCACTGTAAGCATTCATTCTTTTGATAATTCAAGCAACATTTACTGAATAGTTCCGTGCCAGCAATCTACTATTGGCTACTGTCACTTTGTTTCAATGAAGACAATAAATGGATACAGGGATTTTAAGCCTTTTTATGTTTTATATAGATCTACATAGCCCCAGGTTCTCTTTATTCACATTCGAATTGTAATTTGGTCTTCCTAAACTTTGTATTTGTCCCATTTGAATTTAAATCTTGACAATACTGTTCGAAATCAGTTTATTTATTAATGTATTTATTAGACATTATTAAAGGGTTACTATGTCTTAAATTGAAAGCCTTAATGAGTTTATAATCTACTAAACTAAGGGTGCAGAAATAATGATACTACAGTCAATACAAATAAACTGTCAAAAAGTACAAACTAAATTAGGGGTTCAGAAGAAATTACTTAAGGGAGGGTTTCATAGAGGAGGTGACATGTTAGGTAAACCTTGAAAAATTGGTGGGCAGAGATCAGGGCTGCATGCCATTCCAAGAAAAGCATTGAAGTGGGAGCAAGTAGGATCGAAACCATAATTTGGATGGATCACAAACTATATAAATTATGTTAGTGAAAGATTTGACTATGAAGGCTTTTAGAATTTTGTCAGGGGAAGAGAGGAGTGGGAGACTGGTCTCAAGAAGTTCTCAAGGTCAAGGTCTAGTTTATCATTGAGTGCAGAGGCCACAGGAAAGGTAATAACATACTTTTCAGAGAAGGTGATAGACAATTGGAGGTATCAAGTTTCCAGAGAGAGGCATTACTCTGAACAGAATGGGAGATATTATTCTGAAATAGCAGTGAAGAAGGAGAAAATGAAATCAGAAAATGACGTATTGTAGAGGAGGTGACAGAAGTTGAGACAGCTAGAGTCAGAGAGTTCCAGTGTGCCAGGCCAATCAAAGGCAAAGTCATGTTCTTAACAATGAGGCTCTGAGCACATGGCAGAAGTCTGTTGATAACCCTGTTAGGAAGTCAGCTAATAAAAGTGTCAGTAAGAGGGGTCCGCTGTCTTTATCTGGCATTAATAGTAATATTTTATATTTTTGCTAAATTTCTTTTTTATTTCATGACTTGAAATTTAATCATGTGGTCCAAATTTAGAGCTCTTTCAATTACATAATGCTGACTCTAGAGAAAGAAGCCATTTTATATATATATAATGTTTTTTTTTTTTTTTTTCCAGAAGCATTTCGAGTGGAAGCTAAAGAAAAGGATGGTAGGATGGTGTCTTAATCTGCTCAGGCTGCCATAACAAAATACCATAGGCTGGGTGGCTTAAACAACAGAAGTTTATACCATAGTCCTGGAGACTAGAAGCCCTAGATCAGTCTCTGGCAGGGTGTGTTTTCTGATGAGTGCTCTCTTCCTGCCTTTTAGATGGCCACCTTCTCACACTGTCCTCACATGACCTTTCTTCTATAGATACCTGAGAAGAAGATCTCTAACTCTACTTATAAGGCCATAGTACTATCAGATCAGAGTCCCACCCTTATGACTTCATTTAACTTTAATTACCTGCTAAGATCCTACCTCCAAATAAGGTCACATTGGGGGGAGTAGGACTTCCAACATATGAATTGGATGTGAGGGTGGGACAGACGCAATTCTGTCCATCACAGATGTACATGGTGTTGGCAATTGGTAAGGTGAACATTTTTAAAGCATGAAAGAGTCAAGGAATTCAGAAGCAACTCTAGCCTTGTCGAGTGTCCACATGGGCTAGGTAGAAGAGACTAAACCACAAGCAGGATAGGATCACAGGAACAGGGAGCAGGATTTGGAGGCAGTATTAGGGTTGTTGAGAGAGAGATGCCCTAGAAGAAAGGAGCATTTAAGAGAACCCAGACTCAAATTTAGAGATGTATTAAATGAATAGTGTGAGCTTCAAGAGGGCTTCAACTTTTCCTGTGATTAGATACATGGGTTCTAGAGTCGGAATGTCATGGTTTGTATTCTAGAGCTATAATTTTAGATAAATGACTTACCTAAGTCTACCTATCTAAGGCTCAGCTTTCACATCTGTAAAAGGAAATTATATCATACCTAACTTGTTGGTTTGTCAGGAAAGATTAAATAAAATAATCCACTTGAATGCTTTGCATATATGCCTGGTACATAATAAACCTTAATATATTTTGGTCATTATTACAATTTGGTCTTGTTACCTGAGTCAGGCAGGATCAAAATGAGCTGTGAATTGTGTGGCTAGCCAACACCAAAACGTGCATAAAAATATAGAAGTTAGGCAATAATTCTGAGTATTTTCCTAATTCTTTCATTTGCCAAGAAAATATAAAATTTAGCTGCCTGCTCATTGGCAAAGTTTTCCCTTCACTGCAACTAGTTCTCTGCTTCCAGGCTCCAACTTGGATTATGCCCAGGGAAGCCTCACATCTGAGACTTCCACTCTTCGCCTGAGTTTCTAGTTCTCAGCTTTCCTACGGCAGCTGGTCAAACACACACGAACAAGCCAAGAGGCCTTCAGGAAGCCTTGAACCCTTCTACTGATATGCATTATTTTGGTTTGTTTTTTATTTGAATTTTAATTGCGAACATTTTCAAATGTTCGCAAAAATAAAGCGAATAGTATAACAAACCCCATCTATTCATTATCTAGTTTTAAGAATTATTAGTCTTTTGTTGTTCTTGTTTCATCAATGCTCACCTCTCCATGAAAGAATATCCTTTTTTTTTTTTTAAAGCCTACAGCATCTGGTGTTCCTAGGTGGTCTCCCATCCAAGTATTAACCAAGTCCGATCCTGCTTAGCTTCTGAGATCAGATGAGATCGGGCACTTTCAGGGTGGCATGGCTGTAGCCTGAAAGAATATCTTTTAATGTCACACACTGTTAAAAAAAAAAAAAAAAAAAAGGCACTAAAAAAATAGTTATCATTGGGTAAGTTGACCTAAGTCCTGTTCCTTGCATTTCAGAGTAGCTAAACTTAATGCTCTTTCTGATGGGCAATTAATGGCATGATTCCAGTTCTTTGTTCAATGACAACATGAAAAAGGAGATTAACTGCTAAGTAGACTCTTCATCAATTAATGAGATTGCCTGAAAACTGAAAGGATTTTTCGACTCATGTATTTCAATTCAACTGTGCTCAGTCACTTTTTGAAATGAATTTAAAAAGTCTATAGATTATATACAGGTGCCATATCTTTTGTGGAAGCCAAGAAGTATTCACTTTTACCTCTAGAAATGTGATCATGTCTACTAGCATATTTTCCTAGGGTTATATTCATGTATTTGCAAGAACTATAACTGCATTGTATTTGCCTGAGTCCATATAGATGAGATCATTCATTAAGTGCATTTTCAAGTGATTTTGTTTCTGCTTTGTTGACAATGATAATTTTCTCTTCTTTGCTCTCACTCACCTGCAATTTTCATTATAAAGGTGTCATGAGAGAGAGAAAGAAAGAAAGTTATATTGAGACTATTTGAAAGTATATTGTTCTCTATCTCAAAGTCAAACTAAGTGAAAGGAAAAATGTATAGAACCACCAAAGACTTTTGCTCCTTGGTTTTATGGGGAGAATGAAAAGTAGAATTGTAGGTTTCAACAAGTAAACAGTGTTCCTCCTTCTGCTCTGTGCTGAACAGTTTGTCCCATTTGATTTATCTTTTTGAGAGTGGAGGGAACCTAGCACAGCACATATAAACACTCTTTTTAAAACAAACCAAGAAAAAGGTCGTCCAGGTTTGCAAGAAAGTACAGCAAGGCAGTGAGGGTTACGAATGGGATGGGAAGGTAGCTCAAATTAAGGGTGTCATAAAACTGAAAAGCTAAAATTTGGCATTACAATGTAGTTATTCACGTTCATACTTCACCCAGGAAAATGTGCTTATGTGAATGCATGGGTATGAGTGACCAGATCTGTTTTGATACCAAATTTGAAATGGGCAAACTAGGATAGTTATTGCTCATAAACCAAACAAGGAGGGAAATGTGGGCAAGAGGAGGCAAGCAGAAGCAGAGGAGCTGCCCCTAAACAACGAAGAGGTTTGTAATAGTTCAGAAGATAGGTCCCGAATTAGAGCATCTAAAATAATAAGACCTCTCTGTCCGTCCCTTACCCTCCCGCTCCCCCTCTTCCTCCCTCTTCCTCTCTCTTGCCTCCTTCCCTCTCTGGCCTTCCTCCCCTTCCCTTTTTCTCCCCCTGCTTCTCCTCCCCTTCCTCTTCCTTTTTCCTCCTTCTTTCTCCCCACCCCAATTCCAGAAATAGTGTCTGATGTTAACAAATAAGCTGAGTTTACACACACATACACCCTTCACTTCTTTTGTAAAAAAAGAAAAGTTAAGTGCTTGTACTTGCCTAGTAATAAATTGTAAAATGCTTTAACTATTGTGCTGCTCTTTCTGTATCACTTTCTCTTTTAAATTTAAAACTTTCTTAAATGCTGATAAACATTGTTCCCCTAAAATATATTGTAAGACCCTAAGTCACATGTCTGTGTAGTTGGACAAGCCTTTTCATGACTTCCTCAGGTAACAAGCTGCAATTTGATAACATACATGCACTAGAGCAATAGCTTTCTTTTTTTTTTTTTGATGAATCTTAATATTTTTTAGCTCTACCAAGATACAATTGACATATAACATTATATAAGTTTAAGGCATATAAGGTACTGATTTGATACATATATGTAATGTGAAATGATTACCAGAATTCATTAATTAACATGGATGAACTGTCAAGGCCTTATGCTAAGTGAAATAAGTCAGACAAAGAAAGAGAAATATTGTCTGATTTCACTATGCGTGGAAGCTAAAAACTCCTAACCTATTAAAACAGAAAGTAAATTAGTAAATCTATTTTTAATTTTTTTAGGACCCACCAAACTGTTTTCCATAGTGGCTGTACCAATTTGATTTCTTCCAGCAATGTATAAGGATTCCCTTTCCTCCACATCCTCACCAGTACTTGTTATCTCTTGCCTTTTTGATAATAGCCATTCTAGCAGGTAATATCAGAAGATAAGTCCAGAGCGTCAAAAATAATGAGTTTTTTCTCTCCTCACTCTCCATCTCTTAACTCACATCTTCCCCTATCAAGATTTATATTTTCATTTCTCTAACGATTAATGATGTTGAACACCTTGTCATGTACTGATTGGCCATTTGTATTTCTTTGGGAAAATGTCTCTTCAGGTCCTATGACCACTGTGTAATCAGATTATTCGTTTTCTTGCTATTGACTTGCAAGAATTCCTTATAGATTTTGGATATTAACCCCTTGCCACATACATAGTTTGCAAAGGTTTTCTCTCATTCTGTAGGTTGACTTTCCATTTTGTTGATTGTTTCTTTTGCTTGTAGAAGTTTTTAGTTTGATATAGTCTCACTTGTTGATATTTGCTTTTATTGTATGTGCTTTGGTAGCATATTAAAAACAAACAAACAAAACGAACAAACAAACAAAAAACATTGCCAACACGAATGTCTGGGAGCATCTTCCTGGCTTTATTCTAGAAATTTTACAGCTTCAGTTCTTATATTTAAGTCTTTAATTCATTCCAAGTTAATTTTTGTGAGTGGTATATATAAGGGTTCAATTTCATTCTTTTGCATGTGAATACCCAATTTTCCCAACACCATTTGTTGAAAGGACTGTTCTTTCCCCACTGAGTATTCTTGGCTCCCTTGTCAAATACTAATTGAACATGCATGTGTGGACTTACTTCTGGGCTATCCATTCTGTTCCATTGGTCTATGTGACTGCTTTTACATTAGTACCATGCTGTTTTGATTACTATAACTTTGTAATATAGTTAGAAATCAGGACGTATGATGCCTCCAGCTTTCTTTCTCAAGATTGCTTGGTTTTCATGTGGTTCTATATGAATATTAGGATAATTTTTTCTATGCCTGGGAAAAATGTCTTTGGCATTTAGAAAAAATTGCATTGACTCCATAGACAACTTTGAGTATTATGGACATTTTAACAATATTAAACTGTTCTGATACATGAACATGGGATATTTTTCCATTCATCGGTGTCTTCTTCAGTTTCTTTTATCTATGTCTTATGATTTTCAGAATACAGGTCTTTTACTTTCTTGGTTAAATTTATTCCTAAGTATAAGAATTTATTTCTTTTACAGACAGTTTATCATTAATGTATAAAAACAGAACCAATTTTTGCATATTGATTTTGGATCCTAAAACATTAGTCAATCCATTATTAGTTCTAACAATTTTTGATATAGTCTAGGGTTTTCTGTATATGAGATCATGTCATCTTCAAATAGAGGCAATTTTACTTCTTCCTTTCTGTTTTGGATGACTTTTATTTATTTTTCTTGCCTAATTGCTCTGGCTAGGACTTCCATTGCTATGTTGAATAGGAGTGGCGAAGATGAGCACCTTTGTTTTGTTCCTGATCTTATAGGAAAAGCTTTCAACCTTTTACCATTGTGTATGAAATAAACTACAATTATTATATCCTCTTAATGAATTAATCTCTGACATTATGTTGTAAACATCTACATTTCTTTGTTATAGTTTTTGACTGGAAGTCTGTTTTATTTTCTGGTGCAAGTAGAGCTACCCCTGCTTTTCTTGGTTTCCATTTGCATGGCATATTTTTTTTCATCCCTTCACTTTGAGCTTACACATGTCCTTAAAGTGGAAGTTAATCTCTTGTAGGCAGCACGTAGTTAGGTCATGTTTATTTAACCCATTCTGCCTCTACATGCATTTTGATTGGAGAATTTAATCTATTTACATTTAAAGTAATTACTGATCAGTAAGGACTTACTAATGTCATTTTATTGATTTTTTTTCTGGCCATTTTATAGTTCCTTTGTTCTTTTATTCTCCTCTTTCTGTCTTCCTTTGTGAATTAAAGATTCTCCACAGTCGTATGCTTTGATTTATTTCTGTTTATCTTTTGTGTATCTGCTGAAGATATTTTGTTTTGTGGTTACCATGAGGCTTACGTACAATATCTTTTAGGTAGAATAGTGCATTTTAAGCCGATAACAACTTAATCACATACAAAAACTCTACTGTTTTAATCTCCCCATTTCATGTTTTTGATGTCACAATTTGCATCTTTTAATATTATGTATATGTTAACAAATTACTTTAGCTTGAGTGATTTTTAATATTTTGTCCTTTAACCTTTATACTGGAGTTAAATGATTAATATACCACCATGTTACAGTATTGGACTATTTCAAATTCGACTATATATTTACCTTTACCAGTGCTTTAATATTTTTGTATGTTTTCATATTACTAACTAGCATCTTTATTTCAGCTTGAAGAACTTTTAGCATTTCTTATAAAGTAGTTCTATCAGTGGTGATGAACTCCCTCAGCTTCTGTTTGTCTGGGAAAGTCTGTTACTTTCCTTTATTTCTGAAGGACAACTTTACACATATTTTTGTCTTTCTACTTTTCTGATGAAATAATTTTGCATGATCTCCACGTTTACACATTCTTCTTTTGGTTGAAGCTTTTCATTGAATTCTTCAATCATTCATTCATATCTTCAGTTCTAAGATTACTAATTTTTAAATTGTTGAGCTTCTCATTTTGTTCATGCATTGTTTTCCTAAATTTATTTAGTTATATATCTGTGTGGGTTTTTTTTTTTTTTGTAATTTACTGAATTTCTTTAAGAGGATCATTTTGAATTTTTTGTCAGACAGTGCATAGATCTTCATTTCTTTAGGGACAGTTGTTGGAGCTTTATTAATTCCCTTGGTGATATCATATTTACCTGATTCTTCATGATTCTTGTATCTTTGCATTGGTATCTGCACATTTGAGGAAGCAATCTCCTCTTCCAGCCTTTCTCAGCATTTGGGTGGGGCTGATGACTTGCTTTGCTGCCCAGGCTCAGGCTTTAGATGTGCTGCACAGCTGCCTGGCATCTCTGACCAGACTTCTTGGCTTGATGGGGCTGGAGGCTATGTTCAGTAGTTGGCAGGGCCACTGACTTGCTTCCCCATCCATGCAGGTCTCTAGGTTGTGCTCTATGGCTGGGATAAACTGCTGGCTGTGGACCCAAACTGAGAAGATCCAGTGACTGAGCTCTCTGGTCAGATGGGGGCCATTCAGGCACCATAGCCAGCAGGAACATGGTCCAAGATCCATGAGCTCTCTGCTGTGAGCCTCACCCCCTTGTCTTTCTCTAGCTTATCTGGATGAGGCAGTACCTAGTTATCTGGATGAGGCAGTACCTAAATGGGCCTTCCTGAAAGCACCACCTTGGGCTCTCCTTTTTCCACTGGAGAAACTATAGAAACTCCTGAGAGTTTTGCTTAGGAGCAATGCAGTCAAAATGAAACCACTTCTCTCACCTTTCTAATGTAGTTTCTCTCAGTTTTTGTGGTCCCAGGGGCTGCTGCAGCAACATCCCTGGGTTCTGAGATGTTCACAAAGGTGTTTTGCCTATGGATAGTTGCCAGGTGCTCTTTCTTTGAGGGAACCTGTAGTTGAGAACCACTTATTTCACCATCTTGCTCACATCACTCTGAGTGATAGCTTTTCTAACTAGACAGGTTGATGTTACATAGCAATAGTTGGCATATGTGCATTATTAAAAACACTAGATATAAATAAGTTAATGGGCTGCGAAAAAGGAGAAAAAGAAAAGAAAAAGGAAGTTGGACCACTCCTCAATCATAGTTAACACAGGAAATAGTTCTTTTTTTCAACCAAGGATTTTACAGATCAGCAATACATTGATATGTGACTTTGATAGTTCCATCACATACATCTGTTGGTACGGGACTGTTGATTTATTTAAGTCAACTTTGTTAAGTTCTGGAAAAGAGATTCCAGAAAGCCAGACACTCACCAAAAAACCATCTACATGTACATGAGCAAGGGAAAGTTTCCACAGCCCAAACTAGTCAAACAATGCTGGGATAAAAGAGTAGATTTTAAGGGCTTCAGTTAACAAGGCCTGCAGCTCTCTGGCCAGTGGGCATTCAAATGTTGGCTTTGGCAGGGAGGTGCTGGATGACACTCAGAAGGAGCCCTAAGAGGCTGCTTCCTGTTACACCACCTCAAAGAAGTTTGGGTTTTCAATTTATTTTTTAAAAGCAGATACACAGTAAACATCGGAATGTGAGTTTTATGCTAATATATTTTGGTTTCAGAGCAGTTATCTCTTGCTGCCAGAATAGCCCTAAGGATTAAGATGGTTTATTGGGATCAAATGCCTAGGAGATTTATTATAGTGCAGACTGTTTACTCATTCCCATTAAAATGCCTATTATGCTTATTTTCTTGCCTCTCCCCCTTCTATCTTCTTTCTTCCCTCCTCTAAAATCCATATTCTATTATTTTATTTTCCTGCTTTAAGATGAATCTACTTTGATTTTTATCCTTTATTAAAATTAAGTCCTTGGAAATTCTCCAGGTTTATGTGGGCCGGGGAGTGGCAATTGAGTATACGCAGCTCATTAAGGTCTTGGGAACACTGAGTCTCAGAGCAATATAAACAAACAACAACAAAACAACAACAACAACATACCACTATTTTCAGGTACTGTCTCTGATGACTGGAGAGAAGGGTATACATTTGGATTAATTTGTCATGAAGGATTACAAACACTCTAGCTAAAATCATCTACAATTTACAGTCATGTAGGAGCAACAATAATTTGCTGACAGGTATATGCTTATTTTGGATTAAAAAAAGGGGTTATCTAATTAATAGCCAAATATATATAACATTCAACAAAGCAATGAGTTTACATATGATAAATCAGCTCTCATGAAAATAGACATGAGACATCAGAAAATATGAACACTTAAATAAGAAAGCTACAGCCCAGGAAATAATCCTAGAGGGCTTGATAATGCCTCCAAATTGATAAGAAAAACAATCATTGAGTTCATTAGGCTGTACAGAATGATTTTATGAAAACTGTGGTGGGCCAAGCAAATATTTGTTATAAATTTATCTCAAATAGTGACTATTACAGTGCCTGGCAGTGACCTTGTGTGGAAGGAGAAATTGAATATTGCTGGCCTGCTACTCATGGGGTGTAAAAATACATTGCTATCATTCCACTACCCGCTCCCCCCACCCACCCACACTCCCCTTTTATTCCCTTGTACTATCCTTAGAATGATCTAGATCAGCTATTGTCAAACTCGAGCATATATAAGAGTCGTCTAGAGAGTTCTTTACAACACGGATTGCTGGGCCCCACCTCTGGGGTCTCTGATTCAAGAGGTCTGGGGTGAGGTCTGAGAAGTTGCATTTCTAACATAAAAAGGTGATGCTGTGCTACTGGTGTGTGGATCACATTTTGCGAACCTTACAGCCTATAAAGTGATGAAAGAACAATTATACGCTTGAGGGCAAAGAAGGTCTTAACTCTGCTAATTTAAAAAAAAAAAAAGGCATGATTTGTATCCATGCAACCGACTTAGAGCAGTTACTGTCTGCTGCTTAGGTTTCCACTACAGAAGCAGTAAAAAAAAAAAGTGTCCTCGCAACTTTCTATGTGTCTGTCTGATTGTGGCAGCCCAGATTAAATCGGAGAACACAGGAGAAATCATAGTATAACAGGAAAAAACATGCAGAGAAATTTTGCAACTCAGAAATAACCTTGTAAACAGAGAATACCTGTTTTACTCCAAAAAAAAAAAAAGAATCTAAAATTTGAGTTTAAACGAGAAACAGAAAAATTATTCCCCTACGTCTTCACTTTCTAGTGGATTCCACATTTTAAAGCTTAAAGGTTAAAATTAATTGAATCAAAAGCAAAAAAAAAAAAAGCATGATTTAGTCTTTAATTGCCTTATAGCTCAGGTACCTTCCAACTTGAAAATTCTTTCAGTCTCTGACGAATTATTTGGGTTCCCATTGATATGGTTACGATAAGAAGGAAGTTGATTTACTACAGGCAAATAATAAAATAGAGAGTTCTGTGAACTGAGCACTTACTGTGTGTCGATACCAAACTCCGTTATATTCGGCACCTCATTCACCCCTCATAACAATCCTTTCAGATCAGCACTGTTTCTCTCCCCATGTCACAGCTAAGAATCAGGTTTAGAGACTTTAAGTGATTTGCCCAAGGTCACGTTTTCAGTGAGTCGTGGAATCAGACCTGGATCCTTTCCTAATACCCAAGAATTTAAAATATGGTAAGTCAAGTTCCAAACAGGCCATGGTAGAAAAATTAGTATTAAGAGCCATATTAACGGTGCCAATCATTGTCACAGCAATCAGAGTATTACTCGTAAAGAGCCCTGTCATATAGGTATTATTATCCTCATTTTATGTTTAAAAAAACTCAGAGAAGTTAAGCAATCTGCTTGAGGCTATATAGCTTGCAACATATGACCTAAGGATTATGGATTCTAAAGCCCACATTGTTTATACACTCTACCAAACCCTAACATCAAGCAGTATCCTTCTTAGACCCATTAGTGGCAATCCACATATTTAATATGAACTATTTCATTAATGCCCTTATAAGGTTCAACAAAATAAAGTTCATTTGTTCCCCATTAGTGATAGCAGAATGGTATGATGAACCACCTGATACATATTGTCAAACTTTTATGTCAATATCCATAGGTTAAGTAGATCCAAGGGTATGTTTATTTTTATAATTGATTTTTATTAGTAATAAAGTAATATATACACATAGCTTAATAAGACAAATAATAGCTTTATCACAAACACCAGCAACTCCCTGCTCCCACTTTTCCTCTCTTCCCTCGTCCTGCTTACCAGAAGCGGCCACTTCTACTCTTAGCTATTTCATCTGCGATTTACCTCCATATCTCCAAAGACAGGGTGCAGTTAGCTTTTGATTCACTGGTTTAAAACATTAGACACTGACTTCTTAGTGTGGAACATTAGCATTTTTCTCTCTTATACATCTCTTTTCTCTTCTCTTTCAATGTAGTCATTTTATAAATTAGATTAAATGTGATTTCATGCTTTGATGATTATGACCATACAAATATTGTTCTCTGTTAAGTAAAGTAGTGTATTATGGTTACTTCTGGTTTGCTGTATGAATTTTTTGTTCAATGTTTAGGGTTTTTTTTGGAATTTATAATAACCTTTAATTTTTTTTTATTTACTTGGATTCATAGTCTCGGTTCCATTAATGGCTTTGAAAGATGATTTTCAAGGTAAAGTTTTACATTGCCAAATCTGTCAAATAATCTAGTAAATGTTGGAGACATCCCTCCCAGAGGTCTCTATTTTCTTGTTCCAATCTGAAGTGGTTGGTCTCTCAGCCACCTGATCAGTTCTCATTCTTTGTCATTGACTTGCTAGTTTTCTCGCTCTCTTTTGTGGTGGATTTCCTTTTTTTTCTGGGTTCCACATCTTTCTCCTACTTATTTCATTCACTTGTTAGGTAAAACACCTTCTCTAGAAGCCTTCTGCAGGGTATGAAACTTTTGAGATTTTAGCATACTCTGAAATGTCTCTTTTGAAACTTGATGGTTTTCTGAGAGTACAGACTTCTAGGTAGAAAATACTTTTCTCTAAGAATTGTATCCCTGCATGGTCTTCTAGTCGTAATGCTCCTGTTGAGTGGACCCCGGCCATTTTTTCTCTGTCTTCTGTGTGTGACCTGGTTTCTCTGAATCTCCTCTTTATCCCTGGTATTTGAAATGCTGTGATGACACGCGTTGGTGGTTGCTGCTGAATCTGTTACTCTACAGACCTGATAATTCAATAATTTGATCGGAAAGCAGAATAAAGGTTGTATTCTCCAGAATTTATCAAAAGAATTTCTTTCCCGCTTTTTTAGACTTGCATTCCCATAATGCACACGTCTGAGAGACAAGAGTAGCTACTTACCTGAATTCAATGAGAAGCTCATGCACAAATTCAATCTGAATAAATATTGCAGCAGTACCTACCCTCTTATCCATGTTTTGGTAATCATAAGGATCATTGTGAGCACAGAGAAAGGAATGTCAAAATCACCTAGGGTATTCAGAAAAGGCCCAAAATAGATGATGACACCAAGAAGAATCAAATGAGGTATAGAAGTTTACCAAAAGTCCTGGAAGAACATTCCAGACAACGAAAACTATACATTGAAAGGCTTGGAGATGAGAAAGAACATGGTGCATTCATTCATTCATTCATTCAACAAATTTTTATTGGGTGCTTACTATGTACTAGCCACAGCACTAGCCATACAAAGGGAATCACTGCTCTTTCAGTAGAGAATGTGGTGTTTCTTCTAACCTGTTATCTTCATGAGAGTAATGTCTGTGTTATTCATTGTGGTGCCCAGTACTTGATATTTGTTAAATGAATATATGTGGAAGCATGGTCATTGTTATCCATAGATTTTCCATATTCCTCTTACCCCCAAAAGGCATAAAAACAAGTAATCAGTTTGCTAGTACTCAGTAGTCTGAAAACTCATCGTTTTGTTTCTAATTGTTTTTCCTTCAGGTCTTAGCTCCGAGGTTGGTACATTCCAAGTCACTGTGCTCAGCAAGTATTTGTTGAATAAATTAATATGTAAAGAACATGTAAATGATGTGTTGGCAAATTCTGCATATTTTAGAGTATAATCAAAGGGAGAAGAGTAAAGCAGTAACAGTCAAAGAGGGATATATGTTGGAGAAAACATGATAAATGATTGAATGAATAAATAAATGAGTGAAACATTATATAGAAAAGAAAATGTTCAACTCAACATAGGTACAACCTTCTGAATTATTGTGTTATTATTGAATTATTGTGTTATTGAATTATTGAATTATTGTGTTATTTTAGTGGTAAAAGGACATTGCTGGTTGTTGGTGTGTTTATTTAGTCTGTGGGCGTATATGAACACATGGCCTACAACAATTTGCCAGTTGGTTTGGGGTGAATTTAGCCATCTTTGAAGATAAAATACATAAATGCACCCAGAAGTAGAAGAAGCAGATTACTTTTCCTACCTCACATTCCCTTACCCAAAGAAAATTGATTGCCAAAGAGCGCCATCTTTCTACTTCCTCTATGTATTTTCGGAAGAGAATGGGGAACACAGTGCCACCGCTCGCTACCTTTTGGCAGATGTGATCAACAACTGCAGTAATTGCTATGTGGAGGCGAGAACAGATTGCTATGATTCCTTAACTTGAGTGGAAAGCAGTGCTTATATCGCGTAATTTACTTTGTAGGTTGTTAAAGTGATTGACACCGTGGGTTACATCATGTCATTTTACCTTTTGTGTGTGTAAGAGTGCATAATTCTAGGCCTCGTGTTTGCCAGCTTACAGCACAGGGCATTATCACTCACTCTCCTCAGCTCTTTCTCTTAAAAGAAATGGCAGCACCTCTCCCCCTACAGTTACTTGGCCAGTTTTGCTTTATTTTCAGAAGGGAATGCACTGAAATTAGTACCAAGGATGGGAATTCATCTTATTAAAAAA
>NW_006494609.1:6925810-6969759 GCF_000325575.1 Pteropus alecto
CATGTTGTATGAACTTAGACAGTGATAGAAATTCTTCTACACTGTCCTTCATACTTCATTTACTGTGGAAGCCAACATTCCACCATGAGTTCAAACGCTAGCAACAGCTAACCCACCTATAAAGAATCAAAATCATTTGCAGAGTAGAAAAGCATTTTTCCCCCATGTGAATATCCATTTTATGTTCCAAAACATCATAAAAATTTTAGGTAGATATATTCTAAAGGTCAAGAAATACACTCTCAATTGGAATTAATTATTATTAATTGGTAACAGGCTCAAATTTGCTCAGCTAAAGCATGGATCTACAGTCACTGGTAACACATATCAAAGTTTATGGATCATCTTCCACCTTGCGCTACCTTGGTGGAAAAATGTACAAATTTAGAAATAAGTTTATTTATTTATATCTATAATAGACCACATTCCCGGAAGAGGCAAAATAGCTACTATCATTACCTGAAAATGTTTCCTGTCTGATTGCAATATCCAGTTACGACTATACCAATAGAGACAGAAATTCTGAGAAATAACTGAAACAAGGTTAGTTATTTCAGCAGCAGTTTGACAAGGGCACAATGATTGATTATTAAGAGAGGGTCTTCCAGAGAAACAGCCAAAGAATTCCAAGGTGGAACATTGATTCACTTTATTTTAGAGTGCTGAGAGAAAAGAAAAAAATAGAAAAAAATGAAAGTATGTAGAATACTTTTAATGTTAGTGTAAAATATGAATACACACGTCTGTATATGGAGTACATTCCATTTACCACTTAGGCATTTCCCAGGGATTTTAAAAACAAAGACAACTTGAAAGTAATAATACATAATTTATTTTATTTTTCCTTTATGTAAACAATAATCTCTTTTATATTTCCTTTTTATTACTCAGAACATAGTTTCATGAAAATGAAATATTATCCCACAAATTTTTTTACCTGTTTCTACGTTTACACCTAATTTAAATTCTCTCTTCTAGGAGCTAAAGCTGGTCAGCATGCAGATTTTGTCAAGGGAGGAGGAAATAAGGAAGGAGAAGTGTCAATAGCAAACTTTGATTTTTGAAAGTGAAGAGTCATGAGCTCTGCCTGTCTTTCAAAGTGATCAGAAGATGCTGTACCTCTGATAAGGCAGGATGCCAAGCATGGAACCACATTCATTGTTTCATTATTGTGGGAATGCTGCTTATATTTAAGGCAGCAAGTATAGAATGCTCCAATAGGAATTTCAGTGCTTCTTTATTCAACCTACTTTTTCATTGAAAGTTGATGGTTCCAGACCCTTAAATATTCCTGAGGGCTGAGGATCCATTTGCATTTCTTTCTATTGTTTTCAGCATTTGTCCTCTGAAATAGCCTTGGCGGGTTCCCATGTTTTACCTTGGTGAACTTCTTCTTTTACCTTTTATTTTCCCTCTCCGATCCTTATAAAACTTCCTTATAAAAGATAATATGTTGTCAGAAACTAAAGCTTTGTACCACTGGGGCCTCACTGCATTCGGGAAGTAATGACTGATTCTTACACCTGTTCACTACACTCTAATCCCTATTTAGGGCAACTCATTCTATAATTTTATGACTCAATGATAGTATCCCCTGAATAACAATGAAAGAGTAACCTATCACTGCTGACTCCTTTACAAAGTGGTGATATGTAAATGAAAAGATAACTGCCATTTGAAAACAAAGGCTCTCTTTAAAAAAAAAAAAAAAAAAACACAATCAGTTGAAAATAAAAACTAGTGAAAATATATGCATTCTTCTATTGACATTTTTAAAAAGTTGGCTTCAGTTTGGTTAACACAAATTGGATTTGACCCAAGCACAGTATTACCTAGAGATTTTCATTGATATATAGAGAAAAGTAACAAGATTTCTACTTAAAAATTAGCAATATGCATTAGATGTAAGAAGATAGCTAATATAGGAGATCAGTACATATGCAGTTAGAGATTCAAGGATCAATTATGCTTTTAATTACTCAGCACATCAGGAATCTGATCTCAATTAGCCAAACCAATGTAGTTTTAATTCTTAAGGCAAAAATGATCTGGGTAGTTGAAATAATTAAAAATCACAGATAATCTTAAACCTTTATGGTAATAATTCATTAAAGTCTCCTCCCTTAGAGAAATGGTTTTATAAGAGCTACAAATCATTACAAAACTGTCTGGCTTATGTCTCCTCTACTTTGATTATCCCACTGCGATCTCTGGGGAAGGCCATTCAAAGCAGTGAAAAAGCCCAGAGTCAGTAAAAAATGAGGAAAGGGACAGAGAGACTCAAGGAGAAGCTATGGAACTCCCAACAGACTCTATAAAGCGCAGGACTATCAGAGATGAGCCTGTCCTAGAGACTGTTTGAAAGTAGAACTTGCATCATTCTGTTTAAAACAGTAATGAACAGTTAACCTATGGGAGAAGGTGTGAGCAGAGCCAGGTGGTGATGCCTCAAACTAGAATATGAATAATATTTTAGATATTTTTTCCCTTATTTTCTGTGTGATTTTCTATTAGTCTCAATAATACCAGCATACAAGACTTCGTTATGCTCAAGTTAGAGAAAATTTTAATACTCCTTTACTTCACCTTTCTCCTCATCGCTGTTTTTTAACCTGCATATCTGCTGTCTTATCAGTCACAAACTGGGCTGAGCTCTTATTTATTATAGACCATTTCTCTAACTTTAGATTCATCTCTAACTTCAGATTTACCGATTTTCTTAATTGATCATTACTTTTATCTTTGAAACTTTATTATACAAAATCTAGATAAATGGCTGCCATGCCCTATCTTTATGTTCTCTATTCAGCAAGAATCTAGATGACTGTAAGCAGCTTTCATCATTCTCTCTTTTTCAGCAATCTGTCAAAATCTGTGTTTGTGCATGAACTTGGCAGTAATTTTCATCAGGATGTTACAAATACATTTCCCATAACGGACAAATAAGATCATGCTTGGGGATGCCAGAGGAGCACAATGACTCATAGACAATTAACCCAGGAGGGCTTTCCTCTCTCAGAGGAATTCTCTTCTGCCAAATATGCAGCTTGGAGGAGAGGTAGATGTAGACAGCACATATGGAATAATGAGAGAGGAAGAGTTACAGACCCAACTGCTGAGATAATCTGGGCAGTCAACATGTAACAAATACAAAAATCTCATTGTTGATTCATTCCGAAATCTCACACAAAAAATATTTATTGCCTTCTTTCTTCCTTTCCTTTCTTTCTACCTTCTTTCCTTTATTCTTTACTTCCTTCCCTTCTTCATTCCACAATTAGTTCTTAAACACTATTCTAAATACTATAAGAAGTCCTGATAAAATAGTAGGTAAAATAGATTTAGGCCTTGACCTGGAGCTTACAGTCCAATAGGAAAGTCACACAATTACAAAAGTCAAAACAAAAACGAGATAAAACTGGTACATCCAGAAGTCGGTAGTAACTAATTTAGTTTAGGGTCTGGGTGGTAGTCACGGAAGACTTCTCTAAGGAAGTGACTTTCAGAGTAAGGCCTGAAGGTTGGATCAGAGTTAACCAGACAAATGGCACAGCAGGGAGGAGGTGAGGAGGCAGGGATAGAAGAGTTTCAAGTAGAGAAAAAAAGATATAGAGAGGAATTCTCAGAAAGCATGACTCCTTTGGGGAACAGAAATAAGGTTGGTCAAACTGAAGCACAGAGTGCAAAGGGAGTGTTGAGAATATAGATGTTGGCAGGAAATGGGTCATGAATATTCTCTTAAGCTGTATGTTGATGGTACAAAATCTTGGGCCATAAAATTCAGGTACCTAATGAAAGGTACCTAATTCTATTTTACTTTAACCCAACCTACTTTTTATTCTGAGTACTAGGCTAAAGATTGACTAGCTGTTTACCAAATCTATTTTCCATTCCTCCTAGACATGTGGCTAGATAGTGCTTTACGGTCTCCCTTGCAATTAGCTGTGGCCATGAGTTCTGACCAATAGAATGAGAGAAGGTAACATACTCTTCTTCCAGCCCTGGCCAGTGAAAACCTCTAATGTAGTCTTCTGTTCACTCTCTTCCGCTATTAGGTAGCTGGATATTGATGCCCAAGGTAATATGGAAGCCATGTAAAAAGAGCATCAGCTTCCCCTCCCCCGCCCCTGCCACACACACACACACACACACTTACATACTTCCATACTGAATGGATGTTAAAAGGAATATGTTTCTATTGTACTAAGTCTTTGAGATTTTAATGTTTATCTATTACACCACTGACTCTCAAAATGTGGTTCTGAGAGCAGCAGCAGTAGCTTCACCTGGGAATTTGTAAGACATGCAAATTCCTGAGCCCCATCCTAGACTCGCCTACTGAATCCAAAACTCTGGAGGTGGGGCCAGCTGTCTGTGGTTTATAAGCATTCTAGGTGACGCTGGTATGAGTTATGTTTGAGAACACCCTTTCCATCATTTCACATTCCCGTAATCCATTCCACCTGGTGACAGAAGTCCAGTTAATTCAGGGACGTCACAACCAATTCAGCGTTTCTTTAGTCAACTCGACCTACCGACAAGCGTACTTCATTTTACTGTGCTTCGCTTTACTGCGCTTTGCTTTATTGTGCTTCATGGATGCTGCATTTTTCACAAATTGAAGGCAAGACCCTCCACCAGCAAAAAGATTACAACTGCACTGTAATATTATTCTAGAGGTCTGGAACTGAACCTACATTTCTGAGGTATGCCTATACATTGCCCAAGTATAAGATTGAGTCCATCTGGCCTGGGGTTATCTTTTATTCACCTACATATCCTTTACAATTACTGTTTTTTTCTTTTTTTTTTTCCTCTCTCTCTTTTTTTTTTTTTGTCTGGCTCTGCTGTTTTCCGTAATGATTGCTACTTTGTCTTCTTATTCCAGCCTCTTCAGGTTGAGCCTCCTACTACTATTGCATCTTCCTTTACACACAAGAAGAACTTCATACTCCCTTCACGGAAGCCTAAATTCCCATGTAGTTGTCTTTACTCTTCCCATGCCATGCAGAGTACAGGAAAACTCTTTAAGCTTCTTAACCTCTTCAGGCTTTCCCTGAGGTGTTAAGTACAGGTGTTCTGTACTCCAAGTTTTATTCTCCTTCTCTGGCCACGCTCAGCCTAGAGGAGAGTCGGGAGCAGGACATATCTTAGGGACAAACAACATTATCTAAATATATGGCTTCCAACTATATCAATCCTTTTTTCTAGCCTGTTATGGGGTTAGGAAAACTGGCTCTTCAATATGGTGTTTTCGTGCATTTTGTTAAATCTATTCTTTATGGTATAAAATTTGGGTCTTAGTTGTTTTTTAAGTTTTTTATATTCTCGTTTTTTCATCTGAAACATCCATGATTTCCTCAGCTTTCTCATAAGAAAGTTATTTATTCTCAGGAATTTTTTCAGATTTCAGAGTTTAAAAAGCTTAGATACACTTTGGAATGTGCTTTATTCCAATAATCTTTCCAATTTCTCCATGATTTCTACCAAGTCTCCCACTGGTAAAATCATTTTTTCTCTGCATATATAGTATGTAGTAATGAATTTGTCTTGGGACCTTTCTATTTTCATTGTTGCTCTTATGTTATTGTGAGAACGTGTAACCTGAGGTCTACCTTTTTAACAAAATTTTAAGTGTCCAGTACATTATTGGTGACTACAGAGACAGCACTGGACAGCAGGTCCCCAGATCCTAGTTATCTTGCTGAACTGAAATGTTATGCACGTTGGTTAGTAGCTCTCCATTTCTCCCTCCCTCTAGTGGTTTTGATTTGCATTTCCCTGACGATTAGTGATGTTAAACAGTTTTCAGATACCTGTTGACCATTCCTGTGTCTTCTTTTGAGAAATGGCTCCTCCCGGGTCCCATGACAGATGGAGCTGATTGCAGGGCTGTGGCCAGGTTGGGCTGTGGCCAGATTGAGCCCATAGGGAGCAGGCACACTTTTGCTCTGTGGCTGGGACTATGTTCAGCAAGCCTGCCACCAGGATGTGGGTCTGTCTTCAAGCAGTTTTCGTTAATCTTGAACTTTATTGGGATTTCACAACCTCCCACCTGCATCCCAAAGCTCCCACAAACGTGCTTTTTGTTCATGGATTGCTGCCAAGTTGTTGTTTGTTTCGGAGATGCAAGCTGGGGTTCTTTTATTTTACCATCTTTGCTAACATCAGCCTCCTCCAATGGCATTTTTTACATAAATAGAAAAAAAGCATTCCACGGTTCATATAGAAACAAAAAAGACCACATATAGCCAAATCAATCCTGTGTCTTAGTTTTAAAGAAGTCAAAAGATAACTAAAAGGAAATTAAAATATAAGCAATAAACCAAGAGAACGTATTTGCTATATATAACCACAAAATGCATTTGCCGCAAAAGATTATAATATAGATATAGAGATAGAGCTCTTACTATTCAATATGAAAAAATAAACATACCAACAGAAAAAAAATGGAGGGAAAATTAGAAACAGCCGCATACAGGAAAGAAAACACATATGGCTAATCAATGTGCTCAACCACATTAGTGCTTTGAGGAAGGAATGCAAGACCACATCAGAAATAATTTGATTCCATTTAATTAGTATAAACAAAGAACTCAGGCAATTCCAGAGCAGAGATCAACATGACTTCTCACCGAATGATAAACTGATGCAACCATACTTCCGACACTTAGTGTTATCTGTTACGATTGAATATCTAATAAAGTTGCTATGTCTCAGCAAGTCCTTTCCTGCTTACCAAAGAGAAGCTCTTGCTCATGTGTTTAAGAGTCACATTTCAAGAGAGCAATAAACACAAAATTTAGGAGAGAGTTATCTCAGGGGCAGAAGGTAAGAGGATGAGGTAGAAAAGGAGCATATAAATAGATGCAAATTATTGGTAAGGTTCTTCTTCCTGGACAGTAGACTAGGTTGTGGGTGTTCTTTATATTACTGAGAGTAAAACATTATTGATGCTAAGATGTTTCATTTACACTGTCAAGGACTTTTACTCAAGCAGAATTATAGAGTTTTCATGAACAAATTTGAATATTAATAAATTAACATAACCCAAAGTTTTCAAAAAGTCTGAAATAGATCAATTTGCATGATTTGCTACTTTCTAGTCATTTATCTTGAGGCAAAACAATGATTCCCATTTATTTATGAAACACAAATATTATGTATTATCTACTTGACTTCCTCGTGGACATGCAGGGTAGAAGGAAATTTTCATTCTGTCAGAGAAAGTTGATATACTGTGAAGAGTATCAACAACAACAAAAAAAACACAATAACTAAATAATTTACCCAAGAATAGAGATCCTTTATAATAAATTGCCTGAGTTAAAAAAAAAATTGTTTTTTTTTCATTTTGAAGCATCATTGGTGGGTCCAACAACATGAAGCACATTCTCAAACAGTAAGTTAGTACTTTTATTGAAGGAAATTTTCTTCTTTACATGTTTTGAAGCATAAAGGCAATTTAATGTTAGTTTTTCAATTTGGAAAATAGAGGAAATATTGCAGAAATAGAAATAAAGGAAAAATTATGACATCGTAACTACAGACAAACATTGTGTTAGTGATGAACTTAGTTTTGAGATATACAATTAGTCATCCTCACTGATAGAGGCCTGACAACATTAATTCAAATTATTAAAGCTGAATACAAGCAGTTTGCCTTTAAGTAAAGTTTTAGACAAAAGGGAAGAACATAAGTTCTAAATAGTCATTTTAAAGAGAATGGTTATTTAAGTAATAAATATATTTCACTTAATGCTTTAAATAAAGGCTCAATGAGGTACAGACATGACTAGTCAAAAAAACACTAGAAGGCAAATGCATTATGTTTCATTACCTCTATGTCTCTGTGTTGAATAGCAGGTATTACTTTTCTGTATTACTGACATCTTTTTATAGAAATTACAATGACTACCATAAGTCTCCTTGTGAGAAGTCTTTGTTCATATTATTTATCATTGCCTTACAACAGATTCCTATAAATAGCTGTGTTAGATCAAAAAACATTTTCAAAACGTCTTATCTAATGCCACCTGCCATCTAGAAAAGTTTGTACAAACACACAGTCCCACCAGCAGTAAATAAGAATGTCCCCATTGCAATATTTAAAAAGAAAGAATGCTGAAAAAATCCATCAGTATTTGAACTTCTTTTTTTCCAAATGTGGTTCTAAGATGCCATCATGTTTTATGATTACTATAGAAAATATGTGAAGGAATTGAGGGGAAAAAAAGGATTAAGTCATATACTGCTGCTTCTAAGCGTAGTAACAAGTGTTTTTGGAAATTGCCCAATGTTTTCTCTGATTAGGAAGCTTTGTTGAGATCCCCAGGAAATATAATCCCTACTAGTTTATGTAGTCAAGGTAAAGAAAGTCACGACAGCTCTGACTGAGACCACTTTGCAATTACCACCCTTTGAAGACCACTTCTAGTCTCTGTGGGTTATGCAAAGTAATTTCTGTATAAACTTTTCTCATTTTTGAAAATCGTTCTTACTTACATTCAGTGTTATTTGTCTGGTTCTCCCATGCTAATATTTAAATACTTTATAAAATTTTAGCCATGTCCTTAGTTAAATCTTTTAACAAACTGTAGGATTTAAAAAAATTAATCACAATATAATCACTTTTCATCTAGTTGTTCAGTAAGTCCTAGAAAAATGGCAGAATATTTGTTTATTCAAAATGAAAGATTCAGCTTCATTTTTATCTTATTTAATTTTTAGTTCATTGTAAATTGCAACCTATCTTTGCTTGGATGTCACTGGCTGAAATTTTCTGTAATTAAAACACACCAATATATTGTTCAGGTTAGGGACATGTACTAAAGTCTGGAACCAGATACTTAGATTTGACTCTTTCTCTTTATAAGGCTATAGTTCCTTCATCTAACATGAAGATAAGAATAGTAAGTGCCTCACAGATAATATATCTACAACATTTAACAAAATTTTCATATCACTAAGTGGATGCCAGGCACTGTTCCATTTATCATCATCATCATAATCATCATCACCATCATCAAACCTATGGTGGAAAATTTTCTTAATGAATCATTCTCAAATACTGGAGAGTAATTTTAAAAAAAAGATTCTTGGGCCCCTCTCTCAAAGATTTCAACTTAGTATAAGAGGGGAGAGGCTCAGATGTTTCTTATGTTAAGTAGTTAACTGACTATATTTTGACTAATTCTGAACTCTGACTTATTTGGGGTCAAGGTAGAGAACTTAGCACTCCTATGAAGTCCAATCACACAGACATGGAAACAACTAGAAAAACTGTACCAATAAGATGATATTTTGTTTCCATATTGATTATCCCATGTTAAATGTGAGTAACTATTGATAATCTATCAAATAGTATGTGTCTTTGGGGATATATAGCCCTCTGGCTTCCCCTCTCGATGCTTTCTTCCATTGCACTGTGATACCATAAGTGAGCAGTGGACTGGAACAGAAAGAGGAGGGGACCGAAAGCTGCATACCCACCGAGAAGCACCAGAAGAGTGGACAAGACCAGAATATTGATCCTGCAATGCACAAACACGTACTCTGGCCTAATTATTTAACTTCACTCTGGCTACTTCCTCTTCTGTAAAATAGGGAACTAATAGTATCTAACACATAGCATTATTTTGAAAATTAAATGAAGGGATTTTGAAATAGTATGACTAAAATTAAAGTGCATTTTAATTAATCATCTTTGTCTAGCTGTCTTCCTCCCAAAAGGTTGGCAGCCATGATCAAATCATGTATCCTATCTCTTCCTGTCCTCAGCCAAAGATGCTGCATACGATATAGAATACAGATTATAAAAGGAAACATGGAACACTGGTCAAGCAAAATGTATTGCTCTGCCTGCAATTTCCCCTTCTCTATTCCAGATATTAAAAACTAATTCTCTCAGTTATTCATTGCTGGCAGAGATGATTAATTTAATCTTTGTAGATAAAGTAAAATGTTTGGATGAAAGAAGCAAATACTCTGCTGAGGCTAATTGTAAGGCACATTCGGGTGACTATGTCATTGTGTGTAGTATAATGATATCATAGATGGTTAGCCAAGAACAAACATCAGTTCTATAAAGAGAATTAAACTAAGACCAAGTCCATTTGGCAGCTGAAAATGAATACAGTCCTTAGAGCCAATATGGACCTCGTTTTGGTAAATCCTATCGGGGCCTGGGAAGATTCCACTATTACCAACTGATGTATGATATCCTGTTATGTGTGCCTTTATTTCTTAGTGCAGATTTTCCACATTAAGGAGAATATTTTGAGTAGCCCCTGGTGTTTAAAAATGTATTAGAATAAGACAAACATTGAAAAAATCCCACACTGCTACTAAACTTGGTGGCTGTGGCCGTGGGACTTAACTTCCATGAGCTTTTAGTTTCTGATCCGAAAAATAGGAGAAACAAACATCGAATTGTTGTGAAGATAATGTGAGATTTATTTAAAGCATCATTTAATAATGTGGGGCTTATAGTAAATACTTGATCAGGGAGAAATATAGAGATATGTTATATGTTTACTTGTGCATATGTACAACATATAAAAATATATACACATCATAAATAATATTTCTATTTTTCTTCCTATCATTCAGCTATCTTCAGTTTTACCACCCAGCCCTGCTCATATCTGTCGTTTTTTCAAGGTATTTTCCTTTACTCTGCACATTTTATAATCCTCATCAACAAGTACAAAAAAGAAAACAGATGGAAAGATTCTTCTTCTCATTAGTAGTTAAAAATGCAAATTATAGCACCCTGGAAATGAGGATTAAAAAAAAAAAAGAAAATGAAAACATGTGCTGATGTGGCTAAGATAAACCAGTTCTTTGCTAGCAATACTGTATGGGTTTTTTAAATAAAATAATGTTTCAAAAATAAGAGCCATAAACATGCTCATAGCCAGCATCCCTTCTCCAAAAGTCCATCTAAAAGACAAAATCTGCCAGAAGCAAAAATTTAGTAATGCAGTTAATATCTTCATGGATAAATCTAAAATAGCAAAATTTAAAAAAAAAAACAAAAAAACAAAAAAACAAATGAAAGGTTGTATAATTTATAGCACAACTAAAAAAAAAGTTACACAACTATTAAAAGCAGTAGTAACATATAAAATGTTAAAATGAAAAATATTTATGACAATGTAAATACAAATAATATAATAAATTGTGTATTGTGATTATGATGAAACTGTATATGTGAAAGGTAAAGCCAAAAATATGAGCTTTCAGTGAGGAAGAATTATAAGCAATTTTGCAATTACAGCTTTTGGAAATATTTTTATCTTTGCTTTTTCTTTATTTGAAAAGTGAACACTAAAGTCTGACTGACTCTGCAAAGGCTTTCCAATGTACTAAAGTTATATGCATTTTCTTCCCTTTTTAAAAATAATACAATGTCATTTAGTTGTAGTGCTTATTCTGGACCTTACATTGTATCGTTCTTATCACTTCTATTTACTTCCTGCATGTTAGTTACTCTCTTCCCAGAAATCCTCTAAACCCTTTGAGAACAAAGGTTGGGTAGTTTCCATTTTAAAAATATCTCACTATACCTAGTCCAGACCAGAAAGTCAGTAAAGTTGAATAGGCAACACATATGAATGAATCACAAAAGTATTACTGATATACTTAGATAAATTGATTTTATCAATGTGAGAACTGTTAACCAAACCAACATGTTTATTAGGCACCTTCATACAGTTCCTAATACAGAATATGGGTAGAAGATGCTTTGAGACTTGGTTCTCTGTTGAAACCTAGTGTCACTAATGCATTGCCTCCTGCACCTGTTCTTTCTACCCTATTCATTTCCTCAATTTTCCCAAAACACCATTTATACGAACTATTTGTGTGTATATCATACTAAAGATTTGGCAAAATAGATACACATACACACACATACACACACAATGGAGACTTGTCAATTGAAGATTAGATACTCCTGTATCAGTCAGAGTCTAGTCAGGAAAACAGAAAATGCCCTAGACATTTTGATAGAGAGAACTTACTATAGAGAATTAACTGAACAGACATTAGAGGTGAGCAACTAAATGTACAAATAAACAATGGCCTATCTACATATGACAATAGACCTGTGGCCTTGAGCCTCCACAGCAACCAGCACATAATGGCCAGGACTTGTCCAGCAACCGTGAGCTTCCTGACTTTTTACCTCCTCCCCCAGCGTTCCAAAGTGTGATCCAAGCCAAATATGCTCCCCAAAGCAATCACGTAGACACTCTGCTTCTAACTAGCCTGCCTCTCGCTTCCCCACTTCAAAAACCTCCAATTAAATTGTACCCGAAACTTTTCCTTTTTATCACTGTGACGATTTCCCACTCTCCGCTCTGCGTTTGAGTCTCTGTCAAATGCAAGCGATGGTGACTGACTCCCTTGCTCTAGCAAGCTCTGAATTAATAGCCTGGTTTTTTGTATGTTTGTTTGTTTCAATTGGGCTGTTCTTTGTTTATTTCCACAGTGGAATTGAAAAGGGAGGAATACACTGAAGTAATACAAAGTTAATAAATACTGGGAGCAGCCACCACCCCTAGAGTTGGAGGGAAAAAATGGGAGGATAGTAAAACCAAAAATCTCAGACCCTACAGAGTTGGAAGAGACGCTTGAAGAGGGGTTGTCTGGCATCCTGCTGATGCGAGCAAATCAGGGTCTGGGGGAGAACAGAGCTTACAGCTGGGACCGAACCTCTGAGGAAAGGCCACTGCCCTCTCGTGCTGGTGCATCTGAGAGGGTGCAATGAAGCTGGTTCTGGAAGTGCCAAAAGATAAGAGTCTAAAGCCAACTGCTGATACTTGAGTGAAGGTCTTTGTCAGGGTGATAGTCATAGGAATAACAAATAGGCTCTAGTGACATTTGGAATAGCAAACAAAGAGAAAGGAGCAAGTCCCCAGGCTCATTCTGGCAAAACCTAAGAAAGGCAGCTGGCAAAGGAAAATGTTCTTTGCAACATCCAAGCATCAGCATAGCAAAGCAGAGTATAGAAGGGCAACAAAGGACAAAGACAATCGCTTAATGATTAACACACTTCTGTCCTTAAAGGAATTTTAGCCACCCATGCTACCAAAAGCCAGTCTTTTTGCTTGGTCTTCTCTTGTTTTCTCCTCACTCCTTCCTGGATCATCTTTATTTCTTCCAATCTCACAAGATGCTTGACTATGCCTTTCTTACATTGTATGCATCTCAAGTATGCTGTGGGATGGCTCGATGTTTGTACCCCCAAATCAGCCAATGCAGATATTTTGCTTTACGAAAAGCTGTGGGCTATAGGGGGACATTATGCCACTTCCTTGGGGGACAGGAGCAGCTGCTGATGATTGGGATTTCTAAAAGGCATTTCGTCCTTGTTTACTTCGTTATGCATGTTTCCATGATATGCATAAATCTGGCAGATGCTAGGGTGACTGCAAAGGTGCTGTTCCTACAAGGAGGTGAGCATTTTCCAGTATTTCACTGTGGGTAAATGCATGTTTAACAACGGCGAGGGCATGAAGATTCAGTGGCTGGGGAGGAGAGATGTATGTAGATACCAGGGATAAAGTCAAGGTGGGAAACTCTCAGAGATCCCATACCTGCGGAAGAATGTTTTCCTCTGTTTACTTTTTAAAGTAATACAATTTGCAAAAGTAGTATATGCTCACTGTAAAACAACAACAATAACAAAACAATAAAACCAAAGAGCATCTTAGTACATAAGGAAACAAAAACACCTTCATCCTCCATTATATTCATCGTCCAGATATATCTACTCTTTATTGCTTGGTGTATATTCTTTTAGGCTTTATTTTCTATGGGAAGTCCCCTCCCACACTGACTCTGGGTTTGGCCACATGACCTGCTTTAGTCAATGAGATGGTAGCAAATCTGACACAAGTGAGAGATTCAAAAGCACTTGTGTATTAGTATTTGCTCTTCCTTGCTGTCATTAACTTTTCTGCTATCGCGTAATTACAAACATAGTCTGTCTTCCTGGAGGACAAGAGACCACGTAAAGAGAGACCTCGGCCACCCTATCTGTCCCTGCCATCCCAGCAGAGGCCTGGACATGTGAGTGAGGTCATTCTAGACCATCTGACTCTTCAGCTGAGTCAGAATAACTTTCAAAACAATCCACTGAATCATGAGAGCTAATAGATGTTGTTTTAAGAAACTCAGTTTTGGAGTGGTCTGTCATATGGAAAAGTTAGCTCATCGAGACAGGTAGACTAGGATGGAAAGATATAAATATAGGGACATAAATAGATTTGTACTTATGTACATAGATAATATAGGTATTAAAAAATATCTTAATTTATAATCACCTGAATAATATATGACTACATTCTTTAAAAATCCCAAAAGCACTCATAAGGTGAAAGAATCCTTTAATGAGTAGCCACCACCCCAGTCCCACTGGTTCTGTCTGTCATCAATGGGTACACATTCTTCTGGATCGATTCCTGCTTTGTGAATTAGAAACTAGAAAATTTTACTTTCTTCACTTTACTTTCTTCACTCAGCAGTATGTCTTGGAAATATCGCCATGCCAGTGAGTGTAAATCTATTCCTACACATGTACACCACACTTGCTTTACTTTCTAAATCTTTCTGATTTGAAATTTGGTATTCAATTTATTCTCTTCAAAATTGGCTTTACTTTTTTCACACTTATTCTTTCACTTGAATTTTAGACTCAGAGGTCAAGAGAGATGAAAAATATTGTGGAGAACTTGGGGAGATTACACTGAATTTATTAAGTTTGAAATGATTGACTTTATTGTATTGCAACTTCTCATTTATAAATGCTATATTTCTTTTTTACTTAGGTTTTTAAATCACTTTCAGCAAACCTTTATAGTTTTCTACGCATTATTATACATTTATTTCTGGATTTCTTCTATATTGCTTCATATATTGTATTGCCATCCAAAAAAGGATCTTTAAATCTATTACATTTCACAGACATATAGGAAAACTTTAAATTTCTTTCATTTATCTTTCATCAGGCCACAGTGCTGAACTCTCTTATTCATTCTAATAGAAAAACTAAGACAATCAACTGACAAACTGTATAGATAATCTTATCACCTATAAAAATTGGGCCTCTTTCAGTATGCATATTTCAAATTTTTTTCTATTAATTTGGGTCTTCAATGCACTATCAAGTATTAAAAGCATTAGCAACCATCTTTATCTAGTTCCTGACTTTGATGAGAATGTTTTTGGTGATTCACCATTGACCCTGATGTTTGATAGAGGTTTGGTAGAGGTAGAAATCTCCTGTCAAAGTAGAATTGTTTCTTTGTTCTCATATACTTAGTGTTTGTTTGTTTTTTTTAATAAAGAATGCATAGCGGATACCATTAAGTGTGTTTTCATTATCTATTGAGAACAGCATATAGTTTTTTTCTCATGTATATATTAAATTATCTTAAATTATAATATTAAACTATTCTTACATTCCTGAGATAAACCATACTTAATTATGTTGTATTATTTTCTAATACATTGTTATGTTCTATTAGTAGTGTTTTATTTTAGATATTGCATCTTTGTTCACAAATGAAATTGTTTAGTAGTTTTATATTCTTATTCTCTCCTTATCTAGATTTAATAACAGATTAATACTAAGTCTTTTATCTTTGATGGTCTAAGTTTGAATATGATATTTCTAGATATAAGCTATTATGTTTATACGTGTCTATTATATGTATGCCTGTGTCGTTCTGCCAGTGACATATCTATATTAAATTCAGGAAAATTTTTCTCATCTTTATCTCTCTCTGTCTGTCTATCCATATCTATCTATCATCTATCTATCATCTATCATCTATCTATCATCTATCACCTATTACTATTATCTCCTTTGAATAATTTCTATTCTCACCTTCTAAAACACCTGCTGAAATTGCAACCTCTATCTTCTTTTATTTTTTTTTTCTTACATTTTTCTCAGCTTTTGGAGGTAACATTTGATAACAATAGCAAATACTTATACATCTCTTTATATACAGGTAATATTCTCCATGCTCTATATGTATTAACTCAATTAATCTTCATAAGCACCACTGCTGGTTGAATATGTTAAGCTACATCAGTCTCGATTGATTTAGGAAAACAAAAACACCCTAGATATTTCAACAGAGAGAATTTTAGAGAATTGGTTAAGCAGGTATTGAAACACTGGAAAAGCAAAATGAGAACACTGAGTTAACATCGATGTACATGGAAGTGATAGAGGCAGTAATGGGTAGTGATAGAGGCAGTAATATAAGTTCCCCTACACATAGTTCCCCTATGTGTAGGGGAACTTATAAAAAATTATCAGAATCTATAAACTCCATAGAAATGGAGCACAGAACTATGAGCAAGGGATGCCACTCTAGGTCAAGGATTAGGAGGGGTCTTAAAGATAAGGCAGTGCCCACTGTACGATACTGGTGAGAGAGGGAGAAGAAGCCTGTTCGGGATGTGAAGTGGAGATGGAGATTAGGATCGCTGAATGCTGTTGCCGGGGGATTACCTCCTGCTGTTAGGACATGTTAAGACATGTTGACAGGAACTGTGTGAGCAAACAGGAAGTTCTTACCCCTGCCTACTGCCTCTTAGTTATGCTTTTGTGCCCTGTATGGGCACAACTTTACAGGGAACACATTGACAAAAGAGAAATAAAGTTTTCCAAGTCCTAGCCCCAGCTTCCCAGATAAGAGTGTTATAGGATATTTTTGGTATTTAGAAATTAAAAAAAAAAAAGTTTATAAAGAGCACAAAAAAGTTTAAACAATTTTCCCAGTGTAACACAGCTGGTTAAGTCCAGGCCTAGTATTCTAACCTGGACAGTTTGTTTCCAGAGTCTTTGCTCTTAACCACCATGAGATGCTCTCTCTCCAGCTCTTTCAGTTCTAGAAACTTCTTTGGTTTTCTATCTCAGCTCACTAGTTTCTCTTGAATTACGGCCTTTCTTCTGTTTAGCGCAACTACTAAGTTTTATTTCAATAATGACAGAGGTTTTTTGTTTTTATTTTTTGTTTGTTTGTTTGTTTGTTTTTTATTATGGTACGAATACTTAACCTGAGAGCTACCCTCTTAAATTTTGAAGTATACAATGCAATATGGTCCTGTACCACATGACGGCATTTCGGTCAATGGCAGACCATATATATGACAGTGATATGCCAAATAGCCCAGACGTGTAGTAGCTCTGCCATCTAGGTTTATGTAAGAATACTCTATGATGTTCACATAATGGTGAAATTGCCTAATGACACATTTCTCAGAATGTGTCCACACTGTTAAGTGACACATGACTCTGCTGTCAACTTTAGGCGCAATGCTGTACACCAGAACTTAATCATCTCACACAACTGAAACTTTTACCCATTAAATAGCAACTTTCCATGTCCTTCGCTGCCTAGCTTATGTCAACCAGCATTCAACTCTCTGCTTCTCTGAGTTTGACTATTTTAGATACCTCGGATAAGTGGGATCATGAAGTATTTGTCCTTCTGTTACTGGCTTATTTCACTTAACATAATGTCTTCAAGGTTCATCCATGTTGTGGCATACGACAGGATTTTACTCTTTTTTTAAGACTGAATAAAATTCTATTTTATGTATATAGCACTTTTTCTTTACTCATTCATCCATTAATTAGGCATTTAGTTTGTTTCCACATCTTGGCTATTTGTGAATAGTGCTGCAATAAACTCAAGAGTGCTAATATCTCTTTGAGATCCTGATATCAACTCTTTTAGATAAACACCCAGAAGTGGGATTGCTGGATCATATGGTAGTTCTATTTTTAAATTTTGAGAAATCTCCATACTGTTTCCCATAGCAGCTGCACCATTTTACATTCCCATCAACAGTGTGTAGGGGTTCCAGTTTTTCCACATCCTTGTCAACAATGGTGACAGCTTTAATTTCCATTATATAGCAGGTTAATTTTATTAGGGATCAAATATCTCCTTACATTTCTAAAGATATAAATTATACTTGTCCTAAACTTCCTGTTACACTTATTCTTCTATATCTGTCCTCAAGATTGAGTTAATCTTTTCTTGAGGGATACAAAGCATTGGATCTCAAATGATTGGTGACTTTTGATGTGCTCTCATCTTTGTAGCTGAGATACTCTGCTGGATTAACTGATATGTCTATTTATGAGGAGAGGTGAGACGAGGTGCTATGCCTTGTGCACTGAGCAGCTTTCATTCAGAGTAAGGAGGCTTGGAATATGCCACTTGTGCAATATTATATGATCAGTATTATCTCAATCCTTTGACTCTCTGAGTTCTCACCGTACAACTCCTTCCCCATCTCACCTGAGTCTCACCCCTGTAACTGCTCTCTGCCCTAAGAAAGGAAGGTGGGATATTCAGAGGCTGATCTGCTTGGTCCCCCATTCTAACTACTCAGACGGTTACTCTTAGGACCTTTTGATCCCACTCTCTACTACACTTGGCTATAAAGCTCCACTGGTGTTGTTCTTCAGTAGCAGAAAAATATGTTTGGAAAACTCTAAATTTTAGAAACTTATGTTTTCTAATTTCATGTTCATTCATTTCAATTCTTTTGAAATTCTCAAGAATTTCTCATGGGTTCTGGTTCATCTGGGTTCTCTAGAAGTGAATTTTAAATGGAAAATACATTATCATTTCTAGACATTTTATATGGAATGGAAAAGCTGTATTAGAGCTAAATCTGTCATCTAAAATAAAAATTTTGTGCCTTTTCAGAAACAAAATAGGATTCTGCTACTCAAAGTTTTACAAATTGTTTTTTTTATAATGTATCGATAAAACACAGGCACATTTACATAAATGTAGATATATGTTATTTTAAGGCTACAGTAGTAGTCCAGTCATGAATATATCACATGGACATTTCCCTATTGTTGGCCATTTTAATTTGTCTTTAATTTTTACTATTATAAACAATACTGCAAGAAGCATCCTCATGCACTTTTGAAATTATTTCTAAAGGATTGATTTTTCAATGTAGAATTGTATTGTCAAAGGAAATATTCATGGGAAATGGCTTTCAAAAAAAAAGATAATTCTTTCTTCTCCATGTTTTTGTTAACACTCAACAAAATTAGCTAAAGATTCTCATCATTCTGGCTCTTGCAGTCCAGAGAGTGGAGCATCCAGGCCCATTGTCCATTACTGTCCTCATGGAGTGCAGAAATAGTGCCAAGACAGAGGAGGGTACTCAAAGACATAAAGAAGCATGTGGCCAAAAAAAAAAAAAAAAAAAGCATCACTTATGTATTTCCAGGACATTAAAAATGAAGCTACAACATCCGTTGATAAATAAATGAAATTGTGTGATTAAAAGATTTACTTGGAAATATGTAGAAAAATAATATTCTGAAGTCAAATAATTTCTAAAAATTCTCAGATGCTTTACATATACCAAGAATCATTCACTTATTTTCAGCAAAGAGGTCTTTCACATCCTAAATCCTTCCTCTCAATAGACTCAAGTCCCAACATCTGTCTTCATTCCACTTTTAAACACTTTCTGACCCCTGTTTTGGACTTCTGTCCAACAATTAACACTTCCAAATTCTGTTCTCATATTTTATCTTCAAATATAAACTCCAAATGCCTGTGTTAGAATAAACATCTGGTAGACCTACCAGAATAACCCTAGGGACAAAAGTTATTAATCTGCAATGAGCTGATTCAAAGCAGATGACCAAAATATCACTAGAATTTACTAGAAATGTGCTCTCCATGTGTGACTTGCTATTTTCCTTAGAAACTCTAAGAAAGCAAAGACAAAAGAAAGAAAGAAAAGAAAGAAAGAAAAAGAAAGAAAGAAAGAAAGAAAAGAAAGAAAGAAAGAAAGAAAGAAAGAAAGAAAGAAAGGAAGGAAGGAAGGAAGGAAGAGAAACTGAGAGAGAGAGACAGAGAGACAAAGACAGAGAGAAGGAAGGAAGGAAGGAAGGAAGGAAGAAAGAAAGAAAAGAAAAGAAAAGAAAAGAAGGAAAGAAAGAAAAGAAAAGAAGGAAAGAAAGGAGAAAGAATAAGAAAAATAAAAAATTTCTGTGGTAGACTGTCCTTTCCAAAAATGTTCACAACTATGATTCCAGTCCTACAATCTCAGAACCTTTACATTTCTCCCATGAAACACTGAAGTTTAATGTAGGTTAGCCTCTGTGACTGCTCCATATATGGGATGAAAAGGAAGAGACACTGTGTGACTTCTGAGGCCAGGACACAAAAAGTGATACAGCTCCCATCTGGCTCCTTCTCTCAAGGGACACTCACTTTCGGATTCCAGTCACCATACTTTGAAGAATCCCAAGTCACAGGAGAGGCCACTTATAAGAGGTGATCTGGCTGACAATCTTAGCTTATGTCCCATTATCAATCACCAGGCATGTAAATAAACAGCCTTCAGATGATTCTAGAGCCCCGCCTTCCACAGTATCATCCAAATGAGGCTTCTGACAATGTGGTCAAAGACAAGCCATCCCTCCTGTACCTTGTTCAAATTTCTGACCCCGAAAATCTGCCATAAATGGTTGTTTATGTCACTAAATTTGGGGGGAGTCTTTTATGCAGTAATAGTGGAAAAATCACCCGTATCCTTAGAAAAATGGAAAACCTGTGTTCAGTTGAAATCGATATTGGAGGATATATATTTAAAACATTAGGTATGAGCAGGGCTGCACACACTCACACTCTTCCACTACCGATGCTAGTTCTAGTGTAGAATTAATTCTCTTACTAGAGATGAGAATCAGTATCAATGGATCTTAAAAGTTTCGGGTTGGCATATTTTCCTGTCCTTAACCATTTTCTCTAGTTTGTAGTTGGAAATGCTTAAAATTGCAGTAGATTCTCCAAATGTTTACTTAAACATTGCCCTTGCTCATTTTAAGGCATTATCTTTGTTCCTATCTAATGACTTGTCAGCCTTCACCCTCCTATTGCATACTATGCCCTCTTTGCTGAGGTTCATTTCTCTTCCTTGGTGCCTGCAATTTCCTCACTGTTAGGTTTAGTAGAGTTGGATGAGAATTAATAATCTATTTATTTGGAAGAAATTGATGTTTATTATTTAGCAAGTGTATTTCAGAAAACCTTAGGCTCATCTATTAATGATTTCTTCTCCTTTAGCTTGTGGCGGGGCGGGCAGGGGGGATCCCAAAACAAACAAACAAAAAAACAGTAAGGGCTTTACCAAGCTACTTATTAGGTCAACCTTGCAAAGAAGAAAAATTCAAATTGGTTAAGACTTGGTTTTGTTTTTAGATTTACTGACTAAGACTTTTTCCTTGAACTAAAAGCTTGATGTAAGAGCTAATGGGAAATTCTCTCTCTTTCTGATAATGTGCAAAATAGGCACATAGTTGAGTGCGAGTCCTATATTCAGTCAAAGATTAAAGCCCACATTCATTTACGGTGTCTTCAAATCTGTTCTGATGATGAAATTTAGTACTTTAAAAAATTTACACTGCAGCTAATTCTAATACAATTGCTATCTGACTACATTTATAACCCCACCATAGCATTTATGGATAAAAATAATGAAATTTCACAGAAGATTAATTTAATGTTCACAGAGGAATTTTCTATATCCGTTTTTTTTTCTTTAATTACCCAATATGACTGTGTGAAGGAGTGGGGGTGAGAAACTAGATTCTATCCCATTGCTAGGGTTGGATTAAAGCAGCTAAGAGACTTTCTTTTCTCAGGTTCTTCAGATGGAAAATTTTCTATTGATGTTGGTTCTTTATTTTCCTCAAGGAGACACAGGTAATGGATGCTGCTGATCATTTTCAAAGTGGATATGTTAGAGAGGTGTTGGGATCAAATAATAATTTTCAATTTGTTGGGTTAAATAGTCTAATATTACTTTAAGTCATTATCACATAGATAAAGATTGCCAAGAGTGATTAAAAATGGGAAATATGTAGCAAGGATAATCTACTCATTGTGTCTTGAAAGCCAGACATGCTTATGACAACCAGCTACTTTGTTTATGTGTGTGTGTGTGTGTGTGTGTGTGTATAAATATATATATATATTTATAAAATGAAACAAGACCAGAAAAGTCTTTGTGTGTGTGTATATATATATATATGTGTATGTGTGTGTGTGTGTGTGTGTGTGTATAAGACCAGAAAAGTCTTTGTTTGTGTATATGTGTGTGTGTGTGTGTGTGTGTGTGTGTGTATAAAATGAAACAAAGACCAGAAAAGTCAGTTACCTGAAAGAATTTTCATAAAAGTAGGAAAAGGAAAAACTTTAACCCCTGGGGTTATCGATGTCCTGTTGGTGGAGATCATCAAGAGGAAGTGAGACTGGTTGACCTGCGAACTGGACACAGGCATTTGGAGCCTCCTCACCCCTTCCCCTTTCCTTGAAATGTATGCTTGGCTCTCCTTTCCCACGGTGGGAGCGTTTTCAAGAACGCAGCCTTAAGAAAGCAATGTATTGTGAGACCATCTGTATTGAATATGTGACTGAACCCAATTAAGACCACTATATAAAATTTTAAGATTCTTGCAGGCAGGTGTAGAGATCTACTTGTCTTACAGTTGCCCAAGACAAGCCTTGTGTATAAGTTCCCTTGCTTATTAGACCTGCCACCTGCCAACCTGCTGTGGTCTGCCTCTTCAGTCTCTCCTTGGCCTCCGTGTATGGTGACCAGTTTCAGATTTCACCCAGGAAGCTCCCAAGATTTTGAACTAACATAATCTCTCTAGTCCATATCAGGATGTTTCCTGCAGATAGTTGTAATGCTGAGAAGGTAGGAAGAGCCCATATATCTATTTCTGCCCCTTCAGAAGTAGATGATAAACTTCTGTTGGGCACAAAGAATTTTCTTCTTCCCTACAAAGGTTTTTTTGGCCGGTCTAATAATCAAATAGACACGAGATAGATTAACAGGAGAAAAACAAATTTAATTTTGTGTATACAAGAACCCCACATACATGAGAGGTTCAAAGTCAGAAAGGTAAAGTAAGGTATATATGGCATCTTGAGCCAAGGAATTAAACAGGGGGCTGAGACTTCAGTGGGGAGGTGGGTAATTCATAGGATGATAAGAAGAGCAGATGTTCTAATTAGATGTTTGTCCTAATATACAGATAAGTCTTAAAAATTTACTTTTGGTAATAACTCTTATTATGAACACAGCTCCCAATTTATTTATTTATTTATTTATTTATTTATTTATTTATTTATTTAAATTATTGGGGGACACTGATTAAAAAAGTCAAATAAGTTTCGAGTGTATCATTCAACAGTAATTCGTATATATATTGCTTTGTGTGTTCAACACGCAGAATTGATTTCCTTTTATCACCAAGTATTTGATCCTTTTTACCCCTATCTAACTTCTCCCTGCCCCGCTTCCCTCTGGTGACCACTAATCCACTGTCTGTGTCCATGAGTCTCTGTTTGTGTGTCATGTTTGTCTGTTGCTTGCAGTTTTCTATCCCACATATGAGTGATATCAAGTGGATTTCACCTTTTTCTATCTGACTTATTTCGCTTAGCATGATTATCTCAAGATCCATTATGTTGTCTCAAATGAAAGTATTTCACATTTTTTATGGCTGAGTCATTTTCCATTATCTGTATGTACTGCATCGTCTTTATCCAATCATCTATCACAAGGTCTCCAATTTGAATTCTTTAAGGGAGCAGTAAAAGTTTTTCTTGAGCCCATAGGGTCTCAATTGCCTTTAGCTCAAAATAATCCTCATGCCAAAGTAGCAGATCTTGAGGAGGTCTGTTCTGAACTCCTTCACTTCTCCTCTCAACCAGTGGTATTTTTTGGCAGTGGGGCTGGGGGGACAGTTTCTAACCTTTCTCCTGCTGTCACGACACAACTAGGTACATAAGAGACATAGTGGACATTGCTGGAACATCTTCATTCACTGCGAGCTAAAGTATAAGTGGCTAGAAGCACATATATGTGCTCAGATGAAATGCATTTTTGGTTTAAACTGGGTTTCTTGATTCTGGCTGAGCTTTATATTCTAGCCCATGGAAGAAATTTTCAAGGTGTATTTATTAGGCAATTAATCCAGTGCCCTCTAGTTATTGTGATAGAATTTTTGAAGTGGCCATAATTTTTTTCTTCCTCTTTATGCACCACTACAAAATATCCTCCACCTAGTCAGCACTTGACCGTGACCTGTGATATGTGACTGAGTTGATTGGGAAGCTCTCTGTTCTTGCAAGAAATAAGTGTGTGCAGATTTTGGAGATAATTAGTTTGTAGTCACAGTTATTTTTCTTTGAAAGAACTTAGGTTATTATTCTCAGACCATTTAGGTGGCAAGTCTTTCTGGCACTTTTTCCTTCAATAGCAATAACTAATAGCAATACTACTATCATCACGTTTCTTGTGCATACCTACCAGATGTCAGACACTACTCTAGGTCTATGTTATCTTCATAATCCTTCTGAAGTAGATAAGAGCCCCACTTCACAGGTGAGGAAAGCATAGTCACATGCATAATGGAAATAGCAAAGTTTTTGGTCTCAGACAGATTTGGAGTCACTGCCACCTCATAGCATATTATGATTTTTTTTTTTTTTTTTTTTTTTTTTTTTTTTTTTTTTTTTTTTTTTTTTTTTTTTTTTTTTTTTTTTTTTTTTTTTTTTTTTTTTTTGGTTTGTTCTCTTAAAATATTCACAGAATAGTAAATTCAGTACTATATGAAGTAGTATATACCAAGAAGAAAAAAGTATACTCGTTCACTAGCAAAAATAAAATATACTATTGATCATTTTCTTATTTTGGGAGATTGTATCACATTGTAATCATATATTTAAAACAAATATTTACTTTTCATAATTTACAATCCCTTATATTTTATTGTTTACACCTACAGCACCTGGTCTTCCTAGGTGATCTCCCATCTAAGTACTAACCAGGCCCCTCCTTGCTTAGCTTACATTATGATTTTTAAGTCATTGAATTTCTTTGAATCTCAATGTAATAAAAGATAAACACATTTGCTTGAGGCAACCAAGAAGCAAAAAACAAATGAGAACAAAAACAAAAATCAAAAAACAAAAACGAGCAAAAAAAAAAACCCCAGGCAACCAAACTTTAGACTTTTTTTTCTCCCCTCCAGATGCCTAAACTGTTTAAAAATGAATAATAGTTATATCAACCAGGTGACCTTTAACTTCTTATTTGTTTGAGTTTTAATAGATTGGTCATTCTCACTGATATGCTGAAGCTTTTAACTAACCAAGAAATGAGTTTTATGTGTGTGCTTTTGTAAGTTTATTTAAATTCAAAATTGCCTAAAAATGTGATTTTTGTCCTCATTTTAAGCTTTCTAGAAATGATGACAATCTGTGGCTAATCAAGAACTTTGCTCATTTCACTTTAAATCATTCTTTTATTGAAGAACACATAAGTATTAATTAGATTGAGCTTGATTTTGAGTCATTGTGTCTTTTGGCACCCTTCCTTTTCAAATGAAATTGTTAGCTTTTTCTCTGATACACTAATCCAAAAATTAAAATAATAAACACTATGGAGTATGCAAGGGAATTTTTAAATCTCTGCTATGAAAAGACAATATGTGTATCCAATCTTCCAAGATTAATGCATAGTCTGATAGTCATCAGTCCAGATGTGCAATGCTCCTTGGTAAGATTTAAAGCCTTCTCGTGGCCCAGAGTATGAGAAATCATTGAAGCTTCCTCTGGGCAGAAGTGCATTCAGTAAAAATATCACCTCTGTTTGCCCATAAGAACTTCCTAACCTTCTAATTTGGTAAGGTCTCTGTAACATCCTGTGTCCAGAAAGGGTGAGCTGTATATCGATATATAGTAAACAGTTTACACTACCAATGAGTCTTCCTTTTCATCTTCTATTCTCAGATGATCATAGTAATCCAGAGAGAACTTTATTTTGTACTCAGGCTATCTTTTTTCTGAACACTTCAAAGTGAAACAATCATTAAACCTGAGTGGCAGTCATTATTTGCCTCCAAAACCCAAGTGAGCAGGTGACTGTCTAAATGGCAAAGGACTTGACCACTGACAAAATTCTAAACCCGGCCTCTGAACATATCCCTTGTCATGAGGACAATGACATGGGGATACATTTTGTATTAGGAAGGTTTAACAACAGAGAGATGTTCTCTAATTGTGGTCAGGGTCTGTTCATTCAAAAACACTTAACATGCATTTGTTACTGACTACCTTGTGCAGTGTTGTCTCTGAGCCAAGTCACTCTCAGGGAGCTGTTCCTTCAGAAAAGACAGCCCACACTCATGAGCAAGTTCTTAACAGCTATGACTTTAAAGGATAGAAGTGTGGTTTCATACTAAAGTTTTCCAATTGGAATTAAATGCTGGAAAAGCTATGGGAGTCAAGAACATAGCTAATTCCACACCCTATAGACAGATATAGAAGATTTAATTAGAAAAGACTTCACTAGAAATAGGTTTACCCTAGTTCGAGGTGTCTCAAAGGGAAATGTTACAATTTTCTGTGGAGGTCCAAATCCACAGTCTGTTTTAAGTTGCTATCCTCCTGTTTCCTTGGATTTTAAAGAGAATATTTTTCTTTCCCTTTTCAAAGAACTATTCACCTTCTGTTATTTCCTTCTAATGTAATGCTTATTCTATTCTCTTGGCATTCTATATAACTGTTGTTTGGAAGTTGATACCTAACAATTTCTAAAGAATTGGCCAAGTAGCTTCCCTCTGTTGAAATGTACTTTAATAATTATCTCAGACCCATTAGAATGTCAGTGATTTATCACATACAAATTAAGAGTAAACACTTTTTTTAGATAAAATATAAGGCTGAGAAAGCCATATTTAAATTGCCCCGGGTTAGTATCTTTCTTCTATAATCAATTCCCTAAATTGTTCCCCTATTAAAATTTGAAAACATCAAGATCTTCTGCCACTTAGATCATTAACTATCTGCTTTATTTTGCCATATAATAAAAGACAGGCTTTTGCCTTGGTTTTCTTTCATTTGTCTATTTAAAGAATATTTTGTCTGTATACCTTTGACACATTGCATTTCATATCCTGCTTAGCCTTTCCTGGTCAAGAAAGCTTGGGTTTTCTTTCTTTAAATGTACATTTATTTACTTAGAGACAAATAATGTGAAATGATCAGCAAAAGTAGCCTTGGGTGATTAACACATACCTGTGCTCTTCAGGGGCAGACCCAACGCAAATGAATTTTTATCTATTAATTAATCATTAGCTCCTTAAGGGCAGACAGCATCTCTCTCTCTCTCTCTCTCTCTCTCTCTCTCTCTCTCTCTCTCTCTCTCTCACTCCTTTCTCTCTCTCTGTCTTCCATGGTGCCTAGTAGTACAGTGCTGTATGCTTTGTGATTACACCAAGAAAAGTACGCTGGCTTAGTTTGAATACTAAGACTATGGTAATAGAATAATAATAAAAATCTTTCATTCTCTTTTTTAGTTTCCTAATCTAAGGACGCTGGCTTAGTTTGAATACTAAGTCTATGGTAATAGAATAATAATAAAAAATCTTTCATTCTCTTTTTTAGTTTCCTAATCTAAACTCTAAACTCTCTATCTTTCTATCAATCACACTTATGGTTCCCCTCACCTCCCTTTATTTCAATTGTATTCTTTCCATAAGAAAATGAACAAACCAATGTCAATTTTCAGGTGGCAAGCTCATGCATTTCCATAGCTTTATTTGCCATGAATGCAGGTGACAGCCAGTTCATTCCATCAATCACGGAGGCAAATTCCCATGAGTCCCTAAGATGCCTCGATTTATTATTCCTGGACTAGTCCGTTTGAGAAATTTATCAAAGAAAGGGTGTTTCAGAGAAACCGAACAATCCTTGCATTGAGGTGTACTCAATCATTCAGACAGTCTAAGGAATCACATTTGTGAAGACTCTTGAGGCATAAAATAATGCAAAGAGAGGCATAAAGCTCACCCTGAATTTGTACTGATGGGAAGGCCATGAATTGTAGTGATTAAAAACACCGACTTTAAATTCAGTCAATCAGGGTTCAAATCACAGCCCACAAATTACAGACTGTATAATGGGGTCCAGTTCCTGAATCTCAGTTTCCTTACGTGTAAATAGAAGTAAGAATATCTAGGACTGCTAAGAAAGTCAAATGAGATAATGGTTATAAAATATGAAACCTAGTTTTGTGTCTGGAATATTTTGCATTCTCTTAAGACTATAACAAAAGTTATGCTTAAAGGCTGCAAAATGGTCAGTCTCATTGTAAGAAGATTTGTCGTTTCAGTTCCAGAGATTCTTGTAGTTAAATCACATCTTCCAAAATATTTCTATTTTACATAGTAGGGTAGCACATATTATCAACATCAGCAATCCTATCTTACCACCTGCAGCATTGTTAAGGGGCAGGGGTATCATCTCATCGACTTATGAATTTGGCAGAACATTTTTTAAAAAATGTACAGCTTGAATATAGACTATGTGTTAATTAGTATAAAAGTCAAAGGAGTACTTCGTTTTAAGTTCAACATGGAATTTTCAATTTATTTCTCTGTTCAGCAGAATAGTAATATCGATAGCTAATATTAATGGAGTGATAACTCTGTACCAGGCGCTAGATTCCCTAACACAAATATTTCTCAATTTGCGGAAACGTTCTGTAGAGTCTCTGGGACAATAATCTTTGGCTAAGCATTAAGCGCCATGCTTTCTCCTTAAAGGAATTGAAATGAAAATCAAGTTCTCCTTTGACTTTGTATATGCCAACATCTGGCAGCTACTTTGTCGTCTATGTCTCACCAGGCCATTTATAACTTCCTGATTTTCTGTAACCCTCTGAAGGCTGCTTTTTGTGAATTCCTCACCATGTATAAAGGCTTCAAGGTTTAGGGGATTTTCATTGTCAGATGCAGATTTCCAGAAACTAGCTATGCTATTGTGATGGTCATTTGCAACATCACTAGGACATTCCTTATTGTCCAGTTTTTATTTATGCAATAAAAAAGCAGAGAAAATACTGGACAGTTAAAGCTGTTAACATTAAATAATGAATCTGGAAAGCTTATAAATAGGGTATCCACAGGGCTACACAGGGCTGGAGGCAATAATTCCATTGTAAGAATGCCTAAAGGTCTTATTTCAAATTCTGATGATGCAGCAGATCTAGATGCCAGCATTTGATAGTAATGCTTGAACTGCCAAACATTAACCAGAAGCATTGCCTATGATAGATGTGGCAGTCTATCATAGTAAACACCACTACAGGGAAGTTCTTCAAAGCTAAAAAAACAAAAAAGATCAGACAAAAAGCTCATCCAACTGGATTTTGCACTCCAGAGGAATTGTAAATTCAGATTATAAGTGGGTGGCCTCTGCTCTTTACAAGTTCTCAAAAAGTTCTCTAGCTCTGGGTGGTATTGTTTATGGCCTTGGTGATTATGTATCAAATCCCTTTACTCAGAAGCAATCTTTGCATGACAAAGAGTTCTCCAAGTTCTAAATGATGGACCATGTATTTCAAGCTCCATTCAGGTCTATAAATTTTCAAAGTAGCACCATTGATAGAGTTAGATAAATTTAACTCTCAAGTTTATTTTTTTTTTAAATAATAATAATCTTTCAAATCAAAAAAGTGATTAAAAGATGTCAAGCTGAATATGTCAGCTTCCCTTTTTGGATCTAATATCTTTATTTCTATCAAGGATGCGATAGAAATCTCCTATTAACATGTCAATAAAACATAAAACTTAAATAAAGCACTCACCTGATTAGAAAACTAGGACTGTTTTTCCAGAAAGAAAGCCTAAATTATTGGCAGATTACAAAATCTTTCTAAATGACCCCCCACTTAACTTTCCAGTCTTTTCTCCTACCATTTCCACTCACCTCCTAAATTTATACATAAACCATAGCCACACAGGTCTGCTGCAGTTTCTCCAATGGGTCGTGGACTTTACCTCTCTGTTTCTTCTGCTTTAAACTACTCACTTCCCTTCTCTGCATGAACAATTCCAAATTAGCCTGCAAACTCTATCTCAACTACAACTCTGAGCTGATTGCCTCTTCCTCTATCTGTGCCCAGTGGCTCTATCAGAGCGTTTGCCACATGGTGCTGGCCTCCAACCGTATCACAGAAAGCGATCAACTCTGCTTTTGTGTATCCAACATTCAGAATGTCATGTGGGAGTCAGTAGACAATAAATAATCATTTCTGTTCTGAATAAATTATTCTCAGGAATGCTGTGTACACCTGTACAGGTGACACACTGCCATCTCTCTAGGGACCACCATTCATATAGACTGTGATGCGAATGGGAGCCCTGCAGTTGTGGAGTACACACATGAACAACCATATATGGTAGGCTATCAGTCACTCAAGCTAAAATTTTTATACTCCCTCATGCTAAATTTTAATATTTTCTGCTATTCATACTCTCTTCCATCAGTTGCCAAATCCTAATAAATCAGAATAAGCTAGGTTTTGATGCAGTAACAAACAATTCCAAAATCTCATTAGTCTGACACAACAAAAATTAATTTCTCAATCATATTACATGTCAAATACAGGTTGGAAGGGGAACTCTGCTCCACATTGTTTTTCAGAGAACCAGACTGACAGAGGTCCCATCTTGATCTATGTATCCATGATCACTGAAGCATTAAAATGTGGCAGATCATGTACTGGCTCATTGAGCTTCTGTATATATGTGACACATATCACTTCTAGTCACATCTCAGTGGCCAAAGAAAATCACGTGGCCATATGTAACATCAGAGAGGTCAAAGGAAATGCAATTCTATCATGTGCTCTAAAGAAAAGAGACAGGTTTATAATAGGAGCATCTCTTATTTCTACTCCATTTAACTAGTTTAACTCCTTTCTACTTCATCCTTGTACTATTACAATAGCTTATTTAGCCTTCGTGCCTTTTTATTCTTTCCTCATTTGCTCTCAGCCCTTTTCCCCATCACTGACAGATTAATCTTCCTAAAGTACCATTTGTTCTTTCTTCTTTAAAAAAGAGGTTTTTTAATTGAAAACCTTTAGTGATTCCCTACTGACTACCAACTGGACCCCGATTTCTTCACCCAATCCCTCCTCTTTCATTCATTCCACAAACAAATTTTGAGTACTTAATGGGGGTTAGATATCACATGAGACACTGAGGGGACAAAGAAAAATATTTCCTAGACTTAAAAGAAGTTATCGTTCAATAGTTGAGCCAGACACAAAAAGAAAATGAGGGCATTTCAGAGTGATGAGTGTGATTCCTATATATATATATTTATATAGTGACATAGTTCAGTAGTAACACAAGGAGGAAATAACTTTCACAAGAGGTCAATCAGGGCATCTCTGAGGAGGAGATTTTTTGTGGTGGGGATTTTGAATTCATGTTTTCCAAGCAAATATAGTGAGAGATGGAAACATGGGGGAGAGGTGAGGGCCTTTCCTTTAAGAGGGAATAGCATGAATAAAGATGAGCATTTGTTGCGATGTAAAAATATAATTGGTCCCCTAGGATGGAAGAGAAGATGCTCACAGTGATGGGATGGGAGTTATTCTGAGGTACACCTAAAAAGAGAGATTAAGGCCATGTGAGAAATAGAGTTTGAAAGATTGATATCAAGGAGTTTGGGCTTTTGGCATGATTTAATGGTTTTAAGCAGAAAATGATGTGATCTGCTTTGCACTTAAGAAGATTTACTCTAGTGGTAGTGTGAATACTGAATTGGAAGGTCAGGGAAATCTATTTTGGGGAAACTCTTATGGTGTGCGATGGTTAATTTTATGTGTCAACTTGCTTGGACCATGGGGTGTCTAGGTATTTAGTCAAATGCTGGTCTGGGTGTTTCTTTTTAGATGAGGTTAACATTTAAGTAGGTACTTAAGTGAAGCGAATTGTCCTCCCCGATGTGAGTGAGTCACATCCAATCAGTGAGGGCCTGAATGGAACAAAGACTGGCCTCCTCTGACCAAAAGAGACTTCTCCAGCGGGTTACCTTCAGACTTCATCTGAAACAACAGCTCATCCTGCTTCTAAAGCAGACTGCCTTTGTACTCAGTGACAACCTCGGCTCTCCTGAGTCTCCAGCCTGCCAGCCCACCCTTCAGATTTTGGTCTTACCAGTTCATAATAGTGCGAACTAATTTTTTATGATAAATCAATTCCTTCCTTCCTTCCTTTCTTCCTTCCTTCCTTCCTTCCTTCCTTCCTTCCTTCCTTCCTTCCTTCCTTATTTGCTTGCTTCCCTCCTTCCTTCTTTCCTTCCTTCCTATCTACCTTCCTTCTCTCTCTCTAGATAGATAGATTAGATAGATAATAGATAGATGATAGATAGATAGATAGATAGATAGATAGATAGATAGATGATAGATGATAGATAAAACCAATATATGTAAATTGGTTCTGTTTCTCTAATATAGAGATTTTGCTACTGTGAGTGGCTCTAAAGGAACAAAATCTTAAGGATGATTATATGAATTAGTTCTGGGGGTTCCGAAATGTGCTATTTAATCTGATTAGATTTAAAGATATTAACGACTCTATTTTAAGTAGTACAGAAAGCACTGATAGTCCATGGCGCTATCTGGCAATAGAGAATTTCAAAATATTACCAAGGAGATATTTTTATCGAAGTAAGAATCTTAAATGTTTACTACTTGACAACTCATGAAATTTCTAAGAAATGTGAATTGATTTGCCCAAAGCAGCAAAACAGAAAGTGGAAGAGGTGTGTCTTAAACTCACTTTTGCTGGTGCTGTATCTTATATTTTCATCCATTACTCCAAAGCTGAAAGAAAACCTTAATTTCAGTCCACAGAATTTACATTTGAATTACAACTTGCTGTTCTCTGGAAATAACTCGTATTTTTCAAGATAATCATAATGCAGATGCTGACTAATGATTTGCTAACAATGGAGGTGGACTTAATCTGATGGGATTAATCAGTTGTAGGTCATGTTGCCCTGTAAGTAATTTTCATAGACTACACAAAGAACCTAATTATGAAAATCACTTCAGAGATCCCCAGCTGACCTTCCTGACAAGAACTAACCAGCAACAATGATTGAATCATTTCCTCAGACAAATCCGTAGTTGACTAAAATGTTACTTGAATTTGAGTGCCGTAACCATCGATTGGGGGGCCATACCATGTGGATCCAAACTCCTTGAAAAGACTAACATACAGATTTACTAGCAAGGAAACTAAAAAGAGAGTTGTTTCTGTATGACTTTCTTTATATTTATTAAAAGTTGAAATGTTTCTCAAAGTGTTGGTAAATAAACTTCCTCAACTGGCAAGTAAAACAAATTTCTAATCAAGGAGGATTAAAAGGCTGTGAAACTATATCCAATGCACAAATGTTGTAATTACAATAAATATTTGTCCTTTCTGTTTTCGCTACAAACTCGAAAATCCTGGAGTCTGTGTTTGGCACATTCAGGAGATTACAGCCATCTGCCAGGAAACAAAACTGTCAATTATAAAACAATCTGGTTTTCCATTCCATTCCATTTTCAGGTTAAACATGGCCCAAAGGAGGTAGGATCTTTTTATTATTAAAATTGAAATGTTTTTTGATACACTCTGCCCTGCAACCCTATTTTGAGGATCCCGAGATTCAAAAATCTCTGAACTTGGACTTTCAAACTCAAGATCAAGATGTCTTATACAGGCCATTCAATAAGGTGAACCACCCTAAGGTAAGGCTCTGAGCTCTTTACCCAACTTGAACAGAATATGATGTTTTGTTCAATTAAAATGCACTTTAGGCTAAGGAGAAAAATTATGGCAAATAAAAATGACTAAATGGAGATAGAGATGTCTTTTGTCAGCTGGAATGATGAACATTAAAAGGCAGGCTTTGAGGTTAAAAAAAAAAATAGCCTGATGTAACATCCCCAATGCTACCATTTCATTTCATTTTCTTTTCTCTCTGCCTCTCTTACCCAACCATCAATGTTTATGTGTCCGAGGTCTCATTCTTTCAATTGGATTAAATGTAAATCCCAAGTAAAGAACCGTTGACTAATCTTATTGCCTCCTGTGGCAGTGTCATAATATATTGCTGGGCCATAGTCAACTGTGAGGTTTATTGTGATTAACACCTATACAGAGAACCTCCCTTCTTAAGGACTTTCAACTTCAGAACTTTTAGAGACATAAATAAAACTTCACTAGAAAAGTGTCAACTTTTCTGTCCTCAACAAATGGTAATATGGAAAGTCTTGTAGATAGGTGTTAAAGGGAACAAGAATATGCCACCCCAAAAGATGTCGTTTTGACATAGGGATTATTTTGAGCTGATGGTAATTTAAAATCAACAGATACAGGAACAGTTCTCTGTCCACCCCCTCACCCCAATCTACTTAAGAGCAGAGCATAGATTTTCATTAGTGAAGGTGACTCCATTGTATCAGAAAGAGAAGAGTGACTGTCACCTGAGAGAGAGAGGAAAGTCAACTCCAACATGAGTTTGTATAAATGAAACTTATCAAAATAACCTTTATCTCGCTCTACATCACCATATATTTTCTAGTCACTTCTCCATGATTTATCATCCTTTGAAGCTCAAACCCCCTTTCCATTGTTAAAATAATATATAATCCCAAGTCCGACTGCTTCTTTGAGTGTCGTTTCTTTTCTATGAACTCCCATGCATATAAATATTAACAAAATTCTGTGCCTTTCTCTTCCTAATCTATTATTAATTTAATTTACAGACATCCCCCACACATGGACCCTCCACCACCAGCCAAAACTAAATATAAGAGGATAGAAGAAGAGTTTTTCTCCCAACAGCGTCCAGAAATTAAGTTTCAACACTGTATGCCTAAAGTTGATACAGGAGAAGGACAAGAGTATGTTTGAGACTGAATTCTGCATGTAGTAATGTTACTGCTGATGGAAATTTTCCTAGAGACCATGAATGTTGGTTCATACTCAAGGCAATTTGCATCTGCCCATCATCAGGGTCAATGGTAAGAAGGAAAATGGAGATACTCAACAGAATTCGTGGAGTTCATTAATAATGTATGTGGCATCCACTGCTGTTAACCTACAATATCCATTTTCTCCTTCCTTATTTATAACTTTCTTATTCATAACCTTTCATTCCTTATTAGCTCTGATTTCATTCAGGGCAGCAATGGTTAACTGTTTAGGACAATTAAAAGAGCTTAGCACTTCAGATTCCCTTGCAACCAGAGGATTATGTGGCCCAGTCATGGATAATGAAGAGAGATTTTGAGAATACTATTTTTTCCTGTTGAAGAGGGATAAACTCAGCCTGTATAAACTTTTGCTGTTTATTCTTCTGTTTTCTTCTTGTTGGAATAAAGATTCAATGTCTTCAGTATAGCCGCCATCTTATATTCATGAAGTTAAAGATGTAAGCTAAGAATTGTGGACTCAGAGGTAGAAGCAGCGTAGCTCTTTGATGACTTCCTAGAGCAACAGCACCAATTTTGGACTGCCCACCTCTGCAGTGTTTGTTATGAGAGGAAAACCTCTATCTGTTTGAGGCATAGTTGAGGTTTCTGTTGCGTGATGCCATCACAATTCTAAGTGACACAAATGGCTTCATCAGATTTTAATAGTGATGAAAGTGGTCTATTTGGGATGAATAAAATCCTCAAAAAATCTTAGTTAAAATTTTTCAAAATCTACCTTGCACTTCTAGCAGAAAGTATACTGGATGAGCAAGTTCAATTTCTCTTTGTAACTATAGATTTACAAAAAGAGAAGAATAAAAAAAGGGACTTATGAATAAACTGACTCACTTTCTTTAATTGTCAAGGAGTTGGCATTAGTAAATTATCTCTCTTTAAATTAAATAAGTTAAAATGCAATGAATAACATTCCTACAACAATGCCTCTCTTCCTCATTTGTCCATCGAAGCTCTCTAGTTGCAGTAGAGGGCAGAACTCTTAAGTAGAGCTCCTAGAATTGGGCACAGCCCCAACACACCCCAGAGTCTGTCCTCTATGAAAACTTCCTTTGGTAGATTTGTCACAGGAACTATTTAAAAATTGTTGGAATAATAAATGTAGCTATTAGTTTTCTGAATTAGCACACTTATATTTTGACAATTGTTTCTGAAAATGCAAAGTCTTAACCCAACAAAGTTCTGTAAGAGAATGAGGAGGTGGGGATTCTTAGAATTAGGGCCTTTCGACATTCTTCAAAACTGGTTCTACCTTCATGGATAAACCTCTTCTAGAACATTAATGCTACATGGAGTATACGTTGGTGGAAGAGCTTAAGGGAGAGAAGGAAGGCGTGGCCTCTTCTCCAGTACTTTGAATATGGCTCCTTGAGCTTTTCTCAGTAGGTCTATTTGCACAGTAAACATCCCTTAGGGTTCCTTCCACCAGTCAGAGATTCCATCATCAGGTTTGTGACTGCAAAGCTCCCTTGCTGCCTCACTCACTAGATGGGACCAAATGCATCAATCACCATCACTTTCCCAAGGCTCTGCTTAGAATTGAAGGGGCTAAAGGTTTCCTTGTTTATGATTATACCAATGAAACATCCTGCTAGAACTAGATCCACATGGAGGCTTTCCAGCACCACACATCTTCACCTCAACATCCAACTCATAAAGAATACACACTCTTTTGAGTTATGTAGAGTGGGGGCTCAGCAGCTGTTTAATAGCTGCACAGCAATCCTACACAGGATTGAAAAGCAGAGGCAAATACTAGATCTGATTGAACTTGCAGGGGAATTTTCAGGTGGTAGAATGGAATTACTTGAGTTAGGATACTGAGGTTAAATAACACCTAGGCTCTTTTATCTAAAAGGTATCCAGGATCTTTACCAGCCATAAATGACTTGGATCTTAGTTTTATAACCCGTTAGTGTAGAGGGAGGCAGTTCTCCAGCAGCACAGCAGTCTCCTGCTTGGAACCCCGTTTCTCATCCGGCACCACCTGCGTGTCCCCTTGGCTGCCCCACAGCAAGGCACTGATGCAGCCAAACACAGTGTGCCTGCGAGAGTGTCCAGAAATGCAGCAGAAGGTGTTGGCTTCCTGTCCCCTCATCGAGGCCATCTGGGCTCTCTAACACACCTGTTTGGGAGGATTTCCATGGCTTGGTTTACAAATATAAGTGCAGCTCAAAATGTTCCTGTCCAGTACCGATCATTCGCCTTTCCTTTTGGGGGCATTAATTATGCAACAAGATCATTTCCATGCCTATTTTTCTCCTCCATTATAAACTTTAGATGGCAAAAAAAAAGTGCTTCTCAGTATTTTTTTTTAGTGGAATGAACAGATGTAAAAGTGCTTTCAATCCCTTAATAAAGGTGACATTAGGCCAGATTTGATATTACACTAAGTCTCACATAACATTTAAAAATGAGTTTTTTCAACCATAAAATTACTAATTGATCTGTCTTGTAAAAAGATAAAGGAAATGAATGCCTATTTGAGTTTCATTTCTGTCAGGTTCCCAATTCCTTATTTTATGTAGCGCAAAATGAATTTTAATGAAGCAGCCTCCAAATTTCAAAATATGTCATTACCCTTCGAAAGTAATTGGCATATTTGACTGCCTTTTCCTTTCTTAGAGTCTGTCTGACTTTCTAATCTTGAAGTCAATGTTCCATTCAACATGTTCCGCATACCATCTGAAAGAAGTAAATGAAAACAAGGGGAGGAACTACATACAGCAGAAAGAATTCATTCACTTAGCCATTCGACAAATATTTGTGGAATTCCTGATGTATGTCAGGTACTGTTCCAGGTGCTACAGAGACACTAGAGTACAAAATAGTGAAAAGTCCCTACTATGGTGGAACTCCTTTTTAATGGAGTGAGATGATAGAATAAACACAAGTGTATAATATTCAGCTGATGGTCAATGCTATGAAGAAAAATAATATTTTAACGTGGTAGAGAGGACAAGGTGGAGAGTATACACGTGCTGCTTTTTCTATGGGGGAGCCCAGATGAGTCTCTTTAGGAAAATGGCATTTGAGCAGAGGCATGAATTAAGTGAGAGTATGAGATATTTGGGGGATGAGAATCAGCAGATAGAATAGCCTTTCTTCTTTCATCTTTTCGCCTACTTGTGTACATAGAGGGAGGAAATGATTTTCTTAAAAAAAAAAAAAAAAGAATGCTTTTAGTTGGTTTGTCGAATCTGGGAAGAGATGAGGGGGGAAGCCAGCTTTGAGTATTTGTGCCAGAATATGTACATTCTCACATTTTTTATGAATCTATATGACAACTCTCTAATCTGATGATCTCATCCTCATTTTACAGCTGGGAAAATAAAAGTTCAGGGACTTCAGGTAGCTTAGTGGTCAAATGTTCCAGTTATTTATTTTACATTACAAACTCCTAAAATGTTGTGGCTTAAAATAACAGCAATCATTTATTTTACTCATGAATATGCAATTTGGACAAGACTCAGAAGGGAAGGCTGTATTGCTCCATGTGGCTTCAGTTGAGGAGTACAATTTAGGGCTAGGGGATCCATGTCCAAGATGACTTACTCCCATGGCTGGCAAGTCTGTGCTATTTATCCAATGATAGATCCACTGGGTCTGAGGGCCTGTCAACCTCCAATACCCTCCATGCAGACTGGGCTTCTTCACACCATGGTGTCTGGGTTTCTAGGACAAGTATTGTTAAGAGAGAGCACAAGACAGAAGAACATGATGTTATGATGATGCAGACTTGGGAGTCTCATAAACCCAGGTCTGCATCTCACTAGTGTTGAGTCTTCAGAAAACTGACATTATCCTAACCCCCAGCAAGGACATTTTCCCAAATAGCAGACTTCTCTGCATCCATTTAGTCAGCTAACATTTTTGAGTGCCTCTAGCACAATAGTGAGAATTCCCTGCTCTGGAGTCCAATTGCTTGAATTTGCATCCTAACCCTCCCACTTGCTTGTTGACAAAAAGTAGGAGATTTACTCAATTTCACTGTGCCTCAATTTTATTAAATGTGAAACATCAGAATTTAAAGAAGGTCCAGAGAAATTCTCACATATCTAACAAGATCACTAATCCTTACTCCTATAATATTACCACCTCAGCCCCATTGTCTTAACAAATCAATTCCCAGAAGCAAGGTAAAATTAGAATTAATGGCCCACCTTATACAAAAAGACTACTATGCCTTATATCTCCACAAGTGGTCCAAGACCCACGGGATATCTTTCTTTACAAGAACTCCTAGTCCCCTACAGTTCTGTATAACCTTGAATCTAACTCAAGACCTCATTCCTCCCCAAAGCATCTAACTCTTCCCCTTTTCCCATTGGCATTCATGGTCTTCCATCAGAAGAAAATATTTTCTAAGTGATCCCATCAGCTCTTTCTCTAAGGAAAAAGGAATGGTTTCCTAAAGCGTTTTGCTGTGATAACTGTTTCTTTACCACCACTATCCCATGTAGCTTAGGGCTTTGTGGCAGGATAATTGTCCTTGTCCTTGTTTTTATGTCTAGAACATTTCTTCTCTCACCATTCTCAAATTCAATGTCATTTGAAGCAAACACCATAAGACTATACTGCCTTTCATTTCTTCAAAGGGATAATTCAAAAGCAATAAAAAAAAACCTGAAATATTTCCCCATTATCACATCTAGTCATCTGTCTGCATTTTTATTTGTATACTCAGCCTCCCTGCTCCTATTTAACTCTCCCTATGCTAATTTAATATCAACCTCCCATGAATGCACTCAATCCCTTCCTCTCTTGCTTGTTCTATGACTTTTCTATTGCAATTATACTTTCTCCCCTGCATGCTTTCTCTCCCTGTACTGCATGGCTAACATCACCATACAAAAATGCAGAAATATCTCCTATGTTAAAAAAGAAAGCCCTCCCTGGATTTTGTTGTGGTAAGGATATATGGCTCCCAGGTGCAGTGTAATGTGTTATGGCTCTCTGACCCTACATTGTGCTAGAACTTGCCTGGTAATGTATATACACCTAAGGAAGTATCCATACATTCAATGTTTAATAATATGAAAATATTAACAGTGACAAGCTGAAATTAAAGTTTTCTAAGTGGCTTCTTTTGGGTTTCCACATCAACTAGAAATCATCTGCATCCCCAGCAATCTGCCTCTACTTTTAAATCCCACGGAATCCAGCAGCACTGTCTCGTTTCTCTACTCATCTTTATAGCAAAGTCCCTAGAATGTTGTCTTTACTTCCTTAACAACTATTTTCTCTTCAACCCATACAAGTCAGTCTTTGTCTCTATCATTTACTGACATCCTCTTCTCAAGGTCACCATGGACATCCACTATGTCACATCCAATGAACAATTCTCAATTCTCAGGAGCATCAAACACCGTTGATGAATCCCCTGCTCTTAAGACACCTTCTTTATATTTTGGGTCACGATATTCTCTTGTGTCTGTTCTTTTTCAGTTTCTTTTGCTTGATTCTCTTTCTTCCTGACCTCTAAATATTGAACTTCCTCAGGGCTCAGTCCTCAGCCTTCTCTTTTCTATCAACATTCTCTCTATAGTTGAGCTCATTAGTCTCAATGTTTTAAACATCTTCTATATGCCGATGACTCCAAAATATAGATTTCTAATTCTGACTTATCCCCTGAGCGTTAAACTCATTTACTGATTGCTTACTCAACATCGCCACTTGGTTGTCTAACAAGTTTTTCAAAATAGCATCTAAAATAAAACTCATTCTCCCCTCTTTTCCCTCTCTCCCCTCTCCCCACCGTAATCTGTCTGTCTGTCCATCTTGGTCAATGTTATAACCTTTCATTTAGTTGCTCAGATCAATACTATATTAGTCAGGGTTCTTGACAATGGAGAACCAATAGAGTGTGTAAACATATAGAAAGAGAGATAGATGTCTTAAATAATTGGCTCATGCAATTATGAAGGCTGGAAAATTCAAAATCTGCAGGGAAGGCCAACAGGCTAGAAACTCAGGGAAGAGTTGATGTTGCTGCTTGAGTCCAAACACAGTCTGGAGGCAAAATTCCATATTCTTTGGGGAATCTTAGTCTTTTAAGGTCTTTAATGGATTGAATGAGGCCCATCCACACTATGAAATGTGATCTGCTTTGCTCAATGTCTATGGATTTAAATGTTAATCACACTTTTTAAAATGTCTTCATGGCAACAACTAACTGAGCCTATATAAAATTAACCATCAAAGTCCACCCCTTGGTAACTCAGTACCCATATGCATCTTCTTAAACTATATTTAATCTCCAAATAAAGGCCATAACAACGTCATACTTTTAGATTTATGACTCTGCTTTTATTATTTGAGTTTGGCTTTTGTTGCTTTGACCTAGAACTCTCTGCTTTTACAAATCAAGTAAAAATTTAGTAGACTTACCATCTATTTTACTCTTAGAAATACCATAACCAACTAGCCAATGCTGTATGTCTGCAAGATGTACTATTCTGATTGCGGCTTAGATTCTGCTGTCCATCAGAGTAACTGTACCCACCCTGCCTTTGAATTTTAAATGGTACCACTTGACTCCCAACACCCTGGGGTCTAATTACTTTCATTGCATTTAGGTTTTTCAATTTAGAAACAGCAATTCCCAATATAATTTCTAACTTACCAGGGCGACCTAAAGAAAGGGTGATCACAGAGCTCTTCAAGAATGTTGGAGATCCTCTCATAAATTTATTTCTCACAGTTCTGGTTAAAGGTATGTCTTTTGGACCCTCCTCGGGTGGGTGAGCAGATCTTACATAATAAATCCACTCTATCATTCCAGTCTCCCTAAGTCTTTGAATCTCTCCCTCTATGGTATATCAATGCAGTTCTGGCATTTCAATTTATTTCGTGTAGGCCACCTACACTTCATGTTTTAGCCAGCTAACCAAACCATTAGAGCTCTTTTTCCCCTCCCTAAGCTGCAACATTAAATCCAGATCTCTGCTTAGTGGGTCCATATCAATAAATTCTGCCTCATACAATTAATTTTAAGGTCCTTTCACCACCATGCCACACTTTTAATATTTACTCCTACACATATGCCCTGGATTTATGTCTCTACACATTGGAAAAATCATGTAGTTCTTGTGTGTACTATACTTCTTCATGAGTCACACTTTGTACTTCACCTTGAGGGGCCTATAGGAACTTGAGTCTAGCGATAGGTCTAGAAGCATGGTGGAGGAATGGTGGAGGAGGATTTCTGAGGAGAATTAGCAGCATCTTACAAGACAGCTACCTCGAGGGAGGCCATTACAGTTTACTCAGGCAAAGCAGGGTTAATTTCCTCAGGTGGGGGTGGAGCAGCTGCTTCTACTGGAAAGAAAAGAGTCATCAGAATTTAAGGATTCATTGTGCCCAGCTTCATCAGGATCTTCCCATAAGTCCCCATTTCAATTTTCAGGATCCCATTCCTTCTCAAACAATGCCCTCACTTTAACAGAAGATGGACACTCTGTGAGGTTGGAAATTTAATTTGCATTGCAATTCAATCTGTTGCAGGATGAGATTCTGGGTTTCGTTTTCAGCAATCTCAGCTTGGCTACAGGTGATAAGGGTTTCTTTCAGGACAGACACAGAAACTTTCAGTTATTTATGCAGTGCATGAGCTGGGAATTTGAATCCCTGTGCTCATCCTCTTATTTCTTCACTTTGTCCAACACAATTATGAGCAACTAGCCAATCTCATACTCATTTTGACAAAAATGTTTTAAGGTATCAAATATATGGTTCCTCAGAAGCTTGCCTCTTAGAAGTATTTAATTAGTAGTAACGGATGGTGATGTTTTGTGAATTTCTATTGCCACATCACACCATGGACTATCCATGCTATCTTTACCAATGGAAATAGTTATTAGCGCCTTTAAAGCTAATCGGATTAGAAAACTAATTCCAACTGGGTACCATGGCCTAGCCAAGTCAACACATAAAATTAATCATCATAAAAACCTGCAAGTTATCCTTGACATCTTTAACTCTCATCACATATCTGATAGTCCATTGGCTCAACTTTTAGAATATATCCTGCCCTGATTATTTATCACATTCATTATTATAAAAGTTACCATCATCTCTCACCTAAGTTCTCTGAATAGTCTCTTTTTGCTTTCTTTGATTTCACTCAGTCTCCTATCCTACTGGCCACCAACCTTCTGAGTCTATTATTTACACAGCAACAAAAATAATTTATTTAAGACCTAAATCTAATCAGTCTACTCACCAGCTCAACAACTCCACTAGCCCCCATCAAACTCAAAATAAAACCCAAACTTTCTATCATTGTCTACGACCATATGTAGTCTGGCCTTGCCTCTCTCTTTCTTTGATATGTTTTCCACATTTGCCAGTATTTCACTAATTCTCTAATGTCCAACTGTAGGTGTTTTTGTTCCTTTTCCCAGAAACCTCTTCTCTCAGGTGCTGCTATGCCTTTATTTAGAAGTCACTTCTTCAAAGTCCTTTCAAGATCACTCTTTAAATTAACTGCATTAGGTACTATTCTCTACCCTGATTAACTTTTCTTCATAAACTTTATCCCTGTCTAACATCATATTATATATATATTTGTTTAATGTCTTTCTTCCCAATTAGAATAAAACCTCCTAGAGGACAGAGGTTTGCATTCTTTGTTTCCTGCCAACTCCCAAGGCCCTAGAACTAGATCTAACATACAGAAATGCACAATCATATTTGTCAAATGAATGAATGGCAATAATAATAATACTCTAGGGTTAGTACTCATAAGTTTGTTGAGAGGGTTAAATTTGATAATGCACATATGCCAAAAACTGCTAATTATCTCATAATGTTGATTCTTCCTTCCTTTCTTTCTAATAGAATTCTCAATTTTTATTTAGGTGCATGGTTTCCCGGAATAAAATTTAATTTTCCACCATGTCTTTCAGTTAAGAATGATCACGTGACTAGTTCCAGCCAATAAGGCTCAAGCAAAAGTGTCCCATGGAACTTCTGAGAAGAGATTTAAAAAAAAAAAAGGATGACAGGGAGGA
>NW_006494609.1:6969804-6974871 GCF_000325575.1 Pteropus alecto
TTGAGCATTAACTTCTAAGATTAGAAGTTAACCATGGAGGGTCCCAACATACAAATAGCCTGGGTTCTTGCTACCACAAAGTGATATATCATGCCCAGACCTATTACCTCTGAACTTCTTATATGTGAGGGAAAAGTAAACCTCTATCGTTTTAGACTCGTTGTTATTTGGGGGTTTCTGTTCCTTGCAAATGTACCTACTCCTAACAATTTTAACATGTAAACTGACCAAGACAAACTTTGGACCATAGTAAGCCCTCAGTAAATATTATCTTTTACTTTGTGTTACTGTCATTGCTTTATTATTATTTTTTTCTATTTCTGTATCTCCTTGTTAGCATTGATGTTGTTACATGTTATGTGCTATGCAAATGCTGGGGAGAATAACGAGAATAAGATGGACTTTGATTTAATGAACATTGTGGTTTGAGGAGGATAGAGATAAAATTATAAGAAAATGGGAAATGTTGCCTTAATGTTTTAATAAAAAATATACTATGGGAAGACAGAGGAAGGAAGGACAGCAGACATCTTCCAGGAGGAACAAAGGTAGATTTATTGCAAAAGATGTAAGTTTTGAACCAAGATTTGAATATATAGAGCAGACTATGAGGACAGAGGGAAAAGAAAGAGGAATGACCGAATATACTCTTCCCTGTTAGGCGAGCAGAAATGATTTTGATCTTAGGAGAAAAAAAAGGGGGGGGTGCTTTTTTTTTTTTTTTAAGATATTTATTGATGAGTTGATATTTTAGAATAGCCTAAGAAAGCCAAGGCTATTTCACCCAATATTTCAGTGCAAACATGAGGTCACTATATTAAAAAATTATTGGCACTATTTTAATTAAAAGACAAGTTGATATTTGAGAAAGCTAACAGGTGGGATGTATATAATCAGGATTGCCAAAAGAAAGCGTAATAGCCTATCTTGGTTGTGGGTTTGTTGGTATATAGAAGTAGGGGAAGGGAGAGAGAGGATGGCAAGAAAGAATAAATAAATGTATAAAATTAGAAAGGTCTTCTGGTGGAAAAAGATTCACTTAAGGTACTTAAATAAATAGTTTTTAAAGTAGTTTAAAATAATTTTTAAAAAATAGTTAAAAAAAACAGTTTCTAAAGTCCTTATTCTATTTCTTATATTGACAGGCAATAAGGAGTTTAGGGTAGTATTCACTTGCCTTTAATTTTCAGAGCAATGTTTTTGTATAAATTTCAAAATCTTTACTTCTACTATATGTGTTTTTGTAGTACAGGTCAAAGGGCAAGGGAAGGAGCACTAAGTAGCAAAATAAGGATGCACAGCTTGAGATTTCCTCCTCAAGATATTTCTATTGCTGTGACCTCAGTGTTTTTGCCAATTCCTAATTTGGACCCTCAGGACTCTTGACTTTGGTCATTTAACCTCCTGAAACTAAACTGACCTTCACTTTTGGTCCTAAACTTTCCCTTTACCTCTAACACTAGATTTAGTGTCACAGCTTCTCTAATACTTACTCTTAATTTTCCATCTTGATATCTTCTCACATTAGCAATTATTTTAAATGTAATTTCTAGCATGTCTTAGAGCCAAGTGCATTTATGTGCAGACATACCTCTGAAAATATGATGGAAATGTATTAGAAAATATTATTTGACCTATAAAAATCTGATTTACAGATTTTGAATTTTGAGAATAACTGTATAATAAAAACAAAATAAAGTAAATAGAACAAACAAATAAAAATGCCCCACAGAGTTACTTCTGTAGAGACTGATTTCTGGGACTGAAGAGGAAGAGAAAAAATAACATTTGTTTAATATTCATTATAATGTATCTATCACCTCAGCCTCTCTTTGCCACATTCTAAAGCAGCTACCCTCCTCAATGACCGTAAAATTCAAACCTTTCTTTGGAGAAATATGCAATAGTTGGTAATCTTATGCATTCTAAAGCATCTCATTTTATGCCCCCCAAATGCATGATTTACTTTGAATGATAAATACAGCTCTGAAGTGGAGTGTTTCCGGCATTCACAGATCAAATGTAACTGGGGAGGAATAACTCAGACGCTTCCTGATGTTTTATATTTCCATGCACTAATATTTGCTTCACACCATATGTCACAGTAACACCAGAATGTGATAAAGTAGAACAGCCCAGTGGTTTTCTCTTTCCAACATCTGGTCTTCTGAGGAAGTCTATCACGTTAAAGATTCATGTTTAAATCCCCAGATAGATGGGAATAATAAAACGCCTTGCTGAGAAACAGCTAAGGGGTGCTGGAAAGTCTTCTTTTTACCATCAAATTGGCATAAGTGAATACTATGATAATTTCTATGGAATTAAACAAATAGACATAGTAGTCCACTGGACCCTCCCTGAAAAGCCACACACAACGTCCATTTCCAGAGCAATAAAGCAAACTAGAAACCAGATGTCAGCCTTTTATTTGGTGGCCATCCATCAAGCCTTCTGACTCTTTGCTCTGTTTAAGGCGGTCAGCCCTAGGGAGACTACATATCTAAGGACCAATGGCAACATTGTGTTCCTAAAGCTGGCTCGGTTAGCCTCCAAAGAAAAGAACCAAGACTACATCTGCTGAGTTGATGGGATTTACAACACATGCTAGTCTCTCTAATCCTTTTGAAAAAATAAAGAGAAAAATGTGCTTTTATATTTCCTTCTGCTCTGCAGGAATAAATTAGCTATATTTGTTCTCTTCATTTCCTCACAGGCTCCTTGTTCAAGTCAATGTGATATGGCTACTATCCCCAACATCTCATAGATGCAAGCCGTTCTGTTCTCAATTGACCACCATATAAGCTAAACAGCATAAACCCTTTTCTATCTTTATTTTGCTTCTAACATTGTTGGTTGCTCTCTCTGGAAAACTCTTTTTGTTGCATCAAATGTTGTATTTTTCAGCTTTTCTAATCACTCTTTTCAAAACTTCTTTGATTTCTCTACCCTTTTTTGACGCTCAAATTTTGATTTGAGCGTCAAAAAAGGGTAGAGCTGGCAAAAAAGGTCTTAGGCCTTCTTTTCATCGATATTCTCCTCCTGGGTGATCTACGTTTCTATCAAAATTCCAGTTCCTAATCATATAAATGCTGCTTGTGCCATTGTCCTCATTTGCTGCCCCAGGGCCATTGTCCACCCTTCTCCACCCTGGTCTGTGCCCTGGGTTGCTGATCTCTATGAACTGAATCACTGATTTTTTGGTTGGTGGTTTATTTTTGTCAAGGGAGATAACATCAGGGAATTGGATACTGGGAGGATAGACACTAATTAGTAAGATATAATATTTCTCTGGCTTCTTCTCTGCTGGGCTCTGGGTTAGCAGGCAGCATTCCTTTAAGAGACCAAGTCTATTAGGCAACCGCCTCCTATATAACTATAGGTCTTGGCAGATTTCCAGTACCTTCCCCTTTTCTTTTACCCCTCGGGCCCAGGGATTATAGTAGCTTTCATTTGTTGCTCATTCCAAAATACTTCCCCATTCTTGCTGTGTTCCCTGAGTCCAGCCAAGGACTTGGTAAACAGTCCATTCATGAACATCTTCTCACGTGATCTCTCTCCAGGGCGCCATCTATTTGCTACCAGCACTCTGCCCTACACTCTGAGATCACCCTAATCTGCATCTCAAATTCATCTCCCATGCCTGAGATCAAGATCCACAAAACAAACTCTTGTGTCTACTAACAGACCCATTTGGATTTCCTGGAGATATTTAAATGCTAACATCGCCAGCAATGAACGCATCAGCTTCTCCTCTTTCTCTACATTTCTCTTTTTAGTAATGACATCGCTACAAGAAAAACTCAATTTTCAAGACAGAAACATGGAAGTCTTCTTTAACCCCCCTCTTTCCTTCAATTCTCTCTCAGTAAATGCTAAGTTTTACTGAGTCTGCTCTATTTCTTGAACCCATCTATTTCCCTCATTCTCACTGCCTCTGCGAGACCAGACTACCTTCAACTCTTGTCCAGTGTCCCCTGCAATATATTTTCCACAAGGAAGCCAGAGTGATCTCTCTAAAAAAGCAAATTTCATTATGTCAAAACTCTGTTTAAAAAAATTTTTAAATGGATTTCTATCATCTTAGGTAAAGTCTGGGCTCCTTACCGTGGTTGTGTGCTCACCCACTACCTGACCCAAGCTCCAGTATAACATTTATTACACTTGATTATGATTTGTTATTTAAATGTCACCTGCTTCCGTTAGTGTGAAAGCCCATAGGTCAGGTGCTATGGATTGTGTTGTATTTCTCCAAAATTTACATGCTGAAGTTCTAATACCAGTAATTCTAAATGTAGCTTTATTGGAAATAGGGTCATTGCAGATGTAATTAGTTAAGATGAGGTCACACTGGAGTAGAGTGGGTCTCTAATCCAATATGACTGGTGTCCTTATAAAAAGGGGGAATTTGGGCACAAACACGGACACACATAGAGGGAAGGCAATATAAAGAGACACAGGGATAAAACAGCCATTTACAAGCCAAGAAAAAAAAATCCTTCTTAGGTCTGTGAAGATCTTTCCTTCACAGACCTAAGAAGGAATCAACACTGTCCACACTTTCCTTTAGACTTCTAGCCTCCAGACCTATGATATAGTCAATTTCTGTTGTTTAAGCTGCCAGTTTGTGACACTTTGTTACAGCAGACCTAGCAAACTAATACAGCAGAGAACATGCCTGTCTTGATTATTATGGTATCCCAAGCCTCTGGCATAGTCTTAAACATACACAGCAGGTATTTCACAAATATCCGTGGAATTATTGAATGAATTCCTATAACTACTGTGTCATAAAATACATGTCATATGGACAGGTATTTTAGACCAATTTGATGGAACCTAATTACTGAAGTATCAAGAATATTTCATTAAAACCTCATCACAAGCTGAAAATCAAAGGACAATGTTTTAATCAGGCACCATCACATTTAATATTAATTAATCAAGCAGGAAAATGGAGTAAATTTTTCATCAGAAATATAAAATATGGAGGATCATTACTCAGATAGAAGAAAAACATTTTTTAAATTTTTTAATTTTTTAAAAATTTTTATTGTTTATTGTAATAAT
>NW_006494609.1:6975176-6980069 GCF_000325575.1 Pteropus alecto
TTGAGCCAATCATTTATCATAGGACACTTCAGTTGCTTCCATGCCCTGGCCACTGTGACTAATGCTGCTATGAACATCGGTGTGCAAATATCATTTTGTGTATGGGTTTTCAAATCTTTGGGGTAAATACCCAGTAGAGGGATTGCTGGATCATGTGGTAGATCAATTCTTAGTTTTTTGAGGACCCTCCATACTGTTTTCCATAGTTACTATACCAATTTGCAGTCCCACCAGCAGTGTATGAGGGTTTCTTAGAAGAAAAACATTTTTAAAATACTATATCAACTTTACCTTATTCCATTCATGAGCCCTTCAGGTTTTACCTGTCTAAATATAATAAATATAATAAAGGATCCCTATTGTCAACTGGGACTTAAGCACAGAGAATGGAAGAGTTTGAGTGGGTTTCTTGTCATTTTTACTTGTATCAGAGGTACCAGGCAAGGGAAGTTGTTTAGTTGCTACTTTTTGAGTTTATATCTTCATAAGTCAAAGCTGAGAGTTTCAGTGCTACCAGCAGAGTACTTACAGGGTGAAGTTCAGAAACCCTGTCAAATTTATCCATTCATTCAGCTTTCCTTAGTGCTCCTAAGGTTGAGGTAGTTCAGTTGAAGTATGGCACGTAGATTTCTTAATAAATGGCAAATTCTGTAAGTTTGTGTGTGCTCTAAAAAGGATATCTCTTAACTCAATTGCACATGTTCAAGTTACCTAAGATCTTGGAAACCAGAACCTCCTTGCTATTAGGGACATTCTAGGTTGATATTTCACAAATGAAATAGCTCTCTTTGATTAAATAGAGACTGGTAATGGTGATTAAGTGGTAAATACAATTTGCATTAAATTATATTCCGAATGGTCCTATCTAAAAAAAAAATCAGCCTAATATGACATGTTAGTAGTGACTTTGCACTTGGTGACATCAATGATCTTGTCCAATCTCGATTCTTCAGGTATTAAGTCACATAGATGATATTAGTGTGTGTCTTAGGAGATGTCACCAAGATGCTGCCTTCAGCGAATGCAGAGTACTTAAATTTTTAGCCATTTTAATAACATTTCTTTCTTACTAACCGCTATTTTCCACATCTACAGCTCAAATCAAGCCTTAAGTGCATTTGATGTTTTTCATGTCACACTAAGATAACTTAGTAACTCCAGTCAAGTCCTCCACAAAGGAAACTAAATGACAGAAATTTGTTCTTTCTTTCAATAATGTATCTGTCTAAGCCAGATGGCCAACTCGCAAGCAGAGAAGTCCTCACACATTGGTATATTCTTGGCCTATATTCTGAACTCTACCACCTCATCAAAAATGGAATTCTTTTTCCTAATATGTTATTGAAATCACCATTTTCTTGAGCACTCCAGGCCCTTGCTCTAATGACTAACAATGTCTTTCCAACTTCACATTTGGCTTTGACTCCCAGCTATGCCCTACATGCAGCACCTCATCCTGTTCATACAGATTACACTCTTACTTTGAACCATTCAAATCTCTATAGTATATCATGCCATTAGTAATGTAGCCAGGGATTTCTGCATTACAGGAAATGGGAACTCAGATAATAACAACAGAAGTTAAGTTTACCTTTGTTGCTAGTCCAGGACTCCCTTCTCTACAACCATGGGCCCATAGAATCCTGGTTTATAAACTCTTGGAGATTTTTTGATGCCGTGATGATTGCTCTTGTGGACTTCTATCTAAGTCTGAGGTGTAGATTTTGCAAAAATTTATAAATGTTATCGAATACTTTCTTCATAAAATATTTTATAATTCTCTCTCTATTTTAGTCTCCCATCATTATAGTAATTAGAGGACTGATTGGCACCACTGCTACCTGGAACACAAATTTAGAGGTAATTATCCTGGAAAAATCTCTTGTAGTTCAACCCTTGTTTGGGCCATTAAAAATTTGGTTTTCTGTTACTTGCAAAAAAATGATTTCTAGTAAGTATTAATGTAGTCATTTATCTCAGAGAGTCTCTTACTCTATTTTAAGATTTTAAAAAGCAAGGGAAGGAGACAAAGGAGAAGGAGAAGAGTGGAAAAGAAATCTGACTGACTAATCGAGAATTCCTTGTGTCTCTGAAACTCTGGGGCTGGTTTAACAGACTTCACAACTTTTTCATGATAAACATCCTTAGCTTCTCACTATCCAGATGGTGTTTTCAGGTAGTTTGCCTGAGTATCCATGAATCAATTATTAAATCATTGCATCTAATCAGTATGAAGTAAAATGATTATTTTTAAAGATTCTTAAATATACTTACTTTGGAGCATTTGGAGCTTTGAAAATACATGCAAAGAATAAGCTGTTCTTGGGTTTTGATACGAATTAAGAGAAAAGAGACTGACATTGACCTAAATTGTTATTCAAAAGATTTAAATGTTAATGAATAAAAGTGGAAGCTATAAAAATGTTTATTATATTTTTTAAAAGAAACACTTTCGATTTCTTAATCTTTCTAAACCAAAAAACATAGATAATTATCTCTAAAAGAAAAGGCAAAATTCTTAATAATCATGACATTTAGATAAATTTGAAAGAAAAGAGAAACATTTGCTAGTGTAGTAAATTCTTTAAAATGCAGCTAAACTTGCTCTGGCAAAAACATTATGAACTCGGGCCTTTTATAAATACATAAATATCATTTAATATTTACCTTTTTTGTTTGTTTATTTAAGCAACTAAAATTTATTGAGACCAACAAGCCAACAGTAACTTTTGCGTTTCTCTTATAATGGTGGTACATAGAACCACTGACAGAGAGAAAAATATTTTGCTATTTCAAATGTCTCTGGAGGATGAACAGCTCACAAATAATAATATATTGTTTAGAGAATAGTGAACTGTTTAATTAAATTAAATCAAATTAAAATTCACTACTTACATTTTCTAGACCGTATATATAATAAAAATAATTAATGTAATCTCTTTTTGCTCAAAAGTCCTGAAATTTCTGTCACGATACAATTTGAGCAAAAGTAAAACCACTTATGTAAAGTTCTAAAATAAGTTTAGTTAGGTACAATTTACGTACTCAAAAATCCATTCTTTTAAAGTGGACAGTTCAGTGTTCTGATATATTCACAGAGTTGTGCGACCATCTCTCTCAATCTAAAAGAAAGAGAGAGAGAGAGAGAGAGAGAGAGAGAGAGAGAGAGAGAGAGAGAGAGAGAGAGAGAGAGAGAGAGAGAGAGAGAGAGAGAGAGAGAGAGAGAGAGAGAGAGAGAGAGAGAGAGAGAGAGAGAGAGAGAGAGAGAGAGAGAGAGAGAGAGAGAGAGAGAGAGAGAGAGAGAGAGAGAGAGAGAGAGAGAGAGAGAGAGAGAGAGAGAGAGAGAGAGAGAGAGAGAGAGAGAGAGAGAGAGAGAGAGAGAGAGAGAGAGAGAGAGAGAGAGAGAGAGAGAGAGAGAGAGAGAGAGAGAGAGAGAGAGAGAGAGAGAGAGAGAGAGAGAGAGAGAGAGAGAGAGAGAGAGAGAGAGAGAAAAGAAAGAAAGAAAGGAAGGAAGGAAGGAAGGGAGAAAGCACAAGAAACAAGCAATTTTCTCTCTTCATGTTGACTTCCAAAATGTTGTCTGCATGGAGCCTGCTAGGAAACTTGAGAACTGGAACTCTTTAATTAACAAAGGAAAATCAAAGAGAAGTTCCAGTAGTGACTCAATTAATCCACATACAGCAGGGAGTACATCCTAATAGTTGGAGTAAGCAATCAAGAGAAGATGCCTAAAATACATTTCTAATTCCAAAGCTTGAAAACTGAGTGGCCTACGGTGATTCTACTCACCCACCTGTCCTTCAGGTCTCTCTATTGTAAAAATAAACAAGGGAAATCCAATTTAGTTCTATCATGTGGCAAATGTTTAGAATACTTACATGCTCCACTAACAGGGTTTATAGAGAAGATCAAAGGAAGGGCCCAAAGACTGACAAGGCTGTTAATTGCTAATTATGTCCTACATCAAGTTTATACTCCTCAGGTCTTCCTTAATGTCGAGAATATTTTCATATTTGTCTTTATTCTCAGATATTTCTACTTTTCTGGATGGGGGAGATATTTTTCAGTGTGCCTGAGACAGCTTTGATAGTATCAATTTCAGTTTTAAGTCTCTCCCAAGAGGGCACACATCTTGTAGGTTCACCTAGGCCAATTCCAAGGAATTCTCTTGAGTAACTATCCTCGGGCCATATGCATGCATTTTAGCTTCTAGCTGAGATTCCACTGAGTTAAATAGTTTGTTAAGATTGTTTAAAAAAAAAAAAAATGTTCCCAAATGGCAAAGCTCCAGATAACATCTAAATTATCATTTATGAATAATGAAGGAAATGCTGCTGTCTCTAGAGCATCCCTTGCAGGCCAAGACCAGCCCTGACAAAGCACAAGGTGAAGCTCTTATCTCAGAGGAAAGACATAATACCCCAAAGGCTGTTCCAGAGGCAATATGGCAGCAGAGCTCCAGGGTAGACATAGCTTATGCCGACAGTGGATTTTTCTTGCTTCCTCTTTTTTTGTATTATTATTATTTATTATTATTTATACCTACAGCACCTGGTCTTCCTAGATGGTCTCCCATCCAAGTACTAACCAGGCTTAGTTTCCGAGATCAGACATGGGGCTTGTTCAGGGTGGCATGGCCGTAGACCATGGACCGTGGCTCCACTGGCGCACAAACTGAGACCTTCTGCGTATAAAGCAGACATGCTAACCGCTACACTATGGAACCACGACCATTCTCGCTTCCTCTTGACCGATGAAACAATACCCGTTTTTCATTTTCTAATCGAAATGCAGATTAAATTTCACCATGCACTACCCAGTACTTTGAAAGTGAAAACTGGTTCTAAAAAAATAAACCTCACTGAGTGATAATATTATTTATGTTTATTGCTA
>NW_006494609.1:6980128-6987761 GCF_000325575.1 Pteropus alecto
TCCCCTGGTGGAATGCCTTTGTCCATTTCCACTTGGATAAAGCTCAACCCTGAAAGAGGAGAGCCTTCCTTGGGGACTTTGCCACCTCTCAGACAGGTTGAGTGCTCACCGGTGGGCAGGCCCTCCTGGGACTCCTATTCAGAATGTATCTCCCATTGATGCAGGACAGGGCAAATTTCCCCGAGTCGGTGCTGGGAGACGAAGCCCTGTACCAAGAGAAGAGTGTCCATTGGCAGAGTGAAGAAAGAATTCAACACACATGTCAAAGTCAGAGTCAAAAGGAAAGTTTATTAGAAAAGGGGGAACACTCCACAAACAGCATGGTCTCCTCTTAGAGAGAGTGAGAGGGATGGTGAGAGACAGAATAAAGGCACTGAGAGGGACCCTGAGTGTTCAGGGAATTCAGTTTATATCTCATCCTTTAGTTCCTGTGAGTTATTGTTTAAAAGACTTTATTAACCCATTTCCTTTGATGTGGACAGAGAGCGAGGAAGGGGAAGAGTATACATACTCATGTGAAAAGATGTGTAGAGTGACAGGCCGGCTGGCAGTTGCCAGCCTTTAATCCATAGGTCCCCCATGGTTTTATCCATGGGGAATGACTCTTGGTTCCTGGTTCCCCAGTCACAGGTGTGGAAAATGGGATGTTAGAAATCCCAGTAGAAATCTTCCTTTGTTCTGCAGGTGCCCTCCTAGCCTGGCTGCAGGACTGATCAGCACATTACAGTCTCTGATCATGGCTTGATTAACATTTTTAATTCTCTTGCCTCCTCCCAACATTACCACTCTAATATAATGTTTGAATTCTTCTCTCAAACACTTGACTGTAACCTCTCTGAAGCAGAGGACAGATGGCATCACCTTGGTATCTGTAGGATCTTTAAGGTCAATGGCTAGCACAGAGGTGTACTAAAATAAGCATTTTTGTTGAATTAATATACCTAATGTTGCCCTCAACAAGTAACAATTTAGATTTACATATCCTATTAATTACTTCAGCATTTTCAAGACACGCACATAGATAATGAATTTCTAAAACGTAGATAATGAACTATCTACGTTTACTTTTCCTTTGTTGACTTCTGACTCAAATGTGCTTTCTGGAGCCATAATTTGTTCACATTTGTCTTCTTTATTAGAGCACAGACTCTTTGAAAAAAGAGACACTGTCCCACTTCCTGTGACTATCAGGCACAACAGTAAATATTTTTTGAATAACTGAATAATCAAATATGAAAAGATGACTGAAGATGCCCATGCCTAGTCGAGGTCATGGCTATTGTGGATTGACTCAATAGCTATGCAGTTAATCAAATAGAGGTGAAAACCAGAGTTAAGAAGGCAAGAGTGAGATTGGATCTGGGATAAGGATGTTTAGGAATCTAACAATAAAACCCTTACACAGACTAAGTAACACCAGCCAGTCAAGATAAAAGAAATTATCCCTTACACAAACATGTTGCCATAGAAATGGGGGTTGTGACTCTACACTATAGAAGGGTTAAAACTTTGTTTACTGATGAGAGAGGTGTTTTATTCGGCTGAGAATTAGAAAAACAATCTTAAGCTATCTCAATGCAGGAAATGGAAGAGAGCCAGTCTAAAGCACAGGTCTATAATAGGCAGTTTCCCGAGTTAAAAAACAAAACATGTTTATTGGACATAGGACGAAAAGGAAGACATAGGGACCTGATCATTTGTATTCATAGACAATACCTGAGAATCACAGAAGTGAGGCTGGAAAATCTCTTCCTACTGAACAGGTGCATTCATTTTCAAGCAACTTGGCTTCTTTATTAATCCTGGTCCATTGCCTATTAGAGTAGAGCATCATTTCAGAGGCCTAAAGAACCCAGCCCAGATGCTCTGACAATGCTGGCATGCCTCTCCATTTCATCAAAGCACCCAGACATCAGAGCATTTGTATTGCACCAACTGGAGACCAGCCCCTTTACCCTGATGCTTATGTGTTCTTAATGTACAAAACCCTTATACACAAACACTTGGAAACCGCATGGGGGAATTACTGGCCAAAGTGCCACATAATGCAGCCAGCCACAATTACCAACAGAGCCCTCCTAACACCAATACATGTTTTGTTGAGAAAAATTAAAAAGCTACTCAGGTATGAAAGCCATTTCTCTTTTGATTGTTGCCAGCTGCAAATTGCAGTGATGCAGACCCAAGTTAGCAGTGACGTAGACCCTAGTTAGCAGACACTCTCTCTCTCTCTCTCTCTCTCTCTCTCTCACCCTCCTCCCTCCCTTTAGTTAAGGCTCAGAAATCACGTGATTTAGCATGAGTCCTAGCAAGTAACTAGAAATGTTTTTTCTGTCTTCCCTGCTTCTTCCAGTTGGCCAATGGGTATAGCAAGCTGATTGAGTCTGCTGTCAGCTCTATCAGAGAGTGTGGATGAAAGATCAAGAGGGGGAAAGATTTTTTTTTGTATCTAGCCCATAGAGCATTGGCAGGGAAATCTACAGAAGTGAAAAATATTTTTCAGAATTACTGCAATATACTGTCTTTCATCAAATGTGTTTATGATGATTGAAATGTACTCACAAAATTTTCTCTTAAAACCTTGAGATTGGGATCGTAGAGTATCTTTAGAGCAAGTTTGTAGATTACAGAAGCATCTGTTACCTAGACCAGTGCTGACGCAATCGCTTGTGCATAGGATCCTTGTATCACCATATTTTTTTCCCTACGGTCTGAGAAATGTCAGAGAGAATCAGGCCAGGCACCTGCCTCTGCTCTCTAAAATTTAAGGGTCACTCTAAAGTGTATAGGGTGGTGGTTTGCAGGGAGAGGCCAGGGAGGCGGGGAGAACTTCAAGGTCATAAAATGGCAAAAAAAAAAAAAAAGCCTGAAAATTGAGAAAAAGTATATATGAATCACTCATGAACTTTCTTATCGACAAGTTTTTTTTTTAGCAATGATAAAGATCAATGAAGTACCCAAGTAATGTACTTCGTTATTCCTAATGAAGATACTAGCTAATATGATCCATTCTTTTTTTCTTTCTTTCTTTTTTATTTTTTTTTTAGGCGAGGCAACCCTTGGTTGCCCTCACAGATTGCAAGGACCTTGTCAGTTTACAATCCCTTATTTTTTATTTTTTACACCTACAGCACCTTGTCTTTCTAGGTGGTCTCCCATCCAAGTACTAACCAGGCCCAAATCTGCTTAGCTTCCGAGATTAGATGGGATCGGGCTTGTTCAGAGTGGCATAGCTGTAGACTAATATGATCCATTCTTAATAGGTATTTAAGAAAACTACTAGATTTCAAAAAGTCAAAATGATTTATTAGTCTTTCTCTTGTCTTAAGAATTATCTCCAAATGGATGGTTTCCTTTTGTGTGCTTCAATTTCTGTCTCAAAGTTTTCATATGGGTATTTTCTGTTGAAACATTTCGTAAGCTCTGTGAGGGATTCTGGAGATATTTGCAGAATATATGGTCCTCCTCTCCATTAGTGCCTCTGGCCTGTTTTTGAGTACCCCTGCCACATTACACATACCTTTTGGACTCTTCTAGGACCCTTCATCCTATGGCATTGCACTCCTGTCATGAGATCCCACTGGACACTTGCTCCTGCAGGCCCTGACCTGGCTTCATTCAGAGATAGAAACAATGAGATGACCCCTGATAAAAAAAAAAGGGGGGGTGAACTTTGATATTAAACTCTTTCTTATTTCCTTGACTGTGGCCATTATTTAAGCAATTTGAGTAATATTCTCTTTCTGCAATATTCCATCCTTGTAGGCTACCTGATATTTGGGTTGTAAAATGATGCTTCTGACTACTCAGAACATTGATTCTGGTGCCAGACAACCTGGATTAAATTTAGTTCTAATCAGGACTAGCTTTGTGATTTGGGGTAAATTTTACTTAATCTCTCTCTGCCTCAGTTGCCTCATCTGTAAAATGTAGTTAACACACTATTTTTATTTCGTAGGATTTAGTATGAGAACTAAACATTCTGAGTTTTCCACAAACCCTACGTTTGTTGCATCATAGGCCCAAATACTTACCTCATTAGACACCTCGTCCCTAATGATATTATAATTTACATTTAAGTATTTTCAGAGTCCTCATTGCCTACCACAAATCTATATCTAAGTAATAAATGTGATGTCATATAAAACACTAAGATTAAATAGATAACCAATAGGAATATTTCTTAAAACTAGAGATTCTTCTTCCCAAGTTTTTTATGAGAGATTTGGAACTCAAACCAAAAGATAAATCTTTATTTTTCTCTCTGTGCCCAGAAAAGGAGACAGCAAAAAAGCAGGAACTTGTAATTCATTTTTTCCAATGAACTATGATAACACGTGCTCTATTTAAGAACCAAAAGGACTAGAAATTTCAAAGCGAATTTTATATTAGACCATGTAAATAGTCTGAGTTCAAGGTAAGGAGAGCTGGTATGTCCTAGAGGAGGCCAGCAGGTCTCATGTCCTTGCCCATGTTCAACAAGAAAGACAGAAGAAAGACAAAGCACTGCCATCTGGATGAGTATGGGAAGGTCTAGAGCAGCGTAAATAGTCATGCAAAGTTTTGTTCTAATTACACAAACTTTTGCTTTTTAAAAAAGTGCATAATATCTGCAAGTTCTAAATTTAAATTTAAAGGACTGAAACACACACACACACACACACACACACACACACACACACACACACACACACACACACTTCAGTTCTTCCTGACATATCCATTACACATTATGACAAAAAACAAATAGAACTTCTTTTTATCTGGCTAATGCTTTACAGACTCATTTATAATTTGATGCTACCTGTACTATGTCTCTCAGTGTTTCTGCTTTCAGAGTTTTTCCTACCCTTTGTAAGTCTAGCATCAGTTCTTCCTCTCCCCTTAATATTGTTTTTAATTTTGCAAGATAAAAAGATTTCATTTCAAATACTTATAAATCTTCTTGCCAGTCATCAGAAAAACTGCTAAATAATTTTGTATCTAATCAAATTGATCTGGATGGCCTCCCACTGAGCAGCTCCACTTTCTCCTTCAAGCCTCTTCTTGCCCATTTTCCATTCCACACTCTGCCATAGGTTGCTATTTATCATGATTTTTACATAGAAATCTGCCAATGTATGTTTGATCCATATGCTCATGTAGTTAATGAATAGATATTATTTTGAAATTACCCTGTAAGATTGAAGACAGGAGGAAAACCAGGGAAATCCTTTTACTTTTAGATAAAAAAGACTGGAAGATTAACTGCTGGGGGTATGTACCAACATAGAAGACTGTATCGATTTGTGAATGCCCATTGGCCATTATTTTGAGAAATGGGGCCCTGACAAAAACAAGAAAAAAATATTTTGCTGAATTACTTGTTACTTTCTCTCTTCCCTCTTCCCACTTTCTCTTCCTTTATGTTTTTTTTCAGACTAGAACTTTCTAAACCTGGAACCTTCATCAGAAGAGATGTTCATTATTTATTTTGGTGATTTATAAAAGTGCCTATTCTCTGTGACAACTATTCACTGAATTTTAAAGTTAAACATAAATTATGTAAGTATGTCACAATGGGTAGCATTACATTAACTCCTTGTGACACCACTGAGCATAAATTGATCTGGCAAGCTACTGGAAATGAGGGAAAAATACCAACCAGCCAAATCTAACCCAAATAAATGTGTTTTGTATTGAGACCCATTAAAGGCAGATTTCAAAAGGAACTGCAAAGGTAAAGCTTTTTTCTTTCTTTCTTTCTTTTCTTTTTTTTTTTGTTGCAAGTGCCAAGACATCTTTTAAGTAGCTGTGGCCATTTAATACCCAAGGATAACTTAAAATGTGATAAATATTGGTATGTCTCTCTCAGAAACAATCACGTTTTATACCATCTAAGAGAAAAGAACACTATTTAGTTCATTGCATGCACAAAAGGCAAACTTTCCAAAAGAATATATGAAGATTTTGACTTCCCAGCCACATGGGAGTGTTATGAGTTGTTCTCTGATGTAAACAACTGAAAAATTAAGCAAAATATATGAAAAAAAAAACACCTATTTTCAGACATTGGAAAACAGGCAGCACAGGACTATGATTTCTAAGAGAAAGAAAACAAATCAGGTTTTCTGCTTAGAATCACCATCCAGATTTTTATGGAGAAAGATGGAGCACAGTGTTTTTATTGTCTTGAGGAGACAGACAGCTGGAATTGTGGACACAGTACCAGAGAGAAGAGAACTACACAGAGCCAGAGCTTCAGAAATCTGCACAGGGTACCTTTCAATCTACTACTGAATACTAAGCGTAATGATGAAAGCATATCATTAAGTGAAAACTCATAGAGCCAGACAAAGAATTCTCAGGGAGCTATTATCAGAACAATACCCAGAGCTCAATTAAACAAGGCTTAGGTCCCTTTGAATTTTAATCATCCAGAGTGGTGCATTCAGTAGTTGGGTAAAACTAGCCCTATAAGAAAGGCCACACAGACTATTAATAATAAAGCTTAAGAAATCATGGAGCTAATCTGCAAATAACCCTGAAGCCTGCCAAAATGTTTTCAACGCTCTGTGTAGGAGGACAAAAAATCAAAAACTAAAAACAACAACAAAAAAGAGAGACCCTAAATAACATCATATTTACAGTATCTAACATTCAAACCAAAAATTACTAGCCATAAAAAATGAAGGAAAATGTGACCAAGAGCCAGATGAAAAATCAGTCAATAGAAATTGACCAAAAAATTGACAGAAATAATAAAAGTATCAGAAAAAAACCCTTCAAAACTGGCATTATGAATGTATTGGCTGCTCAAGAAATAAATAAAGAATATGAAGATAACCCGAAGGGAAAGGAAAGACATCATCAAGTTCCACATAGAAATCCCAAAGAAGAAAAATACAATATCTAAAGTAAACAATTCAATGTATGATATTAACAGCAGATTAGATTCTGGCAGAAATAAAATCAGTGAATTTGAAGACATTGCAATAGAAACAATCTAAAAGGAAACACACAGAGAAAAGACTAAACAGTAAATACAATCTCAGTGACTAACGAGACAATATTAAGTGGTGTAGCATACGTGTATGTAGAGTTCCAAGAGGACAGAGAAAGTGTGTGGAGGATGTGAAGAAATAATGTCCTCAAATTTTCTAAATTTGATGAAAATTCTGAATCCACAGATCCCAGAAACTCAATGAACCCCAAGCAAATTATACACATGGACACATATAAACCCAAACATAGACACACACACACATACACAATCAGACCAAGCCACAGCATAAACTCCTGAAAACAATGATAACAAAATTTTAAATCTGCCAGAGTGAAAAAGATGTAGTACAGAGGAATGAAGAAAAGAATTACTACAGACATGTCAAGGAAAATGAAATACACCAAAAGAAAATGAAAAACCACCTTAAAGCTGGTAGAAAAAAAAAGAAAAACTATCAAATTAGCATTCTAAATCGAGCAAAAATATCTTTAAACATAAAGGCATAATAAAGACATATTCACACACAGAAAAAAATCCTGAGATAATTTGCTGCCAGCAGCCCTGATGTTCAGAAATGATAAGAAAGTTTTTCAGGCTGGAAAAAAAAATGATTCCAGATGGGAATTAGGATCTAAAATATATATATAT
>NW_006494609.1:6987801-7018050 GCF_000325575.1 Pteropus alecto
TGTGGCAAATATGAAAGGCTTTTTAAATCTCACATTCGAACTTCATTACAAGTTATTGATTTTTAAAAGCAAAATTAAAACAGTGAAAGGTATGGTTTATAACATGTAGAACTAAAATATTTTATAACCCTCATACAAATGATGGGGAGAAGGAAATGAAAGCATACTGTCATAACTTTCTTATGTTATATGTGAAGTGGCATTATATTATTTTAAAGTAGACTGAGGTAAGTTAAAGATATATATTGTACATCCTGGAGTGAGTGTTTAAAAAAAAGCACACAAATAAAAACAAAGGAAAGGTGCGGGGGGTGTGTATCTAATGAACCAACAAAGGACAAACACTCTCAGTCATTCTCCCTGTGGTATCAGGGCTTCAGGTTACCTGAGCTCTCTCCCTCTATCATTAGCTTGATTTGTATAAATCCTCTGTGGGTTAAGGCCCATGGTGATAAAAAGTGAGACAGGTGGATTTTTAGATCAAAAATTCATGATACTTTTGACACTAAAGCATTTGGAAATAGAAATCTCTATTAAGATCACTCTAAGGACATAGGTGAAATCTGTCTTTTGTCTTTGTTATTACTACTGTAGAGAAGGGTTTTTTTGTTTTGTTTTGTTTTGTTTTAAATTAGAACAATTAACTTCTTTGAACTCCCACCTACCAATTGGAGCCCTCACCCACTTCTCATGGCTTTTTAGTTCTTTCATCCAGAAATGGGATGCTTTATGCTGTGGTTAATACGGTGGGCACCTCTTCACTGAACAAAGTTTTTGAGTACCTTGTTTTTACCATACAGAGTTATCATGGGGAGGCCCTTTCACTTCTCCATATGTGTGTTTTCCATTGATTTCTCAAGCTCAATGTCAAATGTTTTCTTCTATAAGGCTTTTCTCTGGTCACAAGAATCCTCCCCTATCGAATGATAAGGTATGCAATATTTAGAGATTGGCTTTTTTTTTTCTTTCGGCATAATCTATATGATTATAGATTATCCCCTGAGATCTATTCAAGTTGTATGAATCAATAGCCCATCCTTTTCATTGCTTTATAGTATTCCATTGTGTGAATGTACCAGTTTATCTATTTACTCACTGAAGGACATCTGATTGTTCACAGCTTTTGGCTATTATAAATAATGTCATTATGAACATTCATGTGAATGTGTGAAGAAAAGTTTTCATTTCTCTGGGATAAATACCAGAAGTGCTATTGCTGAATTGTTCGGCACATGCAAAATTTTAAAATGCATCTTTTCTTTAATTTTCCCACTCTCAAATTGTTTTCTTTTTTACAAACCAAGTTTCTCAATAATGCTATGTTTATATTCCCCATCAGAATACAAGTCTTCCAAGGCAGGGGCCCTGCCTTGAAAATTATTGCATACCCAGTGATTATGTCCACCGCAGGGTAGATAATGACTAATGTTGCTTGTTTTTTTGTTTTTTTTTCCCCTCAAAATATCCAAGATTGCTCGAAATCACACTGATGGATCAATCACTCATATTTACAAAGAAGTTACTCATTCACCTTTACAAAGAATTTACAAAGTACAGAGATCCGATGTGGTGACACTCTGACCAGCAATTATCTGGGCCAAGAATTTCATGTTTCAGAGCAATCCTTTCTGCTCATCAAAACCACCATCCTGATTTTCTATTCAATCTCTCTTATATATCAAGTATAGTGACCGGGTGGTAGTTAGTTAATTTTAAATCTCTTTTATTATAAAAGGCAAGTCTTTGATCAAATCTCAAAGGAAGTAAAGGACATGCTGTAATAGAGGATAGGAAAGACATTTAAGATACATAAGCACAAATAAAAACATTCTTACTGAGAATAAAAAGGTTTAAAGAGAATTCGACTCTTAAAAATGTGCCAATTTAATGGATTATTTTAATTAATAAAGACAACTAATCTTTTTAATTAATAAAGGTAACTAATCAATTTAATCTACCTCTTGACATTTCAACTGGCTGAATAAGTGTTGTTTTTTTTTTTTAAATAACAAAGCATAGCTTTTGCTTTTGCTATTGCTACTCATGGTGTTCCCTTGATATCCCCACTCTTTCACCAAATTAGAAATTATATAGGGGAGCATCGTTAACCCCTAATTTGAGCATGAGTATTTGAGTGTTTGCATAATAGGAGTTCCTCATAGCAGATGCTTTATGTGCTACTGGTTATAGATTCTCCAATACGTGTCACAGGCATCAAAGGAACTAGCCACAGCTTCCTTAGACCAGAAAGAGGCTATATGTGCCAGATGAAATAACTTGGACATATTGACAACATGATATCAGTTAAAGTGCCTCAATATTTTCTATTCCTCATCTCTGTGTAGGGACTTGGGAGATAAAATGGGTGAAGAAATCTGAGGAAAGGAAAGACTAGGGACAGTGCTTGGAATTAACACCTTGCTATCCTTTCGTATAAGCAAGTGTATCTCTTTCTCTCTTTTCCTCTGAAATTGCATGTCACGTTTCAGTGATTTTTCACTTGAAACGGGTATTAAGGAAGTGATGCTATTGTCAAAAAAAAGTCACACCGAGGCTCAGCTTGCTTAAATAGTAAGCAAACACAAAACTGAAGGTGAATTCAGGTTTCTTTATTTACAAAAATGGTCATTTTCTCTCCATGTGCAAGCTGGGTTGATCTAGACATAGAAAACCAAAGAAGTACACTTCAACCAAAATTAGAGTCTTGTTCCCATATGAGAACCCCTAAACTTGAGGATTGCTCTTTCAACAATCCCTCCACGTTTTAGGTATGGGGTTAGGGAAGACTGATTTCAGCTGCAAGGGATAAAGATACTCAGATAAGAGTATCTTCGAATTTATCGCTCTCAGATATAAATGATTCTGGAGATAAGCATTTCAGAGCTCTATACTAGTAGTCCATGATTATTAAGAAACTCAGCCTCCTTATATTTTATTGTTCTACCATCTTCAACATGTAGCTTCTACCCTATGGTCCAAGATGACTTAAGCAGCATGACATCCACAGTTCAGAAGCAGAGTGGAGAACAATCTTTCAAAGTTCTCAGCCCCGTCTTTTCAGAACATGTCCTAGTAGCTGCATGTGACACTTCTATTAACATATAATTGGACAAAAATTAGTTCCTTCGTCATACTTAGTTTCCAGGAAGGCTGGGAAATGTAGTTCAGATTTTGAGTGGTCATATATCCAACTAACATTCAGTGATTCTGTTATGAAAGAACAGGGGAGAATGAATCTTGAGAGATCAATAGCAATCTCTGCTACAGGTTCTATCCGGTAGTGAGCTATCCTTTATGGCTGTACCAAATCCTTTCAAAATGCTGTCTTTTTTTTTCTTCCTATAGTTTCCATCATTGCAAATTTCTGGAGAGTAGCTGAGAGGCAAGAAATGAGGCCGAATAGAGGGTGGAGGTCCGATTGTGGAGGGCCTCATGCATCATATCAAAGAGTGTGGATTTTATAGGGATAGGATTTAGGTTTATCTGGAACTTAGATACAAAAGATGATAGACAGAAAAACAGGTAGATCTACAGATACAAATATAATGCTTTTGATTATCAACTATGTTTAAAGCTATTTTAGTATGGAGGCTAAGACAAAAATAAAATCGACATCCATCGCTCTTAAGGAGTTTATAATTTTGTAGACAAAAGATGTCCATAACTAAAATCCGATGTAAAGTAATAAAAGTTTATAGCCCCTTTTAATTTACAGAGAACTTCCACATAAAGGATTGAGTAAATGATTAAAACAAAGACATGGAGTCTGAAAAGGAAAGAATATTTGGGGAAATGAGTAGTCTGTTTTGACTGAGCAGGAATATACATAGGAGAATACTGGGGGGAGACCTAACAAAATAAATTTAAAATATATTGAGGAATATATATTCCCCATTTCTGAAAAATTAGAAACAAGAAACATAAGACTTGAGGATTTCCGAATACATACATTGAGGCTTACTTGCAATTATACAATCTTTACTTAACTAAATACTGGGATTTTGTAGGTATTTCTGATTCATATGGTGTCAGCTGAGATGATAGGAAGACTAGAAGGTCCCAAATGATCTCACTTATATTGCTGGCAGTTGGCACTGACTACTCACTGGGAGCTCAGTAACGGCTGTCAGCCAGAAGCTTTAATTTGTATCCTCTTGAGCCTCTCCCTGGGGCTTCTTGGGCATCCTCACAGCTTAGTAGTGAGGATCTAAGGAGTGTCCCTAGTAATAAAGGTGGAAGCTATAGATATTTTAAGGACCAGCCTCAGAAGTTACATAGCATAATATCTACCCCATTCTTGTGCCCCCAAAACATAGAAGCATGCTAAATTTAAGGAGAAGGGATATACGCTCCATGGCTTGATAAGGGAACAGGAAGATCATATTGCAAATAAGTAAATGGGATGGGAAATACAGTTACAAACATCTTTGTAAAAACAATCTATCATTATCCCCCCCCTTAAGAATTCACATTCCTCCCACATGAAAAATATTTTCACCCTATCTCCAAAATTTTATTAATTTTAACATCAGGCTCAGACTCAAGGACCAAGATTTTCTCATCTAAATTAGATCCAGTTAAGAATAAGTCTTCTTGGGTGCAGAAACCTATGAACTGTCTATCTCACTCCAATGCCCAACAAACAATGGGGAGATGGGTATAAGATAATCGTAATAGACATTCCCATTCAAAAAGGGAAAACAGGTACCACTTAGCTGTCACTGTTTATAGAAATTCTGATATCCAGCCAGGCACATGTTGTTAATCCTCCCTGCTCCAGCATCAGGAAATGGGCATTGATTAGGATTCAGTTCTGCTCCCTGTAAATGATTCTTCTTGGTTTTTGGCTCTACCTACTGAATTCTAGGCTCTTCACACTAAATCATTCTTTCTTTTCCATAAAAAATGGACCATGTTGGTAGCTGAGAAGTTTTCTCTCCCTGCTTTCTGATCATAGAATGTTAGAGGTCCAGAAGCTGTGGTTAATTTTGAATGATTTCAGTCTCTTTTAGTCTAAACCAGCAAGGCTTCCTTCTAACAATTCCCTTACAAACTTTGTAGGTTTCTTTACCCATAGTCCAACCTCAAAGCCAATGCTACGTGTTTTAGGTTTATATTATGGCTGTGATATAATATGCTCTACCTCTATATCACTCTAAAACATAGTTGCTTAAAGCAGTAAAAAATTATTATGTATCAAGATTCTGTCAATTGACTATATGTTTCTTGTGTTTCCTATGGTGTTAGTTGGAATTCCAGGATAATTGAGAAGTCCAAAATGACATCACTCACGTGGCTGGCAGCTGCTACCAGCTGCTTGTTGATAGCTCATCTGGCGCGGTGTCAGCTGGAGGTCTTGGTTATCCTTTACATGGGCCTTTCCATTTACCTTGGCTTCCTGACCTATTTTATGACATTTAGTTTATCTCTTACTTTAACATGATGAGGTAGATAGGGTCACCTTCATTCATTTATTTATTTAGCAAATAGCATCAATGAGTTGAGGCTGTATGCCAGGAACTATGGTTGATTCATGAGAATAAAAGTCAATTAGGACATAATTCTGGCTCTCAAGGAGTTTATATCTAGTGTAGGAGTTACTTATAAGCAAATCATATACGGAGAAATAAGTTAAAAGAGGTTAAGTATATTGCTCTTTATCTAATAGCTGATTCAAGATATAAACCTAGATCTGCCTGACTTCAAAAATGACATTTTCAGTGCAGCACAACTGAGTACTTAACTTATATTAACTGAACATTAACATGTTTCCAGACCAATAGTAATGAAGATTTGGAAGTTGGAAATGAAAGAAAGATCAAATGCAAAAATATTGCCCAGGTAGAATAGATAGGAATTGATGACTGCTTAGATGAGGTAGATAAGGCAAACTGAAGAATCAAAGGTGATTCCTATGAGATTAAAGTTAAGAAATCAGAAGGGAAGATTGGTAGTAAAAAACAACTTCATTTTTTCTATCCAAGTTTAGTTTGAGGGACTAACCAAACATACAGATATTATCTAACACGCAGAATAAAAACAAAAACTTTTACTTATTTAAAATTTTTGAGCATCTACTATATGTCTGGTTCTGGCTGGAAGAATAAGAAACCATATCCTTAATGTCGACAATCTAATAGTCAATGCAGAGACAGTCCTACAAGCAAATGATTTCACTTTGAGGTGATAAGAGCCACAATAAAAGTCAATTAAGTTCTTTCTGTTTATATGAGGTGATAAGAGCCACACTCTAGGTGCAGGGAACAAAAGAGAAAGTAAAGATGATCCTAGGGGAATTAATTCTATATAGTTGATCATTACATGGTATGGATGCAATCGCTAAGGGAAAGGAAAAAAAGATGGCCCAGGACACTCATTCAAATGGGGGGAGGGGGTGCTTCAAAGAGGTAAATAGAAGGAAAGTCCAAAAAGTAGAAAGAGAACCAGCCACAGAAGTCAAGGGAAGAGAAAATTTCCAAAAAGTCGCTCTAATCCTGAAAGAGTCAGAGACAGCTTAGTGGAGTGAGATGTGGTTGGGAGATTTAATGTGCAATTGATGGAGGGCCATCAAAGAGGATGAAGACCAAGAAGATATTGTTTTATTGGGCTTGAATTAAGTTCTTTCTGTTTATATGGAAATCAGATAAACTATGATAATTCAATCTTTCAAAGACATTAAAATGACTTCCAGACAAACAAATATATTGGTTATATAGCTCTATCATAATGACTCATATCCCAGGAAGAGATAAATGAACTATAAGCTGAATGAGAAAGAAACACTTAGCTAAGATAATTAAGTTAGCTTGGCTTAATTGAGGGTTCAGAAGCTCCAAGTTTTGGAACGAAAATGGTAGAGGATAAGCTTGTATTCAAATATGGAAGGAAAATTTCAGGTTAAAAACTAAAGATACCCAAAGATTAAATATCTGAACTGTCCCATTTTGATTTCTTGCTCTGCCTAAAGAAAATTTCATCATGAATAGAAATAGCTAGATGTTTGGAAGGTACAGGACAATCATTCATTTTTAAACTTTCTATTCTATATAAGAACCATTTAACCAAAACATAAAAGCACTTATAACAGGATGTTAAAATGGGGCTTTTGTGTCTCAGTTTCAGCCAAGACTCCAAAGACTGGGAATAAAATGATAGATGCCAAACACCTCCAAACTCTAAAATGAGAAGCCAGGCCATATATGCAAGACTTGCAAAAGAAATATTTTGGAAACTTACTTTGGAAATCCCTTAACATAATGACTGCCTCACAGATATTTAAAAGGTTGGAGAGGCCAAGAAAGAGGACTATTTTTAGAGAAAATTTCTTTGGAGAGAGTTATTGGAATGCTCTGGAAATCACAACCATTTCTGACTCAAACACACATACCTCACCACTGAGAGGGAAGAGAGAGGAGTCCTTGCCCCTTACCTCAAGCCAAGTGAGTGGAGGCGAAGAAAACTGCTCAGAAGAGCTTGACCTTGGTCTCTAGAAGTTTGTTGCAATGCGTAGACCAATACCATATCCATTTCAAGAAAAGTCCAAATGTGGAAAGTGGTGGAGGCAGCCTTGGTAAATAGCAGCACTCAATCCCATGTTCCCCATGGATTAATTGCAGGACTCCAACTGGGATCCAGCACAAAACCCAAGAGGGCTGCCTACTGGGAAGATGGGACTCCAGCAGAAGAGACCACTGGATGCCCATGGTCTCAGGAGGAATTATAAGCAGACACCTAGAAGAGAAGTGTTGCCTTAACCTCGGAAATGTAGCAAGAGATTCCCAGTGGGGAAATCTTTCAGAAAGACATAAAGGCTCCCCAAGAGATAACGAGCCAGCTTTGGATGTCTGCCAAGCTCACAAAGTGAGATCATGACTGTATGACAGTACTAGCTTAGCTATGTTAAACTTCTCTTGCCCCTAATACATCTTCTTCCTCTCACTGTTCCCCTCCCTCACTTTCTCAAGCTACTTCCCAAATTGCACTAGTCAGAGGCAGCTTGTTGGAGTAGGGTAGAATAGGTGCTTTAACCTCAAATGAAGCTTAGAATCTTAATTAATATCATGGACTAGCCATTTTAATTCAAAAATGAGATTGTTACTGAGTTTAGAAATAGGAGAGATAGGGTTTTTTTTTATTAGTTAAGAGCCATGAGACTTGCCCAAGGTATTATTGAAAGCCCAGGGAATAAATAGTCTATGCAGATGTTTTAAAAGTGTGGAGTTTTGTTTTTTTTTTCTTTCTTTGCATACTCTAAGGAGTCTCACTTGTTCATTGTAATTTTTATGCATAGATTGAGTTCTTTTTAGTACGGTATAACATAATGATGAAAGGTGCCACTGGCAGAGTAAGACCTTCTAGATTTCAATGCCAGGTCCACCACCCACGAGCTATGTGAACTTGGGCAGGTGACCTAGCTATTGCAAACATTCTTTCCTGGAAAGAGGAGACTATAATTATACCCACATCATAGGGCTGATGCGAGGGCTGAAGAAAACTATATAGGTAAATTGCCTAGTACTATGCCTACCATAGTCAGTACTCTATAATTAGTAGTTATTATTATTATTAATTATTTATTATTATTATTATTATTTACCAACAGTCATAGTAACCTCTTTTTCTTTGTCCCCAAGGGCTTATTGGTTGACATTTGCCTGTACGGACTATTACTGATTTTCCTACTACTCACTAAACTCATCTTTTGGATGTAAATTTCTAGCTCCCTCTGAAGTAAAAGTTCAAAGTTCACAAGTCGTTTTAAGCCCCTCAGCGACCCTTTAGGATGGGGAATGGAAAGTACCACATACAATTGAAAACTGCAGGCAGAACTTGAGCAAGCAGAAAGTGATTACTTTGGCTTTTCTCCAGTTCCCTGCAGAGGAAAAAATCCTCTGCACCCTTTGTAGAAGTGGTGCAGGATTTTAGAAGACTTCTAGGCTCATAGTGATTTTCTGCCACTTTTAAGAGAATAATTTTTCTGAAATTCTAGTTGCACAGGGCACATGGCATCCTGATATTTTAAAATATTTCAGCTTATAAGGGTGGTTGTCAGATTTCTTCCTTATAGGTAGGGAGGGAAAATCAACATTAATTTAAGCTGAATATTCTTGAACATTGAAAGTCATCTCGAAAAGCATTAGATAATCACTCTTAGGTGTTTCCTCCAAAATTTGAAGAGAAAGAAGCCCATCAAAATTAACATGCAATAATAGCCAGGGATACTTACTCGAAATTAACAACAAAAAAAAGGAGTACTATGTATATCCAGCAGCTATTGTTTCTGCCTAGCTGCACCTGGGTATCACTGTGCTACCGGGTCTTATCACAGAAAGAGGCCTTTGTGGGTCATCTACATCAGCCCCTTCTGTCTTGCTCTCCTGGCGTTCCATCTTAACTCTTCCAAATGATGATCCCTAGCTTCTGCAATGAGTCGTTTGACTTCCTGAATATTCATTTTATTTAGTGTTGTCTTTTAGAGATGTAATACCTTTACATAGTTCAAAATTTAAAAGGCCCAAAAGGATAAATAGTAAAATGTTTTCATCTTATCCTTATTCATAGGCAACCATTGGCTCTTTCCTAAGGTAACTGATTTAATAGGTATTTAATATGTTATTAATTTAATATGTATCTTTTCAGAGCACAGAATTGGAACAATAAATGTGTGTATGCTTGTATATGCATACTTCTTTCTATTACACAATTTGCAACATATTACATAGTAAGTTTTGCACCTTGATTTTTAACCTAAAAGCTCATCATAGAAATTATTCCATTTCCATACATAAAGAGCTTTCTCATTCTTTTCTTAGCTGTGTAAATTTCCATCGTATGCATGTGCCATAATTTATTTAACTAGTTTTCTATTTGTAGACATTTAGATTGCTTCCGATATTTTGCTAATTCAAACAATGCTGTGATGAATAATTTTGCATGAAGGCATTTTACATATGTGTGTGAGTAACTCTGTAGATGAAACACCAAAAGTAAAATTGCTGAGTAAAAAGATACATGCATTTGTAATTTGGAAGTGTCCACGTAAAGGTAATGAGTACACACACATACACTCATGTTACATGGTATGAGAGAAAATTAGGTTTACTGGGAAAACAGACATGGTAGGACTAGCAATCTGTAAGTGTGGCCCAGTGGGCTGGGCACAGCTAGATACACCATGAAAAATGATCCAGGAAAAGGACCCTGTCCTCATTTTGCTCTTTATATTTCTAGAGTGATCAGGCAGAGAATACCTCTTTAATTCTGTAACAAGTGATGCTTCCTGGACTGGCAAATATCCTTACTGGACCAGAGATTAGTTAGAATCCTTGCATAATGATGCTGCTGATATTAACCCGAGGCCTGGTGCTAACCCAATGATTTAACTCCATCCTGGTGAACTGGATTATTGCTAACCTACCAGAAAGGGAAGGAAAAGAAAAAGAAAAAGAAAAAGCCAGGGGAGGCAGATTGCTGTGAAGGATACCAAGGAGTCACAAGAATTCCTTCACTTCAGCTAGACACGGTCACTAGCCTTCCATAGAGGTTACAGTAATTTATACTTACACTGATGAACGACAGTGCCCATTTCTTAATACCACCACCACGAGGACATTATCACATTTTTGGTTTTTGATCATTTGGTGGGAAAAAATATAGGCTCAGTATGGCTCAAGTTTACATTTCTTTTATTATTATCTACAATATGATTCTTTTCACATGTTTTAAAATAACTCATTTTCTTCTTTTGTGATATGCCTATTCATATCATTTTCTGTTTTTATATTGGATTAGTAAATTGGTCTTTTTCTTATTGATTTGCAGGACATTTTTATCTATTACATATATTAGAGAATTAATGTTTTGTCTGTAACATGGACTGCAAGTGTTTCCCAATTTATTATTTGATTTTTACATTGTTTATGGTGGATTTTATCTTGCAGGAATTTAATTTTTCATGTAGTTGAATTTATCACTTTTCTTTTTTGGATTTTGAGTTTTATATTATATAGAAAAAGCTTCTATACTCAGAAATTATTTAAATAACAGAACAAAACAAACAAAATATGCCCTGTTTCTTTTAGTACTTCTCTGTCATAGTTTTTTCCTCTTTTTTATTTAACATGTACCTCTTTAATTCATTTAATTATCTCCAACTTTTCAAGTTAAGGACACATAATATATACTTGTACATCATATTTGTATCTAGAGAATTAGAAGGAGGTGTATAAAGGTATAGCACTAAGTCTCGTTGCCTATTATTTTTAAATGTAGTATATTTTACTATGCGAAAGTATAGTAAATTTCAGTGGGTTCTTGCCTTGTTTTCCTATGACTACAACTTTTCTAAAAATTTCAATTTCCCATCTACCTAGAACTCCTAACCAGATAGACACTACTAGACTTCTATGAAACCTATACAGACATTATTTTCCAAATTAAATTTTTTTTCTCTTTTCTAGCACTTGGCCATTTTTATTGACTTTTAATGGTTTTACATGATTTTATACAAGTTGTCGATAAAAATTTTTTAAAAAGATACGTGCCCAACAGGAATTGTGTATGTATGGATGTAAATTTTGACAAACTGATTTAAAAAGTTACATGAAAAAATAAAAGCTCAAGGATGGTTAAGACATTCTAGAAGAACAATATAGAGGACTCGTCTTTCCAGAGATCAATATAATTTTTATAGAACTAAAGTCAGCATAGTATTGATTAGCAGAGAGGTAGATAGACCAATCATAGTAAAAAACCCAGAATAAAATTCACACATCTATAAAAAGTTTGTTTATGAGAGAGCTATTGTTAATAAAAATTGGTTAGAAATGGCAGGATTTTCAATAAATACTGTGATGATTGTATACATCAAAAAAATTGAAACTGGACATGTACTTCATCTCATAAGTAAAATATGTTATTTGTTCACTTAAAGATTTAACAGTGAATGTCAAAACTATAATATTTTTGTAAATAATATGGAAAATAACTTCATGGCTTTAGGGTGGGGAAGAATCTCTTAACCGTAAACCAAAAGTACAAATCTTAAAGACTAAAATTAATAAATGTAACTACTTACGTTTAAATTTAATAACTTACGTTCACTTAAAAAAATGGAAATAAAAAATAAGACATAATTATTTTGTCTTAAGAGAAATTTGCTAGGATATAATTGTATAGCACAGAACAGCGGTTTTCAAGTGTTTGTTGTCCCAGAACCAACAGCATAAAACATCACCTGGGAACTTGTTAGAAATGCAAATTCTCAGGCTCTACCCCAGACCTGAAACTCCAGTAATGGGGACCAGAAATCTGTGTTTTAACAAGCTCTCTTGGTGATTCTGATGCGTGCTCCATTTGAGAAGCACTGGATCAGTGGGTAAGAGCACACGCTCTGGTGTCAGAAAGTCTTCATTTGAATCTTGAAAATGTGGTCACTTTTTACCTGTGTTGTCCTGGACAAATTACTTAACCTTCCTATTTTCTCTTCTAGAAGTAGAAATATGGTCATCTACCATATTGATGATAATAGCACATTTCTAAAATGGTTTTTAATGAGGATTAAATTAGTCCACGTAGAATGCTTAGAATGTTACCTAATTTAAATATTTGCTGCTGTTAAAGAAAAAAGAAAAGAAACCTGCCTGCTTCATTCATTTGTATCACCTTCTCAACTCCTAAAGACAATCAAGTTTGCAATGCTAATATAAAATTTCTTGACGATACTTTGCCTTCTTTTAGAAATTAAAACATTTTTTCTCTACTTAGCCTCCTACTTACAATTTTTATCACTTTTCCAAATAAGTGTAAGCTGGTGATTCTATAATTACATCTGCAAGTTATTTCTATATACCAAAATGGAAATCAATTGAATAAAGGATATTTCTCCTGGGCCTAGCAATTAAAATTAATTTAAACCATGAGGAATTCTCTTACCAAATACTCACCCATCCCAAGGCTTCACTTTTCTAATGATATTTGTCTGTTTCTCCCTAATTTGAATGTCCTTCTCCTTAATTCAGAATATGAAAGAAAAAAAGTTTTCCCTTCATTATAATTAGATCATTTGAATTTTTCCTAATGACAGGCCTCTTGCTTCCCTCACTATTTTATGAATAGTATATAGTAAAACTACATTTAGCCATTTATTCAACATGTGTTTATTGTGTGCCTTCTATATACAAGCAGTAGCAGTGATCTGCATGTTAGGAATACAATGAACAGAACACACAGAAATCTCTGCCCTCATCAATCTTCTCTTCTAGTTGTAGTATATAGACGGAATACAATAAATATAATGCATTCATAAACTAGAAAAGTAGTAATCAAAGAATAAATACTATAGGAAAAACACATTAACATAAAGGGGATTGATAGTATTGGGGGTATAATCTTAAATAGGTATTTGGGACTAACCATTTCTTATTGGCGTACTATTTTATTTTACTATGGTTTTTCCTCTTGGAAACTGAAAGCTTAGAGTAAAACCTGCTCCCTCTGTCTTGAGCTTTTTAGGAAATCTGTTCCATCCAGGTACCAGAAAAGCAAGTTTCCAGATCTGGTCCAGATTGACCAATTCTTCATAGCATGATACACTAGTATCCTCAGGATGCTCTAACAAAATGCCACAAACTGGGAAGCTTAAAGTAATAGAGATTTATTCTGTCATAGTTCTGGAGGCTAAAATCCAAAATCAAGGAACCTCCTTCTGAGGTTCTGAGAGAAAAAATGCTCTACGCCTTTCTCTTTGCTCCTGGTGGCTGCCAGCAATCCTTGGCATTCCTTGACTTGTAGACACATCACTCAAATCTCTGCCTCCATCTTCATTCACTTCATTCACTTCATTCACATCACTTTCTTCCCTTAGTTTCTGAGTATGTCTTCTTTTCTTATAAGGCACTTGTCATCGGATTTAGGGTCCACTCAGGTAATCCTGGATGATCTCATTTAGAGAACCTTAAATTAATTACATCTGCAAAGACACCTTTTTTCTAAATAAGGTCACATTCACAAGTTCCAGGTGGACATGTGTTTTAGGGGATCCACCATTCAACCAGTAGGTGGATTTTCAGTCATTACGGTGGTAGCTACCTGCCTGCAATAATAAATATTGGTAGTCAGTAGCTGTTGCTAATTTGAGGACAAAATTAGGACTTCGAGATTAGCTTTCTCAATCATAAAAAAAAATAGGAGGCCAATTCAACACCAACTTATGACTTGATTTGCACACCACTTCTATTCCAAAACTGTTTGTTTCTTATCTGTGAGGAGATATGAATAGAAATTAAGAGTAAGCCTTTAGAAACTTCTATAGAAATTTGACAGTGTCTGTCGAAGCTAAGAAATGGGGCTTATGGTTTGTGGGGTTTTTATTAGCATTTATTATTCAGCAATTCATTGTTACTGTATTTTAAAAAATATTGGCCTATGATGAATTAAAAAAAAAAAACAAAAAACATCTGATCTATTACCACAGATTATTTGAGAAGCACTGGTATAGGCTATTATTGGTAACATTATTCAGAAAATAATAATATATTTCCATAATTATGTTTGTCCACAGGACTGAAAACATGTAATACTAGGGATATGAGTCACAGATAATGTGCCTTGTATCACAAATAACAATTTCCAATCGCTCCCTTAAGGTACTTCAGCATCTAGCTTTGATTTTGTCATTGTTATGATACCTGCTCTCCCCAGGCTGGTGCAATGAAACCCCCAAATACCTACTGGTCAGGAGAATTGAGTCAAGTTCTGACTCACAAGTGACCATCCCATGACTGTAGACAGCTTACTTTGTCTCTCTGGTCAAGTTTTCTCACCTGTAAAATATATTCGTTTTGTTTTGACATTCTATTCAACACCTCTGCTATCACCACCACCAAAAAATAAAGTGTAAGACAAAACATGGACTACCTCACCTAGGTATAAGCTAGGAAAATGGACTTTTTTTTCCCCCCCCACAAAATTTTTTCATACATAAAGCAAAGTTGAACAAAGTTTGCAGTTGAAAGGTTCTAGAACCAATTCCAGTGTGGGCGAGAGGGTTCCCCACACATCCAAACAAGCAATGCTCAAACACCAGCTGAATGCGCTACGATTTGACTCAGTTCCAACACTATCTATCAGGAAATAGCATCAGATCCCATGGGTTTCGGGCTCAGTCCCATGAGACTAACCTTCACTTCAGATGCCAATCACAAACCCAGATTGTAACTTGTGCTTCTGACCGACCAGCTACAGATTGAAAGTTCCCAACACCTTCTCCTTGGACTTCAGAAACCAATCACAAGTCCAGGTTGTTACCTGCACTTCTAACCAAATGGCTGTAAGTCTGAGGTTTGTACAATCCCCAGCTTGAGTTCAGTTAATTTGCTAGAGCAGCTCACAGAAACACGTTTACTCACTAGATTGATCAGTTTATTACAAAGGATATTAAAGGATATGAATCAACAGCTAGATGAAGAGATAACCAAGGCAAGGCCCTGAAGAAAGGAGCTTCTGGCCTCACCAAGTTGTAGGTCCAGCGCGGTGACTTGTGGAAGGGTTCTGGTTCCCCAGCTCGGAAGTCCTCCCAACCCCATCCTCCATCACATAGGCATGATTGATTTAATCATTGGCCATTGGTGACTGATTCCACCTCTAGCCCCTCTTCCCTCCCAGGAAACTAAGAGGCGGGACTAAAAGTTCTAATCCTCTATTTATGGTTGGTTCTACTGGCAACTAGCCCCACCCTTAGGTGCTTTCCAAAAGTCACCTCATTAACATAAATCCAGTTGTGGAGGAAAGGGCCTTGTTATGAATGACAAGACATGTATTTTGCCTTTATAGCTCCAAAGCAATTTCAGGAACTGTGGACAAGGGACCAAATATAATAAAAAGATGCTCTCCTTGGGAAATGCCAAGGGTTTGAGGAGCTGTGAGCCAAGAACCATGAACTAAGACCAAATATATATGAGAAATGTATTTTGGTCATCATAAATAGCCAAATATATATTTCTTATAAATCACAATATTACAGCAGTGAATGCCTATATTACCACAACTTAGATTTTACCATTAACATTTTCTTGCATATGTTTATCACCTATTTACCTAATTAACCTTCTCTGCAATAATTAATCCACACATTTTTCCATTCTAGATGAGATTTCTTGATACTATTCTAAATGAATAGCAGACATCAGACACTTCCACATAAATACTTCAACATGCTTATCATTAACCAGAATTTAATATTGATACACAGTTTTCTTTTGATATGTTTACATATAATGAAATGAACAAATCTTAAGGGTATATTTCCTGAGATCTGACAAATGCATACATTTGTGTAATTCAAACCCATCAAGATTTTTTAACATTATCATCAATCCAGAGACAACCCAGAACTGATTTTTCCACCCTAGATTAGATTTTCATGTTCTAGAACTTCACATACATGAAATGATATGAGATGTTCTTTTTCATGTAAGGCTTGTTTTCCTCAGCATGATGGTTTCAAGATCCACCTATGTTGCTGTGTAATTAGTATTCATTTTGCTGAGTGGTATTCCATTTTATGACCATGTATGAGTATACCATAATTTTTTTAATTCATTCTCCTATTGATGGATTCCTCAACTCTTTTCAGTTTGGGCTACATTAAATATAATTTCTATGAACAATTTTTACACAAATATTTTTGTGAACTCATTTCTTATTTCTCTTGGTTAATTTGTGCTACTATGTTAATGTCTATGGTCTCTTTTGAGTTAATTTTTGTTTGTGCTACAAAGTAAGGATAATGATTCATGTTCTCTATATGAATATCTAGTTTTTCAGCACTTATTCAGAAAAGACTATTCTTTCCCCTCCTTCCTCTATTGAGTTTTCCTGATATTTTGGTGAAATTTAATTGATCAAATAAGCATATTTCTTTCTGGGTTTTCTATTCTGTTCCATTGATTTATATGACTATTCTTCTACCAATACCAAACTGTCTTGATTACTATGTCTTTATAGTAAGTTCTATACCTTTCCTCTTCTATTTCACAATGTCTCTTTCATTCTTCTAGATCCTCTACCTTTCTGTGTAAATTTCAGAAGTAGATTCTAATTTCTACAACAACAACAACAACAACAAAAAGTCTGCTGGTATTCTGATTAGAAGTGCATTCAATTTATAGGCCTATTTGGGAGGAAATGGTACCTACTAACGTTGAGTTTCAAAAGTTCTAATATTGTATTCTTCAATTCTAGAGTTTCCATGTGGTCCTTTTCTTGAATTTCTATTTTCATTTCTCTTTCCATTCACTATGAGCATATTTCCCTTTACTTTGTTGAGCATAGTTTTGAGAGATGCCTAAAACACTCGTCAGCTGCTTCCAATATCTAAGTCAGTAATCTTGGGGTCAGTCTCCATTCACATTTTCTGGCATCTTCTTACGTCAAGTAGTTTCAGATTGTATCTCCTACATTATGCAAGTTATGTTGTAGAAGCTCTGGATTTTATATTCCTCCAAAAAGAGTTGATAGTTTTGTTTATTTTATTTTTATAGGCAATAAACTTTGTTAGATTTCACCTGCAAAGACTGTCCTTTGGATGCTAATTCAAATTTCAGTTCAGTTCTTTCCTTCTTATCTGGTTTTCTTGGAGTCTGCCCCCACATATACATTACTTATGTGTCAATGAGATCTTTGGGAAAGACTATACGCAGAATTTGCAGCCCCATCTCTGTATCTCTCTTCTTTCTGGGATTCCACCCCTATCCCCTAAAAAAGTGTCAGCTCTTCTCCAGGATATGTTTACGTTAATTCTCCAGTGCTTCCAAGTACTTTGCTTTGTTTTTTTTTCCCCCAAGTTTGTAGTTGTTTTCCTGTGGGAGTACACTCTAGGTAAGAGCTTACTTGGCCTTACAAGAAGCAGTGAAAAACAGAAAATTTAAAAAATGCTTGTAATTAGAGCCTATTGATAAAAAGAAGGCAGCATTTCTCTTAAAGAAAGATCTCTCCGGGATCACTTTAATGATTCTTTTGCTTATGTAAATGTTAACCCCAGGGCTAGAAGGGATAAGAAGTATTACAACACATGAGATGCAAAAATTGTTGTGCATAATAAAATGACAGGAATATAATTCCCTGGGGGTTGCTCTAAAATAAGAAGAAAAGGATAAGAAAGAAATTATGACAGTAGAGGACCAGAAGAAGTTGGCTGGAGGTCAGGGTACTAAGAGATGGAACAGCTAAGAAAATAAAGGAACCTCCAATGTGGAAGGAATTTAGTCAGAAGTGTCTGATAGTCAAGTTGTATCTGTTTTTGTTTTAATCCTGCTGTTTATTCCAAAACTGCAGTATATCCCACTAATTGTAAAAGAAAAAAGGAATATATTCTATTCCTCACCTGATCATTTTCCTGTATTGATTAGGTACTACTTCTCTAGTAGGTATATTATCTGAAAAAAAATCATCACTAAATTAACTCTAGGACAACAGCGTCCTAGAAAGATTAATGACATATAATTTACCTTTACGAAAGAAGCAAGCATCCAATAAATTAGAAAATGCATACCATCATCCAAGTAAATTGTTAAATATCCTGAGTGCTTACCTTATTGAGTACTTGACAAATGGATTTCACATTCATTCAATTACATCAGTACTATTTTCATGTCACTTGCTCTATTGTTTGCTTAAGTGTACATCTTTCCACTAACAATATTATGTGTTAACCCCATTCATACTGCGTATAGCAGACATACTCAGCAAGGACGACAATTTTAAATCATTGAATGGGCCCTGATCATTCTATCTACATAGCATGCCAAAAGACTAAATTATCTTATACAAAAAATTCTTTCATTATTTCCTATGCATTCTATAATATCATGTTTGGAAATATTTGGTTCTAAGTAATAATTTTCTTTCTCATTTAAGTGAGAAAAAGTGCATAATCAAGAAGCAATTTCTGCCTATGTAAAAACAACTAAATTGAATGAATTGATTGAAACACAAATATTTGTGTTTTAGTCTGATGATTTATATATATTTATATATATTTAAATATGTATATTTGTTTTCTTTTAAAAATAATGAAAATGATTTGCAAAGCATATACCAAGATATTTGTTTTTATGTCCCCCCTCCCTTAACTCCCATTCTTCTTCTGGTAATCATACTTTTCTATTCCTTTAATAAATGGCCTCTCCAACTATATTAGTTTTTTTTAGGTCGACCATAATGAAGTACCACAAACTGGTGGCTTAGACAACAGAAATGCATTGTCTCACAGTTCTGGAGGCTAGAATTCCAAAATCAAGGTCTCAGCAGGGCCATTCTTCCTCTGAAACCTGAGGGGAGAATCCTCGTTTGCCTTTTCCTGGCCCCTGGTGGTTTACTGGCCTTCTCTGGTATTCTTACAGCGCATCATTCCAGTCTCTGCCTCCATCATCATGTGATGTTCTCTCCCTTTTTCTTCACATTGTCTTCTTATAAGGACATCAGCCATGTAGGATTAAGAACTCACCCTGCTTCAGTATGACCTCATCTTAATTAATTACATCTACAGTGACCTTATTTCCAGATAAGTTCACATTCTGAGGTATGGGAGGTTAGGATTTCAACATATCTTTTTCAGGTAGGAAGGAGGCACAATGCAACCTATAAAACCACTCTCTGTCTTCTGGCTGAATCTAACTCCACATTTGGCTCAAGAGATGGGCATGTAACTCAGTCCCAGTCAATTAGAGCACCCCTTTCTCCTGCTCAAGCTGCATAGTTCAGGTCTATGCTATGTATGAATCAGAGTGAATAAAATACAATGGTGATTTTGTTAGTTTTGTTTTGTTTTGTTTATTGTGTTTGAACCTGAAAATATGAAGTCTGGACTCACTACTAGCAGCACTTCTGCCGTGAATGGGTGCCAATACATGGAGGGGTGTAGAGGAGAGAGAGAGAGAGAGAGCGACAAAGAGAGAGACAGAGAGAGAGAGAGACAGAGAGAGAGACAGAGAGAGACAGAGAGATTTGTCAGGGTTCTCTAGAGAAACAGAACTAATTGGAGAGGTAAACAGATTCTATATATCTATGTCTATCTATATATATAGATTTGTTACAAGAAATTTGGCAATTATGGAGGCTGAAAAGTTGCAAATCTGCAGTCAGCAAGCTGAAGACTCAAGAGAGCTGGTGGTGTAGTTCCAGTCTGAATCTGAAGACTTGAAAACTGGGAGAGTCAATGGTATAAGATCTAGCCTGAAAGCTGGCAGGCTTAATAACCAAGAAGAGCCTATTTTTCAGTTTGAGTCCAAAAGTAAGAAAAGACTGATTAGACAGCCCAAACAGTTAGGCAGGAGGAGTTCCCTCTTACTCCTTACAGGGTCATCCTTTATGTTCTATTTGGGCCTTCAATTGTTTAGATGTGGCCCACCTTTAATAGCAATCTGTTTCACTTGGTCTACCAATCCAAATGTTAATCTCATTCAAGAATAACCTCACAAACACATCCAAAATAATGTTTGACCAACTATCTGAGCACCTCATGAACCAATCAAGTTGACACATAAAATTAATCTCAAAGAGAGAAAAATCGGTTTCCTTCACCATGGCTTGAACTCCTAACTTCAGCCAGGCATGCATGAAGTTCTACTGCTGGGCTTTTCAAGTAATGACCAATGTATATCCTTATCTCTTTAGTTGTTTCAGTTGTCTTCTCTAATTGAAGTCTCCATTATTATTTTTATTATATACTAGGGCCCATATGGCGCCAAGTGGAAATCATTGGCAAATACCATAGCTGAGATTTTAGTTTCCATCTGTCATTATCCTCAGGCCTTTGGGAGAAAACTATAGTTATATGCTCCACTGGGCCAATAACTTGAACTATAGTCACCTATTCCTTACGTAAACAGAAATAACATGCTGTAGTGTTGCTTCTGCCTCACTAAGAAAAGCTCTTTCTTTGTTTAGAATATGTTTGCTATTTGTGCTTTTCCAGACTTTTTTATTATTTCCAGTTGCATCCCCAAAGTGCCTCAGAGAAATATTAAGCTATTTCTTAATATTTCTTAATCAGCTAATTGTCCAGGAGAACAGGTAACCTTATGTCTTAGTACAGTGTTTAGAGAATTTATACACCCCAAGCAGAGATTCAAAATTCTCCACAATTTCATGCAGTCTCTAAGTTGATGTTTTTCTAGCCCGTGAGATGTCTGCATTTATGACTCTTATAGGGAACTCAATCAAGCAAGCAATACAATCAGACTGTTTGCTTTAACACATGCTTTCTGCAAAGGTTTTTTTTATTGCAATGACACACAAACATTAAAAAAAAATTGCTTCCCACAAGACAGAAACTATACCAACTCAAGGATAAAATAAATCATCTAAAGATAGTAAGAATGCCAAGCATTGCTAAAAAGATTCATTTTACTCCAAGGATATCTGAAATCTTGCCCTACTCATTTGGCTTTATTCTGGGTCTTGCTTCTGTTCTTCCATGAGAGTTTGAATAGTCAAGTATGAGATTGAATTCCTGTATCATGTGATCACTGCCTAGCCAGAAATATATAGATGTTTCTGGAAAGTTACTTATAAATTGAATTACATCAGAGGATCACTAGAAGAAATTGTTATCTAAATAAATTATACAAGAAACCTTTTTTTTTTTTAAAGAATACATCTATTTGTTAAAATAAAATGCCCTTTGATTTGATGCTCATGTATAAATTTGTTTTTTCTTATTTTGGACTTGCTTTATGAAAAGTATGTTTAGAGTTCTCTTTTTTTGAAATTCGTCACACACCAGATGAAATTGAGCTGTCAGATGACTCTTAAAGCAAGCAGGAGCAGAGAGGGAGGACATAGTAACTGAGAACTATGCAAAGTGAAATTAGTCTTTTTCTATTCTCTTTTTAAGCCAGATTTAAAATATTTGGATTGAATATTTTTATATATACAGAAATAATATATTTTTTATTTTGATAAACAAAACTATTTTTAAAAAGTTATAAGAAGGGAGAATAAAAATCTTACCTAAAGAGTTTTGTACTTACTGTATGGCAAGTGACAGAAATTCAATTTAAACTAGATTGAGGAAAAAAATAGAAAAATGATTTACTGATTCATGGGATCCTTAATACGATAGCAATAGCTAGTTCCTCAAACCCTTGCTGATGGTTAAGAACTGCCAACTTTTCATCAATTTAAATCATAAAAAGACATCTTATTTAAAAAATATTTCCCCTTGATTATTAATGATAGTAGAGGCTTTTTCATATGTTTATTAGCTATTTAGTTCATTTTCTTTTGTTAATTGCCCATTTTTGTTTTAATAGAAATGTTTTAAAATTAGGAATATTGATCTTTTCATTGTCTAAGGTTGTGCATATTTTCCTATTGTCTTTTGACCTTAATATGAGAATTTTATTTTGCTTATCATTTTTAATATGGAATCATGGGTTACTGGACACATTTAAAAGCTCCTTCTTCCATTACTTATTTCTTTTTATAGTTTCACATTTTGCATTTAAATATTTTATCTGAAATTTTGTTGCAAGTAGCTACCTGGAAAATTTTTCACGTCTTATGCTTTTAGAGCTGCAGTTGTTGGTTATACAAAGTGAAATGGGGACAGACTCAAAAAAATTAGTAATCTGATTTGGGAGAAAGGATAACTTTGCGTATTTTGTTTGGTTTTATTAACTGTATTAGTCAGGAATCTTTTGGTGTAAGTGTAGTAATCTATTTTGTTAAAAATAAAACAAAACAAAACAAACTACCCCATACAACATAATGAGTTAAAATAAGCACTTATTATTATCTTGAGAGTTTGTGTGGGTCATAAATTTGGGATTGACTTGTCTAAGTTGTTTTACCTCAGAGTATCTCATGAGATTGAAGTCAAGATATGGGCTTCAGTTGCAGTCATCTGAAATTTTGACTACAACTACACGTTCTCCTCCCAAGGTCCCATGGTAATGCACCAGGCAAGATGGAGCTAATGAGACCTCAGTTTCACCCCATATGGGTCTCTCCATAGGACTATTGGCGTGTCCTCTTGGATGGTACTGTTTTCCCCCAGATCTAGTGATCGAAGGGAGCATATACTTTCTATGACCTGACCTCAAAGGTGAAATAGCATCACTTCTGCCATATTCAATCTATTAGAAGAAAGTTGCTAAAGACCCAGTAATGTTTTCAGGATTAGAGTTCTCTTTTCTCCATTTCTACACTCAGTTTTCTATGTGCTGATTTTAGTCTCATACAGGCTCTTCTCTTGAGTAGTAAGTTGATGCTAGCTTTGGTGACCACATTCTATCCTCTCGATATACTGATTTTCTTTGCTCTGAGTTACCTGGTCTGCCCCTAAAGCTGGTGGCAGAGCCAGACCCAGACCAAATAAATTATGAGTAGGAGAAGAATAGACCTCTGCCCAGTAAACAGAGATATTTATGGAATAAGGTGGAATTGATGTTAGTGAGGCAAACAACCAATACTGCATTATCCATGTATGCATATACCTAAATGACATATTAATATGTCTTAGATTATATTTCCTATACGGAAGGAGTCATGTTTCACAAATTTACTTTATATAGTGCTAATTCTAATGTTATACACAAAGATATATTTAACCAGTGCTTGTGGTTGATCATTGATGAATGAATTAGAATTATTTGACCATGGCTGCTTCTGACCAGGAGTCATATCAAAGTTGAGAAATTAGAATTTAGAGCATGGCTAACAGCAGCTGGGGTTTGACAGGTATTGAAAAGTCTTGCATGTCTGAGACCTTCACAGTTGACCTTCACCAGTTGAAATAGCATAATTGAACAGGTAACAAAGCCTAATGTTTGTTGTTCTTATAACCACTGAAGAGGAATATATCAAATCCTATCATGAACACATGCCTTATTTTAATTTTAGAAATTGAAAACATGATTAATTATGCCCTTTTTATAGCATATATTCCCTAATGTTTATGCAAATTTGATAGTAACATGATGTCACAGACTTACACCACAATTTTCCTAAAGTTGACCAATATTACAGAGATTTGTTAATGCTGCACTGTCTTAAAACCCCTTCCTGCTGCAGAGATCTCTCACCTCACACAGTTATTCAAAGCCTCTGTTTAGCTGAATGGCAACTGGGAAGACATAGAGGTCAAAGACCCCACATAGAAAAGAGGAAGTGGTGCTGTGGTTTCCCACAAGGCCCCTTACGACACAGGGAGCGTTGTGTCAAGAGCAGCCCCAGCAGAAAGGTAAAGGTGCCCAAGGAGACCCAGCAATCAGTAAGATGCATTTTCATTCACGCTGTTTCCTTATAAACAGCTTCCTCGTGATGTAGGGCAGCATATTCTCAGGCTCGACACAACTAACCATGTGTTTAGCCACATTGTTGGCATGACTTGAGGGGTGCCAAAGCCAATGATATTTTCAAAATGCCCCCTTAACTTTACACAAAGGCTGAAATCCCATGAATGATGACTTCGAGTAAGTTTTTTGTCACAGTGCTAAGGAAAATGGGTTCCCAGAATGGGTTCTTAAACACATAGTAATGCCTAGGAAATGAGCTTAGTAGTTTCTGTCTAAGCCGCTACCTACTCCATAGGAGCAAGGCAGCTCCATGGCATTTTAAATTTCTGTGTGGTCTCATGATGGGGTGCTCCGAGAACATAAGGATACATGTCCTTTTGTGTAGGAGGATGAAGATGATGGTATAGGTTGGAAGAGGACATAAAAGTGAGAAGGACGGGGTTGTGGACAAACTGTCTACTTTAGTAATTTGACCAGAGGGAAGCCCCTACTCATTTTCTAGGAAATAAGAATTGAAACTTTTTTTTTTTAAGCCTACAGCACCTGGTCTTCCTAGGCGATCTCCCATCCAAGTACTAACCAGGTCCAACCCTACTTAGCTTCCAAGATCAGAAGAGATCGGGTGTGTTCAGGATAGCGTGGCCCTAGACAAGAACTGAAACTTTAGCCTCTGACATTGGTTAGTCAGCTGTGGCCGTTAAATCCATCTTCACTGTGTTAGGGTTCTTCAGAATTCCTCTTCCTGTAGAAAGGTCAATCTTTTTCCTATTAAGACCTTCAACTGATTGAATGAGGCCCACCTACATTATGAAGGGTAACTTGTTTCATTAAAAGTCTACTGATTTAAATGCAAATTTCATCTAAAAATACCTTCACAGAAACATCTAGAAAAATATCGGACCAAATATCTAGGTATTGCAGCCTAGCCAAGTTGACATATAATATTAACTATTACATTCTCTGTGACCACTTATTGATCAAAAGCCATTGCTTTCAGAACCATATCCTCCAACTCTGCCTTGCCTAACAACAAAAAAGGGAGGCTCTCTGGATGAAGTTTCCAATTATTCCTCGCAAAAGCTACGATCACAGAAATGTGACATGCAATGAAGATCTGGCAAAACGATGGCCTTTGTCTTATTCAGGATAGTTCACTGAGCCACGTAATTTAAAGACATAAAACATTTTGCCCTACATCAAAACATTTTGCAGCACACACAGATGCCAATTTTTAGCCACTGGGGTACAATAATTAATGTTCAATGATATATCAGCAGGCACACACCTTATCTGAAGAACGTAGTCACTTTTATAGTTATATTTGTTCAATCAGTGAGTAAAAATGTTGAATACCTATTATGTGCTAGTATATGAGTTAGATGATGAATATACGAAAGTTAAAAACTTAAAAGTCCTTCCCCTCACAATAAAAATAGAGAGGCAGCTCAATACAAACCCCATTCCTCACAAAAAGAAAACATTTTTAAAAATTTTCTTATCTCCTAGAAAATGAGTAGGGGCTTCCCTCTGGTCAAATTACTAAAGCAGACAAAGTTTGTCCGCAACTCCGTCCTTCTCACTTTAGAAGGTCCTAATCCCACTTTGAAGAACGTAGGTAAAGAAACAATTTTCTGAATAATTTCTGAAATGAGACTTCACTTGGAGGTAATAATAATAATTATTAATAATAGAAAAACAGTAAAGAGTCCTTCAGCACTTTTTATGTACTAGGCATGGTTACAAGCACTTTACATGGATCCATTTATTTGATGACCAATATTTGACCAGATGTCTTGGGGTGGGATGACATTCTAGGTAAAAGGCACAGATGTAGTGGCCTAAGAGAGGTGGCGTATTCAGAGAAACTGTGAGTAACTCAGTAATAGAACTAAGGCTACTGTGGAGAATACCAGTAAATGAGACTGACAATCCTGCCTCCTGGAGATCCCCAGTTATCAGCAGGCATTGTCTCCCTTCTAGGCCAGCTCCAATATCCAACCTCAGTGCGTTAGACTTATGCAGTGGTGATCTCCAAGTGTTCACTCAACAGACCCAGGTGCTCTGAATGTAGTTATCCATTTATTTACAATGTCAATTGTCTCAAGGTCTTGACCTATTTCCTTTGTTAACCAAGTCAACTGGGAGTACCCAAAATCGTTGCTACTATCATGGCTGCCCTCTCCTTTGGTGCCTTTGGGTATGGAATCTTATGACCTTTTCACTTTGTCATTTCTATCTTTAAGAAATTCTTCATAAGTTTTGGGTTGGTGGTGGTACCTTCTTATGCCTCAGTATTATTCTGGATTTTCTCTACATTGACATAATGTATAAATCTATATACGTGTACATATATTATATCAAAAGATTTGGGGTAGCGGGAGAGGTGATTGCATTGCTCATTCTATCATTATGATAATTTTGGCTACTGGGTCAATGATTTAGTTTTTCATATTATTGTTTTTTTCACATTCCGCTGATGATTTTGGTTGCACTGGCCTCATGGTGAATATCAGAATGCTCCTCACCTTGGAACCAATGACCCCATTTGAGTCCTCATCTCACGACTCGAGGGGCTGTTTATTCTGTACTGTAGTTTGAGAGAGCAGAGAGAGACAGCCAGCTTCTGGAACTGCTGACTGTCCCCCTAGGACCATAAATCTTCTTTCTGATGGTCTTTTTCTAGTGTCCTTTCAAAGACTCTCCCCAGATCCCTTGCTGAGGATCAAAGACTATAATGGAACGGCTTAATATGCAAACATCGTAGCTTATAAACTGCTGACATCCCATGTGAGAGGCCCTTTTGGGTACTTTAATTTTCCTTTTCATATTCTTACTCTGTTCCATGTGCCTTATTTCTTTGTCGAGATCTGGGTCTTGACAGGGCAAAAGCTGTGCAAAAGCTCAGGGACTCAGATACATCTTAGAAAGTAGAGGAAATTCTGCAACTAGAGTGAGGTTCATAAGGGAAGCCCAGAAAGTAGAAAAACCTAAGTATATAGGTCTCCAAGGTCAATTCAAAAGGTCAAGACATTTGAAGTAGAGGAAGTGCCTTGTGGGATACAGCAGCAAAGAAGAAGATCCTAAAGTCTCAGATTTTTTCTCAAGTTATTTGGGTTTTCAGTCCGAACGTCCATCATTTTGCATGAGCATGGTGCCTTGGGGTTACTGAGAGACCCAGCCTTCATTTTCCCCTTACTCTCATTTTATCTTTTTTTCTCTTACTCCTGCTTATTATTTAAACTTTATTTTCTCTCCAAGCTGTTTGAATACTGCTGATATTATTTCTTTTATTTGTTCTATCTTACTATTTTAATAAAACTCAGTAGTCCAAGCCCTCCAAGATTGATTTTTTAAAGTCATACTTTGTTCCCAGTAGCATTTTTTAAATAAAAGTTTTATTGAGATAGAATTCACACACCGTAAAATTCAGTCTTTTGAAGTATACACCTCAATGATTATAAATATATTCACAGAGTTGTGCAACTATCACCATCATCTAAGTTCAGAAAACTCATCACCCCCAGAAGAAATACCATAGCTACTAGCCATTCCTCATTTTCCTCCTTCCCTCAGCCCTGACAGCCCTAGATTTTCTTTGTTTTCACAAATTTGCCCACTCTGGGGATTGTACGGAAATAGAATTATATAATATGTGGCCTTTGTATCTGACTTCTTTATCTTTGTATAACATTTTCAAGGTTCATCTACATTGTAACATGTATCACTATTTCATTCCTTTTTGTTCCTGAATAATATTCCATTGTAGGGATGTACCACTTTAGTTCATTTATTCTTTAGTTAGTGGAGACATGGAATCTTCCCACTATTTGGTTATCATGAATAACTCTGCCGTGGACATTTGTGTATTATAGATTGTAGTGTAGACATCGGTTTTCAATCTTCTTGAGTGTATACCTAGGAGTGATATTGCTGGGTTACATGGTAAGTCTGTGTTTAACCTTTGAAGGAACTGCCAGACTTTTCCAAGGAGGGTGCACCACTGCACAGTTCAATCAGCAGTATATAGATGTTCAATTCTTCACATTCTTGCCAACAGTTCTTACTATATGTCTTTTTGCTTACTAGCTATCCTACTGTGTACAAAGTGGTATCTCATTGTGGTTTCGATTTGCATTTCCATGCAAGCTAATGATGTTGACCATCTTTTCATGTGCTTACTGGCCATTGATATATCTTCTTTGGAGAAATTCTATACAAAGACTTTGATCATTTTTAAATTGGGTTGCCCTTTTATTGCTGAGTTGCAAGTTCTTTATACATTTTAAGTCCCTTATCAGATATATGATTTGCAAATATTTTCTCCCAATTTAAGAGTTGTGTTTCACTTTTTAAAATAGTATTCTTTGAAGTATAAAAGTTTTTAATTTTGACAAAGTTGTGCTTCATATTTAGTTCTTGATATGCCTACGGGGTTGTTGGAATTTAGAAAAACCCCGCTCTCTATCCACATAGTCTAGCTTTAAAGATTGTTTTTTCACCATGGACTTAAGAAAGTCCCAACTCAAGGTTGATCAATGACCTCTTTGTACTAGGCAAAGATGCGATAATCTTTTATGGAACATATTCTATCAGAGTCAAGAGATGGAAGAGAATGCTTTTTTGCTGAGGTGGACAAAAGCTATATCAAAGATATTTTTTTCAACTCGGGTAGGATTTAGATATAGAGAAAGATATACTGTCCCTAGGACATCACAGATCTACCCAAAAAATATAAAGTTGAAAGGACTAGTTGAAAGCTGAGTCAGAGGTGTGGTGAAGCATTGAATGCCAAACCAAGGATCAATTATATTCTCTCATGGAAGAACCATTAGATATTTGGCAGGGGCCATGATAAGCTTCATGAATGTTAATCAGATTGCAGTCTGGAGAATTATTGCACAAAGAGAGCATGGAAAAAGAAAGCCAACAGGGAATCTATGACAATGGACTTTGTGAGAGTCAGTGTAAATGCAAGCCTTGGTGGTAATAACAGGACAAAGAAGGAGGATGGCACAGATGCTGCAGTGATGGGTCTGTCAAGTCCCTGGCAGCTGCTGGAATGCAAAGTAGGGGTTGACAGCAAGAGCAAGAAAACGAGCTAGTTTCAACGAGAAAAATCTTTCTGATTAAACAGATAAAGAGCCATTTTGCAGTAATTGTGGTGCGTTGTTCTGATGTTCCAAAGGGTTCATAGCTTCCTTAATAAAAAAAAAATAATAATCTAAATTATATTATTTTTGAAAAATATTCCTGCAAGTATTTTTTCAGACCCCAAGACAGGACACTTGGAAAAGAGAATTTATTCATTTTGCCATCTTAACTCTAGCTGTAATGGAGAAAGGAGCTCGAACTCTATTTTCAGCTCTTCATGGAAACATCTTAAAATTCTCATTTCTCTATGCAAATTAAGTGCACCTTGAATGGTTGTATGTGTTTCCCTCTTGAAGACAGAAAAAAAGGTTGTATATATGTGACTGCAATAGCATATGAGACAGTGTTCTTCAGTATTATATTTTTGTACTTATATACTGCTCTACTGTAGGCCCTGGGGGGTTCTAACAAATATTAAATTTGTACAGCAGATCTAAAGGAGTGAGAAGAAGTTCATTTTTTTCTGGCTTTTTTCTCCGTAAGCCTTAGTAACTTAACCTCTGAAGAGCAAAGATAGCTAGTCTAGCTTTAGGTTTAAAGAATTCAGGAAAAGATAGGTAACATATTATACACACACACACACACACACACACACACATATTCTGTGTTATATATATTATTTATAATGTCTAATTGAATACGTATATTCTGATTCACTTAGACATTGTTTACCATATTTCCCACATAGTTGTGTGAAAAAATCTCCTTTAGGGCAAATTCTAATTATGTTCTAGGTGGCAGCTTTTTGTTTGTGTGTTTGTTGTGTTTTGATCTATTTTTTGTCATAGGAATTTTAGAA
>NW_006494609.1:7018084-7022052 GCF_000325575.1 Pteropus alecto
CTTCACATACAGTGTTAGGGAGCATGTGGATTTCCTTAAAACCCAAACTCAATCACTGCCCCTAGCCGTATCACCCTTGAATGATGTGGACACTCTTAGATAATGGTCTTTAGATGGTCACATTACATGACTGTCTAAAAACCATGAGTACAAATTACATTAAAAAATGAAAAAGAAAAACCCGTAGCAGAAAGAGAGTGTGTCATGTATCTTAATACAAGGTCATAGGTTAATTAGAGAGTGGGTAATTTCTCACGTTTTAATCTTTTAACGAGAACCATGGTGTAGTCAACTCTTTATTATTCTCAAATACTATGATAAAGTTCTATATTAGGACACGTATCAGGAGGATATGGAAATGTGGTAAGCTATCCTATTTTGTTTGTCTACTCAGAACCAGGCTGATACCAGGTACATGCCTAAATCAAGATCTGCTGAGCATTTTTTTTTTTTTTTAATTTACTTCGTTCTTTGCTTTGGTGGAATTAATTAAGTGCTTCAGTTCACTAGACGGCAGATAGAAGTAATATAAAAGTGCTGGTCCTACTGGCATATAGCAAAATTGAAGTGTGCTTGATCAAGTCTTAAATTCTCATTCTGGTGACAGGAAATTCCATCAGGAAGTACCCACTGTCCCAGGATCTAGCTCACAAGTATCTGGTCAGATGAGCTTGAGAATGGAGATAGCAATACTGGCTCCCACAGCCTCTCATGTGGAAGGAATTCAGAAGCACCACACGCCCCTCCAAGATGAGAGGCTGATTCTCAGAGAGTAGAGGAAGACAACATGAAAACAAGGCCAAACTCTAAAGCCTCTGGTCATGCTAGCTCCCTTTTGAAATAAGACCCTACCTTGGGGAATAAAAAGTGGACAGGGGAGTCTGCTCTGGCAGGAAATCCAAGTTTGAATTACTTGAATATTTACCCAAAAGAGACTGATCAATCGGAAAGGGGCAATGTCAAGAGTCTGCCGTACCTCAACTGCCAAGTGTGTCCCTACTTCCTCCTCCAGCAGACACAGGCGACCTTCGAAACTTGTTAGAATGGGTGTCATGTAGGAGATAATACTTACAGGAAACAAAGAACTCTACTGTTTTTGCATGACTAAGTACAGTGTGCAACTTTTTGACTTGTATATCACATCTGTTCTCCCCTACAGACCATAAGCCTATCTACCTAATATTTATATATTTATTCATGTGTTTCCTGAAGCTCTCAAGAATGCTTTGTATATAGAAGATGCTCAATAAATTTGCATAGGAATTGTTTCACTAATAGCTTAGGATATAATGAGTCATGTTTATTTCTTCTACCAGGCATATTTATTTCTTCTGCCTTTTCATACTCCAAATAACTTATGTTTTTGTTTTCATCACATTTTATGTCTTTGTTGTCAATGTTTTGGGTTTTGGCAGGAGGAGAGAGAAGGCAAACCTGTTAGTTATATATCTGTAATATATACACTCAAATGTTGGCACATCCACAAACTAAGCCTGATAAAAATCTGTTCAACAATCTTACTAAATTAGTTCTCTAATCCTATGAAAAGGAAAAAATACTGGGAAATGAATAGAATTCTTAGAAGATGCTGGCTTAGCAATTCCCAAAGCTAATTCTGGAGATTTCTCTAATTAAGTTGGAAATAGTGAGGCATTTTTCTCCTCAGAATTCCTCTTTCCAAAGCAGTAATGCTACATTTGCATTCCTGGCTGCACTATGTAATCTCTTTAGAGGATGGCATTGAGCTGTCTGTATCTTTTGTTTGTGAATGTTACCTGTGACACACCCAGACAGGAAAAAGATAGAATCGGCATAGATATGACAGGCTAGATCCATTGTCTCCCTACAATATACATCAGACCTTGACTGTACTATTTTACTCTGTTAAAATATCTTTTGATAGTTGTTGACTTTTTAAAATTATGAGATATCTTTTCTTTCCAAAATGAAAATCTGTATTAGCCTTTTTTGATTAACCCCCAATGCTTACGTTTTAACTTTCAATAACTCGTGCTTAAATATTATTCTGCATTTTTTGTTACTATATTGCTGTTTTTCGCTATATATGTAGCACCATGGCAGTACACAAAGATTGTCTTCATCTTTTAAAAGGATGTATGCTCTTACACTGTATAGTCCCCACATAAATGTCTATCAATAGAAAATGGGTTAATACAGCTTTTACTCTTTTAGTGCTTTTACAATCAATTCTATAATAAACATCTTGAACTCATATCTTTGTGTATTTTCCAGTAAATTTCTCTGGGTTTCTAGAAATAGAATTGCCAAGTCAATTCGTATGTTTAAACTGTCACTCTGTATTGCCAAGCCACGCTAGTATAGCTGTACTACTCCAGATGTTAACCTGGTACTTCCCATTCTTTTTTAAGCCATGGCACAGAGAGGGAATGATACTATTTGGATGGCATATGTATAAAGAGAGGGAAGTATTCTCGACCAGGTCAACCAGCCCAGAGGCTCTAGCTAGACCTAAGGCTGAGGTATCATTACCTTGCAGCCCGTTTTTGAACCACTGTTCAGGAAACGTGTGTCCAAGTTTATTGTCAATATATATTTTTTTAAATCTCCAGTTTAATTCTCAATAACTCCATCCTTTAAATGTGTATTTCTTTGATCCTCAAGGATGTTGAACAGCTTTTTCTAGGCAGATTGCTGTCTGTATGTTTCTAAGAATAAGCTCTGTGTGTGTTTTTTGCCCACATAGCCTTGATGTGAGCCACCTAGATATTCCAACCTCCACACTTCTGAAACTCTCTTTCTGTTGAATAATCTTTCTCCTCACATTCTATGACTCACAGTTGCTGAGAATTTGGCACATGGAGAGTTGGTTATGCTCACTGGCTCATCTCCTGTGGCTGCTGTCCTGTTCAATACCACTGTCCCCCACGCCTAACACCATTCCATTTTTTTTCAGTTCCGAACGCAGTGCTAATGTAAGCTCGTTTTGAGATGTAAATGTTTAAAGAAATTTGGAGGTAATGGAGGCTTGTAATCTAGAATAGCCAGTAAGTTAAAACTAAATATCAGACTTCACTTTCCCGAGGCTCTTGCCTCATCATGCCCTACATCAGCTCAGCTCTTGCTCAAGCCTCCTCTCACATCCTGGGCCTTTCTTTTCCCTGTTTCTGCCTTGCTCACCATTCCAGATTTCTGTTAGTCGAAATGCAAGGCAATCTCGATATTATACCTAAACTTTTCAATTAGGCTAATCTCAGAGCATTTTTTTTTCTCAGACTGTAAAATCCATCATGGAGTTTCTCAGTCTATAAAATCCATCATGGGGAACACCTCTTATGATAATGATGAAAGTACTGTGGTCTTTTGTTCATTTCTATTGTCTTTTTAAAAAAGATCTCTCGATTCTCTCGTGGGATATTCTCTGTTCTTTTTTTAATCTGTAAATATTCCTTATATCCCATTTCTACTACTTATAAGCTGCATGCCTTGGATAAGCATTTCAAATTCTCCGTGCCTCAGTTTCTCCATCTGTAAAATGAGGTCAAGAGCACCTACCTCAAGAGATTGTTGAGTAAATGAGTTAATACGAGCATATTACAATGTCTGACACATAGCAGTTACTGTATATGTGAATTACTAATTTTACATTTATTACTAAGAATATTAAACTTTTTTCTGTATACTGTAAATAACTTTCCAAGTTTGTAATCTATATTTTTAATTTTGACGATCAGTCTGTATTCTGTGAAAATGCTTCCATGATCTGTTAAGTACTTTTCTTTATGGTTTCTGGTTTTATCATTACGCTAAGAAAGACTTTCTCCACCCCAAGTTGTTTTTTAAAAATTATTCGCACTTTTATATTTATTGTTAAATTATTACTCAACTTGGAAATACTTGTTAAAAGTGCCAGATAGGGGATACAGCACCCCCCACCCATCCAAATAAATATTTGTATATCTTCAGACTCTGTAAAGATGTTCTTTAAA
>NW_006494609.1:7022365-7028113 GCF_000325575.1 Pteropus alecto
CATAAAGTAGATCTAATATTATAAGTCACAGTCACTGGGTTCTCAATTTAACTCCCAGACTTTCTTCAGTCAGGTGTTTGTAAAACACACACCAGGTAGGTGGGGGAGGGGGTGGCAGTGGGAGGAATATCCCCTTAGAGTTTGGATTCTCCTCCTCTCACTTCCTATTTGCACAATCCTCACCTAAAAGAGAGCTCCACACTCTCTGTTAGTGTGAATTTAGAGCAACGGTAGCAGCAAGACTTAAATTCCTTTATATTCATATAAAGAACTTGCTACAAGAAAGCAGATATTCCATGCAGACCAAATATAGAATGTTCCTTGAACTGCTTATAAAAATTGTATCCCTGATCCTCCTAGCTGTTGCAGATCCCCCGATAATAAAACCTAAAGAGATCTATCTATTCTTCAATAAACTCAGCTACATTTCTGCTGTGGCTGCCAGTTACTCAGGAAGAGCTTTGATTTCTCTGCACTCAGTGTTTCTCAGTTTGCATAGAAAGAAGTGGTAAAAAATAATAGTTTCTAAGCCGGCTTCTCCAACTCTATCCAGCCTTGCAAGAACCAAGACACACACCCCTCCTAGATTTTAAAACTCAAATTTTACTGTGGAGCTATTTCATCCTCACTTGGACTAGATTACATTGTCACATGGGGAAAACTTATACAAATTCATGCCGCACAAAAACCACCTCTAAATGTAAGCAGAGTGAGCATCTGTGTAACAGAAAGATGAAAAATTGCTCTCGAATAGATGCCTACAGAATCTAGAAGTTCATTAACGCCCTTTTTTAAAAGTGGCCTTGAAAATACAAGTGTTTGCATTTAAGTTAAGTTAAATTTAACCATTTTTAAAATCGTAAACCAGAAAAAATGTATCTAGTAAATCGGTATCCATGAAAGCAGTAAATTAGTAAAAAATAATAATAATAATAATAGGGAAGTGACCATACGCAGGAGACAGGGGTTAGGTGAAGAAAGACAAGCTGTAAAGCGTCATTAAAAGAGTACTGAGTTGTAGCCAGAACACTGAAGTACATTCATTCATACAACAAATATTTAATGACCATTTAATATGTGCTGGGCAGTGAACCTGGCAGTAAATGTACACTGGTGAATATGACAGACATGTACTTGGCTTTTATGAAGTTTACATACTGGCAGAGAAGCCCTAGAAAAAGATATATAATTACAAGTGGTGATATCTGCCATGGGGGCAAATGAGCAAGATGCGCAGAGATAAGTACAAACTGTGTTGGGCAGATTTTCATTAAATAGATTGGTTAGGAAAGGGCTCTCTAAGATTTTAATTCAAAACCTAAAAGATAATCAGGAGCCGGTCATGTGGATGAACCAGTCAGAGAGAAGAAAGTCACGTGAGAAGACCCAGAGAGGTGAAGAGTTTAGTGAGTTTGAGGAACGAGGTACTGAAATGACTGGAAAACACTGGACACAGCAAGAGGGACATAAATTGAAGCTGAGGAGGCGACAGGGGATATACCATGAAGGGCTTTACTGGCTACTATAAGGAGTTTAGGTTTATTCGAGGTGCAGTGGGAAGCCACAGGAAGGTTTTAAGCAAGAGAAAATGCGATCTGATTCATATTTTGGGATGATTTTCTGGGGGCTGTGTGGAGAATAGACTCTTCTTACAGTCTTGTTTCTGCTTTAACTTATTAGATCCACATTTGCAGATTGTAAATGTTTTCTAAGTTCCCTCGAGTTGTAAAATCTTAGACTCTTACTAGCTCTAATAAAGAGCTATGATCAAAAGCGAGAGGGAAGCATGTGTGTTGGTGGTGTTGGGGATTTGAAGAGGATACTTTAGGTACTTCTATATGGATATTTGTGGCAAGGTAAAAGAGTAACAAAGTCGAATGGCTGTCATGAGTTTACTCAGTCTTTCCCACAAGCCAGAACTCTAATACAGAACTTAACTTCATATAGCTTGACCTCATACATCTTTTCTTTACATGGACTCTAGTTCAATAGTCTTTTGTATACTCATTTACCAAATATTTATTTAGTGTTTCCTGTTTACATGGTAAAGGAAGAAATACAAAGAAGGCAGTGTGGTCTGATGGAAAACATGTGGGACTTAGAGTCAATTCTGAGTGTGCATCCCAGCCCTACCATTTACTAAACCCATAATATTAGATCTCTGAGTCTCAGTTCTCTCATCTGCAAAGAATGATGACAATACCAACCTGAATGAAAGTTTTGTATACCAAGCATCTAATTGTTGTGTCTATCACTGAGTAAACACTCAATAAGCATACATTTTTGGCTCTCAAGGATTGTTGCTCTCAAGGCAGGCAACTTAATACACAGGGTATTCTTCCTATATTGTCAAGTGGGTTCAAAATTACATGATAGTTGGTCGCGGGGATGGGGAGCACGGCATAGGGAATGTAGTCAGCATTAATGTAATGGCTAGAAGAGAAAAAGCAATCAGGAGGATCATTTTGTAAACTATATAAACATCTAACTAATGTACTAGATACTTGGAACTAATAATAAAATTAAAATTTTTAAAAAGGAAATATAATAATGTATACTATATGAGTTAGCTATAACCATGTATATAATCATAATTTTATTAAAAATAAACAATGACAATAAAAAATTATAACAAAAAAAGCTTACAAACTCATCTCTCAAAAGTTCTTAAAAGCCTGTATGGTTTTTTTTTTTCCTATTATTGAAGGGGAACAAATAAACACACTGAGAAGAATAGTTATCTAGCCATACCTATTCTCTGGAGAAATTTAGTCTTTTAATGTTTCTTTTAAGAAATAGATATATACAGACATTTGCAATTTTGTTGAAGTTGTATGTTACCACACTCCCATAGCTCACGAGGCAAATGCAAATACAAACACAAGAACTTTGTACAAAGCTCTTGATTAGTAGGTAATACCGTCCTAGAAGGTGCCTTCACGTTGGGATGGGAGGCTCTCTTCAACGACTTTCATTAAAATTTGAGGTCTTTTCCTTCAGACACTAGAATCAGAACCAAATCATAATTCTGACTATAGAAAATGGCATAAGCCACTGTAGAAGTCTCCTTTGCATGTGGACAAAAGACCCATCAATTGAAACTGAGTTCCGTAGAAGAAGCAGGACTGACTCCTGTAGCATTCTGCACTCTACTCTTCTGTACTCACTGATGCTTATGTTTACAAGAGAGGTGAGTTCTAAAAGTTGAAAGAAAATCAAAAACACCCTGTTGTAAACAGCAGAGAGACAGATTCCATAATGTGGGTATGAATATGAAAGTTTTATCATAAGGAATACAAACATGCTGAGTGAGTTTTTCATCTTTGTAGTACAAAGTAGTGTCCTCTTTGAAATGGAATGAAAGCAAAACAGTTACTGGCAATAACAAACTAAAAGGGTTATTTGGTTTATGTGGGGGGGGGTGAAAGTGGGGGTAGGTGGATATTGAGAATTAAATGGCAATTTCTCCCTAAAGGGCACAGCCATAGTCAAGAATTCATGCCACTTCTGCCTCAGCATATGCATGTGGAGATCAACATCCCTAGTAACCAAACGCAGTGGTACCTGCCACGGCCTTACCTAGTCTGACACATTCTTTCCTAGTTGGGGGTCCCCAGTGGAACTCACCCAGACCACAACTGACCTTTGTGGAGCAGCATGCTCAGGAGCTGCTTACCACGACTGATCTTTCTCGGCTATAGAATCTTAAATCGAAATTACAGTTGGGTCCACCTGTGTTTGAGTATCCTTACCTACACAGGGCTCTTTTTTACTTAAAAAAAAGGCAATTATAAAAAAAATGATTGACTCCCTATTTTCAAATTAACTGTATATAATTTAATGAATGGTTATGTATAAACGCAAAGACGCATGTTAGTAGGGCTACAGTTTTGTATCTTTATTCTTCTTCTTGAGATTCTCACCAATCACAATTTGTTCTTTTTGTGCTAAGGATCTTCTTCACTGATCTTTCATTGAAATAAAGTAATCCCTGGGAGTTTTTGAAGCTCTCAGCCAGCTTTTAGCATTTGTGTGCTCACTAAAAATATATTTACCCGATTAGTACCTCAGAGGTAGCTGAGATTTGGGCCGGTGTGGAATACCGCAAAGGTAAGTTTCGTTAAGTGTGTTGGAGAGAATGTAAATAGTCTTAAAATAAGGAAATGTCTAGAAAAGGTGAGGGTGATAGTCTTTTGTGGATCCCATGTAATTAGAGGAATAATTTGAAGGCCTTGAGTACTCGGTATAGGAAGAAAAAGAGTAGCCTGGAGTAAGAGAGAAGCTCTGAAAAGGCCGGTAGGAGTTTCCAGTCTTCTGTTCATTTCTTCAGTCTTAGATGTGACGCTTTTGTTCCATGAGAGATCCTAGCTCGGCATGTATTCCAGAAAGGCACTTAGCCTCTGTGGTCTCTATCTCTTGCGTTATGGGACAGTATTAGACCAGATGCTTTGAAAAGTTGCTTTCTACTTAAACATTCCATGAACTCACTCACCATTAAGAAAAGTGGAGGCAAAGGCAAAACTTCTGCATTCCGCAGAAACACACAGAGACATAAATAGCAAGGCAAGCTGTTCACAATAGAATTCATGCAAATTGCGCAGAAACTGGAGTATCAAAGCTAAGGTTGGGACACATATTCTAATGGTATTATTCTTTTAAGAGATCGCTCCCAATTAAAATGAGATGTTACCAGAAGCATGGAGAGAGCTGCAAGTGCATATTTTTGTTGGTTTGTTTTGAAAATGTTTGCTAGTTTCCTTAGCCGAATTCCGATCATGTATTTACATTGAAGAATCTGGTGAAAACAAAAGTACTCTTGAGATAGTCTGTATAAGAAAAAAATGTATATGGGGAGAGCATTATGGAGTCAGTGGTCACTCTGTATCCATCCCATAAAAATGATCTATTACAATTGTTTCGTATTTGTATCACCAGGAAAATGCTTCTACTTCAGAAGCACTCACGATGCTATACACACATACTGGGAGACTAAGCAAAGGAATTTTATATCTAATTAGTATTGACATCCTCACTCTCAATTTTTTTTTTTTTTCTGGAAATTTGACAAGTAGAGAAGAGAAAAATTCTTAAGGCAGTGAAAACACTGCTTATAGGAGCCACCGACACTTACTTTTAATTCGACCCCTTCATGTGCACTTGGAACTCATTCTTAACCTCTTTAGGGACAGAAGGGCTTTTTGTCTCCTTGTCTTCATTTACAGAACTGTGCATCACGCACGAGAATGCTGTGGCAAGTGGGGAGGCTCTCTTTTGTTTAATGAAAGTGATGACGGAGATCCCCTGAATGTCAGGCACCAGGTCCACGCTGTTTCTCATCAGCTCCGTGAATACCTTTCATTCAAGTAAACTGAATTCAACTTTTCCAAGTAGCTTCATAAAGTTGGAAGTCTTTTATCTTTTCTTTTCTTTTCTTTTCTTTTCTTTCTTTCTTTCTTTCTTTCTTTCTTTCTTTCTTTCTTTCTTTCTTTCTTTCTTTCTTTCTTTCTTTCTTTCTTTCTGTCCTGTCGTGTGTGTGTGTGTGTGTGTGTGTGTGTGTGTGTGTGTGTGTGTGTCTCTTTTTTGTGTTTTTTTTTGTGATTCGTGGATTCCTGCCACATTTGTCCTTCAGCATGGCTGGGTAGAAGGGACGACATTATTGCAGAGGAGGACACTGAGGACTTGTGCCTGGACCCTCCAGGGAACTGACGGCCGCGCCTTCCGCTGTGACCTTCTTCCTGTAGGCAAGAC
>NW_006494609.1:7028300-7045342 GCF_000325575.1 Pteropus alecto
CCCTCCCCGCCCCCGCCACCATCTCCCTCTCAGCCAGGTCAAAAATGGCAATGTGCCCAACATAGGAGGTTGTTGAGAAAGCAGTAGAATGATGAGGGTACAGGCTCTTGAATCAGACAGGCCTGAATTCGAATGTCAATTGTTCTATCATGTAGATGTGTCATTATCACTCATAGACCCAGAGAAGAGGACTCTTCCTGGGACTCTTGCATATCGAAAAACAAAAACAAAAAAAAAAGAAAGAAAAAATACCTACATTTACTAAAGAATCTCGGTTTGACTCCATCACTTGGTATCCTGCACTTGGCACTGACATAACCCTCAACATCATTCTCACGATTAACACAACTCTGGACCCAGAGAAATGCTTCTCCACACCTCTTGTCCTGTCTTCAAAAGGAAAGTCACTTCCACCTGAACACTATGAAGATTTGCTGGCTTGTCCCCTGGGACATCAAAGAAGAAGACTGCTTTGGAGTGCAAGGAAGACCTGAGCTGCAGCAGAGGAATTTAGATAAAAGACGAATTAATTAACTTGTCAAAACTTTCTTGCAAATAGTATAAATGCAATAAATTCTTACATAATGAAGTGTCATTTCCAAGTTGTACTGAAACAAATGGTTCTAAAAGCATCCTCTAATTAGAGCAATTTCTGCAACAGCCACATATGTTGTCTGCGGAACATTTTGTAATATTAAACATTAAACAATGCATATTACACTCAATTTACACATATGTGTGTACGTTGAGATGTAACATGTGAGAAATATGATGCCATCTCTTTACATCAGTATTTAAATGGATAGGGAATTAACTAGAAGTGAGAATAATTTTAATTTATTTTTAGGTTTATTTATATTTTAGAGGAAAATAAATTTAAAGGAATATATAATAAATACTTATCTTCTTATGTTATTACTCATTTAAACATTTATAGTTCAGAGACAAAATACCAAAATATATACAATAATATTAAATTTCATCATTTTTAATATTTGTCAACTTTTAGTGATTTCATTTAAAAAAACATAGCTTTATACATAACGTTCAATTTTGTTTTTATGGAAGTACATGAGTCAAGGTAGAGGAATGGGATATATTTATTTACTACTATGATAGCTTGAATTATAACTATTAAACATATCATATGGCATAAAGCCCTTAATTTATACCCTTTTCCATGCCTTTCAATTTCTGTGAATGGGTCAGAGTGAATAATCTTCAGAATTAAAACTCTTGAAGCTTTCATTCTTTTTTATCTATAAAATCAGAAGGATAACACTTGCCAAGAAGCTCGTGAAGATGATAGAAGCCCATAAAGCCCTTTTCACAGTGAAAGATGGTGAGAGTTCATTTATGGTGACAGTTCAATTATGGTATTTATAATTTCCCTATGCCAAGTAGCCTCTAACTAATTACTGACACAGTATTGTCTGAGTACACAATACATAAGATGCATGTCATCACTTTGCATAGGCATTTACATGTATTGAAGACTAGAAAAAAGTATACCTGATTTTATTTTAATAAAAATATGGAATGAGATATTATTAAATTTCAAAAGCCAAAGTGAACGTTTCAACTTTAATTAATTAATTTTGATGACACTTTCTACTTTGATGGTAAAGATAAAATCAAAAGGTACCCATAAAGCCCTCAGCACAGTAAGCACCAGAAAGGCAGTGAGAACTCAATTTTGGCGCTTAGCATTTCCTTACATGGAGTAACTTTTAACTAACTTATGATAGAGCATTGTTCTCATTAAATAAACATCCCAGCCAAAATTAACATTTTTCTTTTTTCTCTTTGCACAAATTATAATAGAAAAAATATTTCGAAAACTTCGTCGACTACAGAAAATAGCTATTTTAAAATGTGCCACTTTGTCATCCTTTATTTACAGAGAGGGAGAGCATGTGTGGCATTCTTGGCATCAGGTATAATTTTTTTAGAGGTGCTTGTTTGGCTCCTTTGGTTCTCTTTCCTTTTCTGTTTCATTTTATTATTTACCATGGAGCTACCACTTTTAGAATACCCAGCACAGCATGAAATGTAGGAGTTTAAGAAACATGAATTTAATTTTTAAGTACTACTTACTTTTATTTTGCTGAAATGTTTTCTTCGAGTGGTTAAAAAAGAAAGAAAAAAAAAAAGATACTCACTGTGGGTCCTTAAACTCTTAAACTAAAGTCTCTACCTAGTCACCTCATAAGTTTCTAGTCATGAAATTGATGACTCTTGTATTAATCGTAACGCCTTACTGACTTTAAAAAGAATCATAGTAGAAATCACAAGAGTAAACCAAAATTTGGGAACCAAAACAACATAAGGGCAGACAGTTCAAAATGAAAGTCAGATGGAAACAAAGCATCATAAGATTAATGCTTTTAGTTTACAAACAAAATAATTTTAATCACTATAAGGTTTTGAAAAATGTTACCAATAAGTTCATCTTCTGCTACCCAAATGACATAACAGAAGCAACAGACACATCTGCCTTACGGGGACTGTCAAGGTAGATGTACTACTTTATTAATGACAACAACAATGAAAGTTGATTCTAAAAATAAGATTTATTATTCCAATTACTGTCAAATCTTGACCAGAAAGCTTTCCTAATACTCCCATGAAAATACCCAAATTTCTTATCATTCGAACAACTCAGATCTATTTATTTTCAAATTCTCTCTACCCTGTTACCATTGTCACTTTCAGAAAGTATATAGAATGCCCCACAACCTTCCATGATCCCCCATAGCCTTATTATTACATTTAAGCCATCTAAAACATAGTCCCAATCATTCAGACAATATTGTTTTCATATTACATGTAAGCATCCAGTGGTTTAAAGAAACTGTATATTTCTTTAACACCCGAACATGCTAGGTCATTATGCTTTTGACCCAGCTTTTGATTTCTGCCTGGAATGACAACCTACTTTCTACCTCCTGCAGTAGAAATCCAAACTATTCCTCAAGGTTCATCTTTTTTATCCCCCCAATCAGTAGCTGACCAGTTCCTCCTTTAAACTATTCCACCTCTATCCAAAAGCACTTTATACTCCTTATGATATGTTTAATATTATGCCTTGAATATTAAGTTTTGTTTATTTTCTGATTTTTGTTTTTCAGGGTTGAAGTACATTTGTAAATTGGCTTTCTGGATTGTTTCTACTGTAAAGTAGAAGCTGGGTTTTACTCATCTTTAGGACGATGGTCGCTCTCATAAGTCCATTGCTTCCTTTTCTAGATTTTTAAGACATTCTTAGATATATCGGAATTTTGAAATTGTGGGAAAAACCTAATAAAAGCTAAGGGATGCTAGCTTAGTTCAATAATTTAATCTCTTGTGTGGAAATATGCCTTAGGTTACTGCCCAGACTGTCTGCTGTGGTCCTATACAAGGAACTACTCAATGGGTTTCTATTTGATCTCTGTAATCAATGTATCTGTTCACTCTTTCTTTTCCCAACATTGTAAGCTCCTATGATATGCTAGGTTTAGTATATGTTCATTTTTGGTTTAATGGACACAAAACAAAAGCCAAATTCTTTTCTAAAATGGTGCGATCTACTTAACTCTGATGCCCCAAAGCATCTATTCTTTCCATTCTCTTTTATCCTTAAATGTGTTAATTTATACTGTTTAAATCTGTAAGCTGCTACAAGTCCCTTTGAATACAGTTGAAGGACAAATAGTGAATATTAGTGACTACATCTGTTAATCATCTAAATGTCTCAAAAGTTCTATAGATCATATCGACATCTACAAAAAGCACTCTGGTCTACACTCTGCTCCATTTGGAAACAGTGATAAATAAGATAATCTCAAGTTTCTTTCTTTCTTGCTACTATGACATATCAACAATTTGTGCACTGAGCACGTTCAGTCATTAATGGTCCCGCAGCACGAATTGCCCCAAACGAGATGCCCATAAGCCAGACAGCTTGGTCAGACTCCAGAGAGAGTAATTACATTCAGTCCACCTGAAATTCCCAAAGCAGTGAGAACTGGAATAGGCTTTTGTATCCTGCTTAGCAATAAGCAATAAGACAGCTGCCAATTGTTTCTACTTTCTCCCACTTTGAACGATTAGAATGGCTCTGTACAAAATTCTTTGACTAAGAAGAACTTGGACAGACAAAACCTAGAGATTCTTTCCTCTTTCTCCAAGACCCAGGAGTTCTGATGCCAAGAAAATTTATTGATGGGGCTATATAATCTCAACTTTATAAAGAACCTGGTTACAACATGGCAAAGACATGTTTAAAATTACCATCAGGAACTTATTTTTCATCAACTTTATCAGCAAAGAAGAAAAGTCAGTGTCATGTTCTACAATAACCCTCTACATTCGTTCCTTCAACGATATTTAAATTTACACCCTTTGATGGAGCATTTCTCATTATTGTTTAATCAATGATTCTAAACTGGTACATGAGCCATTACGATGCTTGTTATAAGTGGTTCTTAGCAGTATCATAGTTTTTTTTATTTTTTATTTTTCTTGCTTTCAGGCCAGGAAATGTTTATTAATTCCTAGAGTTATAAAACTTTTGTATATTTTACAAAGTGCCATTTATTATTAGATAATTTGGTAAAACTGAAATAGGGGAAACTCTTACCCGCCTTTCCTCATTTCTAGATATTTATTTTCTTTTTTACAAGCTGCAAATGAAATTGGCCAAGTCTTTGACTGGGTTTATTGGTGAAAGATCAGGGAAAAAATGAAGCAACATCCCTCAAAAGGAATAGTTAATAATCGCTAGCATTTATTGAGAACCTTACCATGTGCCAGACACTGCTGTGTTAAGGATGTATGATCTCACTTAATTGTCACAGTAACCTTATAATGTGGGTGGGTTAGTATTCTCAGTTTAGTGATGAGGAGATTTATAGATAAGTAACTTGCCTAATATCACAGAAAGTGATAGAATCATAATTTAATTCAGGCAGCCTGACTCCAACTCCATAATTGAGATGTTTGGAAAATTTCAAACATAAAAGTATCTTAGAATAAAAACAAAATTTATGAAATACTGTGACAGAACTAAGCAACTTTCTTGAGTCTTTTGTGAATAAAATTGGCATTAAGTTTCTATCTACATTTTTAAATGGGTGAAAGGACAAGTTATCCTCCTAAAATAATTCTACCAAGGTTCCAAGTGCAAGGATAAAACATGGCTTCCAGGCAGCTCGATCAAGCACAGCATGACTTAAACAGTACATTTGAATAATTTGTATTGTTTTTGTGCTTAGCCTTGAGCAAAAAGAAAAAAGAACAGTATTTATTAATCCTTTTAGCAAATATTTTTGAATACTGTAAAATGATCAGTAATACTTGGAATAATATAACGAGAAGATTGACAGCACCTGCTTGTGTAAAAAAGGTTCACTGAGGTTCGCTTTGCTTTGCTGAAACATTAAAGCGAGTGAGCAAAGGCGATCAAACGCTTTTGTTGGAACCTTGCTGAAAATCTAATATGCATTTTGTTTTGGGTGCTTTATTATTGTTGTCATTGCTGTTTAACTTTTATTTGTCCAGAAAAATCCATGAAAGTGGACAATTTACTTCTTGTGCCATCGCAGTTAATTTAAGGTTTGTTGTATTACTCAGTGAAAGAGAAGGGAATACTATGTTACTAATCTCAGAATAAAATTTTTAAGTATACTCCTTTCTGGCAAATATCCCTTGAATGAATTAAAATATGCCAGTGTGACCACCTTGAATATAGATGCTTTTGATAAATAATTTAGATGTATATACCCCTAGTTAACCATCACTTCTAGGTTAACGTAAAGAAGTGACTTTATATTTCAACGGGCAACTCCTACTTTTCCTCCTCTCTCCAGTTCTCAAGAATGTACTATCATTCTTCCAGTTCCCCAGGCTTGAAAATTGGGAGTCTTTTACCCTTCATGTCTACAAATCACCTAGTCTTATAAATGTCTATGGTAATCTCTCCAGTTCTACTATCCAGGTTCAGGCCATATTAACTTCAGGTTAGACCATTATAACAACTTCCTATCTTGAGGGCTTCTCCTGGTTCTCTCCTCATTAATTCATTGCGATACTGTCGTAGTACTAATTTTCCTAAAGTGCCATTTGATCATACTAATAACATGCTGAAAAACATTAATGACAAATCTAACTGCTGAAGAAATAGAAGATGCACATGAACCAATGATCACTAATGAGATTATTTTCAATAATAATAAAAATTAAAACTAGATTATTTGCAGCAATTCTATCCCAAATTCATTCCCGACGTTCGAAACCGGGGTGTTTTTCTCACTTCCAGCATGGATTTCACTTCTCCCCTGTAGTATTTTTGCTACCGAACTTCTGGGACTTTCTAGAAGTCAGCACCATGTGTTATATTTTGATTTACAGAAAACAATAAACCGGTAGTAATGGAACCAAGCTCCCAAGATCACTTTCTTCTTCTTCTTTTTTTTTAATGCAAAACACCATAGCTACTACTATAACAAATTAGCCCAGTATAGAGTCCTAATTTTTCCATGTGTTTTTTTCCCTCTTGAAAAATGCTATTTATATTTAAGAAATCACATAGTAAAAAGGCAACACCATACGAAATTAATTGTGACAAAATCTAAGTATGAAAATAAATATTATAAAAATGAATAAAACTTCTGGATGATTTTAAACAAACGTGAATCTCAATAATAAAGAAAACTTGAGCTGAAGAGCTTAATACTATGTCAGGCATCCCAAGAAATAGTGAAGTTTCTCCCTCAAATAGGTTAGAATAACTTGGGGGACAAAAATAAGAGGCAGAAAATAAAGGACAAGCCAAAACCAAGTCCTGAAGAATATGGTGCAAATATAATTGCCACAGGTCATCTGTAGAAGGTGAGAAGAGAGAGCCTTTAGTAACCACAGAAGTGGCTTTTTTTTTTTTTAACAGCTGTGCCTTGCTATAAATCTTGATATACAGATAATAAGAGGACAAGTAGAGAATAACAGAAGTGTTTTGGTTGAAGGAGATATAAGTAGGTAAGAAAGTAGTGACTACCTAGCTCTGTGGGAAGGGAAGAGATGCCAAACTGAGATTTAAAAGGTGGGTGTAATCCACCAAGAAGAAAAGCAGAAGGACCGTCCAGAGGAAGGATGTGAGCAAAGAGCCATGTAGAAGCGTTTCGTGCAGAGCATTGCCTGGTGTGTAGGATGGCCAAAGCCCATGAGGAGGTGAGATTTATTTTAAAATGCCTCTGAGGTAGAGTTGCCAGTTTCATCAAATAAAAACCGTGACACCTAGTTTATACCTTCACTTTGCTCAGTTACCACGGCTGTTCCAGGAAAGGCATGACTGTGAGGTGTTCACCATCCGGAAGGGGCCAGACTGATAGGGCAGCCTGCTGAAAGCACATCCAAGGAGCCAGCTCAGAGACTATAGGATGGACAGTGAAGGAGGAGAATGGCCAGTCTCACTGTAGACTCAAGATCGAATATAGTCATGGAGACTTGTCCCACTTGGCTACTTTTTCTTTTTTTTAATAATTTTTTTGTTTTTCAATTACAGTTGGCATACAACTTTATATCAGTTTCAGGAGTACAACACACTGTTATTGGCTCCCTCTTCTAAGTTCACTCACAAGAGTAGAAGCTACCAGAAATTCTAGAAGATCTGCTTCCAAAACGTAGATGAAGAAGTGGACCTGAACAACACAGTGGATAGATGTTAGAAGGTTTGAAAATGTGTTGCCTAGATTCCCTTTCAAAGAAAAATTGCCACTCAATTGTGAGCAAAGTAGCCACCTGAACTGGTATCTACTTCAGTTTCAGAGAACCACTCTCTCCAAGGTCATGCTCCCTCTTCCTTTCCCAGATGTGTTTCCTAATTAATATCTCATATCCTAAACCCAACCTCAGATAACTGACTAAGAATTTGATCGGATTTGAAACTGGGTTTCTAGGAATACATTGGGACTAATGTTCCCCCAGAACAAGCTCTTGCTAATAGATAACAATTACATTTGCAACCTAACTGTCATCTGATAAAGCAGTAGAGAGTAATAAATAAAAGAAATCTTTCTTGATCCAGAGAACATGAGCTTGAATCCTGATGCTATCACTCCCCAGATCAATGGTTCTTAGTTGGGGACAATTCTCCTCTTCCCTCTGAAACATCTCACAATTTTTGGAAGCATTTTTGGTTGTTACAAATTTGGTAGGGTGTGCTCCTAGCACCTAATGCATAGAGGCCAAGAAAACTGCTAACCATCCTACAATGCACAGGACAACACTCACAGCAATGAAATTCCACCTAAAATGTCAATAGTGTTAAGGTTGAGAAACTCTACCCCAGATGAATAACTACTTTTACTAAGTGCATTCGTTTCCTCTTGTCACAAATAACCACAAACTGGGAGGCTTCGAAACAACACAAATTGATTCCTTTATGGTTTTAGGGGCCAGAAATCTGAAATCAGTCTCACTTGGCTGAAGTCAAGGTGTTGGTAGGGCTGGTTTCTTCCAGAAGGTCTAAAGGGGATTCTGTTTGCTTTACCTCTTCCTTCTTCTAGAGGTTATGTGGATCATGGCCCTTTCCTGCAACACTCAACCTTTGCTTCCATAATCACATCTATTCTGTGCCTCTTGACTCTACTTCTTTCCTCTTATAAGGACCCTTGTGATTACAGCAAACCCATCTGGATAATCCAGATAATCTTTCTGTCTCAAAAACCTGAATTATGTTTGCAAAGTCCCTTTTGTGATATAAGATAATGTATTCACAGATTTCAAGAATTAGTACACTGACGCCTTTGAGGTCACTCTATCCACTACACTGAACCTCAGTTTTCTAGTCTGCAAAGTGGGGATAATGAAGGAAACTGTCTCCTGGAGTTGTCACAAGAATAAGAAGAGTGACTGTATATATAACTCTTAGCAGAGTATCTGACACATAATAATTATGGCTAACATATTGTGTCCTTATAAATATCATTTAACTAGTGGGTACACTTTTATATCATAGTAGACAAACTATATCATAGCATTTTAGTCATGACCTCCAGAGCTTAATCCATAGTGGCAGACACAGAAAGTGCTTCCATATTTCCAGGGTACTTGTAGCATGCCTCTGGCTCTGGCAGTGTGAAAGATTTCAACTGCTACATCTTATTACATGGGTGGTCGAGTTATTGAACTCTATTGACAAAAGGCTGGATTTTCCAGCAAGATGGAGCTTCATTAAAATTCTGCAGAGACTGAAAATTCAATAATCTTTCTCACAAAGCACTGCATGAGCAGGGCTGATTAGGCAATTTCTTTCTCATTCTATTTCTTCTGCTAAAAGCATTGTTACTTCTTGTTTGGTACAAAAAGACAATCATTAAATGAGCATTCGCTATAGGTGATTAAGCAGAAAGTTTTAAAGGTACACTGAGTCTTTTCTCAAGGCCTAATTGAGGGCCTGAAAGGGGAGGGAAGAAAAAAAAATAAAACAAAAACATCATTACCATATTCTGGCCTGAGATATGGAAAGCATGACACTAATAAATACTGTACAGCTTATTTCTTCAGACTCCTGATCTCCTTGTTTACTCAGACTTGCTTCTTCTCCACCAACCCATTGCCTTCTCTCTTCTACTGCCCAACCCTCTTTCCATTTTCTTACATTGTTCTAGAAGAATTAACTCATGCTGGACATAATATACAATTGTGCTCAATGAGCCTTACCTTTCCCTGATTAAATCTACCATAATTATTGGAATCGAGAGCAGATAACACCAAATACCTATCTTTCTATCCTCACTTAATAACTAATATCTGATTGCATTAACCGAGTAGCTCTAGAAACCTGGATTACCTCATGATTAGACTAAGGAACCTTCCCCTATCACTCATATGTTCTCTCTCTCTCCCTCCTTCCCTCTCTCTCCTCTTTTTCTCTTAATTTTTACATCTTAGCAGAAATAAGTTTTATCACAGTAGCTTTCTCTGTAGAACACAACTAGCCTGGCTTTTCATGAGTGTAAAGATTTTTTTAAAATCTGGTCTGTTCTCTAATATATATCAAATAATTAGAAAAGTGTCAAGCACATAGTTGTTCAATAAATATTTGCTGAATTAATGAATTAATGAATTAACCTGGAGGGTAATGCCAGGTAAGATCTGCACTGTGCAGAAGTCCTGTCTATAACAATAACTTGATGGCATATTTTGACTTGAGTGTTCACGAAGATAGGACAAGTATTCATTAAAAATACCAACCTATACTATGAGAAAATAAAGCTATATTTGTGTTACTGTCTATTATTTTATGCTAAATTATATTTAAGAAAAATGTCAATAATACCTACCAGGATTCTCATAGAAAATTTTCATTTCTCTTCCTTAAAGAGCCCTTGAAAGCTCTCATTAGGTATTCCTAAGAATCTCTTTCCTAGTCCAGTCTGAATTCCTCATCTTACGCTATCCAAGTCCTACTGATCCTCTTAAGCTCAGGCCACTCTGTTTTTGTCCCATTACGACTTGTTCTCGGATGTCACCTCTTTATATCAGGCCTTTTAGCATCGATATTTTGTAAAGTCATCTAAAGATCAGATTTTAAGAAATAGGTCTTAATCCATTCTATGTCAAAGAATAGTTTAACTCCAGCCAATGCCTTTGTCAAATACCTTCTATAAATTACTCAGCTGGTCAGTTTCCAGAAGGCTCTGAGTACCCTCAAGGTCCTGCCCCTGTGTCTTGCCTATGCTTCTGCAATGGGAAGGGGGTTTTATTTTGCTCTCTTTGGCAAAAAGAGAAACAGGTATGTTCTATTACAGGTAAAATTCTTTGTTATCTAACAATTTGTGCCTCCCGGAGTATCTGGTTATATGAGCATTAGAAAAATAACAAAATGAGCACAGGCTTGATCGAAAGGTCCCAGAGCTTGGTCTCCCTGCATCACGAGTTTGTAAATGAAGAGAAATTCTCTGAATGCCACATGGAAGAAGGAAAAGGGAAGGCCCACCCCATCCCACTCCTTTCCTTCTCCAGAGCTCCTGAATGATTCTTTGTGGGTTGATTGTTGGTTCTACATATGGTCTGGAGAGCTGATAGGATAGACAGTATGAACTGATAAGCAGAAAGGGCAATATCTTCCTGCGGCAGGCTGGATAGAAGCTCATTGCAGGACAGATGCACTGTGAGCCAAACTATGGAAATCGCAGGCAGGAAGGACAGAAGCTACACTTCAGGATTCACAGAGATTGCCTCAAGGGCTGAGAGGTGCCTGGGGCAACTGGGAAATCACTGTGGCTGACAGACCCTGACAGGCCGGTCTGGCATGCTGGGAGAGCTGACCTTGCTGTCTTTGAGCAAAGGCTTAAGGCCAATCATACTCACAGAAGGAAGTGAAGAAAAGAGTAACATGCATTGTTAAATGTCAGCAGAGCCAGGTACAAAAGATAATTAATATTTACTTTTTTTAAGTCTGGTCAGCTAAAAAGCAACAGAATCAAGAAGTCTTCCGACTCTAAAGAACCTAAGCTCAAGCTCCTTGCTTGACTCTGTTCTTCTTTCCACAGAACTGTGATGCCCTATGCAAAATTATAAAAAGGTGGTCATTGTATTCGGCTCACAAGCTAGTATTTTCGTTTTACTGACCCATCTCCTTTCCCTCTCTCTCTCCATATATATAATTGGTTCTGTTCTCTGGACAACCCTGGCAAATACAAAATGTTATCACATATTTCTGATTTTTTTTCTTAAATAGAAAATACTGATTTTAACCCTCTTCCTTCACTATTCAGGGTCAGTCTTATGAGCAGTCATTTTCAACAGTGTTCTGCAGCCATTTTTTGAGATTTTCTTCCTTTTCCCTCAGGCTCATAGTCAATGTCTCTTCCAGATATCAGGATGCATTTCTCTAGTAGAAATAGAGCTGACAAAGCTACAGAGACATGAAATAAAGCTTAGAACTTTACTTTATCTGAAACTCAATTTTCTCATTCATAAGGATAATCACTCTCATAAGAACTAGAAACAATACACTCAATCATAGCACATAGCAGGTATTCAGAAATGGTAAATATTAACATTATGATAAACAGCAAATTGAAATGATAGTGTGTATAAGAGGAACTAGAGATATGAAGGACATTTAAAGGAGTAGAAAGATAATACTGGAGCTCAGAAGTATAAGAACTTCCATACTTTCTCCCTGTCCATAGCCTTTACTCTATCTGTTAAATCCCAATCATCCTCTAAGGCATTACTCAGAATCTTGATCACCAATAATCCAGGATTAACCCCAGTGTCTGTTAGGGTTCAACCATAGAGAGAGAGAGAGAGAGAGAGAGAGAGAGAGAGAGAGAGAGAGAGAGAGAGATTGAGAGAGAGAGTGAGATTAAGGGATTTATTGCAAAACATGGGACCATTAGGAAGGGGAGCCTGGAACTCCCCAGCATGAACGGAAGTTGGAGTTTACAGGCAAAATTTCTTCTTCTAGGAAACCTCTGCTCAAATAGCCATTCAATGAATTGAATCAGGCTCACTCAGATGACCTAGAATAATCTCTGTTTGAAATCAAATCATTATGAACGTTATTATACTACAAAACACCTTTACACCAACACCTACATTAGTGTTTGATGAGTAACTATGGATTATAGCTTAGCCAAGTTAACCCATAAGTTGACCATCATAACCCTTCACTCTATAACCCTTATACATCCATTGAAGCACTAACTGTGGTGGTTCTTATTTTAGAATTAGGTACATAGGCTATGGTTTCTTTTTGACAAAAAAATTCTTGAGGGCAAAAACCATGAATAACATTGTTGTCTCTCAAAGACTTGAAATGGAACTCTATATATATACATATGATTAATTAAATTTTTTCACAACTCCATTTTAATAAAGAATTCTATTTTCTGGTGGCTGAGTTTGCCGGAAGTTTGATCTCTGCAGTATATTGGCTAAAGGAAGTAGTTAACATTCATGTCTCCATTCTATAATAAAAAAAACTACATATCTCCTAAATTAAGATCTTTAGATGATAAACTTCGTGTGTGTGTGTGTGAGAGAGAGAGAGAGAGAGAGAGAGAGAGAGAGAGAAAGAGAGAGAGAGAGGCTGATGAACAAAACAAATGAGACAACTTCATTTTACCTTAGTTTTCTCAATAAATCATCTGTGGGCTTATGTGTCTATATATATTATAAATTTTTAAAATGCTATTCATTATTGCTGAACTGTTAGTCCCTCATAGAGGTAAAAGTGAGGGATTGACTCATCTATCTTAGTAAACTGGAAAAGAGCCTTATGTAGAAGTAGTGCTTCTGAATTTTAACACAGCATTTACAGGTGCCTCCCATGAGGTGCTTGTAGACAAGATGGAGAGATATGCCTGAATGATATACAATTAGGTCGCTTAGCAAATAAATGTACTTAGTTTAATAAATATACTCAGTGAGTGACAATAGATTGATATTAATAGAAGGATGTCTCATATAATGTTGTCTTTGGATTTGTTTTATTCAATGTTTTATAATTAATGATAATACTAATAAGAATAACTGTTATTGAGCTTTTTTATACTTTCCAGATGACATCACATTACATACACTTTTTCATTTGATCTCCTTAAATCTCTATAAAGTAGATATTAATATTACCACCATTTAAAACAAGGAAACTGAAAATTAGAGATTTTTCATTACAGTTGAATAGCAAAATAGCAGTTATGACTCACTCCAACTGCTGTTTTTTAAATCCTGGAGAAATCTTGGAAGTAAAAGAAAGACATAAATCTCAGCAACTGACAACAATAGCAATAGCAAACACCTCTGAAAAACTCTGGACTATTTTTGGCTGGCAAATCTAGCAAAAGTAAGAAAATGAAGACTGGAACAGGAGTGAATGTTTCATACTGTTTGCCAGTGGTGTCTTGAAACAACCGTTGGCTGCCAACTTAATGGGAGAAACCTACAGCAATGCAGCAGACCCTCCCTACAGGTTTCTAAGGGCAAATGGTAGGATACTCCCAAAGCTCTGCTGGAATGAAGAGTTAATGGAAATAGGTACAGTTAACCAGTTCCCCTCAGGCATTTACTCCCTACCCTTTCAGATCAAAACCCTCAATGTTGGCGTTATAGTCTAAGGAAGTTGCCTCCTTTCACTGCTTTTCCAAGGTTTAGAGGATGAAACCATAACCAGAAGAACTGCACAGTGGAATGGCAGCAAATCGGAGTGCTGAACAAAGGCTCTCTGGTAACTGGAGTTCTCAGTCTACAGGTCCATCCCGTCCCCTTTCCTTAAACTCATTAGGCTCTAACACAAATGAAAGCTTTTCCCCAAGTTCTTTTCCAAATCACGTTAGCAATCAGCATAGCTGATGCCCCCAGGAAACGTGAGCTCATGGCTGTAACAACTACATCAAAAGGCATGCAAGGTCTTGAATTATATACATATCATCTCAAATTAAAGTATTAGAAAAAAGATAAATTTAAATTTTAAAATATTTTAGGACGCGGAAAAATATAATCATTATAAAGCAAGAAAACAGAATCATTGAAAAAGCCACTGTAAATAATGGGTTTAAAAATATAATAATTTGATTTCTCTATCTGGGCATAGTAAAGTAAATGGAATTAAATTTCCCTTCAATGATTAGAGAAATGGAATATCACACACACACACACACACACACACACACACACACCCACACCCCCCGCAGACATTTCTCAACAGGCAGTGGAGGACCAGGGCATCTGAGAAAAGGGAAGCAGATACTATGAGCTCAATGATTTCTCCAGATTTCTACCTTAAGGCATTTTTCAGACTGTGGCAAGGAGAACAGAACACATTTGACTTAAAGAGGAGAGATCGGAAGTTGAGACCATTAGAATTTGGGAGGCAGATGTCCTGAAATAAAGATAGCTCCAGAAAACTACAGAGGAGTCTACTTAAGTCGTTGGCTGAATGCTGAATTGAGGGTTAAACTCTGTGAGCCCAGGCAAAGAGCCACCATAAGCAAAACAATTCCTAGAGCTCACAGAGAGTGTGGCAGTGTCCCACTTTTGACCTACAAAAGTGAAGACACCTCATTGAAGATTCAGGATACTTAGTACAGACTTCATAATACTCATGCTTTATTTCTAGGACTAGATGAGACAGGCGCAATAGTCTCAAAGTGTGGTTTGTGGAACTCGGGGAGAACCTGAGGCCCTTTCAGGTGGTTCATGATATCTCAACTATTTTTGTGATAGTAATAAGACATTATCTGCTCTTTTCACTGTGTTGGCATTTATGTTAAAGATGCAAAAACAACTGTGGGTAAAGTTACTAATGATTTAGCATTAATCAAGGTAGAAGCACAAAACTGTATTAATTAGTCATTATATTCTTCACCTCAATGCATCTGTGGTTTAAAAAAAAGCAAGTTTCAATTATGAATGTGCTTGATGAAGCTGTAAATGTAATTAATTTTGTTTAATCTCAACTCTTGTTTACACATATTTTTCTTATGAGAGGTGACAAAATGAAATGTACACATGAAGTACTTCCGAAGCATCCTGAAGTGTGGTGATTATTTCAAAGGAAAACCACTTGTGCAATTGTTTGAGTTACCAGATGAACAAGCCACTTTTTTCATGGAACACAAGTAGTGATTCCTCTAAGGTTAGTTGCAATATCAATGAACTTTCATACTCTAAGAATAGCAGGGAACTTTCTCAAGTTATAAAAAATGACAAAAACTTACAGCCAACATGAACACCACACTGAATAGTAAAACACTAAATTTTTTCCTCTTGAAATTAGAAACAAAGCAAGGATGCTCACTTCATCACTTCTGTTCAGTATAATGGTGGAAGTCCTACCCATTGCAATAAGCTTAAAAAAAAAAAGGCATAAATATAAGAAAGAACAAAATGATCCCTATTTACAGAAGAAATGATTGTTTAGAAAACAAATGTCCAAAAGAACTACTAGAACTAATAAATCTAGCAATGTCATGGGATATAAGTTCAATATACAAAAATCAATTATATTCTTAAATATTAAAAAAAATTAAATATAAAATATTTAAAAAATACATTTTATAGTGCCGTAAAACATGAAACTTAGGAATAAATTCAACAAAGGCACCCAAGATGGAAAGCTATGTCATCAACGTGGATTATAAGACTCAATATTGTGGGAGTGGGGGTTCCCTCAAAAAAGACCTGTTAATTAATAAAAATTTCGGCAGGCAGTTTTATAAAAACTGCCAAACTGATTCTAAACTTTATGTTAGTCTAAAGAACCTAGAATAACCAAAGCAGTCTTTAAAAAGGACACAGTTGGAAGACTTAAACTATCTAGTTATGAGACAAATGTATGGTTGGCAATCAACACAGCTAAGCATTGGTCAAAGAGATAGAGAGAATCGTACAGATCAATGAAACAGCCCAGATAGATAGACACAGCAGGTTGTCCTGTGCCTGTTTAATAATTTTATTTTCTGTAGTCTTTTGGGACTCATGAATGCAAAATCTGTTAGCTATCAGAACTAGATGATTTAGAGGCCTGTCCCTCAGGTGACAGGTGAAAGTTGGGGACAAGATCCATCCAGGGAGATTCTGGTGACGTGAATTTATTGTTGGAATGAGCCAGAGGGAGAAGTGGGAGAAGTGGCCATGGTTCTTTCAGAGAAAGGTGATCAGATGTCCTGTCCCTCAGTGGCAGCCTTAAATATTGGCGCAGTGGATATGAGGTCCAAACCCTTTGCTCCTCAGAGAGAAGCTGGGAGTTGGGGGTTCCCTCTCTACTGTATGGCACTGTGCCAGGGTTCGAGTTTATGGCAAAAGTGTCACGGCCGTTCCTACTCATTTCAAGGTGGATGTTTTCTCAGTCACCTGATGTGTAAGAGTCACTCAACTAGCTTCCAGATTTCTTTCAGAGAGAATTGCTTCATGTGTAGCTGTATATTTATTACGTCCATGGGAAAAGGGAAATTTAGGAACCTCTTATGTCACCATCGTGGTCCTGTCTCTACCTCACAGTCTGCAACTATTTATTTAAAGAGACTTATCAAAATAAATAAATAAAT
>NW_006494609.1:7046617-7141316 GCF_000325575.1 Pteropus alecto
AATAAATAAATAAATAAATAGATAGATAGATAGATAGATAAATAAATAAATAAATGGATAGGCTGGGCTTTACTCTGATTTGAGCAATGAATGGAACAAAAAAAATTGTAAGATTTTTGGTAAAATGTAAATGTTGATTAGATAGGTGATGATATTGAGGAATTTCTGGCTTTATTGTGATAGTAGCAATTTAATTATGTGTAAAAGCAGAGTATTAATCACTTATTTGATCAACCTACTGAAATACTTAATGTATTATGTTTGTTGGGAATGTGTTTTTTTAATCCAGGAGAGGGATAAGTAGATGGAGAGATATTTGAACAAGATTGATTAAAAACTGGTACATAGACACATTGGCTTTATCATTCAATTATCTCTACTTTTGCATAGTTTTGAAATTATCTCTATTAAAAAGCAGGCCAGGAAGTAGCTCTTAGCCTCAGTTTCTTCATCCACAAAATGATATATTTGGTCAAGATTATTTCTAAAGTACCTTTCTCCAATTAGCTGAAGCACTATGCAGAAAATATCCAAATTTTATCCACCAAAAAACAAGGCAGGCAATTTTTAATGGAAATTAATATTTGTTAAGGGCCAGACCAATTTTAGATATTGTACTCACATCATGTGCTCATTTGAACTTCAGGAAAATCAGGAGTTTCATGACCTATACAAGGTGACCAACACTAAGACACAGAGAGGTTAAGTAAATTGGTTATGGTCACACAGCTAATATAGGCATTTTCTTTCTTTACATCATATTGCAAAATTCTCTAACCTTGTTTAGCAAGGCTTTGGCCTCTTAGACTTTAATGTTTAGTAATTATAACACATCCAAGTCACTCACGTTCTGTATTATTTGCTTTTTCTTATTTTTCTTCTTCTACTTATCACTATTATTATCATTATTATTTACCTCTTGCTTGAATTATTCATAAAGTGAGCTAGAGTTTAAATATAAATAAATGACATTTTGTTCATCTTTTGTTTACTACTTGAATCTCACATTTGTAGGCTTGCTCTTTCAGAAAATAATACAACTTTCAGAAAGAGGATTTTGTTGTATCCTTTTTTAAAAGAACATTTGAGATCATCTTAGCTATATTTTTTTCAAAAGTAAGTTGTGAGCTATTTAGTAAGTACTTCATATCACCCAATTCCCTTAATAATATCAGGTGCCTGTCTAGTTGATTTATAAACGTGCAAATTTTCTAATTCTGTATTCCCTCAACTGACTGCTGCCAATAGCTATCTGGCAAGGTTTTCATTATATCCTAATAGTCCAAATTTGTTTGCTTCATTTTTCCTGTTAAAACTAGATTCAAAGAATAAATATCCTCTCTCAGCCATTTTAGAATCATCATCAATTTCATAACCATCCTCACTGATTAGCAGCCTTAATTCCCCTCTTCTCTCTATTTCCCTGGGCATATTTATAAAAGCCTTCTTTTGTACTCCACAACTTGTTTGAGCACTAGTCATTTCACTGCCTTTATCTTTTTCTACCAAGTTTTAACTGATGTGGACTATTTTACTCCATGCTCTCCTTTTAGTCATGTCAAGCGAGAATTTCGCTCTCTCATCAGTCCTCTGTGATACTACATTAAATATGTCATGCAATTAGCATTTCTCAGAAGAATTGAAGCACTATCCTGATAATTTGGGCTCCGGCTCCACTTCTGCCTGAAATGTCTAGATAATTGCAGCATATGTGGGTGTTGTGGAGTTTCTTTCTGCTTGAATTATCCAAATAATTGCTCTAATTCTCCACTTTGTTTTACATATAGAGACACAAACACAAAGAAAGCAGATCTAGAAAAATGGAGTATCCGAGGGAATTAGTGTGGGATCTTTATTCAGCTGAGGCTATGATCTTATTGCCTACTCCTCTGAAAGGAAGTGCCTTCAGGTCACCGCTGTGCATTTGCCTGCTATTCTTTTGTGTTGAGCATTCCTCTCTGTGAGACTCAATCGGTTTCTCACATAATCCAGGATATTTTTCAGTTATCTTGACGTGAGTCATTGATGAATCTCAATATCCCAGAGAGTGCCAAAGATAAAAGGAGCCTAGAAGATCAACCAACCTCCCTCCACTGCCACCACCATTCTACAGACGTAGTAAGTGAGACACAAAGGGATGAAGTAACTATATACATTTTCATAGGAAATCAGCACACATTAACTATGGACCAAAAACAAAAAACAAAAAGAAGCCCAAATTGGTTTTACTTATCTTTTTTTCTAAATGCTTATACAACAAAAACAGCTGTTTAGTCACCTATAAAAAGTGATTGGGGGAAAACTGGAATGAGTGACACCAGAGGCCCATTGCTTCCTGTACTTTCCCACCTTTTGCTGGGTAAGATGGGGTAGAAAAAAGAATAGGAGGGGATTGCGTATTTCCTCCAGAAAGGGCCGTGGTACAAGATGGCAAGAGCTAGGTTCCCATTCTCCTCCTTAGTCTCTGTAGAGCTGTGCAGGAAGCTGCCTCTCAAGTACCAGATGAAACTCTGGAGCTAGCACAACATCAGTTTTGGAAACTACCAGTACATTAATTTAGATTGGACATCAATGAAGAAGAAGAGTCCTTTTAATCATTTCTTTCCATAATCGTGGAAAGAGGAAGGTGAGCACAGCCATCAGAAGGGTAAGGCTCTGAAAATGGTGCCCTTCTCTGGCACACCATTCTCTAGCTTCTGTAGAAGACTCCATCTTTCTATCTATGTTCTCATTGCCATCAGAGAAAGCTGGTCTCCTACCTTCTCTTCCAGCCTGCTGCGTGCGTGCATGTGTGCGTGTGCACATACACATTCCTCCTTTGCAATCCAGCTCTAGGTGTCCAAGTAAATGCTTAGATTTTTCCATTTTACTCTTCAATTTGGAATTCCTGTAGAAGGAATTGCTGTCAGTGAACACTGCCCACCACTAGAGAGCAGCCAAAGCCAACATTTTCCTGGGCAAAAAATCTGTTTAATAAGTTATTTTCAAAGGAGCCAAGGTCTTCTTGTCTTTCACCTTCAATCTTTTGCTGAACGAAGCACCCCACCAGTTTCCCTCAGGAGGGAACATTCTGTGTCTATTCACATGGTATAGACACACTGAAAGCTCTACTCATTTGGCAAGAGAAGCTATTGTCAAAAACATTTGTTCCTGAAATCTCCATGCTTTGATTCCATCATCACAATCAAGCAATCTATGTGACTTATCAAATTCTGAATGTGGAGATTTTTTTTTAGTAAAAAAATAAAGAGTTATCTCTATAAATTCATGAGGAAGCAAAATCAGATCCTGGTTGATTCTCCCCTAAATCTCCATAGGACTAACAGCCCCCACACCTAAGTGGGGTCCTAAGCACAGATGTGATTTATTCTTACAAACAACATAGTTTTTCTAACTTTAAGGAAGACAGCAATTGTGCCTCATTTTAAATTTTTCAGTAGGTCCATGTCTACATTATTTAGTTTAATGAACAGTAAAAGACAATAATTGTTGGTTAGCCTATCATTGTGCAAGAAGACCCTCTAGTTTTCTAGATTGGAAGGTAAAGGAAAAGAATAAGAACTTCTGGAAGATAATTTGACTGAAGATCCAGAATTGTGGACACTGGATTTAGTTTTAGATTTACATTTGAAACCTGCCTCTGCCACTTGCCTGAGGGTGACCTCAGGCAAGTTACTTAAGCTCTCTCTAACCCTTAGTCTCTTCTTCTGTAGGGGAGGGGTCCTAACTTTTTTCATCAAATAAGGATGTTATGAGGATCAAAGGAAACAATGTATCTAATGCACTTAAGTAAAAGATTATCTATTATGGTTCAAAGGGCTCACCATGACCAGGCCCCCTGCTGACTTCTTTCTGCCTTATTCCTCCACCACTTGATCTCCATGTATTCCACCTCCCTTTTAATTTTATTAAATATTCATTTAAACGTGTGTTACATTGGAGGTATAATTCTGATCATAAGAGGTTACAATGTGGTCTAGAAAAGAGATAAAGAAATATGAAGGAATGAAATACAAAGAAGACATATCTTACAACATTTGATTCTGAAGGGAACACATGAGACAGGAATTGTATACTGTCAAAATGAGCCTCAAGAGTCCTGAGTGCTCCTCAAGTCCAGTTTTGCATACATCAGCTCTTTAAAAAAAAAAAAAACTTTTTATTATCTAGTGTTTATGGTCTAAATTAATTCTCAATATCATTCTTTATTTCAATATCACCAGCGACTTGCTTGACGTCTTGAATGAATGGAATACATCTCAGTCATGACAGAGAACTCTCAAACCTATTCACACATTCTTTCAGAAGGATTCGCCAACAGACTTGGACTCTTTTGGGTCTGATTGCATTCATTGCCTGTTAATATAGACGATGAAATAGCAGCACTGCCAAGTGCCTTGAGTTAGATTCTTTTAACCAGTGCCCTGAGCAATGTGTTTCCACTCTAAGTGCCACATGGAAGATCAGTCTACAGGTTGTTAAAGCACAAAGTGAAGTTCAAATAATGATCGTTGTAGGGAAGGAAGGTAGAGTTGGTCTTAAATGATGAGTGGGATTTGAATAAACAGAAAGATGGTGGGGGGTGGGGGGAAAGGAGAGCATGCAAGCCTGAAGGAAGAATATGATAAAGGCAGTGACAAAGAAGAAAAGGTAGCATTTATTGATTAACTCCCATGTAAACGCGTTAGACACCTTGGCTCCTTTAACTTGTTTCATTGTCTCCACAAACAGGAAAGGTTTATAGGAATAACCCCATTTTTGTAAATTAAGGAAACATGACACTGAGGATACGACCAGTAAGCAGCGAAGCCAGGATTTGTGTTCAGGTTGGCAGGATTCCAACCTACATGTCCATTATGCTACATTGCCAGAGGCATAAAGAAATATAATTATAGAAGAGGAAATGCTGAAATAAAAGCAAAATCTATTGCATTGTCTCCTTAAGAAACAATAAGCATTTTAACAGGGTTTTCTATTTCATTAGAAAGGGCTTGCTAAACATTAAACATGATCACCCCAAATTGAAGCTTTTTTCTCCTGAGACTGGGATTTGCTTGTAAGAAATCACTAACTGTTTTAACAACCACTGTTACTCAAGGGCCTAGCAAAGGAAAATATAAAGTTAAATAGATTTTTTAAATCGCAAGCTAGTTAGAAAATAATAGATGATGAGGGGAAAGGAAGCTGTGGATCAGAAAAGAACCCACTCATTATGAACATATAAAATGGTCAAATGTTACTGTAACTCATCTGTTTGCAATAGGGATGTTTTGTTTCCAGTGCTGCTCTACCCTTAACCAAAGCTTACCCAAGTCTTAACTTCTACCCCTTCCTAAAGTAGTTACAAAGATTCCATTTTTCAAGACATAGCTCAAAAGCCACTTCTTCCTAGAAGCCTCATTTAATCCTTTAGAGCTAGAATTCATCTCTCATATCTTTGAACTCTTAAAAGCAGTTTGTCTGTGTCTATCTTGGTTATTTATTGATGGTTTGCCTTTCCTATTAGTCTGTAAGGTCTTGGAAGCTATGGTAAGTATGATTCATTATTGCATGCCCAAACCCCACTTTACTGTAGTAAACACTTAAAATATTTGTTAGGTGAAAAAAAATTTTTTTTAATAAAATAAAATATTTGTTAGGTGAAAAAAAATTTTTTTAAATAAAATAAAATATTTGTTAGGTGAATGTTGCATGTGTTTTAAATGGGTTAGCACTGAGTTTTCAAATCAAACATTATGCATACATGGATTACTTTCGGCTTGTTTTTTTTCGTCAGTCGTTGCATGGTTACTGCAATAATCACAGATATGACATGCCAGGTGATGGACTATACTACTGAACCAGTAGACTTATAAAGCCAAATTAAAAAGACAATAAAAAACTAATAAAAAAACCCACACACACAATAAAGCCAAATCTAGATTTCCAAAACCAAAAATGACTTTAAAAGATCACAATTCTGCATATACTTAGTTATAGGTAAAATATTCATTGCTTGAAGATCCAACAGTGATTGTAGCTTTTGTTAAAGCCACCTAATGAAACTTTTGGTCTAAGTGGTTCCATAATTTCAGGCTTCAATATATGCCCAGCAGTGACATTTAAAACATAAAAAAGAAAAGCAATGGACATAGTTATGGTGAAAAACAAAATAAATGACTATGTGGAGAAAAATTCAAGCTCATGAGTGAGACTGAAGCTCAAGACTTCTGGGGTTTGTGGCCAAAAGCAGACTGAGCTAGTCAGAGATCTGGCTGCTACCAAGCACTAGTGACAGAAAGAAGCCTGCAAGAGTCTGGGATATTAGAAGCAGAGAAAGGTAGCTTTCTTCACCTGGGAAAAGCATAGGTGTGTGTGTATTGGGGGAAGCAGTGGCTGCCTTGGTGTGTTGGCTTCCTCCCCCCACCCCCCACTCAGGGGGTTAACTTTTTTGAAACAGTTCCATTTTACAGGAAAATTATAAAAGGAGTAAAAAGAACTCTTCCATATACTCCATTTAGATTCCCCAATCATTACCATTTTACTACTTTGATTCATCATTCTCTTTACTCATGTAAATATGTATCACTATATTCTTCTGAACCATGTAAAGTTGCAGAAATTATGTTCATTTTTATCTTTAAATACTTACATTTTCATAACCAGAGTTCAAAGATAAAAATCAAGAAAATAACTGATATGATACTCTTCTATAATCTACAGAACTTATTCAAACTTTGAACAGTGTGACAATACTACCCTTTATAACAAATAAAGAAGAAATCGGTTTCAGAATCAACATTGCATTTAGTTGCCATGCCACTTTATCTCTTAAGATTGGCCTCTTTTTAAATCGGCTTTAATGACATCAAGCTTATTGAAAAGTACACATCAGGCAATTTGCAGATGTCTCTCAATTTATGGATGTTTGATATTTCCACATAAATAGACTTAGGTCATGCCCTCTTGGCAAGAATACTGTAGAAGTGATATTCCATCATCTTCTGGTTTACATGATTTTTTAATGAAAAATCTGCTGTAATTCTTATGGTTCCTCCCCGCCCCCCCCCCCGCCCCCACACACTAAACAATGTGGGTTCTTCCTCTTGACTCTTTGAGGATTTACCAGTTTCTTCATCACTGGCGTTCATGAATTTGCCATGATCCTAGGTGTGGTTTTCTCTGTGTGTGAGTTTATCCTGCATGGGTTTATATAGAGCTTTGTGAATATGTGGCTTTATACTTTTCATAAAACTTAAACATTTTCATGCCAGTATTGTTTCAAGTATTTTTTTTTTTCTGGCCTTCCCTCTCTGTTCTTTCCTTCTTATATTCCAATTGTATATAAGCTAAATTGCTTAATATTTTCTTCCAGGTGACTAAGTCTCCTAATGTTTTTAAATCTTATTTCTGTATGTTTTATTCAGTTAGGATAGTTTCTATAATTATATAATTAAGTTCACTAACCTTTACTTCTGCAGTTGTATGTTCTGTCCAGCAATTTTTTTTTATTCCAGACATTGTATTTTATAACTAGATGATTCTTTTGGTACTTTTTATATTTCTCATTCTTGTCCTCATTATGTTCATATTTTTCTTTAAGTCTTTGAAGATGTTACATAGTATCTATTTTCAAATCCTTTTCTGATAAATCTCATTTCTGTGTCTCTTCTATTTATTTTTCCTCTGATTAAAAGTCACATTTTTCTGATTTTTGACATCTATCAATTTTTTCTAGATATTGTACCTTGTGATTTGTAAGTGTTTGAGTGCCTGGATTTTATTGCTTTCCTTTAAAGTTTCTTGGCTTGTGCTCTGATAGAGTTGCTTTACTTCAGATTAGCTGGATCATTTTGAGGCTTGATTTTAAGTTTTGTTAAGACAGGTCTAGAATAGCCTTTCCTTTCAGGCTTGTTTAGCCCTACCACTAAATGCAACCCTTCCAGGGTCTCCATAGATTGTTCAGGTGATCAGTGAAAACTCTCAATTATAGATGTTTGGAGTGTCAACATTTCCCCACCCTCTGCATACTTTAGGAACATTTTAGTTTATAGCTCCATGGAAGTGGTTCGTCATTTAGTTTGAAATTCCATCTTACACATGTATGGCTTAATAATCAATAAAAGCTCAAAGTTATCCTAATGCAGATTTCTGGAGCTGTGTAAGTGTGTGTGTGTTAGTAGTAATAGTAGTAATAGCAGCAGCAACAGTAGCTGTGTCTTCTCTTTGAATATCTGCCCTAAAACTTCTGCCTCCCTGACCTCTGATTTTTATTTACTTTAACTCAGTGAGACTGCTGTGCTCTTCTTGGGATTCCCTTCTCACTGTGGTCTAGAATGTGCATCCAGTTAGAAAGTCAAGCTAATTTATTTCCCTGCTCCCTGGGGACCTCATCTCACACTGTCAATTGTCCAATATCTGTAAAGAATTCATTCACATCTTTTTGTCCAGTTTCTTTGTTGTTTACAGTAGGAGGGTAAGAGTATGCCCTGTCATAGCATCATGGCCAGGAGTAGGAAATGGTCCTTTCCTCTTTCCTCTCTTCCCCCTAGGAAAGGACCTCTGCATTGCCTGTCTAAGACAGGGTTCTAGGGCCCCACCTACTTTCGTGTCAGTGCTCTGATCTACTGTTTCTCAGTGTTTTTGCACTTGTGGTGAACTTTATCTCTCTGAGTGTGGTTTTACTTCAGTCTCATTTCTTTTGCACTCTTCTGTTCTTTCCCTCTTGTTCTCCACAGAGACTTGTAGAAGATTAAGAATTAGCTCTCCTCAAAATTATTATTTCTTTTGCTACTTACAGGTAATTTGAAGTTAGTAATGTTTTCCTGTTTTCTAGTTGTAATGAAGTTTGTGATTTGTGTGGTTTTACTTACTGTTCTTGCTATTTTTTATAATTGTTTTTAGGATGTATAGGAAAAACTTAAGTGGCTGTCATTATCATGGCTTCCTGGAAATTGTGGCTAGCTTTAAAAATAAAGTGCTCTCCTAGGACCTGGAAGAACAATGTAAAAGATTGCAAAACTGAAATGGTTGTTAATTATCTTTAATGTCACCAGAGAACAACAGCACCTAAATTCCATTATAATACCTGGATCTTGTCTTTAAGTCTTTGGGGTTTAGGTAGAGACTATTAAAGACTGCCAAATCTCTATGCCTGGAGGGACAGAGGAAACTTGCAAACAAAAGGAAGGCAGCCAATAAAATCAATAATTAAAACATAAAATTTTCCTTCCCCCCCCCAAAATAATTAATTTCTGGGATAGATCGAGCAAAACTATATGTTTTAGGATGCTCAAAGTAATAAAGGTGAAAAAAATTACATTAAATACTTATAATAAATATTAAACAAAAATAGAAAAAAGTAACAAGATACAAAAAAATTAGAAATTTTGGCGATAATAAAACATATTCATGGAAATCTAGACTGGATACTGTTAAACCTACCAGCCAAAGATTATCAGTAAATTAATAACATACCTGTAGTCAAATAATTAGAAACATACATGTAGTCAAACAAAGTTAGGTCTATTTATTTTTCTATAACAAGGGAGAATAGACTCTGAAAGAGACTCAGTAAAGGGAGTTGAGGGTGTGTTTGGGCATTGCCTAGATGATTCTAAAAAAAAGGATTAGAGAAGTGAGCAAGACATCTGAATTGAATAGTTAAAAAGAGGAGGGGAAAGCAATTCAGCATTTGGGTATATAAGAAATGTATTTGTTCACAAGGTAGAAGGAACTAAGCAACACTGGACTATCATGGGTAAGAAAATAACAATAACAGAAGAAACAATTGTCACCCGTTATTATAGCTACAGTATGGCCTTGTATAGAAATGATGCTTACTTGCCCTTGTCATTTGCTGATGAAACTATTATTTAGTCTGTTACCAGCATTGCTGATTTTCACTGCCTCTGAGAATTAGTGAATTTGACTGTAGTTTAAAAGAATTTACTCAGAATTTAACATGAAGAGTAAAGAGAGAGAGAGAGAGAGAGATAAAAGGACAAGACAAGGACGCTTGACCGAGTCTCCAAAGAAATGACTGAGAAGTGACATTTGAAGGAATCAAAGCCTTTTCCAGAGAATTTTCTGGAATTGGGCAAAACATTGATCCTCAGATCAAAGTTTACTCCAATACTGAGTAGTAATAAACAACAAAATAAAAACAATACTCTAGACATTTAAAATAGATGAAAAAGGATTATTCCATGTGATTCTAAAGTGTAAAGTTCCTTATCATGACTTGGAATAGAACAGAAACACGTAATATCTTTAGATTTATTTGAACAAATTACACAAGTATATATGTAAAAAATTAAGATAACCATTAATATAATAGAAACATTATAACACTTAAATGTGCAGTGAAAAAGGGAACTTAAAAAATATTATTCTAAGAAAAAAACAAGACAAGAAAAATAAAAGCAAAAAAAAAGAGAATAACTAATAAGCTTGAGTTAAAGTAGTAGAAGTAACTGTAAATATATAAGTGAGTATGGTATATGTTAATTTGCAGGTCAGGAGACAGAGTTTCCAAATAGACTTTTAAAAAACATAATAATCTTAGCTTTTAAAAAAATCACAAACAAGTTAAAAATCACAGGGATATTTAAAGTTATACCAGGTAAGTACTAATCAAAACAAAGCTGATGTAGCTATAATAAAGCAGACAAGTTAAAATTTAAGGTGAAATTCAATAATAGTGATAGAAGAAAAATCCACCAAGAAGGTTTACTTATCACAAATTTATATGTTCTTACTGATTTAAAATTGAAATATATAAAGCAAAACTTGATGTAATTACAAAGAGAAATTACAAGCCTACAACTGAGTGGATGATTACACCAGTCTTCTTTCAGAAACCAGTATATGAAGCCAATAAAAATTAGTAAGTATAGTAAATTTAAATAACAAGATTATCAAGATTGATCTAAACAGATTTTTAATAGAACTTTGTATCCAGTAAATAAACTACACATTATTTTTAGGTACTCATGGAGTATTTATAAAAATTACCAACAAATGAGGTTTGACAAAATCTAAAGAAAAATATTATAGATCATATTCTCTAACCATAATTTGATTAAATTTAATCAATAATAAAAATAATGCTTGCATTTGAAAACATAGAGGCAAACATACAAAAGTTTGGAAACTTTAAAATGCACTCAGAAAGATCACCTAGTTCAAGGTATACTGCAAACCAAACTCAACTCACTCTCCACTCACTTTATTTCCGCCAATCCCTGTAATTTATAAACCTGACAGTCATAAGATCAGTAAGTCTGCTCTTTCATATTGCAACATGAGTTGCAGATATCAAAGGGCTATGTTAAAATATGGAGAATGTACTGATTAATTTCTAGAATCAAAGAACTTTTGTAAAAACCAAGATTACTTTTGAGAAATGTGGTAAGAATAAAAACATCCTTTGTATAGTAATAAAAATGTCTTTTAACATGGTTGTAATATTTTGGTAAATGAGTGCTTTAAAGTACATACTGTGGTATCTTTTAATATTAAGTACTGAAATAATAGCTTATTATAGAGAGATTCCTGGATTATTTTTATCTCCTTTCACTTACATAACTATATTTACCCAATTATAGCTTTCACTCTCAGAATACTGTATTTTCTCAAACCCCTGGTCAATCTAACATTTAGGAATAGTCAGTTATTGCTTTTATTAAATCATTTTTATGACAATTATCTTTGTTGAAGTTATTGTGTTACTAAAAACTTTTTTTTTTTCTTTTTAAGAAAAGCCCTTTCTTAATTTTCTATGTTGAGATTTGGGAGATTTTGTTGAGGTTTTTTTTTTTTCTGATTTTAGAAACAAATTATCAATAAGTGCATGAGTCAAGTAGATGGAGATCAAACTATCCCCTTTGTTACTGATAAAGCTACTAGAGAACATGGCTCAAATGTGGATCAATGGTAGGCTTCCTGATATAGCATCCTATAATTATCCAAACTTTCCCAACAGAGCCTCTGGAAGCAGTGATCAAAGATGGCCTCACAGTCAACAAAGGAACAAAGCAGAATTTGGGCATTCTACAGGCAGACAGACTCCAGAATTGAGGGGATAGCATGGTAACATGCTTACCTCACTCTTCTAAACTGATCAATAAGAGAAGAGACTTTTTGTCTATAGGCAGGAGTAAAGAAAGAATGAGAGAGTTAAGAATGGTATCTATGGAAGCTTTTCAGGTTAGAATTTGAATCAAAACATTAAAGATGGGAAAAGAAACATTTCACTTTTCCATTTCCTTTGGTAATCAGAAAGTATGCATTTATGAGTAAACTCTTAGAGTGTTTTGCTGATTCATCTCAATAACAAGGTAACAAGGTAATAAGCCTCTTAAGGCTCAGATGCAAGGGAACTGGGCCTGCCTAGAGTTTTAGGAGGCAGAGCTGAGCATGGTGTGGGGAGGGGCTAGAGGGCTTCTAGCTCAAGATCCTGGCTGAGGGTGGACTCAGGAAGCAAAACAGATGAAAGTCCAATAGGTTAGCTAGAGACGAAGAGCAAACTATAAATAGAAAATTCTATAGTAGACACAATAGAGAATTCCTGAAGCATGATTACATAAGTGAGTGAACTTTTATGCAGCTTCACCTTAAATTGGGAGTGTTTAAGGTGTAAAGGAAGTTGGGAAAATATGGCAGACAAAACTAGCTAATGAGTTAAGAATCTTAAATCTAGTTAAGTCAGTTGAGGAGCTTTAGAAAACTATTCTCCTTCTGAAAACAATTTCTTAAGGAAATTATTTCCTTCTCGGTTTCCTCATCTACTCAGTACAGATGCATCACAGATTGACTTCCAGATATAGAATTCCCATGGACTAGTCCACTGTATAAAGACCACAATAAAAACTCAAGACAGAAGTTTGAACTTGTACCAGAGAGATTATTCAAATATGCTTGCAGGAAGAATTCCATTAAAAGAAAGCTTATTTTATTTAGTACTTTTCATAGCTATGCATTCTTCAGGGTCAAAATTTTGCCAGAAAACATTAAAGTTGTGTGTGTGTGTGCGCGCTCTGGGATAACGTTTTCAGGAAGGTATAAATGTGATCATATAGATTATGATCTTAACCAGAGGGAAGATACCTCCTTAAAGAGGGTATCAGCACTCCCAAAGTGCCTTTAAAATGTGAGAAATTATTTCAGTTATACAACTTTTATGTTAGAATTTAACTATATTTTGAACACAAAAATAAACCCTACATATTCATGATACAAAATATTGTCGGTTGGGCTTTAACAAAATCTTGACAGATAGGATAGACTAAAGAAACATCGACCCTCAAATAGGAGTGGCCATCTCAGGTGGGAGCACAAAACAGATTTGGGGAAGGGCAGACTAGAGTTTATAAAACAGGTCAAAAATAGTTATGCCTTAGCTTAGATTTCCTTGAAAATAGAACCTGGAAGAGTATTCAATACATTTATTTAGGAATAATCCCAGGAATTAGGAGAGAGGGGATGGAAAAAGAGAAAAAGGAAGGAGAAAAACAATATCAGGACACTTTCAGCAACTGCGATTCAATTCTGCTGGGACTTCCTCTTCAGTTTATGAAATACCTTCTGAAATATGGGAGCCTGGAACATTTACCCATGGATTCTTTTTCCCATTGCTGAGGATTGTCCCACGGGCAATAACTCCCTTTCTGATGTGTGTTCCTATGATGTTGTAAAAGGCCCTCAGAAAACCAAAAGCCACATGATGTACATGTAAGGTAGGCTAATTGCTCATGAGGTGAGCTGAGCACACATGGAACTAACCAGCACAGCTGCTGCACCAGAAACATTTACTACAATAGGTTTTCCTGGCTAGTATTTAGAACATTTCCTTGTTAAGTAAAATAATTATAGAATCTGATTATCTGGATAAATGCCTTAATTCTACCTGGGGGCAAACATCCAACAATGTTTTGTTTCACAACAACTAAACTCTAATTAATTTTCCCACTTGACCTTCCTAAACCCCAGTCCATCTTTTATACTATTTAAAATATTTAAATAATTTAAAATATTCATTTGCATATTTTTATGATCCTCCATTTCCATTTCATATATCTCTTCATTTATTCAACAAGCTTTTACTTGCCTTCTCTTATATGCGAGGAGGTATCAGGCCCTATGCTAGGCATAACACTAAGCCCTTCACCTGTATAAACTTAATAAATATTCTCAATAATCCTATGAAAGAGATATTATTATCCCCACTTAAGAAGAGAAAATTTCCTAATGCCACATGGCTATCGAATGCCTGAGGCAGCTCTATAACCTAGACAGAGAACATGGTCTCTGTGCTCAGGCTAATTGGAGAAAATAAATGTGGAAGTTTCCGCTATTGTTCCCAATACTTCACCACTTCTGTATCTGTATACTCTGTCATGTAACTTTGCTGATTCTCAGACTGGAGGCATGGTATATTTCTGCATCCCATGAATGTTGGGTTGGGTCATGCGATTTGCTTTGGCCAGTGGAATTTGCGGGCATGATATAAGCAAACACTTGAAAACGATGGCACAGTTGAGCTAGTGCTCTGACATTTTTTTTCATCACCGTGAGAAGAACATACTCAGGTAGCCCCTTGCCTCCAGATCTGAACCTAACCTAGAGCCCAAAGCCAAGCCTGGTGACCCTAGCTTAAATTAGACAAACCCCAGCTAACCAGCAGACACTTTGGTGAGACATAAATGCTTAGTTTTGTATGTATGGTTTTATATATATAGTTTGTTTTGTTCTCTGCTCACTTTTTAATTGGATTGTTTGTTTCTGTTGTTGTTGTGTTGTATAAGATCTTTATACATTTTTGGATATTAGCTTTTTATCAGTTTATGAATATCTTCTCCCATTTGGTTGGTTGCCTTTGTGTTTCATTGATGGTTTCTTTTGCTGTGCAGAAGCTTTTTAGTTTGATATGGCCTCTTTCATTTATTTTTACTTTTACTTCCCTCACTTTTAGGGTCAAATTCATGAAATCCTCTTTGAGACAAAGGTTCATAAGTTTAGTAGTTATGTTTTCTTCTATGTATTTAATTGTTTCAGGTATTATATTTAGGTCTTTGATCCATTTTGAGCTGCTATGAGAAACAGTATAGAGGTTCCTCAAAAAATTAAGGCTAGAGCCATCCTATGACCCAGCAATTTCTTTTCTGAGTATCTATCTGAAAAAATTTGAAAATGTTCATAAAGATATGTGTACCCCTATGTTCATTGCAGCATTATTCACGGTGGCCAAGACATGGAAACAACCCAAGTGTCTTCTGATGGATGATTGGTTAAAGAAAATGTGGTACATATATGCAATGGAATATTACTAAGACATAAGGAAAGATGAAATATTGCCATTTGTGACAACATGGTTGGATCTTGAGAATATCATGCTAAGCGAATTAAGTCAGATGGAAAAGGGGGTAAATCATATGATTTCACTCATATGTGGGATATAAAACAGAAAGCAGCAAGTGAATGAACAAAACAAGTGAACAAACAATAAAAAAAACTCATAGACACAAACAACAGTATGGTGGTTACTAGAGGGGGGAAGGGGTGGGAAGAGGTTGAAGAGGGTTAAGGGGTTCAAATATACGGTGATAGAAGGAAACTAAACTTTGAATGATGAGCACACAGTACAATGTACAGATGATGTATTACAATATTGTATAGTTGAAACATATAATCTTATCAACCAGTGTCACCTAATAAATTTAATTTAAAAAATTAAATTTTTTGAGCTACCAAAATTTTATGCCTAAACACATTCTTGTAAGACTATTGAAAGCCAAAGAAAAGAAATTGGGTTAATGATTAAAAGCCATCCTAGAGCATCCAGAGTAGTGCCAATTGCTGAGGCAGAGAGAAAGAGAGAGAGCTGCATGGGAATGGCAAACCCACTTTAACAACAAAAACAAAACCTCCCACAAAGAAAAGCCCAAGTCCAGATAGCTTTAACAGGTGATTTCACAGGCGATTTTTAAGAAGAAATAATGCTAAGCATTCACAACTTATTTCTGAAAATATATTATATTAAAAAGGTAAAATTTCCAACTCATTCTATAAAGCCAATTATCCTGCTACCAAGGCCTGACAAATCACAGAAACAGAAAAACACAGGCCAATATTCCTCCTAAACAGAAATGCAAGAATCCTTTTTAAAAATTAGCAAAATGAATCCAGAAACATATTAAAAGTGATTATCCACCATGACCAAGTGAGATTTATCTCGGTAATGCAAATTTAGTTTAACTTTCAAAAATCAGTTATTGTAATAAATGATAATAGAATGAAAGAAAAAATCAACATCTCAATAAATACATAAAAACACATTTGACAAAATTTAGCTGTTATTCATGATGAAGACTCAACAAACTAGTGATAGAAAGAAACTTCTTCAATCTGATAAAGGACCTGGGAGTGGCTACAGGAATTGACTGACGTTCAGTCAAGAGAGAAATTGTTTGGGCGATAAAATTGTTCTAAAACTGTATTGTGGTTACGGCTGCACAACTTTAAATATTTACAGAAAGTCATTTGATTATATACTTAAAATGCAGGCATTTATATTACATAAATTTTGCTTTAATAAAGATGAAAATTTAATAACCAGCAACGGGTAGGTGGTGAGAAGGTATAGATAAAACAAGTTAGGCAGTATTCTGATAATTGTTAAAGCTAGATTTTAGATGATAACAAGTTATTAAACGATTTACTTTTATGTATGTTTGAAATCTATCACAATTAAAAAATTGTTTGTTTTTTTTTTAAATTGAAGCACTGGGGAAAAACCAGCTTGTGGCTTGGGGAGGGAGCATAATAATGTCTTTCTTCCTCTCCTTTGCGAAGCACCTTAAGTTTCTAAATGTTTCATGTAGTTCTTCCTTTGGTTAGTGCATTCGATCCTACTATTTGAAGAGAGGAAGAAAGGCATTATTATCTCTGCTATGGAGATGAAGAAACCACAGTCCAAGGTGAACAAAAATAAGGAAAAAAGCTAAGGACAAAGTCTGGGTGCCCAGTGCTCTGTCCACTGCGCTGTGATGCTTCTTGCACTCCAGTCTTATGACAAGGCTGGACTGAAACTAAATTGTATAGTGGATAAGATTTTTAGTGTCATCACAATATCCCACCCCTCTGAGAACTCTTACTCCTTATTTTGCCTCACTGACAGCTCTTAATTTAGCCCTATCTCCCTATGCCCCAAACACACACACACATTCTATTCTGATGCTCTTTGAAAGGTAGTTCTTTTCAGTTAGCACCTCAAATTCTTCTCCATTTCACTTTCCTGACTCCATCAGCATCTTCTGTCTCAATTCTTGACTGAAAATACTTGATAAAATGTTTACTCCAAAGGATTACTAGATTAATGCTACTCTTACTAGAAGTATTTACATTATAACAGAGGCCAAGAAAATCACAAAGGAATATTTCTACTGACAAAACTTTATGATTCTTTAATATTGATAGAGAGAATATTTGAGGATTAGGAAGAACCCACTTGGGCTTGGATTATTAGGCAAACATGCTGAGGATCATGAAGAAATAAGCACCAGTATAGTAAGCCACAAACAACAGTATGGTGTTGTTTATTCACAATGAAAAATAATATTCTATTGTTTAAAGAATACGGCAGAACTATGGCAAGTTAGCTATAAATAGACCTGGTATGGACATAGAAAGGCAGCAGGTGGTGGACAGTGCTTAGAATTTGTCTAGTCTAGGAGCCTCTTCCTCTCTTTAATGAGAGGATATTGAATCTTAAAGTTCACTTTTACCCTCAAATGTGTTTCAGTGAATCAGAATACTGGATATGTGACTTAAGGTGGGTAATTTTCTTAGAATCTCCCCCACAATTATTTCTAGTTGAGTCTCTGCTCTTTGATCTACTTGTCTTGAACACTTTACTTTATTCATTGAGATCACCGTGTTGCAACGAATATGAGCATGTTTGTTTATTCCTCTAACAAATATTTTGAGTACTTGCTGTGTCAACAATTTTGGGTGCATGAGAAACCCACAGTGAACAAAATAGAGGAAGATCTTGCTCTTATGGAGAAAGGCAAAGGAGGGGGAGACAGACAATGATATTATAAAAAGTAAATTATGTAGGATATTAAGAGTCACTGGTACATGGTGGAAATGATTAGCAGTGCAAATATCCTAAAATTGGAGCATGCATGGGGAGTATGAGGAGCAATAAAGAGGTCAGTGTGACTGGCGAAGAATGAATGAGTGGGGAGTGGGTGGGAAAGAATGGTAGGTGATAAGGACCATAAGAGTCAGACTGTACAGGGCACGGTAAGAATCTTCAAGGTCTGGCTTTTTCTCTTGGTGGAATGGGGAGCCATTGCAGCTTTTGAGCAGAGGAGTGGAATCTTCTTACTTATATTTTATAAGAATCACTTTATTTGAGAATAGGGATAAACATAAAGCACAGGGATTAATGATAAGGCTATGAGAAGAAACTGAGTAAGAAGGTTAGTCCAGAAAGTTTTCTGCTTCAGAGTTGTCCTCCATAAATGAAAAAAATGAACCTTGCTTTCTCTAGCAGCTGTTATTAAGGAAATGTATCCAAACAACATCCAAGTTTGAACTGCTATTCAGTTCCTAAAATATGGTAAGTGGTCAACAGGCAATAGCAATAGCCTTTTTACTCTCCCCTGCCTCCAGTCTGCCCTGCTTTGCTTGACCTCCTATACCATTCCCAGGGCTTCCTTTCTAAAGCACACTCCAGCTTAAAACCTTAAACAACTTTTCATTGTCTTAAGAACAATTTTTCATTGTCTTAAGAACAATTTTTTTAGCCTTGGTATCCAAGGCACTTCAGAATTTCCAGCTTTACGTATTCAACTGACCTTAACTCAGGACAAGTATACTTATTGAGAGAACTTAATTTTGCATTAAGGGGACAAGTTCTAAAGGCAAGCAAATCCAGCTGAGCACAAGAATTAACCTCTTTAGTCCCAGTGTCAGCCTTTGGGAAAATGGGAAAGTTTCTACCTTATGCTTTGTGGGGTTTGTTGAGATAACAAATGTAAATCCTAATAGACTGAAAAAAAAAATTATTTTACTGCACACTGCCCCCAATGTTATATATGTAGTAGACACTGAATTTGTATCTATTGAATAATTGTCTAATCGAGGGTGTACTATCTGCCTGGTACCTTTCTAAATTCTGAGGACACTATAGTCATTCTTCACATGAAGATCATCTTCTGGTTAAGAAAGGCAGACAATTAACAAATCTACAAATAAATATATATTTGAATTCGATATATCAATAAATGCCATTTAAAAATTAAAATGGAGTAATATGCGAGAGTATCAGATTTTGTGGTCATGGAAGTCACACGTGAAGTGAGATCTGAATATTGGGAAATGAAAGTCATGAACAGTTAAAAAACCAGCACAGCTAGGTCATTGTGGCAGTGGTCATGGTGAGAATAATACAGTACAAACTAAGCTGAAATTGGTAATCAGAACCCTTTGGTTAAGACAAGATAAAATTGTATATTTAGTGTAATAGGAAGCCACTGGAACTTTTTAAGCAGAATAATGATCACAGTTCCCTGGATTATTATGTAGAAAATGGACAAGAATAAAAGCCAGAAACTGGTTAAGATCTCAGATTGTAATCTGTATAAGAGATTATGGTGGTTTGTCTTTGATTGATGCAGTGGAAATAGAGAGAAAAGAAGATTTAGAATATAATATGGAGGTAGAAAGGGGAATGAGAGGAGTCAAGAATGGTCCTGTTCAGGGTCATATTTTGCCTTTGTGGGCCCTTCTACCATGAAACTAATATTAAAAATTATATTTTATGACTGTATTTGTATAAAGATGAATGTAATCCAGGCTGGATTATATTGTTTTTACTTCTGATTATAAAAGAAATTAAAATATTGTCATGGATCCCTCGAAGTATCGTGGGCTCTAAGCGCTGTGCCTAATGGACCATGGCTCCATTTTTAACATAAAAGAACACAAAGTTTAGTAGAATAAATTCAAAAATAGTAAAACTTCAATGCATATTAACTATCACATTATTATTACAATTATTATATGCTAGACATGTCGTATGCTTCCTAACATCTGTGAATTTGCTCATGTTGCTTCTTAAATTCTTTACCTATCAAAAAACTCATCTATCCTTTAATGCCCAGAACAAATGCCAGCTCTTTCATTAAGTCTTTCCTGATTCCTCAGCTGGTCTTGATCTTTCTCCTCTCTGCCCCCACAAGTCCATACTGATATCTCTCTCGTGGCTCTAATTAGAGGCCACATTTGATTTATGCTAATTTATGTACTTTTCTTTCTTATAAGCTTTTTAGCTCTTTTTAGTTGGTGGTGATATACCTTACATCATGGCTGTACCTCTTACTGAGCCTAGCCACATGACTTACAGAGTCTCAATAAATATTTGTTGACTTGAATATCAAAGAAAACAGCCAGTCAGCCAAGGAGTCTCAACCCAAGCTTGTTGGGATGAGACGGATGAGACTGGTCTCCAGTATTGCTGCCTAGACCCTGGCACATAATTGCTTTGAGACCATCTATTAGGCAACAAAATGCCAAAAAGAAGAATGTCAATTGTGACTCCCCATTTTGCAAAGGATGCTGTCAGGCTCCTAAATAATAACTTTATGGAGCATCCATCCAAAACACCATCTGGAGTGTAGAAAGAAACTCGTACCTTGTTGACTGCTAGAACCATAAATCTAGAGCCTTGGCTAATCTCCATCACAGTTGATGACGACTGTAATTTATGGCAGTTCAAAGATAAAGATTCTGATTAGAATAGGAAGGAAATTATATTCTGAGTAAATGGAAACATTATTCATTTAGATAACATTGTACTAATGCTTATTTTCTACAAGGCATTGTGCTTGGCACTGTAGAAAATACGAATAGATGTCAAACAAATCTTTGTTCTCAATGGGACTTTTCCATAGCAGGGACAGAACTGGAAGAAAAAGATACTGGTGGAATGATAAATGTGAGGTTGGCTCTGTCTGTGTCCTCAATGAGAAGAAGGCATTATTTAGCTCCAGCATAAAACTTGTGTATGACCTTGAATGAATCAGCCCATATTCCTGAACTTCAATTTCTTTCTCTGGAAAAAGCCTACTTCTTTGTCTACCAGAATGCTGGATGGTTTCATTACTTAGTAAACATAATAATTTCTTTGCTTTTAAATAATTCGTTTTTTTTATTGTTCAGTTTTCAGTTAAATATAGGAATTGTATTTCAATTTGCAAGCTATCATTTTAAGAAAAGAGAAAGGAAGTGATGTCTCAAATTAACAAATAACTATAATTTAAATAATTAATTTATATATTTATCAGCAATTATTTATTAAGCACCAGATAAGAGCAAGGGATTTCAATCAGTGTAAACCAATGTTTCTCAGTTGGTGGCTACAGTAGCCCCCTTTTCCATGGATTTCGCTTTTTGCAGTTTTAGTAATCTGCAGTCAGTTGCGGTCCAAACATATTAAATTAAAAATTTCAGAAATAAACAATAAGTTTTAAATTGCATGCTGTTCTGAGTAACATGATGAAGTCTCTTGCATTCCAACTTCATCCTGCCTGGGACGTGAATCATCCCTTTGTCCAGCGAGTCCACGCTGTATGTGCTCCCCACCCATCAGTCACTTGGTAGCCATATTGTCAGAAGGTCAGTAGTCACCTAATGCTATGTCACAACGCCTACATCATTCACCTCACTTCATCTTACCACTGTGGCACTGTGTCATCTCACATTATCACCAGAAGGGTGAGTATAGTAAAGTAAGATATTTTGAGAGAGACCACATTCACATAACTTTTATTATAATGCGTTGTTATAATTGTTTTTTTTTTACTATTAGTTATTTTTAATCTCTTACTGTGCCTAATTTATAAATCAAAATTTATCATAGGTATGTATGCATAGGAAAAAAGTACTTACTATCTGTGGCTTCAGGCATCCAATGGGTGTCTTGGAATGTATCTCCCATGGATAAGGGGCCACTACTGTATTACTTTTGCTACCACTATCATTAATATCATAGTTGGCACCCACTGATTTGAAAAACCACAAAAATCCCTCCCTGTTCAAGAAACCCCCTCTCTTAAAGCTAGAAATTCGACCATTGCCGATTACTCCTTTCTGTCTTACCTCCTTCCAGAGTGTTTTGAAAATGAACACATCTGTTTTGGGAAGAGGTAACACATTCAAATGTTTGGGGTGAATTATTTATCTAGATTGCTTCCTACTGACCAGAAAAAAAATGGCTGCTAAAGCACTTGGGAAATTTGGAAAAAGCTTAGACTACATTCACACAACTTTTATTATAGTCTATATTATAATTGTTCTATATTGTTTTATTTTATTATTGTTAATCTCTTACTGTGTCTAATATAAAGTAAACGTTATCATAGGTACGTATGCATGGAAGAAAACAGTATGTATAGGGTTCAGTATTATCTGTGGTTTCAGGTACCCACTAGAGGTCTTGTATCGCCCAGGGATAAGGAAGGACTATTATATCGTGTCCCTTATGGAACGTTTGACCATGTCTGGAGATATTTATGGTTGTTTATTATGTGTTATGCTTTCTGATAAGTAGGCATTTTTTTCACACAGTTCCCTTCTCTCGGAAGACCTGCCATAGCATCTTTTCTTAACCAACCTTTCCCTATTGAAATAACCATGACAATTAATTTTCAACTGCAGATATGAAGAAGAGAGTCATGGAATTTTAGGCCAGATAACTCTTTGTTCGACTGTTCTGTGTGCTATAGAATGTTAACAGCATCCTTTACCTCTACTCTCTAGATGCCAGGAGTGCTCACTTAGTTGTGAAAACAGAATGTCTCCAGACTCGTCAAACACCCTCTGGGGCGTGCAAGGCATAGTCACATCCAGGCAAGGACAACTAGAGTAGAGAAAGTAGAAAGAACTAGGAAGTATGGCAAAGTTTTGTAGAAACAGACCCTTGTATGTAGTGCTATGAGGAGTAAAGCCATGCTGTACACTTTATCAAAAGCCTTAAGAAATGCTCACTATCTTTGAGATGTTAATTCTACTTCTAGAGAATCTACCTCAAAGAAATATTCCTAACTTATATTATTTTGAAGTGGCTAATTTTTCCTGAGCAAACAGGTAAGTAAATTCCAGAATAGCTACATTATGGAATATTATGCAAACACTGAAATATATGTTTAAAAAGAGGTTTCTCTAATGTTGAATGAAAAAAAGTTAGTTGCTAAACAACAATACTCAGTAAGACAAACAAAACTAGAAGGCAATACATCAAAAAATTTAATAGTATTTTTATATTGCATATTTTGATTTTGTAATACATAAACATAGTCAAATTTGTTCTTATTTTTATAAATCCAAGCCAATATGAAAAACTGATGGGGGTATTATTGGTAACATCTCTGTAATGAGGAACTGAGCATTTCAATGCTTTCTTCAACTCTCTTATGACATTGTTTTGAAAAAAGGATATTAGTTCTATTGTTGGCTTTCTGTTTATTGGTACAAAAAAAAAGCAAATAATCAGTAGTCAGTCCTCTTTGTGCCCCCAAATTTGGTATCCAAGGCAAACCACTGATGAAATGCATTCACATTTGAATTATGTTCACCCCACAGCCAATCCCAGGTTTCTTCCAAAAGCTTTTTATGTGTGATGTGAGTTCTTATTCATTTTGTTCCAATGGTGGGACTCTCTTCAGAAAAATGTCCTATAGTTTTGCTGAGTAAGGATAGGGCTTGCCAGGAGAAAATCATCACTTTACAAATATGAAATGTTCATAAAAAAGACAGCTTCAGTAACTCATTCCTCAAAGGAGAGGTTGATTGTGAGGTTCCAGAAATTAGAGTATAAAGGTGTAACTTCTAATGCCTGTAGCAAACACCGTTTCATAAAACATGTAAATATTTATTGTCATCAGATATTCTGTTTTTTTAGATGCTCATTTTTGAACAACTTGGAATCAGGCAGGAAGATTTTTAAAAAGATAGTATTAATGTATGGGAGTTGTTTTTATAATCTGTTCAACTTTTTTTCATATCGATAGGCAAAAATAGACTTGAAAAGCATACACACAAACACACACATACATACACCAGATGTGACCTGCTTAAACTAGCTGCACTTGAAAGTATAATTTATTACTTTCTTTATAGTCATACTTCATTTACTCGGTGTAGTAGTACTTTGAAAACTGATCTTTTCCTTAGCTATGCTGAGTTTGCATGTAAATGGACACATCAAAATATCCATGTTTTTCTTACATGTCATGTGAAAGTGACAACATCCTTTCTTTGTGGTTTTGGTTAGCATCTACACATCCTTCCCAAAACACTGCCAGAGAATGTTATTTTACCGAAGGGAATGCAACGATATCCTCCGCATGTGACATGCTCTACTAAGGATGCTGCCCAAGAAAATCAGAAAGCTCACTGTGAAAGCAGAGTACATCATTTTCAATAAGAAGCTACAGCCACTGCTTAGATTCACCCCCTCTCTGACACAGTGTACAAAAATTCATCTTTTTCCATTCTTAGTGGGGTTCTACCAGATGTGCAACTGGCTGAGCAGTAGAAGAAATGATATGAAGACGCATAATTATCCAACTTGGACACAGTAATGGTTTTAGTGCATGTTTCAATCCCCCTTCCCATCTGACTGCCTCTCCTTTTTCACAGGTACCTTCTTTTGAGCCCCATCCTTCTATCCAAAGACATGTGAAAGGAGGTGTGTTTCAGCACAGGAGCAAAGGTTGGAGAATCATTATTTTGGATTAGTCATGATGAGCATTTTATATCCATCATTCATCAAGCTCTTGCATGTAAAGTGATAAGCACATTGCTAATCTGAAGTTTTATGCCATTAAATTTTTGAAACAGCTTTATAAAATCAACTCTATTATCCTACCCTCACTTTACATATTTAGAAAATAGCACAGAGACACTCAAGTTCTCATAGATGCAATAAATGGGATAAGCTGAAATTTTAAGAAGCATTTGTTGGGTCTCTAGAGGAATTACTTAACCTTTCTGTGTCTCAGTGACAAAATTCTGAAATAATCTAGAGTTTATAGCTATTTTGTCACTCCAAAGCACCATTCCCATCAGGTCAATTGAGTAAGGCCTTTACTGTACTTGATTTCATATTCAAATGCTCTTTAGCTGTATTAAAGAGTCCAATAACGAGCCTCCAAATATGTGGCTATAGACCTAAATTATAGTATGGATTCTACATAACTAAGGATGTGCCTTTAAGAGGATGTTTCAGACACAAAGAGGCCAGAGAGTTTACACTGAAAAAGAGACCCACATTGGAGGGTGAAAATTCATACATTTGAAATAGTGACTGAAATCTCAGACATTGTAGATTACCATAAGAATATCTTTGACTCTAAGGTGTGGTTCCCAAGACTTATTCACAGAGCTAACTTTACCAAAATATGAAGTTGAGGTGTCACTATAGCCATCCATTCTTGTCTCCTCTTTCTATTTTAGTATATTCCTTCTTCTCAAATTATTTTTGCCAAGACATGAGGGATTTCAATGGTTTGTCACTTATACAAATATTTGCATTTAAAAAATGGACCATGTGATAATGCAATTTTGAAACAAAGGAATACATTTTTAGCAATAAGACTTTAGGCATCTGTCTGGCATATTGGGGGCAAGGAATTTCCCAGGGCCTTACAAATTACTACCTACTCAGACAATAAAAGAGAGTCGAAATGATTAGACTTTCTATGCTCTTTTTCCCCCCAAAAAAATTGTCCTTAAGAAAGTTTTTAGATACAGAAATTAACCAACTACCGTATCTTCTCCAGCCTTCAAATTCCCCTGAGCCCTTGATTTACATATTTAACTTCCCACTACAAGTCTTTGCTTAAATATTACACAGATGCCCCAACTCCATGTTCAAAAGAATGCAGTGTTTCTACCCCTAAACCTGACCCTCTTCTTGTTTCTTATCTTCTGATCATGCCACATAATAGCCTTCAACTCTTCTTAGGCCCTTGATGACTCAAACTGATGTTTCTCAGTTCTACTTCTGAAAAAATACCTTACACCCTACTGTTTCATTGTCATTGTAAAGTCTCTGTTAAAGTCTTCATCATATCTTGCTTGGATTTCTGAAAAGCTTCCTAAGTCACTTTCTTTCAATCTATATCCCATATTTCTGCTAGACAACATTTATAAAATAGAGTTGGTCATATTATTCTTCTGCTTGAAGATATTTATTCTATAGGCCACACCCAAGTCCAAACTTCTTCCTGTGAGTCAAAGCTGTTTAAAATCTGACCTCATTTACTTCTCTTTCCCACATGGGTACACTCTTTACTGTTTCAATAGTCCCTAAAACTCAAGTGTGAAAAACTCTAAGTTTTCTATCTTTCTTATAATTGAATTAAATTTAGTTCTTGAGTGACCATTTTCACTCTGTACAAAGTCTTAAAATTTCAAAGTAAACTCGATTATTTCTGGGATTTTTTTTTCTTGTTCCAGTTCAGTAATTTCTTAGTCACTTCCAGTTTAAAACATGACACAATTTGAGATTTTCTCCTTCTTAAGTCCCTTCAGAGTGGTCCCAGTTCCCCCTCTTCGTAGGCCTGATTTTAACCCTCTGGATGGTTCAACAATTCCCTTACGTTACTGCAGGGTAAGCAGCCCACTTGTTCTCTATAGTCATGCTAGCATCTGTAACTCTTCATCCTAGTTCCGAGCTTAAACGATGCCTCATGCTTCTTTGGCAGGTGACAACTGATCTATCTGGCAGTTTGACTCCTATGCAGCTTCCCGGCATCTAAATTCCAACAAAGATGCAACTAAATCCTCATTCACTCCATGTGGATGGTCTCAGCCCCCACTATGCTCTGTAGTCTTTTGATTGGTATATTAGCTTTTCCTCCCACCTAATACATAGATTTTGCTCATAGCTTCAGAAGACATAAAATATTCTCAAAGTCTCTTGAGGACCATAGGAAATTGAGGAAGAGATCTCTTGGCTAGATATCCATGCTACCACATCTTCTACCCTTTATATATTGGGTTTATCAGGATCTAGGCGAGCAGTTATCAGATCAGAACTTAGAAGGTAAAAATTGTGTTAAAAAGGCCACTTTGAGAGGAGTTGTGACTTTCATTGTAAGAAGGCAGCAAGCCAGAGGTACCATACAGGGAAACACCTACCTGATTTACTATCTCGGCTTCCTCCTTCTCCTTTTTCCCGATCTTCTGTCAGGCATCTCTATTGGCCACACCACACCAAAAGCCGGAGGGCTAGAGATCTCTTTGATTTAATAAGCATATGTCATTGTTTGGGACAGAGTGGGGAATAAAGAGCAAACAGAGAATGTAAAAGAGCAAGCAGAAGATGTCCAGCAAAAATGGTCATGGGTTTATAAGGTGGTATGGATGAACCTGTCAAATCCTTTTTTGCATATTCTCATATGGCAGGGAGGGTGGGGATGGCATCTTAAAATAGAGAAAGTAGAGCGTGAAGAAAGTAGAGGCAAAGAGGAATAGTTCACATTTTTCCCATTTCACAATTTGCTTAAGAGTGGCTCTTTCCAGAATACACTAATCACTCAGTGAGTAGCCAATAAGTAATTACTAAGTTTAGTTTATCAAAACAAAGAAAATCTAATACAGAAATATGTTATTGGTCTCTTTGCACCAATGCTATAGGGAATCTTCATATAAGTCTATTTTATTTTGCCAATGAAACTAGTATTAAGGATACAATGAAATATTATTATTCTGTGTCGTATTGTTAGCCTCTTTCCATAGAGTAATTTTCCTAATTTCCTACCTACTTTTTGTAAAGAGTTAAAAGAAGATTGATATTTCTCTTTTGTTGCACTGTTCTGTTTATTCAAGAAGGGCACTCCAATGGCAGGACTGTGTTCTTCAGGAGGCAATAAGCAAGGGAGAAGGAATCCTTCATTAGTAAATCTTCTGGAAGGCAACTATTGTTCTGAGATTGATCTTAATAAAGATTAACAAATGCAAATCGAGTATACATTAGTCACTTACATACATCAAAAACATGTGAACTATGAACAGACATCTGCGAGATCCTGTCCCCCTCTCTCTGCGTGGCAGACTCACTCGCTCTGTCTGGGTTTCCAATATGGAGTTCCTGGGGTTTTTTGGGATTTTTTGGAGGTGGGGGGCGGCAGAGGTTATTGTTTTTGTTTCTTTTTGTTTCTCCTACCTGAATTCTCTACTAAGGAAGAGCAAACTTCTTAGGAAATAAGTCACTATGTCATCCACCCTTGACTTTAATGTCTATTTCCAAATGAAGAACATTGAATGTGGAAGTTCAAGCCAAACTAAAGCTAAAGGTAAAGGTCAAGTTCACTCAGCTGCCTATTGGCAGGGAGAATAATCCTAAACCAAATGACCTGCCTGATGCAGTAAGTGTCAGCGGTAGTCTGACTGAAGAGTTTAGTCCACAGCAGGAGGGAAAACCCAATGACCAAGTTATCCACCTAAAAGTAAGATTTGCGGTATTGAAGTTACATATAAAAACTGTAGCAGCCTACAAACAGCCAAGCAAAAATCACCAAGCTGATGTTGAATATAAACATTTTTGTTGTGAATTAAAAAACATTTCATACTACATTTTTTTTTTCTTTTATAGCTTTTAAGAAGCAGCTCTCTAAGAAGATTTACCATTCCCTGGGTGAAAAAACTCATAACTCTAAATAATTTTTTTTTAAAAAAAAAGCTCTTAAGTTTCCAAGAAGAAAAGAGCACCAGACTCCAGCCCATGAAAAGCTACTGGGAAGTTTTAGCTGATATCGTCCTCTTCCCTGTGCAGGTGGCAAGAAGATTCCTTTTGCCTCCACCTCGCCTGTAACTGGGGACAGGAAGTTGTTTCTAAGAGAGGAGACGGGCACCATTCTTCCAGGATCCCTTGGGAGACATACCTTACATAGATGACCACTCAGGAGGCTGGTGAGCTGGAAGATACTGGGGCCTATGGTGGGGTTTGGTCATGCAATCTAAATGACTAGGAATTCGAAGAATTGTTTGAAACCACCCCCTGAGCCCCCATTTTTCCACCTCAGATTCAGGGATTGAGGGTCAGTAGTGAATCCCACCCAGGCTCACACAGCTCTCGTTCTGGTGTTTCAGGGGTCACCTATGCATTCTTTAAATGTGTACACAGGACAGGATGTGGGATCTAGGGCACTCATAAGAAGCCTGTCCTGTTGCTATTTTAACCAAGTCACAGCTGTAGAATAGAGGACGAAAAAAATATATAAGGTTATTAAGGGAGTTTTGCCAATAGCGAATTAATCTATGAACATGTAAATTTTCCTCTCCCATTTGAGCCAAGATACCAGTATAGAGACATTGAGGATGGTACCTGCAGAAGACAGTGGATTTTTTTTTTTTTTTTTGATTATAGAGACATAAATCTCATTGGCCAAGAAGAAGAAATCCATGTGCTACTAAGAGAACAGCTCCCTTGTCGCAGATGGGGCAGACAGCAGCTGCTAGCACTGGGGCTTATGTAAGGCACTACTCTCAGCCCTGGGGCTCTGGTGCCCAGTTTCCAGCCAGGATCCAAGGGGTCAGCGTGCCAGGTGAATGAAATCCTGCCTTTGTTTGACTGCCCCAGAGTCTCTTGCGCTGGGACGTTCCGTGCAACAGAAACCCACACACGCTTATTATACAGAAACCCAGGAGGGGAAGAGGAAGGAGGCTTGTAGGTGCCAAAGGCAGTGGCAAAAAACTGAATAGGCAAGAACTTTCTCCTGGCCAAGTCAGCAGCGTGTCCCAAAGTCTCAGAGATTCCACAGTCTCTGAGGATGGGAGAGAGCATTCTAGAAAAGCAATCCGACTACTATAACACAGCACACACATCAAAAATAGCACAGTTTTTAAATGCAAATCTATGTACAGAGGATTTTTTAAGTGTTTTAAAAAGACATTTTTATATAGGTTTCTAATTATATGTGCTAACTAGATAGAAAGCTGTTGGGTCCCTACTAGACATAGACTATGTAACACAATAATGATATTATTGAGCCATCACAATGATGAAAAACAATTAAACTTTTAAGTGATATCATGTAAATTGTATATTTTTATCATAAAGTAGTAGAGAAATAGAAAATAAAGGAAAATATTAATTACACTATCACTAATTTAACTCAATCACCATTATATAATAGAGTCTTAATGAGAAGATATTCTCAAATGATACGTCTGATAAAGGGTTAATATGTAAAATATATAAAGAACTCATACAACTTAACACCAAAAAACCCAAACAATTCAATTAAAAAAATGAGCAGAGGACCCAAATAGACATTTCTCCCAAGAGGGCATACAGATGGCCAACAGACATATGAAAAGATGCTCAACATCACAAATCATCAGGGAAATGTAAATTAAAACCACAATGAGATATCATCACCTCATACCTGTCAGAATGTCTATTATCAATAAATCAACAAACAACAAGTGCTGGTGAGGATGTGGAGAAAAGGGGACACTTGTGCACTGTTGGTAGGATTATAAATTGATGCAGCCATTATGGAAAACAGTATGGAGATTCCTCAAAAAATTAAAAATAGAGCTGCAATATGACCCAGCAGTTCTAGTTCTGGGTATTTATCTGAAGAAAACAAAAACACTAATTTGAAAAGGTATATGCACTATGGTCATTGCAGCATAACTAGTAATAGCCAAGATATAGAAGCAATCTAAACGTCCATCAATAGATGAATGTATAAAGAAGATGTGGTGTATACACACACACACACTGGAATATTACTGAGCAATAAAAAAGAATAAAATCTTGCCATTTGTGACACCACAGATGGATCTAGAGGGTATTATGCTAAGTGAAATAAGTCAGACAGAGAAAGACAAATACAGTATCATCTCACATGTATAATCTAAAAAAAGAAAATAAATGAAAAAAACAAAACAGAAATAGACCCATTAATATAGAGAACAAGCTGATGATTGCCAAAGGGGAAGGTGTGGGGGATGGATATTAAAAGAACAAAAGTTTGATTGAGGTTAAGCTTATTGGTATTTACAAACACTCAATAATATAAATATTAAAGGAGGCACAGTAAAACTTGAATCCAGCAAAATATCTGATAATTTTTGAAATCCTATGGCATGCCTGACACTGCAGTATTATTATTATTATTATTATTATTATTACACATCAAATAATCTGTGTCTCTCACCTTTAAATATAAAGTAAACAACATGACAGATTCGTATGTGCAAGACCTTCCCATTTTCATTGTCTCTTTGTTATGTGTTAGAACGCCTGGAGATACCACCTTGTGTCAAGTTTGTAGTGGCAGAGCTTTAACATGAGATGTAAAAAAATAATTAGTCTCAAAAGGCAAGCAGGCAGGGAACAGCATGAACAGCAGGGCCCTGTAAGTTAGCTGGTTAACAAGGAGTTTCTGACCCTCTACTCAGTAAGCAATAGATTCAGTGCTGTGAGAAATAAAAGAGAACATTGAAAGTCCATGCTCTTTAAGGGTTTTCTTCTAAAAAAACCCACACATGGGAACTGACTTGGGGAGACTTACAAGGAAACATGGGAAATTAGCATACTTCAAATTGATTTTAGAAAATACATATATCATTGAAGAGCCACCAAGCTTGGGTGGTGTTTGTCCCAAGTCTCTCAGAGAGAAAGGAAAGGTATAGGGAGTTGCTCATTTCATTGGGAAGTCACATCCTTCACTCTGCACTTTATGTCTGTATTTCGAAGGTTTTCTTTTTAATTCCAGTTAAAAGTTTAATCTGAGAGCACTATTCCCAGACACACTGTTGTGACTAGGTCCTGCATAAACACCTGAAGAGAAATCTTAAGTGACTTAGCGCTGCTGGCAATGGATTTTCATTCCTCCTACACAGTTCCAGAGTCACTCTTTGGAAGGCCTGTCTAGCCATGATTGGTGGCACAAGTAACAAATGATGAGATTTTCAAGTGCTAAGAAGTCTTTTTTTTTTCTTTTGGGATAGCTGCAGTTTTAAAATAAATGAGAAATTTGCCAGTGCTTTTGGCTTGAATTTAATTCTACAAATATATATATTGAATTGATACCATGGGCTTTGGAGGAGATGGTCTGTGATCCATCCCAGCTCCGTGAGATGGAAGTCTGTAGTAAACAATACTGGGAGCATCATAAGGGCAGTAGTCTAGGGTACCTAAGGTCTTCTGGAGCCATCTGCAGAGAAGTTCTCCCTTTCCTTGCAAAACGAGAACAGGATAGAAACATTCACAAATTACTGGGACGAGAGACCAGACAGTACATTTTCACCAAAATATATTGGTGAAAACATTTTTAAAATGTTTTAAGACTTTGGGTGATGACCACACAATAGAGTATACAGATGTCATATTATAAAGTTGTACACTTGAAATTTATATAATGTTATTAAACAATGTTACCCTAATAAATTCAATAAAAAAAATAAGATAAAATCTGTCCTAAAAAAATATCAAGAATGCTAACTTCATCACTTCTGAAAAGTATGTTTTAAACATTAAAAAAATTATGTTTTTAAACATTAACTAGAAGTCAAAGGAGAGAAAATCCCTGAAAGACTATATGCATTTTTTTCTTCCTAAATCTCTAAAACATCATCTGCACATTTGTTTCTAGCTTAATTTGTATAATTTCAAAATTATGATTTCTCTTTACCACTTTGAAATAATTCCAATAAGGATTGTATTGATGAGCTATAAATTGTTTCTTCTTCTCTGATAAGAAATGCAATGCTCCAACTCCACATTCTGTTTTAGACTTCTCACTTGCATTTTTAAAAGAGAATGTTTACAATTCTTGGTACTTTATCCATTAGCAATTACAGTTGCTAATAGCTCATAAATAACAGCAGTACACTGAGAACCACTGTGTTAGAGGACTGGGCTCCTCAGTCCTGTCCTGAAGGGCAGAAAGCCAAAGAGAAAGAACAGCCTTGAGAAGCAAGAGAGCTTCAGTTAGCCTGTTTCAGAAGCTAGGAAAATATAGATGAGCCCAATGCTCTGAAAAGACAGCAGGAAATATATGGAAATATCAGAGGTTTTTCCTATTAGAAAAAGAGAAGTGACACCCTTTTAGCAAATTAATGCAATGTCTGACATGTCTGCACACAGAGACAGAATCCAGTGTAATATAACAGAGTAGTAATCATGATTAAGGCACAGTGGTATATATGAAGCAGAACATAAATTAGAGTTACCTAGCTACTTCTAAAGCAATATCTAAAGGTATGAACCCAGCATAAGAGGACTAAAAATATAGAATGAGTCAGCGTGGAACAAATGTAGCCAGATTGGTACTAAGAATTTGTTCCTATAGAGTTCAATAGTTCTTTAGTGAAGAAGAATCTATGATTAAATTAAAATCACACTATTATTATTATTTAAATCTTTTTTAAATTTTCCAATTATAGTTGACATACAACATTATATTAGTTTCAGGTGTACAACATAGTGATTAAACATTTATAACTTACAAAGTGATCACCCTGGTAAGTGTGACACCACATACAGTTATTACAATATCATTGACTATATTCCCTATGCTGTACTTTACATCTCCATGACTATTTTGTAACTATAAATTTATACTTATTAATCCTTCCCCTTTTTCACCCATCTTCCCACACCCTTTCCATCTAGCAACCATCAAAATGTTCTCTGCATCTGTGAATTTGTTTTGTTTGTTAATTTATATTGCTTTTTAGATTCTAATTATAAGTGAAATCTTATGGTATTTGTCTTTCTCTGATTTATTTCACTTAGCATAATATGCTAAGGTCCATCCATGTTGTTGCAGATGGCAAGATTTCATTTTTTATGGCTAAGTAATATTCCATTATATATATGTACCACTTCTTTATCCATTAATCTGTTAATGGACATTTAGATTGCTCCCAAATCTTGGCTATAGTACACAATGCTACAATAAACATATGGATGTATATGTCTTTTTGAATTCTTCTTTTGTGTTTCTTTGGATAAATTCCTAGAAGCGGAATTGCTGAGTTTTTCTTTGTCTCTTATTATAGCCTTTGTTTTATAGTGTTTTTTTTTCTGATATAAGTATTGCTACCCAAGCTTTTTTTTTTCCTCATTGTCATGAAATATCTTTTCTATCCCTTTACTTTCAGTCTATACGTGTCTTTCAATACGAGATGAGTCTCTTGAATGCACCATACATAAAGGTCTTCTTTTCTTATCCATTCAGCTACCCCATGTCTTTTGATTAGAGCATTTAATTCATTTACATTTATAGTAATTGTTGCTAGATACGTAGTTATTACCATTTTATTATTTATATCTTTTATCTCTTTCTTCTTCTTAAAGAAGTCTCTATAACATTTCTTATAATACTGGTTTGATAGTGTTGAACTCCTTTAGCTTTTTTTTTTTTTTTTTTTTTGTTCAGGTGTTTTATCTGTCCTTTGATTTTAAACGATAGCTGTGGGTCCTATTTTTTCACCACTTTGAATATTTAGCACCAATCTCTTCTGGCCTGCAACATTTCTGTTGAGAAATCAGCTGACAGTCTTATTGGAGCTCCCTTGTAGGGAACTAACTGCTTTTCTCTTGCTGCTTTTAAGATTCTCTCTTTGTCTTTAAACTTTAGCATTTTACTTATGATGTGACTTGTGGGCCTCTTTGCATTCATCTTGTTTGGGACTCTGCGCTATCTAGGCTTGTATGTCTACCTGCTTTGCCAGGTTAGGAAAATTTACCATCATTATTTTTCAAATATGTTTTCAATTCCTTGCTCTTGCTCTTCTCCTTCTGGTATCCCTGTAGTGCAAATGATTGATATTGTCCCAGAGGCTCCTTAAACTATTCTCATTTTTTTTTTTCTGCTTTTCTCATTGGGTATTTTCTGCTACCTTCTCTTCCAAATCGCTGATTCAGTCTCTGCTTCATCAAATCTATGGTTGCTTCCCTCGAATGTATTCTTCACTTTAGTTGTTATATTCTTCAGTTCTGACAGGTTCTTTTTTTAGGTTTTTTTGTCTACATTTTTATGGTTCCTATCTCTTTGTTGAAGTTCTCGCTGAGTTCATAGAATATCCTTATGACTAGTGTTTTGAACTCTTCATCTGGTAAGTTGTCTGTCTTCATCTGTTTAGTTCTTTTTCTGGAGTTATTATTTTCTTTTATTTGGGACATGTTTCTTTGTCTCCTCATTTTGGCTGCCTCCCTGTGTTTGTTTCTATGTATTATGTAGTACTACTATGTTTTCTGGTGTTGGTAGAGTGCCTATGTAGCAGGTGTCCTGTGTGGCCCAGTGACGTGCTTCTCTGGTCACCTGAGCCAGGTGCTCCAGGTACGTCCCTTTTGTGGGTTGTGCGTGCCCTCCTGTTGTAGTTGACCTTTGATTGCTGTTGCCACATTAATGGGAAGGATTGACTCTCAGGCTGAGTGGTTGTGAGAACTGGCTGTGGAGGAGTTGTTATGCAGGAGTTGACCCCTGGATTTGCTTTAGTAGGGCTATGGGACCTGCCAACTCCACCCTTTGGGTGTATTGTTTGTGGAGGTGGTTGGGTGGTGCTCTGGTGTGATCTGAAGCTGGCCATCAGGTGTGTTGATTCTGGAACCTCTTGGAAGGGGCTCTGTTTCAGGCCAACTTCAGTAGCTGCCTGTGCCCTGCCTGGGGCCACTTGGTATAAGCTACAAAGTGATCTGCAAATGGTTGCCACATGTGCTGGGCTTGGAGTTGCCCGGGAGAGGCTAAACTGGAAACTGAGGCCAGCGGCCTCTAGTGCTGGGCTTGGGGCTGCTTAGCAAGAAGTACAGGGCACACCAGAGGCTGCTTGTTTGAGTTTTGTAAACCTTTGAGAGATTTTAGAAAAGTCCACAGAATGAGCCAAGAAAGGCCATTTGTATAGAAAAGCCACTGGAAGCTGCTTGGGTGAGCCTGCAAGTTGGGTGGGGCAAGGTCTCAGGAAATCACTAGGGAAGGGCAAATGTGTTAGCCTGGTCGATGGATATTCAGATATGGTACCCACCTGTGTGTGCAGGCTGGGAGAGGGGAGGGCTCAACAAAGGAACAATGGCTTCTACTGGCACTCCGGATTAAAGCTGCCGTCTGGCCCTTGCCCTAAAGCCAGATGATTCAGTTCCTCTCTATATGTCTCTGGTGCCTTTTGAGCTGCTGCCCCAGCACTGGAGTTCAGAGCGAGTACATCTGTCAGTAAGTCCATGTGATTGAGAGGAATGCCTGGACCACCAGCAGACTGCCATCTCACTCAGCCACAATCTCTGCTGCTTTTCATAGTCAGAAGTTGTGGAGACTTTTTTCAAACACTGGAACCCTGGGCTGGAGAGCATGGTGTGGAGCTGGGACCCCTTGCTGCTCAGGGGGACCTCTGCATCCAAGATATCCCTCCCAATGTTAACTGCCATATGTGGGTGTGGGGCCAGCCCACTCTGCATCTCCACCCCTTTTACCAGTCTTGTGGTTTCTTCTGTATATCCTTGTTTATAGGATTTCTATTCAGCTAGATTTCAGGCAGTTTTCAGGTAGTTGTCCTGTAGTTTACTTGTAATTTTGATGTGTTTGTGAGAGGAGGCAAGCACAGTATTTACCTATTCTACCACCTTGATTGGAACCTCCTATTATTCTAATTATAATTACTTATACAAAATTTTCTATCAACTGCTATTATTTTTAAAATCCAGTATAAGATTTCTCTAACTCATCTATATAAAGTATCAAAGTCCTAATACTTAAGGATTATAAAACTCTTGAATTGAGCCTAACTAACCAATGGGTCATGATCTTGGTGGTCAAGAAGATCTACACTGAGTTTTTCATAATGACTATGTATATTTATTTACTTATTCATTCATTCCACAGATATTTTGAGGCATTTACTGTTTTAGATTCTAGGATGTAGCCATAAACAAGGCAGGTAAATTGTGCCCTTATCTGAACCCTAAATAGAAACATTCCTCTATATAGTTATGCCAAGCCAGGTTGCACGTGCTTCATCTTGCAACTTTCTGCAGTCTCCTTGGGTTGCAACTATCCCCACGTGTTAAACCAGATTTCCAACATATTTTTCAAGTCAAGGTGCATTAGTTTTCTTTTTATACTATGGTGTGAGAAGAGAGCTACAACGAAGGTGTGAACAAAAACTTTCTACCCTCCGTAAACAAGGCGTTACGTGACACCCAAGAAAAAATTAGGCTAATTAATTCTTTCTGCTCTGGCTGGATACATTTTTTGTGACCTCAGAGTGAAAACTAGGCCAGAAGAAAAGGAGGGAATTTTTATTAAGCATTCCCAAGCCAATCTCCTGAATGTCCTTGTTTTGTATTTTTTTGTTTTGTTTTATTTTTATGGAGTTTTAAACTCAAATCAGCAAAAGCAAACATGTAAGAAATGTCAAAAAGAAAAAAGAAATTTGGCTATAAAAAACACCAGATTTTTATAATAAAATAGTTTTCTACTTATTAATCCATCTATAATCCCCTTAAATGAAATAATCCCATTGTTGGATGATAGTCCAGATTTTGCTCTAAGTTGTGGACATATGACCTTTCAACGAATAAATCTTAGTGACACATAATCTGGGATACATTTGCCTCAACACACAATTGAGATGGAAATTTGTTTTCTCTGGAAACTGAATTTTTTCTTTTTTTTAATAGGCCTCAAACTTAGGGTAACATAAAAGGTAATTGCATGTTCACAATTTTTGTTTTTACAGTATATAAATGTTGAGTATGTCTCTGGCATTTCAGAAACATTTGTATCATTTATAAAGGCAAATCTCTAGAAAGGAAAGTACTGGGTACTGAAATAAATATTTTAGAGCTGTTACTGAGTCATATGATGTAATTCCTTTCATATATTGTATAAGCAGCAGATTTTGTGACACACTTATAACTTAGAACTGAATATGCAAATATAAAATGGAATGCTTTTTTCCTGGTATCATCTCAATAAATAATTGACCATTAACAATTTGAGTCACACTAACCTTTGTACTACATATCATACATGTCAACGATGTATATCAAAGTGTACTTAGGTTGAAATCCAACCCCTTTCCCTCATAAACAGATTATTTTCTCTCCCTAAGATCAATATATTCAAGATTGGCTTGCCCCTACATTCCCATACCACACCCCCGACAGCAGGAAACAATTCTGTGATTAATGAGAGATGTGTAAACTACACCTCTGAAAATATTTCAGCATAGCCCTTTAGGTGGCCATGACCAATCCATTGGAGTGACCATAGAGGTGAAACTCTTCTGCCATTAAACAAAGAATAAACCCAATTGAGATGATGAATGAGGTTAGCAAATGCTTCTGCCAGGAACATTCATATAATTATGAAGTACAATTAGTTATTTGCTGAGCATTTAGAATATCATTACCTCTTTACTTAAAAAAAAAAAAAAAGGCAATTAAAAAAAATGTATGTCATAGTATAGTATAAGTCAAGAGTATTGCAACCTAGTTGAGGAGGCAAGATTAATATGTAAAAATGAAAAAAATGTGTTATTTATTGCATAGATAGGAAGAAGCGCTAAAGAAATTTTAAGCAAACTGAAATCAGTGAAGTCTGGAATTATAAGTAAAATTTTCATAGATGAAACTTGAAATAGAATTTAAGCTGAATAAGTTTTAACTAGAAAAAGGGGTTATAAGAGCATTCCAAGCGAGAGTGGGGAGGGAGAAGTCTAATAAAAAGCAAGGATGTGGGACTAGGTATGGAATAGTCATCAGAAAGCAAAAAGACTAGAGTCATAAGGAAGGAAGGGACATGGCAGAGAATCAAACAGTAAGTGGGAAATAAGAGAAAATGGGTCTAAAAATGCAGGACCAGAAACACAAACAGGCATATTTGGAGTTGATACAGAAAGCAAGGAGCCCCTAAAAATGTTTTTCATTTCAAATCAACTCAATAAGGTTTTATAGATAAGCCCTGGTATATGAATTAGAATTCCGATTCCACCCCTTATTAGCTCAAACGTTAACCTCTGTGCCTCAATTTCTTTACTTGTAAAACAAGAATTATATTGTAAAACAAGAATTATATTATCACTACAGAACAGAGGTGAGGAGTAAACGAGTTACTATTTGTAAACTTCTTAGATCAATGCCAGACACATTGTAGGCACTCTATGGATATGTTAAATAAATGGAAAGCACAGCATGGTTAACAGAAACAGGTCTAAGAAGGACATGGCAGAGCCTTGTCTATGGTCCATCACTTTTCCTTGTTCTTTTTCTTTTTTTTCCTACTCCACTTGACAATAGTGTCAGGGAAGTGTCCTTTGGCTGAGAGCATATGACTCATGCGTGTGAGGACATAAATCAGATTCCAATAGGCAATTAGAAGGGTTGAGGAATGGGACACACCTTTACAGTGGTTTCAAAGGACATTTATGTTCCTAGAGATGAAGGGAAGGCTTAAGCAAACAAACCAAAATAACCTTGGATTTCACTGAACATGGAAATGAATCTTACATATATTCTCTCAATTCACACTCTCTGAGATACCACCATACCAACCACAGAGGTTCAAGTGGTCAAGAACTCCTGATTTTTATACAGAATCTTACCACTTATAAAGTGTGTTTGTACAAATGGGCTCAGAATAATCCCCACAACCCTATGAGGTAAGTGGCAGGAATTCTCTTGTCCCATTTCACAGATCAAAAAATTGAAATTCAAGTCACAAATAAGGGGTCAAGTCTGCCATCCCCTACTCCAAGGCTCTTATACATAGCCATTCTATCACTTAGATCTAGTCATTCCCAATGTCTTAAAAATGTGTTCTACTCTGTCAATTCCAAAGAGACAGCACTGGGATACCCTTATATTTTGTCATCCACTCAAAGAAAGCAGCTTAACTTTGCAATAAGTATTTTTATTTTGGTAACTTACAGTTGGAAACTGCTTCAGAACTCTTCATCAAATCAAATGGGCATGCCCTCTGAATCAAATGGGCATGCCCTCTCATATTGGGTATGTGAACTTTGTACTAGCCATCATAAAAGCATTCTGGATCAGGTAGGGCCTCACCTGGGGAGGCTGAACACAAGGAAGTGTAGTGGTAAAAGCATGGACTTTGACTTCAAATAGATGTGAGTCTGATTTCAGTCTGTAGCCCTATCATTTAGCTCTTTACTAGCTGTGTGGCCTTGTTCAAGTCACTTTACATCTCTGAGACTTAGTTTTCAAACACCTACCTGATGGGGTTATAAGACAGAATAAATGAGACAAATGTATATGTATGTATGTATATATATGTGTGTATATATATATTTCATATATATATAGTTACAGGTAGCTGGCATATGCTAAATAAATGGCTATAGCTATTTTTATTGCTCTAAAACTCATTATTTGCACAAGCAAAAAGAAAGATGGCATATTGCTATCTGCAGAGGGTCCGAGTAAGTCTATTCCAACCTCTCCTTTTGTGGCCCAGTCACTAGATACCTAAAGCCAGAGTGACGTTAAGGTCAGAATTCAACTTCCCTCTATGCTCCACTGCACTGAAAAGTAGGCAAATGTTTGATGAAATAAAACTTCACACTCACCTCTGCCAGTGACTTCCCTCCTAGCACATGGTTGATTTCTTTTTCCATCAGTGCTTACCTGCCATTTGTGGAAGTTGCCGACTGACCGGCCTAAGGAACTGTTCCTTCTGCTCAGCTATCACACTGATTTAAAGGAAACTCTACTCTCCGTCTTGCTTACTATTAAAAGAACTCTGCAGATAACATCAAAGAGATCTCAATCCCCATGCTCACTTCAAGCTGTAAATGCCTGGACCACATAGAGAAGAGGGACGAGAGAACTCATATCTATCTAGAACCTTGAAAACTTGCTTAATCGTAGAGGATCTGATGCAGGGCAAAGAGACTCACCCTGCCCAGATCTGGTGAGTTCAATTAGACTCAGAAGGGCAGTTTAAAATTTTACCAAAGATTAATAGCTCCTTTAGGTGGTGAATTCAATCTGAGAATCCTAAAATCAACAGATATTTGTTGAGTATCTAATATGCACAAAGTATTCTGAATACTACAAAAAATATCATCCGTACTCTTAAGAAGGCTGCAACCGAAAACAGTACATAAGACACATACACCATAGATCAGATTCTGCTGGAGTATAGGATCCTGGTAGAAAACTAACGGGGAATAAGTTTAGAGTCATGCTGTAGAAGGCCCGGGATACAGACAGCTACTGTTTTTCAGGTACTTATTGCCAGGTAACTGGCATCTCATTTAATCTTCCCAACAGTCCTAGGAAGTAGTTATCATCACCTCCATCATAGATGAAGAAACTAGGTTTTAGAAATATGAAATAACTTTTCCAAAATCACCCAGCTAGAAATAGGCTGAGCTGAGATTTGGACCTAAGTCTTCTTGATGCCAATGCTCATAGAATTTCCACTATGCTTCACTCCCTCCCCAAACGCCTGTGAAAGAAATTTTTATTAAAACCTAGGCAATTAGGCATCATTGAAAATTATTGAGTAGGGAAGTAAAAGAATAGATTTGGGTTTTGAAAGATCAATTTGACATCAATTAGTAAAATGGATTACAAACAGGGAAGAGATAATAAAGGAGACAGAATGCTGTTTTAATTTTCTGGCTGAAGGAGATGAAGGTTTGATCTAGATCAGTGGCAACAGGATGGAAAAAAAAGGGGGCTGAGACAAAAGATAGTGCAAAATTTATTAGATGTGGTAAATTTCTAGCTATGGAGGAATCCAAACTGAAATGAGATGGGCACTGCTGGCTGAAGTGAGTACTTCAATGACAGATGCCTTAGAAAGGTACACTGACCTTGAGCTTGACTTCCCAATGAGATGAGCTCCTTTTTAACTGCAATGTTCCATGATTCTAAGCAGGGCCTAAATAGGGTCTATTGTATTGGAAAGTGTTGTGACAGATACCAGGGTCATCTCACAGTTGGCCTGAATTCACGGTTCAGCTCTTCAAAAGTTATTCAAATAATAGCACTTAGTTCCAAATGTCCATTGACCCCAACTGAAGATATGTAGTAAATGGTTCTTTTATCACAAAAGGGTCTCTCTACTTGGTCAGGTGATTAGGGGTTCTGGTCTATTATCAGTTGAATTTCAGGCCCTAAGCTCATAAGAAAACTTTCAAGCATTTCATTTTTTTCAAACAGAATAAAAGGGGAGGAGAGGCAAAAAGAGGAGCTGCATTTCAAAAGATGCCGTCTTCCAAGTCAGTGTGCAATTGGAGAGTTTCACAGACAGTCATTTTAGGTGGTACTTATCTCTTTTTAAATTAATACAATTTGCTAGTTCCAAGAATCTCTCTGGTCACCTAGGATTTTATTCCACATGTTGTTAGCAAGTGGCAATATATAAAAGACAAGATCTAATATTCAAAATGCTTGTAATAGCAAAGTCCTTCCTGCCAATTTTAATAGCATTAAAATGATTGCACACGTCTAGTAAATCTGCCGGCTTTCAACACTGGAATCAGACCAGATTCACCTTCTGTCTGCTGCAACAAGCCAGAACTCTGAAGACATGAAAAAAATTAGTGCTGGTATTAACTCTGACTTCTTGATCTTCTACTACCCCCATTAGACTCAACTCATGAAGCCCGACTTTTCTATCATTCTAAAAAGAGACAGCTGGACAGCAGGACACAGGGGTGTCTAGGGCCTTGTAAAATCGCCGAGATGAAATTGCAGAGAGGTATAAATGAGGCAGCTGTCCCCTTTCTTATGTACATGGAAAAGAGATCAGACTTCATCAAAAGTAATATGTACAGAACTGAGAAAAATATAGAAAAAGCCTCTCAGGGAACTAGAATTAAATAGAATGGAGTAGAATTGTGGTGGACACCGAAGAGAAAGGACTAGAATGATAGCACCAGAGTAAGACTAAGAGTACTAGGTAAAAAATAGAGAACCATTTTCATATCAGAGCAGGCTCCTTAGTCACCCACCCATCCATGCAAAGTCTGCAGTGAGGAAATCAAGGAAGAGAAGTAATCTCATGGGAAACACTGATACACACGCTGAGATATCTGGGTGCTCGTCCGAATGAAGTTAGTAATTAACTTGAAGTCATTTAACTTCTCTAGTTCTTAGTTCCTCAGCTACAAAGATGGTCCTCTTCCAACTCAATGGCTTTTTATGCTTAAGATTTATGAATTTCTAATATAACCTTCAGAAGTTGGAGAATTGAAATCAGAGAGTCCAACTTCTATTTCTAGGACCTAATAAGGACATTAAAAGGAGCATGGAATTTTGAGACTATATGATTTTCATTACTTAATCTTGTATAGAACATTTCGATAAATATAATCTAATGAAAAAATGTATTGACATGTATATGTAAATTAATGTTTCTCTGAACATATCTTAAGACCTGAATAAAATAAATGCATCTAGCTTTAAGAAAAAATTGATGTGGAGAATCCAAACTTACAAAACCAATAAGTGAAAGGGCAATTTCTTTAAAAAAACAATTTGCCTTAGCAATCTTTCATGTGGAAATTTTCTTTTCCTGGAGCATTTAAAGTATTTAAAAACTGAATTTTGTAAAGCAAAACCAAATTCCAATTGAAAATTTTTGTATAAAGCTAAATGTCCCCAATAAAATATATTCAGAAAACTAGAGTTTAAATGTTTTGTATCAGAGTCAAGTTTTGAAATTACAAAAACATATCTGCATTTTGTTATAAATATTTTACTAAAGATCCAATGTCACTGAGGGTAAAAGTCAAATTCCGTACAATGACCTAAAGTCTTATAAGGTCTCTCTCTGTCCTCCTCACCCCACCAGACACTAAGTAGCTGCATCTTCTACCCTCCTCTTTCCACGGCCTGACCCGGGTTGTTTATTTCTCTCTGGCCACACTGATCTCGCTGTTCCTGCAATGTGCCAGGCATGCTTCCATTACAGATCCCTTTCACTTGCTGTTCCCTCTGATTAAAATGCTCTTCCTGTCAGATACCCAAATGAATTGTGCTTTTCCTGTCAGTGGAGTCATCCCTGGAGAACCTATTTTAAGATTGTGAAACACTTTTACAATTTTATTTTCTTTCCTTAGAACACATCACTATCTAACACACTACGTGTAGTGTTTATTGTAAGTTCCAGGAGGCCAGGTGTTTTATCTGTTTTGCTGTATCCTTGGCACCTGGAGCAGTAGTTGACATAGAGAAGGTAGGTGGCTAATAAATATTTGCTGAATTAATAGTTAAAAAATAGTAAAAAAATATGGCATCATGGCCCTCATTTATTTCTTATTCTTAAAAATGGTAAAGAGATGGCTAAAACGATATCTCCCCATTTATTTTACAAATTGTTGACAAAGAAATAGGGCATGAGTGTCCTCATTTGAGGGGACTGTTATGAATCACAGACTAGAAATGCATATTTGTGGAGTGCCCTAATTTTTTATGAATTATATATCTTTAGTCATAATTCAAAAGAGTTCAAAATAAATTTTATCATTTTTATCCAGACAAATATATAGTCATAGTCTAGTTATAACTATGAATAAACTTCCGTAGTTAGCATGTATATTAGTATTTGATAAATTGAATTATTCTCAAGAATTCTGGGTATTGTTTCAAATCGATAAACATCTCAATTCGAGCCAGAAATTTCTAGAATCCTGGGCTTTGCATTTGGTCCCATAAAATCCCAAGACATTTGGCTTATTATAGTATGGTTTGCTTTCCCTATATCCTCTTAACACTGATCTACAAAGATACTGCATCTTGCTCAATGATTGAAGTACATCTAGAGCAGTGGCCCCAACCTTTTTGGCACCAGAGACTGGTGCCCTTATGATAATCTAATGCCTGATGATCCGAGGGGGAGCTGAGGCGGTGATGCTAGTAATGGGGAGTGGCTGCAAATACAGATGAAGCTTCACTTGCCTGCCACTCACCTCCTGCTGTATGGCCCAGTCCCAACAGACCACAGACTGGTACCAGTCCACGGCCTGGGGATTGAAGATCCCTGATCTAGAGGATTGTCCCATCAATGGCAGCTGCGAAAACTTAAAGCCATATTCAAACTCATCAAAGTTTGTGAAGCTCTTCTGAAAGTCTGGCTTAATTTTCACTTTATAGAAGTGATTCTATTGAATTCATCAAACTTTAACAATGGAAAATAAGAGCAGTATGAAGACATCAGTTTCCTTGACCTAGTTTGAAAACACATGCAAGTACTTCCTTGAATAAATCCATAATGCTCTTGATCTCCCTTCCCCCACTGTTTTAAGTTTTTTGTGCATGTTCAGTTGCCTTTAATGTTAATCAGAATTGTCCACTGGAAAACAATTCTAAAGTCGTCTTTATCCTACTGTACATTATTGGCATAGGAAAAAAAAGGCATTTGTCAAGCTGCTTCTTTATAAGAAATAAATGTTTATATTTTACTTTGGTATCTTCCCCAAAGCCCACAATCTGGTGATTGTTAAAGATGTGGACATCAAGAAAACTCACAACCTTGATTTCCCCCTTTATTACATCTTGTAATTAAATTACCTTGGAAAATTTAGCACGTCCTTCCGAAGAGTGCTGCAAAGAGAGCCAGTAAATCAACTTTTCTTTTTCTTTGACTTAAACATTTGTAACTTTCCTTTTTCTTCTTTCATTGCTAAGTGGTATCAGTTTTTCTATGCTTAGGCTAAACATCTCAAATTCCTTACTAGTGGGGGGTTAGACCACACTGGTTCACATATACCGACTAATCTGATAAAATCTTTTGCTGAATTCTCAAGCGTGAAGCACCCTGGGGAAAGGTAAGTTGGACTGGACCTGTGGACTGTTTTAAAATAAGCCCTGGACTGTGAGTCAGATGACCTGAGTTCTTGTCCTGTACTGCCAGTTATGAATTCTGGGAGTATGGACAAGCTATTTTAATCTCATTGAGCCTCAATTTCCTCTTCTATGTAGTAAAAGGGAAAATTATTTTTTTTTCTTTTACCATCAGAGGAATATTTGAGGATCAAATAAAACAATGTAGTTACAGTGTTTTATAAACTAAATGATATTATATAAATGTGATAAATTATTACAATTATTCCAACTACTGCCAGCTGAAATTTAGTCCACGCCTCAGTTCTGGCTGGGCTCTTCTCTCCTTCTTTATCATCTGCCCATTACTTTATACAATCCAAAAGCTACACAAAATTATTTAACTGTACGGGACATTCACGATGTTTAATGTTATTAAAAATAAATAGTTTTGAGAATGCTTTTTGCTGTGAGATTTCCTGGTGATTTTTTTTTTTTTTCCCCAGTTAGACTAATCCTGGGCAAAATTATGCGAGTATCTCCAGCACCTCCCATTCTTCTTCCGGCAACACCATCTCATTCTTCTCAAGGCCTTTCTTTTTTCTAGAGAGCCTAATTTTTCATCTGGCTCAGATGCCAGAAAAAAACCTTAATCCACTAGCGACTGCACTCCATCCTCGATTGCCCATGTAGGAAGCACCCTCTGCTCTCCCATTCTCCAGTACACACTTCCAATTGTATCTGGCTAGAGCTCCATTCTTGAAAAGTAGAGCCAATCTGATTAACTGTTAATAATAGAAATAATGGCTTTATATGTTTTCTGCACTCAAGTTAAAAATTTATATTTTAATATGAGGCCTTTTTTTTTTAAAATGTCTTACCTCAAAGGTCATAGAGACTTTCTAGGATTTTTTCCTGCAAGAGGAATCTGCCCTTTTCCCTTCCCTTCCTTAATCTGGGTAATGCTTACTGTGCCTTCGTTACCAAAGGAGAAGTCTTTGCTGTATTCCTTACTAAATTAATTCCTTCCAATGTAATTTCCTATAGCATCATGTTTATTTCTTCATATCAGTTATTATAGTTGTAGTTTTACATTTATTCACAGGTTGTTTTTTAAATGACTTTCCCCCAACTCTATTCTAAGCTCCAAGAAAGTATAGACTATCTCATATTTTACTTTTTATCTTCCTGCCCCAGGGCCTAGAAGATAGCAGGTACTCAATAAATATTAAATGAATTGATAGGCTCATGTATAAAAAATGCGTTTTTTTATCAGGGAGATTTTACGTTTAAATTTCCTTCTAAAGGTGATCAAGGAGAGTCAGTGGGAGTTCTTATCTGCAAGCAAAACTTGACACTCACTCTGGCTCTTTCAAGTAAGAATAGGCTTATTTCAAGGACTTTGGGGGTGATGGCAGGAGGCACTCACAAGCAAATCAACCAGATGCTGGGAGATAAGGCTTGGAAACAATAGAAAATAAGAGAACTCTAGATGTTTGAAACCAGAAAAAAGAGAACACACTATCTCATGGGCTAGTCTAAATTCTCCTTCTGTTGCCACCTGCGCTATTGCCTCTCCTCCTTCTCTACTGCCCCTATTCCTGTGTTGAAATGAAATTGTTCTTCTTGTGTCACTAATGAAGGCGTCAATGTGTGTCCAGCCTGTCTGGCCTCATAGAAGCTTGGAGGGAACAAAGCGAACACTTCCGCCATAATCTGTTTAGCTAAGCTTGGGTCATATGCCAGACAAGGCTAGAAGAAGGAATTTTAGTGGAAAGAGAGTGCAGCAAGCAGGTACCAGGAATTACAATTTAACCCAGATTGTTTCCTTTAAAGAGAAAGAATTCCAGGGGGAAACCAAGAGAATGGATGCAGGGCATATAAAAGCCACATCAATATCAACTACAAGCAAGTGAGCAGTCAAAATAATTCCAGCTGTTTATCCTAAAAAGAGAAAATCTGAAAATAGCTGAAAAATACGAGAACATTCAGAATCCTTCCCATGGGTCCAGGAAGAAGTGTGAAATGCAGAGATGGTGAAGTCCCCAGAGATTCTGATATTAAGCTTAATAGGGATACTGCCAGTCTTTCTACGTCAAAAGAATCACTTAGGAATTAGAATTCCAATGAGACTCTCTATCTGTTCAGTGATTATAATCATCTATGACTTGCCAAGATGGAACAATATCTCCCCCAAATAAACCTATGGCAAAAGTCAAAGGTCAAAAGTTAGAGCAACAAAAACAAAACTTTCTAGTTTTCCTCATTTTGTCCTTAACACATTTAGATTCTAGTTGGTTACTAGAATGCAGGAACTGTATGTTGCATCTATATGTGCAATATGTTTCCCAAGAGAAACAGATTATTTACTGTCAGATGCTGCTCTACAAAAACTTCCATAATTTCCTTATCCTTCTGTTTGACTGACCCCCAAATCCACACTCTGTGTGCTGTTTATTTTTTCTTTGCATAAACATATCTACTTTCTTCTCCTCTTTTGTTGTTAATCTCTTTTAATCTACAGTATCCTTCCTATTCATTAGTTTAGGTATTTGGAAGTTAAAAGCAGTCAAACAGCTAATAACAAATGTTAAGGAAGAACCCTTCCTCTTAACTCCTGATGATTCCTTTCTGTGGAGGGATCCAAATTAGTATAACACTTGGCTTCTGCTGCTTGCCTCGCTTGCCCCAGAAGTTTGGACTTATCTGAAAAATAAACCTGGCCAGGGTGAGCTAGCCCCATACTTCTTCTTAGGCATGTGCTGCTATCCCAGCCACCTTATTCCCCCTCAGCATGTGCCCACTGCTGCTCTTCCTCCTCGCCCATGTTCAATGTTGCAAAAGATTCAGAGATGCCATATTCTGGGAATCTGAGCTTTCACACTAGGCTCCATTGTGAACATGGATTAATTTTGTGAAGTGATGTTCTTTACTTGCCACTCCTTTGTTTCATTTCTAATTATTCAAAATCTAAGTGGGAAGAGGGGTGCTATTCGAGGGCCCTTTAGAAATCAAAACACCAAGCACTTTTCACCTAATTTTGACTCGGCAGTATTATATCTCCATATTTGCCTCTGTGAAGTGAGTAAAATCTAGGAGGAAATGAAGGGCTTTTGTCTGAGGCTGGTAGATAAGGTACATTCTTCTGGTCTAGAAAGCGTTTTGTGCAGGATCGGTCCTGACAAATTCCTAAGAAGGGAGTTTAAAATGAGAACATCTGGCTGGTGGAGTCCACGGAGATTAAAGGACTGGTGCTCATCCCGAACATGCCAACACCAATGTTATGAGGAATGTTTATATCTTATATTCTCTAACATTCATTGCAAACAGGCACCAGGTGTTGCAATCCTCTTCTGTTGCATGATTAGTAGTAAACCATGCATGGAGGACAATTGCTTGGCCCCTGAGTGATTTGACTTTCCAGACTGAAGAGGCCAAGAGCAAGTTGGCGCCTTTCTCCACCACTCAAGTCACAGCTGGCTACTCTATTCACAGGACTCCATCCCAGCCTCATCAGTGTGTGTCCAGTCTGTGTGAGCTCATAGAATCTTGGAGGGAACACAGGGGAACATTTTAGGTTGACTGTTTTCAGACACAATTCACCACCACACTGGTTGTTTGCCTATAAAGGGAAGTGACAGCAGGTTCTAGATTTAATTTGCAGAGAAATATTATACCAATAAAGTCAATAGTTCAAAATAATATGGCAAAGGAGGGTTCACTTATTCCAGATTTCCAATTGCAAAAATTGAACAGAACAAACTGCTTGTGTTGAAAGAATGAATCAGATCTTTGGGCTAGAATGGTTTTGTCCATTCATCTTCATGATCTTTTAAAAAATATAAATCAGATTATGTCATCCACCTGCTTAGAATCCCCAGTGGCTTCCCTTGTAGCTAGAACAATTCAAACTCTTTGTATGCCATTTGCTTTCCTGCCGTAAGACCATTGCACTGGCTCTCCTCTCTGCTTCAGACACTTGTGCCCCTCTCTTCCAACACCCTGGACCTGATTCACTCATTCTTATTATTTGGTTCTCAGCCCTAATGTGACCTCCTTAGAGAGATCTTTTCTATTTTATCTAAAGAGGAGTACTCCAACCCTGGTCATTCAGAGCTTGTTTTGTTTCCATTTATTGCCTGTCTCCTTCACTAGAGTATTAAATTATGTTTGGCAGGGACCTTGATTGTCGTTTTTAACATGATAGCCCCACCTCCTGAAATAGTGCCTGCTGCAGCATAATACGTACTTGGGTAGATATGTTGAAACATAGCAACTCAATCACTTTCAATGTTAATTTGAAATATATAAATATAGTGAGCAAACCTTTTTACTTCTGGTAATTCTATCAATTAATGCCATTTGGTAGAGTAGCCTAGTATGCTTCATATTAATCACTAGTTAGTCTCCATAAATCTCTTTATAGTACTTTATAGAGCCAGTATCCCAAATGAAAGAATTATGGATAGACAAAAATTATATATGTCCATTACATAGCCCTGTGAATAGAATATCTCTAGTGTGCTTATTCTATCATTCGTTCACTCCCTATTTTTAGCAATCAGGTGGGAAATAAAAGAGCCTAAACAGACGAAAACACACTGATAAAATTTTTGATTATATCTAAGTTACCATAAATAGTAACCAGTAGGTTCAATTAATGCAGAACTTGAATTTGGGGGGATATCTGAATCAATATTAATTAATAACTTTACTATTTTTAAATTATTTCCAGCATTCTACATCACATCATCTTTTTTTGTCTCTCAATATATTTAAAATACACACACACACACACACACACACACACACACACACATATATACATATATTTAAAATTCGAATATATATGTATATTCTGGGGTTTTTAAAATATTTTTTTCAATTACAGTGACGTATTATTTTCAGGTATATGACACAGTGATTAGACACTTATATACCTTATGAAGTAATCACCATGATAAGGCTAGTATCCATCCGAAACCATATATAATTATTACAATACTATTAAGTGTATTCCCTATGCTGTACTTTACTTCCCTGTGCTATGTCACATCATCTTAAAGTGATACCATGAAATACTTAGGTAACAGCTATACAACAAACAATGTTTTTGTTTCTTTTTACGATGACATTGAACTTTTGAGTAATCCACTTTTTTAAAAAATCAGAAAAATAATTCTCATATTGTAGATTCTTGATATTTGTCTGAATTTTCCACTTTTTTAATTCAATGTCGCTTTGTTTAGATTAAATCTTAAGCTGTTATGCGTCAGAATTGAGACAAGACCCATAGTAAACTTCAAATGTCTTTTAGCAACTGAATTATATCAATATGTGTATGCGTGTGCATCACATTCAGAGATGTTATTCTCATGGATCCTTAAAATAGCCTCAAGAGACCATTAAAGTATTTTTATTTTTGAAGCTCACAAGTTGTATTATGGCTGTTTTAGTTGCAAGTGACAGAAACCCATGTAAAACTAAATTAAGTTCACACCTAAGGAAATGTATTGGTGCATATAACCAGGAATAAATAAAGGTACTTCAAGGAATTGAGAAAAGTGCTACAGGAACGAGATTCTCAGGTTCTGGAACTGGAACCTGGAATCACAATGCTGTCAAGTCTTTCTTACTTTCCATCTGTCTAATCTCTACCTGACTCTGCTTCTAATTGTATGTTGGTTGAATTATCTCCTACTACAAAGAAGCCTTCTCCATGTGGCAGTGATTGTAGCTTAAAACTTAGCACAAGAAATCTTTTTGGCCCCAATGTCCTTATTTTAATCCCAGGGCAAGATTCCAAATGTTCTATTTTAATTAAATGCTGACTGTTGTGATCAATGTTGGCAGAGTCCAACATACAAGAAGGGAGATCTCATTGGGCAGGAAAAAATGCTATTACAGTAAATTTCAAAGGTTAAGAATCAAAGTTTATTTTCTTTTATCATTTACTGAGTATTAAGCATTGGACTATGCATCGTCAACAGAGATAAAATGCACAATTCCTAGCATATTACTTTATACACATGTTTAATATTATTTTTGCCTTGAGCTAGGAACTCAAGACACAACATTAATTAGTTATTATTTTCCCCTCCATGGACTCACACTACAGCTTGGGAGCCAGGTCATAGATATTAAAAAAGTCAAATATGATAGCTTGTAAATACCAAATGAGATATGCAGCTGATTAATGTCATAGAATTTTTTAAGGGCATCAACATTATAGGGGCTAAAAGAATCTGGGATATGTTCACGAAAAAGATAGGCCCTGAGTTACTGGCAGATCTCAAGGGAAAGGCAGAATCTAGATAAGCAAAATTACCATCTCTTCTGGAACTAAACTCTCCATTCTGTTTAAATGTGCCAGCTATGGCTGAGGTCATGGAGGAATGAGAATTCTAAGGTTCTTGCCTAGAATTTCTTTCTAGAAATTCAGAATGGATATCGAGTTCCCAATCTAACCACTGAGCTCCATGGCTTCAGTATTCTGGCTAGTAGGAGATGTGCATAAAGACAAATTGCCAAATAAGGATCTGAATACCAGCTTCATAAAGGGCCAGGACAGGACTCTTTCATAACTGCTAGATTGGGACAAGACAGAGTTGATTTTTTTCACCTTCATCTGTATATTAGTTTCTTAGAACTACTGTAAAAAATTACTACAAACTTGGGGGCTTAAAACAACACAAAGTTATTCCTTCACAGTTTTGGAGAACAGAAATTGAGGGGCTACACTTCTTTGAAAGGTGCTAAGTAAGAATCTGCCTTTGGCTCTTTCAGCTTCTGGTGGTTCCAGGAGTTCCATGGCTTCTGGAAACAAAACTCCATTCTCTGCCTCTGTCTTTACGAGGCCTTCTCTCCTTATCTCATTGCAAATTTCCCTCTGCCTTTCTCATATAAAAACTCTATCATTAGATTTAAGGCCAACCCTAAATGTAGAATAATTCCATCTTAAGATCCTTAAAAACATCTGCAAAGAGCTCTTTTCCCAAATAAGGTTACATTCACATGTTCTGAAGTAACATACATGGACATACATTTTTGGGACCACTTTTTAATCCACTACACCTTGTATTGAAGATAGTTGCCTCCATTTCTACCCAAGTTAGCTTAATGCCTGAGAATCAGAAGAGATAACTAGAGGACAGGAGTACCTCTAGGCCTGAGCATATTTCAATCCAAGAGATTAAGACAGAGAGACATTTCTATTGATAAGTAGTGCTCTTCCCAGAGAAAGGAGGCAGAGTTTTCACCATTCATATTTATGACTCCTCATCCTTGGAGACTAGTCAGACAGATAGGGAAGGTGAGCCTCAGTATTTATTCCAAACTACTCCCCACATCCTGGTTAGGCAAAATAAGTTCTCTCCTCTAAAGAAATTCAAAATAAGAGAATGTGGGTTCCTGCACTAACATTGTCTATTCTGGCCTTCAAAAAGAGAAATGTTAGCATAAAGAGCTAATAGTACAAGTAAGTCTAGAATGTTTGAAAAAAAAATGGCTCCAAACTGATACATAGATATATTCATTCATTTAGTCATTTATTCAGCAACATAGGCTAAGCATCACCTAGGTTTCATAAAACCAGTGGTAAATGAGGCATTCACGGTCCCTGCCCAAGTAGGATGTATAATGTAGTTAGTGGGACAACATACTATGTTATAGTTGCATCTTCCATTGCCTATGTGTTGTGATGTGAAAGCATAAATTAGGGAGCATGTAACAGAGTTGTGAAGGGGTGAAGGGAAGTAGTGACATTAAGACTTAGAATTAAAAAGAAAGTGTCTGAGTAAAGGGAAGCAAAATGACACAGATGACAGATGAAAAAGAACCTGGAACTGCAAGTAGCTTGGGAGATAAACAGAAATTAAAACAAAAGGGCCCTGTAAACACACAAAGGTGTTTAGACTTGTCCTACGAGCTTTGAGGATTCATTGACCAGTTAGTGACATAATCAGATTTGCATGTTGAAATGTTCACTCTGACTGCAGCATGAAGAATTGATTAGAGAATACTAAAAATGCAGGGACCAATCAAGAACCTCTCGTAATAAAATATTGGTGTTTTTTGCCATATTAGAGGCCAAAATAAATCAAAATTCCCTGTGGCCCTTTTATTCAGTTATCCCTATCTATAATTCTCCAACCTGTCAGTCAAAATGGCCAGTCTAGGGTGGAAGGAAGTTAGATATTGCTGCTTGAACTTCACTGAGACACCTCTTTGGACTTCATATTGGAAATCAAAAGAAGAAATCAATGGCCTTTGTAAGTAAAAATTCACTTCAGGCATACTTAGATCTAGGGACTCAAACAATATCATCAGGACTAGGTCTCTCTTTCTACATTTCTTAATTCTGCTCTCCTTCATGTTGGCATCACCCTTCACTAGGTCTTCTCCAAAGTGGTGGTCTCTTACATTAACTCAAGGGACAAATCTACCTAGTTCTGTGATAAGTAAGAAGACTGCATGTTTCCTTCAAACATTTGAGAGAAAAGTCTTGTCGTTGGTACAAATTGGATCATATCCCCAACTGTGAACCAATTAGTTTGGCAAGAAAATAGAATATACTCATAAGATTAGGTCTGGTTAATGGCCCAACACCATTACGGAACTCTGAGACAATGATTTTATTTCAGTTAGCTACTGCTGCCTAATAAATCACCTCCCAAAACTTAGTGGTTTAAAAAAGGAATCATTTTATTTATTCATGACTCTGTGAGTCAGGAATTGTAGCAGCCACAGTGAGAATAACTCATCTCTGCTTCCCAATGTTTAAAGCCAACAGTCGGAGGGCTCAAATGATGAGAAATGGTTGAACAGGGGCCATGTGTTTGGAATCTTGGTTCCAGCTGTTGCTCAGGTTCTTCGGTTCACCTTCAAGTGGCCTCTGTGTGTGGCTAGCTTGGGCTTCTTCACAGCATGGTAAGCTCAACATAGTAAAACTTCTTTTATGTCAACTGGGTTTCAAAAAAGAATATTCCACTAGACTAAGACGTTGAACATCCAACATGGGTGCAAGCACTTATTAGTCTTCTACCTGAATCATGTTTTCTGATATCTTTTTGGCCAAAGTAGTTCACATGGTCAAGCCCAGAGTCAATATGGAAGAGGATAAAGATAAAAGCAAGAAAGCACGAACTCTGGAGAATGAGATTCAGTTGTGAGCAGGGGCCCTAACATATCAAATACATTACAAGCTTGGATGTTAAATTTCTCACAAAGATAATGAGCCTTCCTCAAGCTGCTTCTTAGAGACTATAGGTAAGTGGTAATTAGTAGATCAGGAAACAAAAGGTACAGCAGCCACCAAAATTTTGCTGCAGCAAAAAAGATTGCCTTGAAGATATAAGGGAATATCTTTCTTGGGCATTCTGAGAAATAACTAGAGGATATAATGAAGGGTACTAATTTTCTACTTGAGCCTGTGTCATTATAATTTGGGTGTAAACAAAAATGTGACTTCCTTTTCTAGTTAAAATCTGGTGAGTCTAGACTTAGTAATTACAGAGAATAGCAACAACTATAAATATGTGGTATTTTAAAGCTCAGACTATTTTCTTAGCTTTTACCCAGCTTCTCCACATGACATTTGAGTCACATAAACCAATGGTCCCTATAATATTTAGAGCAAACTAACCAATAGAGTATATGTGCCTTCATGAGGAAAAATAAAATTTAACCTGAGATTTAAAAAATCATAACCATAGGGGTTCAGCTACAATACTGTTTATCAAAGTAAATACCTTCAATCTTTTTCTCATTAGTCCAATGTTGGCTGTACTAGTCAGGGTTCTCCAGAGAAACAAAACCAAGAGGACATATAGATATAAATAAAAAGATATTTATTATGAGGGATTAGCTCATGTGATTATAGAGTGTGAGAAATCCCATGATCCACCATCTGCAAGTTGGAGGCCCAGAAAAGCCAGTGGTGTAGGTACAGTCTAAACCTAAAGGCCTGAGAACCAGGGGAGCCAGTAGGGTAAAGCTCAGGTTCTTGTCTGAAGGCCTGGGAGCCAGGAACACTGATGTTTGTGGGCAGGAGAGGATGGATGTCCAAGGACAAGCAAAGAGAACAAATTTGCCTTTCTTCTGCCTTTTTCTTCTATTTAGGTCCTCGACCAAGGGATTGGATAAAGCCCATCCTCATAGGAGAGGATGATCTTCTTACTCAGTCTACCATTTCAAATGCTGATCTCTTTCAGAAACACACCAAGGCACAAACACACTCAGACACACCCAGAGATAGTCAGACACACCCAGAAATAATGTCTTACCAGCTATCTAGGCATCCTTTAGCTCAGTCAAGTTGACACATGAAATTAACCATCTCATTGGTCAATGTTACAAAACCTATTTTTCTAAGAGGAAATACTTCTAAATGGCTTTGATTTAGAAGTATTGATGATACTCTCACCAGTAAAAGTGTCAGTAAGAAACGTCCAAAATTCTACAGAATTTGTGAGTTTATTTGAGCCAAAACTAATGACATATGCCAGGGAACAAGATCTCAAATGCTCCTGAGAATAACAGTTTTGCAGCTTGTTTTATGCATTTGAGATTAAGGAAGGAACATAAGGAAAATTATATGAGTGTGAGAGAGAGAAAAGTGGGAAAAGAATTACAGGATGGTTAACAAAATTATTTGCCCTCTTGAGGGTGGTTATGCTTATTTCAAAGGTATGTAAATCTACATACCTTGCACAGAAACAATAGACAAGCTTAAGGCAAAGATAAGGTTTTTACTGAAGATATGCCTGGGGTGTAACGTCCCACCGTGACCTGCCCAGTTAGGAATTTATGATCAGATCACCTTGTGAGATTACTTTCCATAGAACAGAGCAATTAAAAAAAAAAAAAAGCTTTGACTTTAGTCAACCAACAAATTTTTGTTCTACATCTAGTATGCATTAGGTGCTAGGATTACAAGTGCGAATCAAAGTCCTTGCTTAAGCACTTAACATTTATGTGTGCCAGAGGTGCAAGAAGTAAGGGAATACATACATGGTAAACACACTAGAAAATAAGATTTCATGTACTGATTAGTGCTGTGAATAAGATTAAATGATATATAGCAAGTGACTAAGGGAAGGAAGGTGAAATGGGGTAATATAACAAGTGCTTGAGTAAAGGAGGAGGAAGTTGCTTTAGCTAAGATGGTGGGACTCACCATTCTGAGATCGGAGAGTTGGTAAATAACTAGTTTGAGGTCACAGATGAGCAGGCTGGGACTACCTAGGTCTCCTGACTCAATGAGATTTATAGTGAGTCTATAACTTGTTATGACTTTGTTAAGTTAACATTTGTTAAGTGGAGCATGAGGGGCTTAGTTTTAGGTTATAAATGTGTCACAATCTGCTTTTACATTGGTGAGTGCAGGGCAGTAAATAACTAACATTTACAGCACAGAGAGATGGTATGAGGGGAACAAAATAACAATGAGGGGTTCTGTGGTCACCTCCTGCTCTCGTGCTGGAGGTTATACCCTGAGGAGTCTAAAAAAGATTACTCTGACATTTCAAATTATCTTAGATGCAAATTATCTTAGATGCAAGCGTACATTATCTTAGACGCAAAATGATGATAGACAGGCTCACTTAAGGAAGGTATAGACCTGGGACATGACTACCTGCCATAATTTAGTTAGAAATTTTTATGTTCAGACCATGTGATGTGGTTACTTTCAGTCTCTGAGTTTGTAAGGCCTGCCATGCTGTCTTCTCCTGAGCTTGTCAGTTTTAGCATGTGGTCCCTTTTTTCATCCACAAAAGCTATCTGTAAGCAAACATTGAGGATGGCAACTTCTCTATGTACCTCCAGCTTCTGGTTTTATTCCTTTCTTTCTTGTTCTAGAGAATATCCTCTAGAGTCCCTGTTCACTACGAAACTCTAGCCTCAGGGATGAATTTGATATATATTTAATCAAACCAATTGGCTTCTAGTCCTGGGTGTTTGTGGTTCAAAACTTACTACTAATTGCTAAAGGAAGGCTTTGTTCCTGGTTGGAGGAATTTCAGAAATCTTGGTGAGAAGATGGACAAGTTCTGAGAGGCACTGTGCTTATTCTGATGAATTATAAAGCCTAGCAGAATGGAAAATCTAATTCAAAATATTTCAGAGAAAAGAACATTCTAATATCCTAAAAACCCATAGAAATGGTCATGGCTTTTGGGAAATGGGCATGGGAGTGATGATGGACAGAAGGTAACAGGAAATCAAGGTTGACATTGTGAGTAATTTAATATTCTCCTGTCTGTGACCATTGTTAATGCAGCAGCTGGTTCTAAAATTTTTCTAAGTCACTCAGCAAGCCAGCTTGGCTAATAAATGAGGAGTTATAAAGAGCTAGTATTTATTTTCCAAGAAAGCAATAGAAATCCAAACTTAAGAGACATTTTATTTAATTCATTCCTTACTGACAAGAGATAATGAACTGAGATCTCCAAGGCAGCTGGGAGAAGAGCAGCCCGCCACAACCTGTAAACCCAGAGGCTGCTAGTTCAAAAATGATCTTTGTCGCTAGCCTGGCCTGACCTCCTGGATATTATATAACTTAGCTCCCTTACATGTAAGTTGGGAGAACAGTAGAAATCCAATCAGGGAGTGGTTATAAAGATTTTGTTAAGCCAAGTGCAGCAGTGAACATGCAATGAGAAAAGTCAATACACATTTGTCAACTGGCTTGGAATGAAAGAGAGTCACAGTGGGAAGACTGTGGTTAGGTTGCAACCTGCCCGGTCTTTCACTTCTGTGAAGTAACAGCCAGAACAGTGGGAGAAGATGATTCAATAAAAACCCTGATGATCACAACTCTTCCTTGTAAATCACTCAAATAAGACCTCCCGGGTGGATGCAGATGAGAAGAACCCTATTGCCAAAAGAAGGGAGGCCAAGCTGTGGGATGGGAAAGTAGGTTGAAGCACAGCCAAAGGAGTTGTGTCTGTGCCTCAATGACACCCACATCATTCATTCATCCATCCATCCATCCATCCATCCATCCATCCATCCATCCATCCAAACAGTAAATACTTATTGAGTTTTCACTCTGGGCCAAGCATGATGTTTGGAATGTGAACTCAAGACCCTCTTCTTGCCCTTGAGTTTATGATGCAGATGCAAAAGACAGACAATTCAGTGATGTAAGTGTCTTGACAAGATGAGAGGATGCTGTGGGAGAGGATCCCCTGCAGCCAAGACATTGGGAGAGGATCCAATGAGGCTTTTAGAGGAGCCAATATCTAACCTGAAACCGAAAGCTGAGTATGAGTTATCCAAGCAAAAATGGAACCAGTAAAGGAACCAGTGGTTCTGGAAGAGGCTTTCTGGAAGGGAAAATTATGCCTAGAAGTTTGAAACCTTTTTTCCCAATATTTATGGATTGGCCCCTACAAGGCAAACAACATACTAGATGCAATGTGATACATTAAGACGAGCAAAATACTACTCCAGGAAACACAGCACTTAAAGCCTAATGAATTGGGAGGTTTTGATAATGGTTACACGGCAAAGTATAATTTATATGCCAAAGATCTTTTCGGGTTGATTGTTCAGTTGAGTTGATTCAGTTCCCCAGCCTACTCTCTCCCACAACTCCCTCCTGCAAGAAACTAGTTAGTTTTTAAGATTTGGAAAAGAGACTAGTTAGCGTTGGAAAAATAACTATTTGACAGATAATTTCCTTCTTCCAGTTTGTATAATATCATAAAAAGGGGGAAGAATTAAAATCATTCTATATTTGTACACACACTTAAAAAATGCTCAGTTCAGTGGTTAAAAGAAAGACCTATTGCACATTAATGAGTTGATATTGATTTACTCTAATCAGTTCGGTAATCTGAGCTCCTATAATCATTCCCACCCTACCCTCTTATTCATTATTTATTCTCGGTGACCTTCTGCGGTAATTATTAGGGGCAATAACAATGACCTCATCCAGCCAGAACACATCAAAAAGGCCCCTGTGAGGAGAGTCTGTGTCCCCTAACTTTGTTTTCTGCCCACAGAGACTTCTACCTTTCAGAAACATTTGTTGGCTCATTAATGGCTTGACCCAGGACATGAAAGTACCTGAAAATAAAGAAGAATTAACATTTTTAAAGTGCAGACACTAAGGAGTAAGGGCAAACCATTGGTCATGATGTAAGGACACAGAGGTCACGAGGTACAGCTGATCTGGGAAATTGTCTCCTGAATGTCAAATAATGCTTTTAATCTGGTGGCTGTGAACTATTTCCTCCAAGAATTACTGTGACTCTTTCAGGGCCTCTAGATGCTGCTTGGCCTAAAGAGGAAATCTTGGGGAATACTGTAGTCTTTCTCTGGCCCCTGATAAATGGAGCAGCTGACCTGGTTTGGTCTTTTCCATCTCAGATTTCAGTATGATTCAATTGGCCTGGAGCTCCGGTGACACACCGTCTGCCCTGAACTTTGGTGTCCTGCCTCATGGCCTGAGGTCTAGCTGCCAAGTTCCTAACTGGGCAGCTCAGATTCCTAACCTTCTGGCTTTTCCTTGTCAGAATCTGGTCATGTAATGAAGTGCAGCCTCTGCTCTCATGGCAGTTTCCAGTGTCTGCTCCACTTCACTTACATTAACTCCACTGGCTTTGGACAGGTCACTCTCTTCATGAAACCACAGCTGAAACTAGAATCTGATGAGCCTCTGAAGGGCTCTCTCTGGGAATGAAAGAGAAACCAACCAATAAACAAACCCTTGAAGTAGAGCAATTAGGGACAGTGGTCCTGGTTATGATGTCGTCTCTATGCCATGTCACTTCTTTTGCTCAGTTCATCTTATGTTCTTCCCAAGGAGATGCTAACTGAGCAGTGAAAAGCAACATAAGGAAGAACATATTAGAGAGCTTGAGAAATATGCCACCTGGCTTACAGGCTCTGAATATATGGGAGGTGGTTTCATAGTTACATGTGAAAATTGGTATCGTCTTGGTTGATCCAAATTCTCCTTTAAAGTATTGTGGAAAGACTAGGGGCTTTCAGCTTCACCAACTACTATTTGGAAAGTCATATCATATCTCTGTTTATAACGAGTGTGTAGCTCTTACTTCAGAATCAGAATGCCAGCAATGCATTTCAGAAGATTTTTCAACAGGGGAAAGTCAGTCTTATCTCTACATTCCCTTCTCTCATTATTATTATGGTTCTAAACATCGCTCACCCTATCTTGCCACCCCAGAAGTTAAGACAGCAACGAAATAAGAGCATATCGTGAGAACACAGAATATTCTAGACTAGTCTCAATGCATACTGTTGAGATAAGGGATTCTACCACTGCAAGAGCAAGTTACAAAGAAATTTTCCCCATGATCATAGACTAGCTTCCATAAGCTAAAATTATACTTTGAAATACAAATATCCAAAATATAAATGACGATTCTCTTGTGGTCAGGTTGTAGAGAGGGTAGTTAAGTTAAGTTCGTCATTAGTACCCTCCTTGGGGTTCTTGTTTTTAATGCTGGGGATGGCTGAGTTGCTAAGCTCACTTAAGATTAGAAGTGTTTCCAAACTGCCTCAGTGTGCACACAGGTCAGAATTTGTCCCCATGGGACAGCTGGCTCTTAGCTGCAACTCTTAATCAGACTCCTCTGGGGCACAGCCATGCCACAGTTTCATGAACACCATTATCAAGCCTGATTTTTGCCCTGTAGCTGCAACAATGGACTTTTGACCTGCTACATGTTTTAACTTTCAGAATCAAGTCATGTTTTTTTCAGGTGAAATTTTTGGAAATATGGCATGGACTTTTCCCCACCCCCCACCTCCAATCATTTTGCTAAAGTATTACCTTGACCTTCACCTTTGCTGATCCCTTAGCATATATGCTCTCCTTCTTATGGAGAGGTGAGTGCTGGGTTCCCTGACATAGAGGAAGTTTCAAGGTAAACCTAGGAGCATAGAGGTTGGTGCTTACAAATTACAGGGCTGTTCAAATTTAAATCCTAGGAAGCAGTGGGCAGAGAAAAGAGAGCTCTTTCTTCTGCTAAATTTCTCCCTTCAACAAATTCTCACATAACAGCATTACACCTGACTGAAAGTATGAATCCCATTTCTTCAAAGAGTATAGCCACAACATACATTCTTCCTCAAAGTTTTTTATTAATAACATCTATATCATATACTTTAGGAATGTTTGAAATTTTATCTTTACAAAGAACTCAAGAAGATAGTGATTGGGGAGTCAGAGCAATAAGTGGCAGGGTAGATATTCAAACCCTGACATCTTCATCCTAAAGCAGGAGAGTGAAGAGATAAAGCTGGAGCCTGGAGTTTTCAGGGCTCTGAAGCCTCTACTTCAGCCAAACTCTTTCTGCTACAATTATCTGGGGAAATAATCCAATTCTAAATAGGACAAAGCATGGAGTGTCATACTGTTGGGAGCTGTGTATGGAGGAGAGGGAGAGGACTATGGCGGAGGGGGATGAGGCGGCTGGGATCACTCTCATTCCAAGAGCATTTAAGAACATCTGAGGACTGGTACTACCCTCTTCATCCCACCTCATGCTAGAATCCAGGAAAAGGATTTGACCAAATCATTGCTAGCAAGATGTACACGTAATGCATGGGAATGAAACCAAAACTGATTTGAAGTGAACTCCTCTTAATTTATAAAAGAAACTCCAGGACCTGTCAAGTAGAAAGAAAAAAGTAATATGGGAAAAGAGCTGTGCTAAGAAAGTCACTAGAGATGATATAGCCTCTTAAATACTCACGGACAGTTTGGTTAATGTTAATAGAACTCCCATCTTCCCAGGAGAGAGTTAGAACAAAGATGAAAATCAGAGAGAAGAAAAGCTGATGGGGATGCTGAAAATTATGATATTCCTTTTCTTAAGTGCACAGGGTCACCATGACACTAAAATCTTTCACTCTATCACCAAATTTCTTCCTCCCTGTTGAATTATCCTTCTTCAGAAGATATACAAACATACTCTAATAGTATTTCACTTTAAAATTAAAGTCTCTGGTGATACCTCTATTTTTCTGCTCCCCTCTCCAAGAAAACTTCCAAAAAATTGTCTGCGTACTTTCTCTATTTCCTCACTTATATTCATCCTTTTACTTTTCCGTTAGCTCATCGGTCCAACCTGGCTGAAACTGCTCTTGTCAAAGTCTGCAGTGACCACATACGAAGAACATTTTCTGTCTTCTCTTTTTATGAAACTGTCTCCTTTCTTGAATTCTGTGACAATATCCAATTCTGGGTATTTCTTCCCCTCTATTTACCGCCCATTCCTTCTCATTTTCTTTTGCTTGCTTTTCCTGCATTATCTAAATTTAAATATTGATATTCCTCAGGGTTTTGCCTTGGACTCTCTTCATCTTTCTTCATACAACTCCTTCTAAGTGACTTCACTCATTTTCATTGCTTTAGTTATGTCTGTGCTAAACCCTCCCTCATTTACATTTCTGGCCCAGACCTCTTCACCCAACTGCCTAATCAACGACTCCACAGCCTCATGGTCATCTGAGAATTGACATTCCCAAGGCAGAACCCTTATTTCCTCCTGCATTTCCCTTCCCCATGTCAGTAAATAACATTGAATAACAGCTATTTAATTGCTAAAGCTAGAAATCTAAGTGTCATCTTTTATTCCTTGTTCCTCTCACAGTCCACATCCAATCCATCTAAATCCCGATTATTTTTATCTCTAACATGAATCTCAGCTTTGTCCGTGATGCTGCCTCTCCACTGCCACCACGCTGCTCCAACCATCATCCTCCCCTCCCCTGATGACCACAGTAGCCTCTTGGTGTATCGCCCTGTTTCCATACCATCCATTTCCTGTGGATTTTCCTTACAGCAACTAAAATAATCTATTTAAACACGTAAATCTAATCACATTGTCTTGCTAATTCAATCCCTTTTTTAAGTTCCCAATGTGTTTAGAATAAAATCTGGACACCTGCGAAGCTCTGAACGATCAGATCTCAGTCTTTCTCTTTGATTTAGCTCATTTCGGTCTTCCTCATCATTACCTTCCAGCCACCAGCTATATCCTCACTACTGTTCCCCATCATAGCTTCCTGTCTATTTCCTTCAGAGGGCAGGTGGTAGGCTGAAAAACACCCACCTAAAGATATCCATGTTCTAATACCTGGAACCTGAGAATGTTGCCTTATGTGGCAAAAAGTACTTTGCAAATGTGATTTAAAGATCTGAAGATGGAGAGACTATCCTGAGTTCTTTAGGTTGGCCCTAAATGCCATCACAAGTACCCTTAGAAGAGGGAGGCTTAGGGTGATTTTACCTCAGAAGAGGAGGAGGCATTATCAATATGAGACAGAAATTGGAGTGATGCAGACCCAAACCAGAGTGTCAGCAGCCATTAGAAGCTGGAAGAAGCAAGGTATGGATTCTCCTCTAGAGCTTTCAAAGGGAATGTAGCCCTGCTAACTCCTTGATTTCAGCTCAGTGAAACTGACTGACCTTCAGAAGGATGAAAGAATAAATTTCTGTTGTTTAAGCCACCAAGGTTGTGGTAATGTGTTATGGCAGCCAAAGGAAAATGATTGAGACTTATCATAATTTGTGATTACTTTATCTATTTATTTGTTTAGTTATGTTCTCACTTATTGGTCTGCAAGCACTATGAGAGCAGGGACGACATCTATCTCCACTGTTTACCATTATATGACCAGTACTTCACTATTATGAATGAATTAAGTCCTTTTTCAGTAAGGTGTTTTTGCGCATTAAAAGATCATTCAAAGGCTTTAAATTCATCTTTTGTTTAAAATCTGGACTCTTTAATATTAGTCAATGAAGTAGACAACTTCTCTCTCTACCTCACCTCCCCTCATCCCAAATCCAATCCATCGCCCATTCTTCAATCCTCAATATGTATACTTTCTTAAACATCACCCCACCTCCACTTCATTCATTGCTAGAATCTCTTCCTGGACTAATAAGAACCCTTCCTAACTGGTTTACCTATTTCCCCTCTTTCTCCTTTCTAATCTGATCATTTTACAGCCATTAGAATGACCTTGTAAAATAGATTTGGTCACATAAGCTTAAGCTTAAAATCCTTCAGTGACTTCTTTGTTCGTAACATGTTCTGCAAAGTTTTTTATTGTGTATCCCCTCCTACTTCTCCCGCAACACCCACTTCCCACCTCTGCACAGCAGCACAGAGGCTTCCTATTTCCTTGGCACGTATTCACCACCCCCCTCCATTTTCCTTGCTTTTATGCACTAAATGTTTATGTCTCCCCAAAATTCATAAGCCCTAAGTTGGGCCAATGGGAGGTAATTAGATTTAGATGAAGTCATGAGAGTGAAGGCCCCCAATAGGGTTAGGGTCCTTATAAAAAGAGACAGAGTGCACTCACTTGCGCCCCCTCTCTCTGTCTGTCTGTCTCTGTCTTTGTCTCTGTCTATCTCTGTCTGTCTCTCTGTCTCTGTCTATCTCTGTCTGTCTCTCTGTCTGTCTCTCTGTCTGTCTCTCTGTCTGTCTCTCTCTCTGTCTCTCAGACACAGGAAGAAGGTAGCCATCTGCAAGCTAGGAAGAGGGCTCTTGACAGATACCAAATCTGCTAGCGATCTTAGACTTCTCAGCTTCTGGAACTGTGAGAAATAAATGTCGGTTGTTTTAGCCACCTAGTCTATGGCATTTTGTTATAGAGGAGTTACCAAGATACTTGGTTACCATCGATCTCCTTCATTAGACTGTGAACTCTAAGAGACATGAGTGTAGAAACTATACACACACACACACACACACACACACACACACACACACACATGCAAATATGTGTGTAATATATATATTTAAATAATTACTGCATTCACAGAATTTTGCAAAGTAACTAGTACGGCAGTAGATTCTCAACAAAAAAATGGTTAAATTAATTAATGATAAGTAAAAATTGTTGTGTCTTCAGATACTTCAGTGTTTTTATACGTTGCATTTTATTACGGGATCTCCTGGAAATCCCGTAATAAAAACAGAATAGGTGAATAGTTTCACTTTACAAGATGAAGAATTAGATTCTCAGAAGTTTTAAATGATTTAGCACGATCATATGACTAGTAAGTTTTTAAAGGCGTAATTATGCTACATACAAGTATACGAGATAATCTGCGCTTCACGTATAAACACATATATGCTATACCTGGAGTGTAGCATGCCCAGCAGTACACTAAACACCGTAAACCCGTTAATTCATTTAATTCAGAAAATGACCCTGGAAGGTAAGTACCACTGCACTCTCACTTCAAAAAGGAAGATCTTTGGTTGAGTAACTTTCTCAAAAACCACAGTTATTGCATAGGTGAACCAAGACTTAACCTTAGGCATTATTCCGAAGTCCAGATCCCTAAAGACTCACCTGGAAGATTCATTTTTAATGCTGAGATGTTTCAGATGTACAAAGTATAAAAATAATACAACAGAACCCGTTAATTCATCTCTCAGCATAAGAAATAAAAAACATCACAAATAAAAGTGATGTCTCTTAAGTTTTTTATATTCCCTTCTCTCAGTGGTAAACTGCGTACATGAATGTTTTTTACCTTTTTCATGCGTGTGTGTTTATACTTTTACTACATCTGTATGCATTTCTAAAGAATACATGGTATTGCTAGCATATTATAGAAATGTTCTCCTACTATCACCTTTAATTGTTTATGACATGTATCCTTAAGGATATATGTGTCTCTCCTTCATTTATGTTAACTGGAATTTCGAGATAAAATGAGGTTCATACCAAGAATATCAATTAATCTTTCAAGAGAGGAGGATTTCTCTATTGTTCTAATCAATGCATGAGAAAAAAAAGATGTGAAGAGCAGTTTGTGTAGCTCCCATACACACTCCTCCCTCCCCATTATAACAAGGTAGCATTTAGGTTGAAAAACACAGGTAACTGCACTGCCCATTGTCAAGTCCGCCCCATTGCTCTTGGTCAGTGGCAAGGTGCCTTTAAGCAGCTCTTTGGAAAATGCGCTAGTAATCCAGATACTTCGCAAGCAATGCTCCTCCGATGTAACACAAAATCCCTCCCAGGAATAAGGACATGTTTCTGGCACATCTCCTTGAATCCCACGGAGGGCTAATCAAACTTTGATAACATTTTGGACGTACAATTTTTCAAAATACTTGGAAACCAAACCTTTGAGGGAGTTAAGCTTCTTTGTCAATTAGCTGGTTTTTGGAAAGAAGCAATTGGGTGGAAATATCACACTACTCTTTACACCAGCTAATGGAATTTTTGCTACAAAGAAGACATGATTGTAGAATTCGTGGAACACCATTCGGGCATCACCCCATTTAACTTGCAGCAAAGAAAGTGCAGCAGATGGTTGTTTTCCATGACACAAATGTGTAAAATATTTGGTTTAAATGCCTTTTTAACAGCTGGTATTTTGAATCCTAACTCTGGGTTGCATCATTAATTCAAAAAGCTTGTGATACTTTCAGTGCATGTGTCCATTAGCTATAATACTATCCTTAATTCTGCCTATTGGCTAATGCAACTTCTTCACAGGTTCTTCCATATAAAAAAAAAAAAAAAAAGAAAACAAAAATGTACTGGTCCTATTAAGTGAAACAAAGGCCTATCTAACTGACTGATTATTACATGTTATTCTGTCAGTTCATTGGAGTATGGAGTCATTCTCTAATCAGGATAGGTCTCTATGTAGTTACATATTTGTAAAAACAAAGAAAATGGGAACATAAAAGAAATAATGAGCAGTTTCTTTTAACTACGGGCTTAAACTGAACTCTGTTTGGTTCTTCTTCAAGTAAATTTTTTCTTCCCTTTGAATAATAACATTAAGTTTAAGTTGAGGACTGGCTCAAAAGAAAAACAGGAGAAAGGAAAATTTCCATCCATCTTTGGTAAATTAATATCAGTGTAAGAGTCCAGTATGAAACTGCAAAAATTGCTTTTTTAGTACATATCTTTGGAAAGGCCCTTTAAGAAGTTCAGGACAGATTGACCCTGGGAATGGACAGAAGACAAGCCGTTCTGGAAAAGTCAAGTTGACCTTACTAAATATCCCCAAATCAAATAATGAGAGGGTTTGGTTCCAGGCAGCTGCGATGAAAATGTGTCCTGACATTGGGCATCAGTGTTTGCTCTTGTCTGGGATGTTTTCACACTTAAGTCCCTACCTCCTTCCTCCCTACCCTATACTCTCCCTCTTCGAGTCAAAAAAGATTCATAATGGAATGTTGACGGTGATCTCATTCCAAGGCCATGTCTATTTAGACACAATAATTTGAACAGGAAGTAAAACTAGTCATATTGGGAAAGGAAAACTAATAAAAAGGTTTCAGTCAGTCACTTAAAAGGAATACACTGAATTTAATCTCTGTTTCATTCTCGAGCTGGTTTGTGCATGTAGGCCAAGCCTGAGTAATAACACAAACCTAACAAATTAGGATTCTGTTCCTGAGAGACTCAACATGTAACTGAAAGGCCCTCATATTTGGGTCCTTCACTAATAGCTGATTTGCAGTCATTTCTGGAATGGAATGTGGCAGCTGTCTCACAGCTGGCCAACATCATGGACTGGCGATGACACTAGGAAGTGACAAATAGCCTTTTGAATTTCAACTGTCAGTTTGATGAAGGAAGAAGAATGCAGTCCAAAAAAACTTCAGGTTGGAATCTGGCTAAAATTTTGTATTCAACACTCCCAATATTCATCAAAAGAGGTCAAAGAGACTAATTAACCACAGAAATTCAAAGTTATAGATTTACCTCTTCAGGAAATTGGAGTTGCTTCCCCAAAGCATAAAGAACAAATAAGCCCAAAATTCTGGAATGATAACTTCTGACGAGAAACATGTTTTTTAAATGAAATGTAGCTTTTATATGTATTTCCTGGTAATTAAAAATAGAGAGAGAGAGAACATTTATTTAACACTCATCTTGTGTCAGGCATGCTACTGGGAGATTTACATACATAAATTGCAACAAGTCTTGTGATCTCCTGCAAAAAGAAATAAAAGTTCTCAGCAGTGTCCCATTTTAGAGTTATACACATAAAGAACAAGGTTGCTTTCTAACAACACTAAATGAGATTAACCTTGGTTATAAAATGTAGTAGAAAACAGGTAGTTTTCTCCCCTATTCCAGACAGAGAAGAGCTTTTGAACTTGAGCTGAACTCTGACAACTTTCCTAGTGGATGAGTTGCCAGGTATCCTTGGAGAGACAGAAGGATTCTCCATAAACACTAGTAAGGAAGAGGTTATTTCAGTGTAAAAACTGTAGGAATTAAGCAGACAGCTCCTTTAATAGGGTCTCAAAAGTCTTGATTTGGAATTAAACTAATAGATAATTCTAAGACTCCCAAAGATATTTCCCCTTTGATCTTCAAATTTGGATAAAAGATAGTTCCATTCAACTAAAATTTATTGAAAACTTTACTACGTGAGACAATGGGATCTATAATGATAACCAAAGTGTGCTCTTTCACATAACTTGCTATTTAACTAGTATTTATGGTTTATGTGGGGAGGAGGTAGAGAAGGAGGCACCTTGAGGGAAGAACAGTTGGGTCCTCTTGACTCCTATAGCAAATGTTAAAAAGATTTGAACCAGCTTCAGGCAAGTAACTTTTAACCATCCCAATAAGTTTTTCCAATGAACTTTCCTAATCAAACAAATCATTTAGTAATAATTTTAATATTTAATAGATAAGGAAGTTGGGGCTCAGAAGAGTGAAGTGACATGCTGGTTTTACATGGCTTGTCAGAACCAGGTTTCTTTTTTTGTGTGTCCAACTGGTGTCTCTTGCCTAACTGTGCCAAACTATTTCTCAATCTATTTTGAAACATGATCAATTAATTAAAACTATGGCTTAATGTATTTATTTAGTTATAATTTTAGTGCATTGACCAGTTGTTTCAGTAACTGTCCAATTCATCCTAAATGGTCAATCCTATAGCCTTAAGTCGTAGACCCAGCTTCAAAACTTATCTCCTTGTGGCATTAGGAATGATGTCAATGTGCAAAGTTGTTTGTCAAAGGACAGCGTAAACTCTCAATCAGCCTCTTTGGAAAGATTCTAGTGACTAAATCTGATGATGGTGTCAAATGCTTTGGCAGCATGGTCAGGAAAAGTTATAGGTCAAGTCTATGCCCAGCTGCAGTTATTACCCCATCTAAAGTTCCCTGATGAGAGAGGGCATATTGTGTTGTCATGCCCATATGAGATTAAGATAATTATTTTAACAGCAAAAGACCAAAGGCATTGGGAAATATTTATTAGTAACTATTAAGCAATTCCTACCTTGGATTTTGGCCCGAGTGCTGCATGGTCATTAAAGGATACCTGAATTATATGGCTTAGGTATTTTGATATGATCAAGAAAATAATGTGTCTCATATATTGTATTGGGATCACTACCCAAGATCTATATATGCTCAGCTCTCTCAAAGTGCGGAGCAATATATTTTGATAGAATTCTTATAGAATTGGAAGAAAAAACATTTGGAACTCCACTGAGAGACTCTCCCTAATATCTCGGAAACTTTTCACCGACTTAATGGTTTTGGAACATAAACCAGGAAACCTTGTTCAAGAAGTTGATGCTTTCTGAATGAATTGGACAGTAATTGTTTCTCTTGGATAATTATCTCAACAATCAGCAGCCTTTGATACCATTGAACTTAAAGTCAAACTAAGGTGATAATGATTTTTGGAAGGAAGGATAGATTTTACTACAGTGATTCCTTTCAAATTTCTTGAAAAAGAGCTAAAATTGGTTGCTGAAAGATTAGTTATCTACCTTAATGATCAGTTTATGCCTCTCATAATCATCACAAGCTTACAACTAATAGGAAAAAGAATGAATGAGCACCTCGAATGGCAATCTTACCATTGTCTCAATGAGTAGCGACCACAAAACTGACATTGTCACCTAGGACTTCCTACCTTTCATTCTTCCCTTCCTCTAATATACTGTTTTCCTCCAAATCTACTCTTTATACTCACCCATCTCCAAAGATCACTAGAAATTTCACCTTTTGCATAAATTCTATAAGTGAAAGTGTGATGGTCCTGTTAGGTAGCCTCCATGGCTGGAGAATGAGTCAGCAAAGTCATTTTGATTCTTTCTGAATAATGACTTTTTAAAGAATATACTTTAAAAATATTTAATTATATTTTAATTGGTTATTTTTTTATTCCATGTATTTTATTAAAATATAAAAGTTTATTAAAATAAAATGTTAAAAATATTTTTTAAATATCTTAAAATATTTAATAAATATTTAGTAAGTAGGATATTGATTCCCTTCTTTAAAGTGCATGGTTTCCCAAATTTTCCTGCACTGAGGTGAATAGAGCTCTTAAAAGCATCTATAAAGCTAAATAGAATGGCAATATGATTGCATTCCATGGTGGCATTTAAGGAAACGAGATGGCTTCCTGAGTTTCCTTTAAGACTTTTGTGTCTATGAGTCAATTAAATAATCAGGTTTGTCATGGCTCAATCAGCTATTCAAGTCCCAGTCTTCATACAATTGTGGTTTAGTGATTTAGCATTTGGTTTTTGGATGGGTATTGCACAGATTTGAAATTTGTTTTCTTCACTTTACAAACTACTGGTTTTAAGCAAAGAAACTAAAATCTTTGTTTAGCTTTCATCATCTACAAAATGAGAATAGCGGTGTCTACCTCATCAAGTTGTTATAAATTAGATTAATATATTATTACATAATATACATATTTATATTATGTTAATACAAGCAAAGTGCTTAGAATAGTGCATGGACCAAAGTAAGAACTTAATACATGAGTTGTTATTTTTTACTTGGAACAAGTTTATCTTCATGTACCTCAGCTCAGCATTTTTACTTTTCCTCTTCTGATTTACTAAATTCCTTGCTACTAAATTCCTCTTCTGATTTACCCATGTCAACACCTCAACCTGATTCTTAGTTCCCCAGGAACTTCTTAGAGACCACATCCTCTAGCTCTTTGGGTTTCTCATATGACTAGCATTGCAATCAGCATGTAGTGGGTAAAAATTATTTATTGAAATAAATTGCCCTGGTTGTCCTCTGAGAAGAAATTGTCAGGCGGACACATTTCCCTCTCTTGGTGTCTTGGAGATATGACCCAATACTACTCGAGAATTATTAAAGAGATGGTTTATAATTAAGTCATTTAATCTTATAGGGTATAATCTGTGATATAGTCATTACTTTATACTGATCAAATTATTGGGCAAAAGCACAAAGGTCAAGAACACGTTTGAAGCTAAATGTTGGCTAATAGACTCTGATATTCAGACTATGAACTATGATAGTCAGGTTATTCCTTCTACAAGAATAACTACATTATCAATAAGAGATAGGCTGAAGAAGAATCAAATTACAAATTACACTGACATATAGCCAAGAATCTAGTCTATGAAAATACTTACTTCCTACCCTACCCACCTACCGGCATGATCTGAAACAATAGTCAAAACCAAACATTACTAAAACATGTGTACAATTCGATCGATGCAGAAAACAAGTTAATAGAAAATGTTGCTCAGTAAAAGTCAAGTCACTTAACCACTTTCTAGTTGTCTTTTTTTCCCTCTTCTTCATCTATACAGTGTGGATGAAAAAGGGGTTCTAGAGATGAAAAAGGAGTCCTACAGAAGTTGATCTGATCATAAATTCCTAACTGGACAAGTCATGGTGGGTAGCCACACCCTAGGCATGTACTTCTTTAGTAAAAAGTTTATCTTTGCCTTAAGCAAGCTCTGTCCATTGTTCTTGTGAATCTAGGTTAACACACCTTTGAAATGCGAGTAATCCCTTTTCAGACACCTTGGAGGCATAACCACCCTCAAGGGAGCATATATTCTTAACTATCCTGTAATCCAATCCTCACCTTGATTTCTCCCACTTTCAATTAATGTTTCTTAGTTACCTCAATTCCAAATTCATAAAAGAAACTGCAAACTGTCATTCTAGGGAACATTTTTTCCTCAGTCTATTTGGCTCAAATAAATTTTTATAAAAATTCTCTACAGATTTGCACTTTCTTACATTGACAACAGAGACAGACAAGAGGTAGATTACTATGTGATATATAGGGTTTTCCAATTTAAGAATTTTGTGATTTGAAAGGGAGCAGAATATGCCACCCCAAAATGTGCTACTTTCGAATGTGGATTATTTTAAGCTTAAGGAAATCAAGACTCAGCAGATTCAAGAAAACTTTTACTGTCCCTTAACTGCCTAAAAGAATTTAAATGGGAGGCCTGGCCCAGAAAGGGAGCTATTTCCAGAGATAACCTTTTACCTGAAAGAATTACCTGTATGGCAGGGCAAACATCTAATTACCAAACATCTGCTCTTCTTATCTTTCTGTGAATTGCCCTCCTCCCTTTTAAATCTTCCGGCCCCTTAGTTCAGAATGGCATATGTCTCGACTGCCTAACTTGCCTTTGGATTTTGTATTTTTATAGGGCTCCCAAATATACAAAATTAAATGTTTTGTCCTGTTAATCTGTCTTATGTGAATTTAATTATTAGACCAACTAAAAAACCTAGAAGAGTAGAAGGAAATTCTTTCCACCTTTATAGAGTCTAACTTTGACCAAGATACCAGAAGCAAACTACATATTTTTCAACTACTTGTACTAATCTGGTTCGTGGCCATAGAAAAATAAAGTGCGACCAAAAGTTATGAAGATGAGTCTTGCAAGAGGAGTCACTCATTTAGTACAGATCTAGCAAATGACTTTAATGACACCTCCAAAAACAAAATAAAAGAGGAATCTTCTTGTTAGTTAATCTTATCTCTTTAAGGTTCAGCCAGGCATCTTTAGGTTTAGTGCGGTCAACAGACAAATAAATGTGAGAAGCACAGAATTTATTTTTTTGTTTCAAAAATAACATTTTTGAAAGTTTCTATCTAAATCCATATTTTATTAATCTAATCTCATTTAAAAAGTGTTAGAAAAGTTTGGTATTTAAAGTAACTCTGGTTCTTTCCACATAGCAAATGATTGATAGCTCATTGATACAGTCACTTTTTTTTTTTATTAAGCAGAGTCCACCTCTACTAGAAAAAAAAAAAAGTGCTATAATGCCAAGGTTTCTTATCAGGTTTATTCTTGCCTTTGTTTTGAGAGGATTAAGCAAGTTATCTTAGGTAAAACCCTTCAAACAGAACCTAACAAGTTGTAAGCATTCAAGAAATGTCAGCTATTGTTTTTCTTGTAGCTTCTTCTGCTTCTTTTTATGATAGTATCACCATAAATTCCCAAATATTCCCTAGTGAGGTGAGTTAGAGAAATCTCTTTCTTATTTACTCCTTTTCTATGAACTTTCCCTAGCTACCAAATTCCCCCTGAAGCAAGTAAAAGCTCTAACTGGAAAAACAGGATTAAGTAAATTCTTCAGAGGATTTCATAATCAAATTTAGCTCAAGTAATGCATAATTCATCATACAGAGTTTATATTTTGGCTAAGATAGAAAGTCAGCTATTAGCCTTAGTGATATTAAGTAGTAAAATCACACTTGTATTTCCACTTAGCCTATTATCGTCAAGTCTAATTCCTTATTTGTTTAAGTTTATGTGCCTTATCACTTATGAAAATTGTTTTGTTCGTTTTTTTTATTTTGTTTTAAATTTTACAAATAATTTGAATTTTGAAAATTTTATAACCTAAACCCATAGATATAGTTTTTACATGCTACCAGTTCTGATAAAATGTATAAAAAGAGGGGTATAGCATAGAATTAAAAGATGGGTTTAAGAATCAGACAAAATTTATTTCTTCCTATAGATGTAAGAAATGTCCAAACCTATAGGGAATTTTTATGAGTTTATTTGACCCAAATTGACAACAGATACTGGGGAGCAAAATCTCAAAGGCTGGCGAGAATAACAATTTTCCGACTTTTATGCATTTGAAATTAAGGAGAGAACATAAGGAAGATTACATAACGATGGGAGAAAGCAAGGTGGGGATTGAATTACAGGATAGTTAACAAGATTATTTGCTCTCTTGAGGGTGGTTATTTCAAAGGTGTGTTAACCTAGATGCTCAGAAACAATGGACAGGGCTTGCTTAAGGCAAAAAATAAACCTTTTACTAAAAGGTTATATGCCCGGGGTGTGACTACACACCATGACCTGCCCAGTTAAGAATTTATGATCAGATCACCCTGTGAGGTTACTTTCCATAGAATTTCTTTTATCATCCACATTTCCTTAGTCATGAAGCATATTATTCTCTTAGAGTTTCAATTCTCTCATGTCTAATAAGAGACAAGAATAGTTTATGGAATTATTGTGGAAATTAAAAAATTTTAAATAAATGTCAAGGACCTTGTACATGTTTGTGATTCTATAAAAATTGCTGAAGTAGGCAGTCTCAGAGGTCTTCAGCGTAGCTTTTAAACAGGAAATTATTAGCCTCAAAAAGTAGCCCTTTAAAAAAAACTATAATGTATACACTGTTCTTTAAATACAGATGTTTACTTGGATTTTGTCTATTGATATTCAGTGCATCTAAACATGTGCATGCACACACACATACATCACACTTAGGTAGCTATATATACTTTACATGTGCATTTATATATACAAAATGTATATTATTGATCTGTAACTTCCTTTGAACACATTTAAGAATGCATTAACTGAGTCTCTTCTGAACTCAGGACAGGCTGAATACGCTCTCACTGAAACTCAAATTTTCTATGATCTAATGTTTTCCTACAGCTTTTTAAATACTTATCAAGGTATATTCTTGATCAATTATCTGTTTGAAATTCTTAGTACTTTATGTTTAAATCTCAACCACCTATTAAAACTTCAGAAAGTGCATCCCTTTCCCATGACCAGTTCCAACTCATCAATTTCCAAATACATTAATGTTATATGTTGTTTTAAAATTTGTTTTCTAACTATTGTTATATGGTACTTTATCTACTTTGTTTTTGTTTTTATTCTTCCCTATGGTAGTTTTATTGGTGATTTATAATTTAATATTGAATATTAAAGCTCTATTTCTTGACTTTTTTCAATTTTAGGCAGTATTTATGCTATGTAATATTTCCAGCTATGAAATATGACAGAATTTCCCCACCTACATTCACTCTCACCTCTTCTTTCCCGCACCATCAGATATTTATGCACGATACTTTAATTTTACATTGTCAAGGTTTTTAATATATTCATTTTTCAGTCTGTCATCATAATTCCATTGTTGTTCAAACTAAGGCCCATATTTAAATTGATTCAATGTTCTTTGACAATTCTTTCAAGGCACGGCTTTTCTTTTTCTGAATTCTTTATATGATGTATCTCTTGAGAGGCTGAATTTATTCATTAAGGAAGTTTTTTTATTTATGTTTTTGTTTTTTCTGTTATCTAAGAAGGGTTCACGAGTGCCATATTTTGTGAGCCATTGCGTGCCTGAAAATATTCTGTGGCATTTATACAAACCAACACCTTAACTAGGTATAGAAATAGAAATTACACACACACACACACACACACACACACACACACAAAATTTAGTCTTGGAAGTCCTCAGCGACAGTGAGGAAGCTCTGAGTCCCAATCATACCTAAAAGTAAACTGCTTTTTCTGTCTCTGTATCTACAGGGTTGATCTCCTATTCCCACATCCTAGAAATTCTTGTTTCCTTTATTTGTGGAGATTTTTCTTCTGTTTTATCTTTGAATATATTTCCATTCTATGTATTCTATCCCCCAGATATACTAATTATGATTGTTCGATCTCCTTTATCTTTCATATCTATCAGCTCTCTGATTATATTTTCCTTTGTGACATCCTCAAACCTGAATATCATGTCATCGACATGATACTTTTGAGGTTTGAAATGTTTTGAGTAATAACCATTCTATTTTTGCTACCACTTTCAATATAGTTTCTATTTATTCAACAGTGTTTTTTTTTTCTTAATCTCTTTCCTGAGCTTGCCAATGCCTCTTCTATCTCCTAATATTGTTTTATCAATATTTTTTAAGTTAAAAAAAATTAATGCAATAAAAGTGATTAAAACATGAGAGTCTTCGAATCACTTTTATCCCATTAAAATTTCTTTTCTGAACTATCTATTTGTCTAATTCTCTGAGAGTATAAGGAAGTTTTTGGCTGAAATTTATAAAAAGAGAATTTAACCATGTATAATTTCACTACCCTATAATCAGTATATTTTATTCATTATAAGATGGATATTTTCTAACATTTTAACATCTTTGAAATGGGGTAATGCCTCATAATTGGTGAATGGCATAATTTACCTAGCTGCACATTTTATTTCTTAGTGGTATGTGAAATAATGGTTTTTCAAACTTTTGATACCATCAAATGAAATACAGTATGTTATATTTTCTTTCAGATATATGTACTATTTTAAGCCATAATTGGGATATTTATATAATTTTATGGCCAACTTTAAACAAAATGAAACTATTTGAGTTCCTTGCAGAATAAAATAAAGCAGCATCACAATATCATGATCCTTTAAAAATGTTACACAATTTTGGAAATGGGTGATCTAAACACCTACATAACTTAGAATAAAGAGAAGAAATGTATGTTTCAATATCCACAGGTCATTCAATTTCGCTGTCTCAATTTCACTTATCTATAAAATGAACTTACTAATAATGCCTGCCACCTAGAGAAACTAGGATGATTCAATGAAATGCTCACTTCCATGCAGTACCTGTTAAATACTAAGTAAATGTGAGTTACTGCATTATTGTTACTAGTTGCAGTATCATTAGTGATGATCTTTCAGGGAATGGCCCCCCTGTACTTACTTCAAAAGACAGGTGGCTAATTTCATTCTATTAAATTGGCCTGACACTAACTAGGCTCTGAGAATACCTCACGCCAGACACTAACTAGGCACTGGGAATACAAGGACAACCATATCTCTTGTCCAGGACCCTCTATGAACCAGTTTACTTTCAGGATCTCATTCATTTATTTGTTGAGTAAACTGATTTTCTCCAAACATTCACTGGTCTACACTGAGCACGTGCCAAACCTTTCATGTACTCTTATACTTTTATGTAAGAACTTATCATTCTTTTCAGATACCCTTTGTCACCCTATCTCTGCAATTCTTATAGTTCCTTCTTCATCTGTAATAATCTTTGCCTTTTCTGTCTCCAGAGGCCCAAATCTTTCCTAACCCAAAGGATATTTTAGAGTTAAGAAAGAGGTTCCTTATAATTTCCCTTCCATTCAAATGAAAAGAGAGGAACAAGAATTAGAAAAGAAACCAGTTCACACAGGTTGTTGGGCAACACCATTCACCACTCACATGCAACTCTCTTTGCATCCTTCCCAAATCCAGCTACCCTGACATCACTGTTCCTTCCTCGATACTCCCCAGGGCATTATTTGCAATGTTTCTTATCACGTTTTACATCATAGCGTTTGTGTGCAAGTCTTATGTGGCCTAGATTGTGAGGTCCTTGAGGGAAGAAATGTTATACTATTTGTCTTTGTCTCCATAGCATCTGGCACACAGCATATGCTTAATAACTGGTTCTTGAATTTAATTACTTTAGTCAACTGACTCTTAAGACTGTTATCAATGTTACTTATCCCTTGAAGTAAACTCCGTCTACTTATTTGAAAATAAAAACAATCAATGTCTGACATTTTATATATATTTTAATTATATATATGAACATGTCAGACAGTTTTCCAAGGCTTTCAATAAAAACAGCCATCTCTTTGTGTTCCTTTACAGGTCTCACACTCAGAGGTCAACATTTGCAACTCCTTTACCCATTCCTTCCCACTATTTGCTTCTTCATGTTCCACAGCATGTGTACAATGCTCTTTCTTAACTTGTCCCATGTTACTAAGTGGAAGATGAACGCTGAGCTTTTTACATGCCTTTCCTTCTCCCACACATGTTTCGCCTCTTTCCAAACTTCCAATATAGTTCAGTTTAATTCCTCCATGGGTCCTCTCCTCTCTTGTTCCAATCTGGACTGTCAGTCTTCAGGTCCGTTTCATAGCTGCCATCCAGGAGATGTTGGCTATTCATCATCCTGTTGGCTATTCCCAACACAGTCTTCTCTTGTGTTGGTTTCCATGTTTCCTGAATCCCAGCTTCTTGTACTTCCATTATACATCTTACTTTAGTGTATCATATCTTCCTTCAGCAGTTTTTCAAGAAACACTTTATGAGAAATAATGTTGACTACGTTGGGAAAAAGTGATTGGAAGTTTGACTTAGAATTCTAGGTTAGAGATGACTATCCCTCAGAATTTGGAAGGGATCATCTGCCTTAAGAGGTCCTGATGAGTGCAGGTATTATGTGAAAGGCGAAATATCACTTGTCTATGGGATGCAAGACACAAAGTCAGAGAAGGTCATTGGTGAAGCAACATTAGAGTAGGGGGAGGTGGGGATGGGGCCGAATAGAAAGCTAGGCAGATTTTCCAAATTATCACTGATTCAAACATGACAGAACATGGTAGAAAAGCCTGCTGAGAGCAAAGGAATTGAAAGTAGAGACTTCTATGTGGAGCCAGAGAGAATGTCCTGAGACCAAAAAAAAAAAAAAAAGAAAGAAAGAAAGCTATCTCCAGCCACTTTTGAATCGGTGTTAGCTGCTGGCTGAGGGAACCTCTTCAGGGGCTGACCAAAATCTGGACACTCGCCCACCCCAATTTCATTTTCTTAGATGAGGATTGCTCAGCCCTCATGAATTCCTATATGACTCTGAAACATAAAATGCAATCACATCAGGGAGCAAAGCCATTTGTATTTGCTTATAACTGAGGATCATTTCAGTCCAGCTCCTAAGGCCAAGAACAAAATGGTTCAAGTGCTCTTTCAAATCGTCCTGCTGAAGAGGGTTCTTTAGTTCTACATCATTAGGCAGCTGCTATCTCTGAAATGGCAACATTAAGAATGTTGGCCAGGCCAGCAGCAACCTAGCTGGCTACTGAAAAGCCTGAATAGCCACCAAATACAGAATTCTATGAGGATGCAAAATTCCATCTGAATCAAATGAGTACACCAGCAAATGAGTGTACAATGACACCACATCTTCCATTATGTACTGCCCCACACTACTGGAAAGTTTCTCTTCAGCCCTCGTGCTAATGCACTCCTTGGCTTTTTGTGGCAGTTGTGACAGAACTTTGGATCATTCTCTAAATAGTGCCTTAATGTGCTCTTCCCATAGACAGTGTAACAAAGTTTCCTACTCATGGACACCAGATTTTAACAGGCGGAGACTATCAACTATTGCTACTAGGTAAAGTGTGCTTGGATCTCTTACCTCTTCCAAAACATGGGCTATATATCTGCTCTGAGAAAGAAAAACTCTTGTTACATGCAATTCCCTCACTTAAAGCTGTTTGCTTAGAAATGATACTTATGTGAGCTTTGGATATTTGTGATGCTACAAAAGCATTGGGGAAAGAGATGTACCTCAGGTAAAGTAAAGGAAAATCTGGAGAAAGGTCATAAAAGAGATGAGAACATTCTCCTGTTACCTCACCCCCATTCCTCCTTTGCTGAAAAAGATAACAGATTTCTCCTACAGGTCTTCATTTGCTAAGTGTGGTCCACTTGACAGCAGCATCAGATCATCTAGGATCTCACTAGACATTCAGAATCTCAGGCCCCATCTCTCCTCAATCAGAATCTTCATGTTTAACAAGATGCCTAGGTGATTCATATAAACATTAAAATTTCAGAAGTACTACTGAGAAGGACATGGCATAGTATTAGGAGGCACAGACTTTCAATAAATTTAATTATTGGCAATGCTACCTTTAATCATTTGGATAAGGTAGTGTCTGCCGGGTTTCTCTACTATAAAGCTATTTATTTTTCCTTTGTAATTAATAAGCATTTTATGCTGAGATACTTTGAAACTACATTAAGTGTTCTATTTCTCTTCATATTTTTGCCCACTAATTCTAACATCCACTGATGATACTCGACTGCAATTACTACTGTGGTATTTACCAAATGGTGATTTTAAAAAATGTTTAATAGACTATTTTGAACAGTTTTAAAATATACATATATTCCATAGCTAGTTTCCCCTATTACTAATATCTTACATTAATATATGTTATAATTAATCAGCCAAAATTGATCCATTATTAACTAAAGTCTAAAGTTTATTCATATTTCTTTAGTTTGACCTACTGTCCTTTTCTATACCAGAATCCCACCCAGGATGGTACATTACACGTAGTTATCATGTCTCCTTAGGCTCCTCATTGTTTGACAGTTTCTCAGACTTTTTTTCCATCAGACCTTCCTCATTCATGAATTGGAATTCAACTTAAAGAACTGTCCCTTCTCCATCACTTATTTAATTATTTATGTCTATATGGAGTCATGGATATTTATTTTATGCTGTGTATTTTACATTTAAGCCATTATTATCATTATCTATTTGATTGCACAAATTGTCTCAGATTTGCCATTTGGAATTTCTTCAAGTTGACTCCATGAGATGCTCCCAACAACTTTTGAGCACTTCCTTACTTCCTGGCATCATAAAATGTTCTAGGCTTATCATATACTTTCCCGACCCCAGCCCTTGAATTAGACATTTCTCTGAGGAGTCTGGGTCCTGTAACTGGCAAATGGTATTAAGAAACCAAGATCTTGGGCCTGGGTGTTCTTTTTGCTACTGGGTTTTCATTATTTCTAGGCACTCTCAGTGGCAGAGCTAGAAATATATGGATGTATTTTAACCTATACATACATATACACCCGTACCTATTTCCATGTATATTAAAACCAGTTCATACTGATACCTCTGATTCCAATCCAATAATACAGCATTCTCTTTAACTTTCCCCATTTACTTGTAAGTTCTTTTTTTTTCCTGACAACAAGAAGCCTGGTTTTCATTATCATACCATTATATTTCCTTATTTATTCAAACCTAGGATACAAATAAAAAAGTTGCAGAATTGCTAATCCACATTTCTTTGAACAAACTTACCAACTACAGCACAAGATTTGAATATAGTTCTATCTTTAGCTTTACAGTATTCAGTTTCCAAAGCTTACTTAGTTCTTTCCTTCCACACATTCTCCATTTATTGTATGTGGTTTATCCATAAGACAGTGAGGTTTATTTGTTATTGTTTGTATTCCTTCTTGGATCCTAGGGAAGGAGAATGTTTTGACTATTGAAGTTTCTCGCCTTCAACAAAGAGTTAAAAGCGGAACAGGTAACAGTTCAGTATTCCTTGACATTGTAATGTATCCAATAGGAAAAAAAATAAACCTTTTATCAACATATGATTATCAATATTTTTAAATCCCCACCTCAATACAATCCAAAGAAGTGAAGTATGATCTAGTCCAGAAAAGAGAGCCATTCCTGATTAGGTTTGCTCTAAAATAATGGTGTGCCTTCTTTCTGTAATTTATGGAATTTCAAATCAGAATTCATACGTCCAAATAAAACATGGGTGTTGAGAGGAGGAGGATATGACAAGTCAATAAGCCATCGATGAGAAAACATTAGCTGCTTATTAACATAAGACTGGGGAATCAAAAGCAGTGTTATAGGAAGTCCACAAGATGCTTACTATTCTATAAAGCAGCCAAGGTACAAATAAGTAAAGCATGAATAACTTATAAGAGTAAAATACACAACTCTCTGCTCTGGTTATCTAAAAGCCACTGTAACATTCTGGTTGTTTTTGTTTGTTTGTTTTGTTTTGTTTTGTTTACCAGATTCAAGGCAGAGGTTTAGGGTTCTAAGCTCTATCAAAGTACTAATAGAGAGTTCTCTTCCCTTCCCCTCCAGGGAGGTAGAAAAACCGTCCTTAATTCAAAAGAGGCCAATCGATAAGGCGCCAAGCTTCAGTATGACCCACTTGGGTCTTATCCAATGCCTCTAGAATGCCTTTTCTCTGTATTCTTTCTTACTTGCTTCTAAATCCCAATAAATTTCTCTCCTCAGAGTAAAATGTATGGCACCTGATCTCTCTCGCTCTCTTTACCAAAGGAGAGAGAATGATTTAAGAGCTCTCTAGAAACAGATAAACAGACATTTGTAGAGACATTTTTAATATTTGTTCTGGTTGTTTCCAAAGGAGACTGATCTCCTCATAGCCCTGCTCACAATCTGGCTGATCCTTTTTCCTTTCTGTTATGTGAGCTACCCCAGTGTGTCCCATGGTTAATACCATTACACAATTTTAGTGGCTTAAAAAAATATGAATATTTTTTAAATTTCACTCACTCATTCCGCACTGGTTGCATCTCTCTGTCAGGTGGCTTTTCTTTGAGCAGGGAGTCAGGGATTCAGGTACCTTTTATTTCGCTCACCACTTCTCTTTTTGTCCTTGGAGCTTTCTCCACTCGGGGATAACGTGGAGAAAAGAAATAGAGTATTGCACAGGGTTGGGATTCATGAGTCCAGCCTGGAAGGGGTACATATCACTTCTGCTCACATTTAACTGGCAGACCCCAGTCACATGGGCATACCCAGCTGCATGGGGTTGGGAAAAGAGTTCAGCTGTGTGCCCATAGGAACAGAGCAATGATTTCTTAACAGCCAACCTGTTTCTACTGTAGCCAGTAAGCTCTCATCTAATCGATTCCTATCTTTGCTTAAACTCATTTGATTTGATATGTTGTCACTCGCAAGGCAGGGTACAGACTAATACAGATACTATGTATAGTAATATAAGTTTGGACAAGAACGAGTCCTAAATCCCAGATGAACATTCAGGTAATTGCAGTATAGATTTCATGGTTCATTTTGTTGTAAACGATAAGAAGAAGAAAAACTTAGAATGTAAAGTGAGAGGTAAAAGAGATGGCAAACCTATTTTGAAAAAGGTCATAATATCTACCAAAATATTAAGGAACTGTCTGTTTGTTAAAAGTTAAACTTTTTCTCTAAGCACTGAAATGCATTGTTGTCTTAGGGAGTGGCTGACCTATCACTTTCTATCAAGGTCTAAACTTAGGCAGTCTGGTTTTATAAACTCTCCCTATTTATTCTTCATAGGTCTCATCATAGAAGTAAGACCAATGGTTCTTACATCTGGCCATACATCAAAATAACATGGATACCCAGGCCAAAACTTCAGGGGTCATTAATCTAGGTTAGGGCCTATATGTCTGTATATACTACCACAGGTGATTCTGATGCACAGCTAATTTGGAGAATAGGAAAAGATGTGAATTTCATCTTAGTAACAACCACATATTTCCCAGAGTATCCTAAGTTAAATTTGAAATTTAAACCATTACAATTTTGGGTTATAAGGACCATATGGAAGATATCCAAAAATATCTGTAAGAATGATTTTCATAAAATAGATGGTAGGTACTTTGAATTTAGAGATGTCTCTGGCTGGCATGGGCTACGCAAACTTCAAGAGGAAAAATTATTTGACCTGAACCCTGGTAAGAAGGTGGAATCTGATAAGAAGTCAGAAGAGGCCATTTCAGACAGGTGTAAGCAGAATAACAAAGTCATAGTTGTGAAAGAACCAGGCAAACTCAAGGGATAATAAGCAGGCTCAGTGTGGCTGGAGCAGAAACAACGAAGAAAAATACAAGGCAGCATAACTAAATGTGAAACTGTGCACTCTGAGCTCAAAGTGCTATGGAAATTCCAAAAAGAGAGTCATTTAGTTAGAACAGCCAAAAAGACTTCATGAAGAAAGCAGAACTTGAGCTGGGTCACGAAGGACAAGTAGGATTCTGTTAACAGAGTGGAAAGGGGGAAATTACCTTTTTGATGTTCCTGAAACCCAGATCATGAAACACCACATTAATGATGATTCTATTTATCACTTACTTGTACCAAGGTCTTATGTATACAGTTTAACACTATTGTGAATTTTACTAGTTTATTTGTTTACATGTCTATATACTACATAGGGCTTGGTCATCTTTTAGGAAATACACGCAATTAAAATGTACAATATTTTTAAAAAGTAAAATCAGGAAAAAATACAAATAAAAACAGGCATAAAAAAAGAGGGGGAGTGCAATACAAATATATAAGCATGTAAGCATGTATATGTAATACAATTGATTTATGTTAGCCAAAATTTTATCTCAGAACTTCCTGGAAATTAAAACAAAAACAGAAACATGGTAAGTTATACAATTTTTAATATCAGTAAAAGTATTCAAGAAATTATATTAATTTTTCATGAGAATGAAAATTTATCCACCACCTAGCAGTAGAAGAAATGTGTTAACTGCATTTTACATGTTAAACAATGTCCTCAGCAAAGTAGTTTTATGTGTGCTCTTTAGTGGAACTCAGAAGATAAGTCAATCATAGAAGTTGCCCATTGGGTAGAACCAGTATAGCTTCCTTGGTGATCTTCATGACACATCATAGAGAGCCAAAGCAAACCAGGTTTTCAAAAGACTTTTCCTACTGTAACCCTAAAACTCTAAAGGAACCAGGATCATCAGAAAGGAATGTTTGTGATGTGTCTATACAAAGTTGGTTCAGTTGCTTTGATTTAATTAACAATCAGTCAATCCAATCAATTAACAATTTGATTCCATAAAAAAACACTTCACCAAAATTCAGTAATATGAAAATAAAAGAACCCACTAATGTCCCAGATTTTTATCTATTCAGAAGCTACATGAGCAATGCAAAGACCCAGTATTTTCTTTCTTTCTTTCGTTTTTCTTTCTTTTCTCAAGTACAGGTCTGAATATTCCTGGGAAATGGATAATTATCTGATGATGATGGTTTACATCTGCATAACTTCTTCACAAGTATAACCATCTTGTCAGGTTGTATTTGCACCTATGAAACAGGAGGTTCAATGACTTGACCAAAGTCTAAAATCTAGTTATTAATAGAAGAGGAGGAAGTATGGTGTTATACAAAGAACTTTGGAGTCATGGTAAACAAGGGTTTGTTGTCCAAATACTCCATTTAATATTTGGATGTGTGGGGGTTCAGAATGAGTCACCTCAAGATGTGTCTCAGCAGTATTCAGATTACTTTGAGCTAAAGAGAAACTGCCCTTTGCTTTAACTACCAAGAAAAATTTGAATTAGGACCCGTAAGAGATATCTTCTTTTGACCTATCTATAGGGCAGGGCAAATTTATTTACTGAGCATCCATTCTTCTTATCATCCTTCAATGACCCCTTGAAGCCTCCAACGTGCATTACCTCACTCCTAGCTCAGGATGTCTAACATGCCCTCAATCCCCCTTTCTATCTCTGAACTCCTTGTGCCTGTGGGGTCTCTGACTCTTATTTGTATGTGAGGTCCCCATATATGTGTGTGTGTGTGTGTGTGTGTGTGTGTGTGTGTGTGTGTGTGTAGATTTATATATCAGGTATTGTGTGTGTATGTGTTGTATGTATGATATATATGTATATATGTGTGTGTGTGTGTATATATATACACACACACACACATATATATGGTTATTTTCTCTTGCTAATTTACCTCATGTCTGTTTGACTATTAAACCAGCCAGAAGAACCTTGTGGGTAGAGCAAAGTTTGTTCCTCCCCAACAGTGGCAAACCTGCCTCGTTCCAAATTCTTGACTCTACGCTATCAACTTTGGTCTCTAGCCCACCAGATTTAGTGTTCATTTTCATTCTCACTTGAAATTTGGTCCTTGGTTCTATTCTCACTGTTTTGATTGAGTCAGGTCTTGTGGTCTCAGCATCTTTTGTTGTTTTGTATGAGAATCTCTGTTAGCTCTAGCAATACAGAACTCAACTATTAGGTTGGCCCCTTGGCATACACACAGAGCACAGGCAACTCTCATAGGCAGTAAGGACTAGAATAAGACTGATATTGAATGGTGGGGCACAGACAAGGGCTTGGAAAACAAAGAGGATTAAGCTTCATATACATAATATACGTTGATACATACCAAAGACAATACAGGTCCCTTACTCTGGAATAATAATGTATGTATATGGGTTTTGAGTGAGATTTTATGAGTACCGTACCATGAGCAAATATGACTGCAAAATCCTCTCCACATTTGTTTACTTCCTTAGATTATTAACAAATCATGTTCCACCAGAGGGAGGTACATATTTAAATAGAACCGTGTGGAATTCAGCCTCTTATTCCAGTACTGCAGTCCTACTTTTACCCCCCAATCGACAGACAACATCAGATTTAGGGAACGTTTAATTAAAGTGCTGTCAATGAATAAATAGACTAACACTGGATGGTAGCAGGGGCAATTAAAACAAAGTTACTTGATGTCCTATTTGTCTGTCATATGGGCTGATTTATAAGCTTCCTTCAAGAAGTAGCGTAATGACTTTTTAATAGAAGGGGGCTTGATAAAATATATGCAGATGGTATTGTGAGTAATGATCCAGGCTATAATGATTTTAATAATGATTTGTCTTATCTATTTCCCTGTACTCAAAGGCTGAAGTTGCCTATATGCACATATATGCACACACATTTCCTTCTGATGGACTAGGCTGCCTTTTTAAAAGTCTTTAGCAGAGAATGTAAACACACTTAAATGATCAAGATATATATAACTCAAGAAATGAGCAAAACTGGAGAAAACAACAACAATAATAGTAAAAATAATAAATGATGATACAATCCAAATGAAAACTACTTAGTATTTTTATCCTGACTTACTTTGGCTTTCCATCAAGACATATATGGCATCTTCCTAGAGTACATGACTTTTAACCACTCCCAACAAATTCCACAGAGATCCTGAGTTATCTACTGACAAAAAGGATGAATAGAAATGGTTTATATTCTTCAAATAGCCCTTTGGCATCCATACACAGCACAGGCAACTCTCACAAGCAGTAAGGCTAGCACAGGCTCACAAATAGCATCTCTTCTACTGATTGTCCCTTGGTCCCTATTGTCTCAAATACAGATCTGGCAGCAACAGCCATATGCTGGATAGCTTCCCCTGACATTGCAAGAGAAAAAGTAAAATGGGAACTTTGATTAGAGAAAAAGACCAGGTCAAGTGCAGTGGCACATTATATACTGTTTTATTTTAGGTGTTGGTAGTATATGAGGAACAGAAGTCTGGGTGCACAAGAGGGGAGATCCACAATGACCGGCTCCTTTGGCCATCTTAAACTATGGGATTAAGGTGCTTCAAAGACCGGTTCTCTCTTATGCCTCGGACAGAGCTGAGTCAGTTTTGGACACCATCTATGACTGGTCTCTATGAGTGGAAATAGAAGTACATTAGTTCAGAGACACTGAGCTTGCCTCTGACCTCTGCTCCCAGTGCCCCAGACAGCACTACTTGCCTCTGGCCAGGATGAGGTGGTCCATGAGCTCATTTCTGGGCAACGTTTCTATGAAACAGAGACAGGCTCCACTGGGGCTAATATTTGAGGGAAATTTCAGGGCCCTGTTTCCTAAGAGAGCTGGAAAAAACATTATTAAGTACTAAGAAGAATAGCCTGCGGACTTTTTAAATAAAATTTAAAAGGAAAAGCATAATGAGAATTTTCCCAGGAAAACTTGACTCGAACATACTTTCTGCGGGTGGAGCAACAGACACCGGCACTGACCTTGCTGGACTGCTTTGGATAAAATGAGGAAACAAGCAAAGCTTGTCATCCGAGCGCCCTGTCTCTGTGCTCGCCTCACCTCCCACGTGACCCATCCTAGGTTTGCTCTCCTGGGGGGTCGCCCACCCTGAAAATTAACAAGCCAGTTTTCTAAGTTGTCCAATACAGTAGCCAGTAGCCACACACATCTATTGAGTATTTGAAAGGTAGTTAGCCTGAATTGAAAGGTGCTATAAAGTGTAAAATACATAACAGATTTCAAGGATTTAGTACAAAAAGAGAATGTAAAACATTACCTAAATGTTTTTATATAGATTACATGTTGAACATATTTTGGATATGTTAGGTTAAATAAAATATTATTAAAATCAAACTATTTTTCTTTACTTTTTTTTTTTATTTTGAAAATATGGTAACTATAAATAAAAGATTACATTTGTGCCTCACGTTATATTTTTATTGGACCACACTGCTTTCTATCCTCTGGAATCTTATTTTTATTTGATAAATTTATCCTTGACAACGAAAAGGGTGAGCTTTCTCAAATAACTTGTTCGATTTTAACAGGAGTTGGTGGAGAGAGGTATGTGGGGGGAGAGGTAATGAGTTCTCTTATTGGAATGTGCTTCCTTTTTCTTCATTGTGGCAAACTCTTTTTCACCCATCAAATCCAGATGAAACATCTCCTCCACCAGGAAGCTCTCTCTATCTCTCCCAGGCAGAGTTGGTCTCCTCTGTACTGTCTTTGCACTCCATGCAAATCTTAATCGAAATACTCCAAATCACACCCAAATGTTCTTTAATTTACACTTCTCCCCTTTTAAGCTGTGCACTCCTTCAAAGTAAAAGCTGAGTTCCCTCTTTTTCTCACGGTTCTATTGTGAACTATTTCCTTACCTCACCCCTGAGAATACTCTCCTGCTTCCAAATGCAATATTTCTTAACTGTTTGGGTGTTGACTCTTCTCAAAGTCAGTGGAATATGAGATTCATTAGGAAGATGATAAAACTATGCTCCAAAGACTTAATGATTTAGCGAGAATTATATCCTTTCTTCTTCTCTGACAACTGCCAATCTGAGGGCTTCTAATACATCCAAACCAGGGTGTCAGTTTGGTCCTACCTATAACATTGTTAGTCCTTGTCATGAACAGAGATGTCCTGGGTATAGTAAAAGGAGTCAAGACTTGGCTTAACTGGTTGGAGATGTTGCCTTTTTGCATAAACACTCCATGGAATACCCAGAAACAGTCCTTCTCCCTGCAGCCATCAGTCCTCTTTCTAAAGGTTGCTGTGTGAGCAACCTACATCACTTGGCTTTGGAAAAAGTAGGCTCTAGCCTTTATAAAGGGTGGCCTCAGGAGGCATCCTCAGAGTTCTTGTGAAAGGGACACAGTCAAAACTCTATCTTCAATTATCATTGAGATAGTAAAAAAAACAAACAAACAAAAAAACAAAACAAAACAAACAAAAAAAAACCCAGACTGCCAAACAATTATCATTGTTAGTGAAAAATATAACAAAACCCAAAGGCCATTTTAAAAAGTGTAAACTTTCTTTGCTCTTGAGAAGGTAGTGACAAGACACATGATTCTCAAAGGAAAAATGAAATCTAATTGATACATATCTTCATATTTATATATGAGATAACATAGTTGTGGAAATTTAGTTCTCAGCTTCCTAATTTCTAGTTTTCAGGTCCATTGGGATAGTTTAGAGATAAAAATTTGGTCAGCCTGGAATGCTCCAGCCCTCCCACTTTGCCTGGGTAACATCTACCACTTCTTCCTTCCCTTTTCAGCTTGGACACCACCCCTACTCTGATCTCCCAAGATGGAGAGGGAAGTTCGCGACTGCGTGTTCAGTTCGCAGCACAGTGTGCAACCCACAGAGGTCCGTGAGCAACGTTTGCTAAGTGAAAGATGAATGATAGTGGGATACAGGCAAAAAAAATCCTTGACTTGGAGACCAAATACTAGCTCTGCCATTTATCAAAGTCATTAACTTTTTTGAAGTTTGCGTATTCATTTGTAAAAAAAAAAAAAAAAAGCAGGGGGTAGCGGGGAGACAATAGTAACCACTTCATAGAGCTTTCTGAGATTAATAAGATTATGGTGTGAAAGCAGTTTATAAACTGAAATGCCTTATAAGATTTGAAGCTATAACCTCCTTTACCCTTTTCCCTATGTATTTGCTATGAGGGTTGAAATATAATGCAACATCTTGGCACATGAGCCAAAATCATCTAGGAAGCAGGTTGGAGAGAGCCTGCCAACCATATTCTCTGCTAAATGCAATTCCACAGTGGACTGCATATAATCCATGGCAGATGTGCAGAGAAGTCCTTCTAAGCAATCCAGGCAGCCCAACTCAGAGGTTCCTAGAAATCAGAACAGAGGAGCAAATATTGGATGAAGAAGATGGTTTCATGACTCTCATCACCTGTGACTCTATGAGGATCGACTGAGTTTTGAGACCTAAGGTCAATGAGGGAGAACTCTGACGTATTGTTCAAATGTTCAGTGGTACTAATAGCTTTGCCAAATGATCAGATTGAATACAAAGTTAAGTTTATTATCTTTCCTTTTCAGGAAGCAGTTTCTAGCAAAGTCAGAAGGGTGAAAGAGATGCATGCAGAAACTTTGCTCATCAGCCTCTAATTCAGCATAACATCTAGAATAAGCTAAGAAGGACTAACTGTAAAGAAAAGGAGAGGAAAAATTAACCAGGAAAGGTTAGGTATATACATTGCACCAAAGGTCATGTGGATATTTTTGATAAGTTGTTGATCCCGTTTTAATTATCAGTATTTTTGAAGTAGGACTGAGTTGTAGAACAGAGTTTCGTATGAGGACAGCCAAAGAAAGAAAACCAAGCCAAGATTTTTCACCCAAATCTTCTATCAGTGTTCTGAGTGACCTTGACAAGCTGTTTAGCTGTTTAACCTCGCATGCCCCAACATTCTTATGAGAGATGAAAGGTCAACACGACCAAATCCAGTAGAATCAATTATTGAATTGTAAGGATAAAGAACTAAGTTCTCCCAGGTGTAGCTGACATGTGTCCTTGTGATTCTTTGTTACAAGGAATAGAAGCCTTGCTAGCTTATGGAAAAGATTTGTACTATAAGAAAGCACAAGAAGTTTTATAGGCAGCTGAGGGAAGAAAAAGGAAATCAGGGGCACACAAGGACAAGAATTAAAACTGGGAAGTCCAGGAGTGGGGCAACTTTTTTGTTTCTTTGGGCAGTGTGGGCAGTGTGGGCATCTGCATCTTGGCCTCTCTCTGTCTCTTTTTTTTTAATCTTGGCCTCCCATGGTTGTATATGGTCCCACATGGCATCTTAGGCAACCCATCATCACTACTTTCTAAAATCTAGAAACATTGGCTCAGGCACCTTCCCTTTGATCCAATCAGGTATGGTCATGAAATTCAGGTCCACATGATAAAAAAGAACAGTAGGGCTCCATGTAGAGGCAGAGTTTTTAAAAGGGGGATGAAGCTAGATGTAAAAGTCATTTAAGTGGCTAAATCTACTCTTTGAGAGTAGTTTGGGGCTTATGAATGGTGCTAAGGATATGGAAGTAGGCATGGATTGAGGAGAAACATGAAGGAAATGGTCTTCTTTATTTAGAAATCAGTCCCATAATGCAGAAAACCAGGTTGACCAAAGTGTGATACATCTCTTTTCCTGTGTTTCTTCTCCAAAGGAAATGCTGATTTCAGTCTTCTGTGAGTCACAAAGGGAAAGGAAACCCTTCAAGTGGGCCTCTAATTGTGGTTTAGAAGAAATGCCTTATAAGAAGTCTATGTCTAATTTTCCCCTTACCAGCAAGTATACTCAGCATATTAGCACCAGTAACCAAAATATTAATATACTCCTAGATTTTAAGTGCCCTTTAACTGCCCTGCACATTGCCTGTGCTTGCTCTCTGCCAGGTATATTCTGTGATTCTTGACAAAAATACAAAAGAAGGCCTCCATTGTGTGGCCAACTCACCTTTTTTTTCCCACATCTGCCTCCATCTTTCACCAGAAAGAGCCTTAGCCACATGGAGTAGACACTCACCTCAATCTATATTTTTCCTCCAAAATAATTGCCCCTTGGCCACCCCAAGTGGGTCAAGAGAAACACAACAGTATAGCTCATTCTTGGAAGGACTGATTGAGGAAAAGAAGTGCTCAAGCCCTGAAAATATCTCAGATTCCCAGAGCAGTGTAGGAGTGGAGAGGGGAGGTTTAGTTGCGGGGAGCACCCCTCCCGGGCTCTGCAGACTCCTCACACCCTGTGGGAGAGGCTGATCCTATAAAGTACCAAGTCCAATGCAGGAACTTTAGCTGCCAAGGTCTAAGAGTCATTCTGGCTAGGAATGTTAGGAATCACCTAGGGACCCTCTGACCTAGATGTTGTCTTTGATATTGGGGCTAGAGCTATGTTTCCAAACTCAAGGCAGGGAAGCAGGCACTTGTGTACATCATTGGCCACAGAGGACTGGGAGTCTCTGGTTTTTGTTCTGCCTATGTGCTGTCAAGGAAGGGAAGGATCATTCAATGAGACCATTAGGGTCCAAACGGGTATTCCTATGTGGAGTGCAGCCTTTATCCCATAAAACCTCAAAGACACGACATCTCAGCAATAGAAATTTAATGTATTTGAAATCAAATTCCTCATCCTTTTTCCTAAACCTTTTCCTCTTCCTACTTCCCTTCATTATCCTATCACTGCTAAGAGCGTCATTGTTCTCCCAAGAACTTTGACTCCATTTCTCTTTGGTTTCTCTCTTTCTCAAACTCTAATACTGAACGTTGTCACCAAGTCCCCTTGCCTGTTCCTCTTTATTACATCAACCATCTCTCCTCTTTCCTATCCATGCTACAGAGATGTAGTTCTGGCCCTTATTACTTCCTGTCTAGACCATTATAATAAATTCCAGTCAATTCTCCACTTGAATCCAATTTAAACAAAAACAATACTTTAGTCCTGATCGTCTCAAAATACAAATCTGTTCACATCACTTCCCTTCTTAAAAAGCTTCAGTGACTCACTACTGACCAACAATGCACCCAAACTCTTTAATCTGGTATTCAAATCCTCCACAATACAGCCTTAGCCAAGCTCTCACTAGCATTTGGGTTTTTTTGTTTGTTTTTGTTGTTGTTGTTGTTGTTGTTATAAAAATAACTCCCAGTAATTATAGAGAAATCGGTGCACAAAAATGTGAAAAATGATATAAATCTTAATCCTAATTTTACTATTCAAATTATTTTGGCCTATCTACTATATCTTTAACTACGAAAGCGAAAACACCATTTTTTGTTTTTGTCATTTGATAGTACATCAGCAGCATTTTTCCATACCTGAAAATTATTTTTAATTATTTTAATACCATTTGCTGAACTGACTTGAAAGTATAAATTATTTGTTCTTATTATCTATTTAATCTGTGTTTATTGTAAAATATGTGTAAAATATAGACAAGCTAAAAAGGTAAGCAAGTAAACTTATTTTATACTTAGATAATATAGAACTAACTGTGCCTCCTGAAAAAGTACTGCTTGGCTATCGCCCATGGGAACATAGGTTATCACCCATGGGAACATAACATTCTAACAATACGCTTTCTGCTTCTGTACCCCTGCTTGCACAACCTACCTGTGGGCTGACAGTTAGTAAATAGAAGAAAAATAGACTTTTGTGTTAAGACAGAATGAGGAATGGGATTTAGGGCTTAAAAACCCTGTACCTCTACGTTTCGGGGCTGCTTAATTTGGGGTCTGCATACCCCTGGCAGACCCAGCTGGCTGAATAAAGAGTGTGCTTCCTACAACTCACTGGTTTCTGGTGGTCCATGTGCCTATCGGGGTCTTGCGGCCACAACATTTGGAGGCCCCAGCAAGATCTCAGGGAGTGGCTCTGAGATCTAAGACCAGACCAGCCTCCAAAGCGGTTGCTGTCCTCGTTGTAGATTCAAAGGGGTGGCCAATTTGAGACGTTCCAGGGCACTTGAATGTCGTGACGAGGTCAATGCAATCGTCAAGGACGCAACCTTTAGGACACACTCTTTGTTCCTGGTCCCGACGGGAATCTCCAAGGCCTCGACGTCTGGATTAAAGGTACCTTTTTGTTTCTGTTGACCAGTCATTGGGGGTCCGTAGAGAGACTGGATGCAGTCATATCTCCCGGACCGTGGCCAGGCCGCGGGATGCTGCCTCCTGTGCCCTGTTTTCAGGTTCTGTCTATTGTCTTTGGATTGGTCTAGGTTGTAGGTGGCAGACTTCTCTGGGTCCACCTACACCCCAGCAATTTTTCTTGTCTGAGTGTCTGATCTTGTCTGAGTGTCTGATTGTTCTTGTCTGAGTGGCTGA